>NW_026843706.1:3435000-4635000 GCF_030254825.1 Meriones unguiculatus | reverse complement strand
AGAACTCACTACATTTTTATTTCCCACCACTGGGATGATCGTTTTTAAAAAAATTTTATTAATTACACTTTATTCACTTTGTATCCCCCCATAATTCCCTCCCTCCTCCCCTCCCAAGCCCACCCTCCCTCCCCCTTCTTCACGCATGCCCTTCCCCAAGTCCACTGATAGGGGAGGTCCTCCTCTCCTTCCTTCTGATCTTAGTGAGCTGTCCCAGAAGCAGAAACACTGGGATGATCTTAATAGTGAAATGGAAAAGCACTAGGAGAAAAATATACGGGGAGCTCCCCTATCAGTGGGCTAAAGGAGGGATATAGAAAGGGGATAAGAGAGGGTGGCACTAGGAGGATATGAGGGAGAGGGCTTCAGCTGGGATACAAAGTGAATAAATTGTAATTAATAAGAATAATAAAGAAAAATAATTTAAAAATATAGTCAACATTTTGTACATACAAAGACAGCACATGAAAATATCTCCACTGAAGAGAAATCTCGTTCAGTGCACAGAGAACAAATGTGATGGCTCAAAGTTGCTTCCAAGGAGAGCATTTGGGATCATATTTTGAAACATCGCACAGAATTCTCCACAAGGCATATCAAGGGAAACCTTTAACTGTCTGTCTTGTAGGGATAGGAGAAAGGATAGAAGTGATCACTTTTGTGATGTACATTGTGTGCAATATGTGACCATGAAATTCTGAACCATGGCATTTCAAGTTTTCTGGTCCTGGGTCCCCCACATCCACAGATTAAAAAAAAAAAAAAAGACAATATGAGAAGTTAGCTCCAGCATTCTCAAATCAATACCTGGAAGCTCAGGTAACAGTAATAGAAAACATGTGTGCTGCAGACGCCTGACAATCAGACCATCCTGACAAATTTTAAGTCAGATAGAAAAGTTTTCTTTCATTTGGCATAGTTTTCTTCAATTTCTGTTTGGATATTAAAACCCTGTTATATAAAATTTGGATTCACTCAGAGCCACTCATCAGTCCAGATACTCAACCACATAGTCTCTTCAATTATTTTATATATGAACTGATTTATTTTTGTTTCTTGAGACAGGGCTTTATGTAGTCCCAGCTGGTCTCTAGTTATGCTGAGGCTAGTGTTTCTACTGTCTCTGCTTACAAAATGCTGGGATAACGTGTGTACTACCACTCCCAGCTGTAATAAAATGATTATGAATGGATTTTGGATATTTTTATTTCCAATCAATCTCAAATGAGTTTATCATAGATATCTTCAAAAAAAAAGTACAAGTCAAATTCTAATGCTAACATGTTGACAATTAGGTAAGAGTGTGAACACTTCTTCTATATGAGAAGATTTGAGACAAGACTAGTGTGATTAAGTTAAATGTGAATAGTAATGCTGGCCCATATTCTACTTCTGTGGGTTAGTCCTACAGAAAGGTGGTTTATTACAACTCGAAGAGAATTCCTGGAAAGCTAACTATTTCTCTGGGAATTTTAACTCAGAGGTAATAGCTTCCTATTTATTCAACATTGCACTGCCAGGTAAATTGGAATCTTTACAGCTGGTTGAACACAGAAGTCAAACAGCTGTTAGACTTGTCTTTAGGTCCAAGCTGGTTCAATTCCAGTTGAATCTGTCAAGATCTAGAAAAAGTGAGGTTTTCCCAGACAAACAGGTCCAGGCCTAACAGATACAAATTCCCATCTGCAAGTACTTACATTCATTCCTTGAGCCATCCCCCAAAAGTACACCTGATTAATTTTTCAGAAACTACAGAATCATGATGATTCCAGAAGCTTTATTGACTGAAACTAGTCAACTGTTACTCCAACTCATAACCAAACCTTCAGCAGAAGGGGAGTTAGTATGATGTGGAAAGGACAGGAGCTCCACAAGGACCAAATATATCTGGGCACAGGGGTCTTTTCTGAGACTGACACTCCACCAAGGACCGTGTATGGATATAACCGAGAACCTTTGCTCGGATTAGCTCAGTAACCAATTGGTTTCCATGGTAGCTCAGTAACCAATTGGTTTTCCATAGTAAGGGGAACAGGGACTATTTCTGACAGGAACTCAATGGCAGGCTCTTTGACCTCCCCACCCCCCGAGGAAGGAGCAGTCCTGCTAGGGCATAGAGGAGGACTCTGAAAATATCTGATAAAACAGGGTGAGATGAAAGGGGAGGAGGTCCTCCCCAATCATTGGACTTGGAAAGGGGCAGGGAGGAGATGAGGGAGGGAGGGTGGGATTGGAGGGAATAAGGGAGCAGGATACACCTGGGATACAGAGTTAATAAAATGCAACTAAAATAAAATAAAATAAAATAAAAAAAGATCATTCACTAGGCTCCAAAGTAGTAAAAATGTGTGTGTAACTCATTCTCCCTTCTTAGTAGAACACTCTTGCATTGGGAAATTTTCCAGGACCCAAAGTAGAGAAAAGACAGTACAAATATTTAAAAGCTCAATTTTAGTAAAATCCAGTTATCATTGCAGAAGAGTGCTAGTCACACAGCAGGCTTGCACACACAACAGCATTCTTTTATATCCTTTCCTACTAAGTGACAAGTAGAGACAATATTAACTGGTTCAGAATTATTGCCTATAGACCTAGTTCCCCATGGACTTGTTTGAATCTTACAGGTTTTATATTTAGAGCAGAGAATAAAAAGAAATTTCCTCTTTTCCAGCATGATTTTGTGACAGGAAATGATGTCTATTAAAAAGCAATTTCTAATAGCTTTATCCATTGATAACTCCACATTAAGAATTTCAACTTCTTTGCAACCCTTTATTGATATTTTGTTTTATTTATTTTCATAGGAAAGATGCTTTGTTAAAATGATCAGGTACTGGGTCATGTACATTTGTCAACACAGAAACTACCTGATAACACAACTGAAAATATTTGGTAACTAACTGATACAACATGCTTCTCTATAGTAATACAACTGTTTTTTTTCACATGGGTACACCATAAAATCTTGAGTTTTGAAGAAGCTTGTCAACATCCAGGCATGTGAACTCAAATATACCCAGTTTTTTGTTGTCTGATTCTAAGCAGTTACTTTGAGGTTCATGTCTCTATTCAAGTTATATTTCATTTGTGCTAAAATTTTTAAATCTTTTTCATTGATATGACCTCAAATCTGTGAACTGTTTGAAATATTTTTGTGTAGTATTAAACAACCTAGATTCTCTGATAGCTTAGAGATAATACAGAAGATTTATTGTAAAAATCTCTTTCGTAATGAAGGTTAAGTGTCCGTACTGCTACCATCAAAGTGATTACCATACTAGAGGCAAAGAACAACCCAGTAGATGGACCCGGCTTTTCTACTACTAGACTCCACCTGAGCTGCATCCTTCTCTATATGACCTGCACTTGATCATAAAATGAAGGCACATACCTTTAGCACACAATTGTCCCTCAGTATGATTTCTCCTTATACTTTTATGCTTGTACGGAGACCATTGTAGCATCTACTTACAAGTTGTCTCAGTTGCTTATTTCTTCAGGACCAGTTATTTCCATGGGTGTTTTTTCACTGCCACAACAAGAACAAATAACACCTAGGGGGAAAAGAAGACCTGAGTTTCAACCAATTTCTCAAGCACAGAAAATTTATTAGTTTTATAATGATGCCATACAACTATTACAAATAGAGTGACTTAAACACCAAAATGATACTACCTCAGTGTTTTGTGGCTAGAAAAAATTAGATTATAGACATTCAGTTTTTTAATAATAATAGTAAATGCCCACAAGACAGCATGTACAGATAGAGCTGGTACCTACATAGAACCTTCACCCCTATGTTCTAGTTTCCTTGGTGATAGAAGATACTCTGAAGGTTCTCAAAAGAGAACTGTGGATACCAACACAGCTACAAACCTTTTGACCTATATGTCTTACATGCAAGTTGTACTGGGACAATGATGACACAGGACTTGTGGGAGTATGCACTACATGGGGTGTAACCCACACCTAGCACTTCTTGGATGACCAAGAATAAGAGACTAGATACCCCAGGGACCTGGTGGAAAATTAAACATGATTAGTCTTTAAAAATGTAACAATAAAATGACTCCTAATTATATTCTGCTATACTCATAAATCAATGCCTTATGTAGCCATCATCAGAAAATCTTTCTCCACAGCAGATGGGAACAAATATAACAACCCACAGCCAGACAATATGCAAAGACAGAGAGACCTTGGAATACACAGAACTAACTGAGATATCTCCATCCCACCCCTGGTCTCATGATACAGGGAACCACCCAAAAGAGGAGAGAGGAAAAGTTTAAGAACCAGAAGGGACCCCAGGTGAATAAAGCCTTCTGAATAAACTAGGTAAGGTGCATATGAGCTCACAAAGACTGAGACAGCACGCAGGGGGCTTGCATGGGTCTCTCTAAGACTCTATATATATTATAGCTTTCAGTTTTGTATTTTTGTGGGATTCCTGGCTGTGAGAACAAGTAGATCTCTGATTCTTGTGCCTGTTCTTGGGACACTTTTTCTCCTATTCAGTTGCCATGTGCAACTTTAATATGATAGTTTTTTTATTCACTCTATTATTCTTTATTTTGTCATGCTTGGTTGATATCCCTTAGAAGCTTGTTCTTTTCTAATGAGAGATAGAAAGGAGAGGGTAGTAGAGAAGAACTGGGAGGGGTAGAGGTAGAAGAAACTACAATCAGAAAATATTTATGAGAAAAGAATCTACATTAAATAAAAGAGAAAACAGAAAATTACATGCAAATATCCCTGATGGAACAGAGATACAAAAATTCTCAATAAAATACAAAGAAACAGCAAAAGGAGGTAGCCATTTCAAGAGAAATCAAATAAAGGCACAAACTCTGTTTATAGAACATACTTACTTAATGACCAACAAGCTGTATCCCTACATACTAGTTATATTTTCATTGTCAGTTTTCATGTAAGTTTAGGCATATCCAGTCTATAGCCCATGGCCCACATGCTGCTGAGAAGGATAGCTATGAATGTGAGCAACAAATACAAAATCATAAACTCCTTAAAACATTGAGACTTGTGATGTTATTTTGTAACTCAATGGCATGGTTGTTGAGTATGAACTCTGCAGATGACAATGGCCTGCCATAATGTTGAAATGTTAAACACACCTGGTAGATAAAATTATTACATTTTATAAATAAATGTAGAAATACCTAAGTTTTTTCTAGGTAATACTATAATACCTTATTTTCCAAAACCATTATCAGGAAAGTTGGTGGGGTGAAAAGTTAGAAGCTGAGAGCTTAGATGAGAGTTAATATTTCTTTAGTTTCTGATCAAACCCCTATCCTCATGCAAATGATAATGCTTGGACTGAAAGTTCTGGAAATTTATTTTCCATTTTTAAATTACATGAAACTATTTGACATTTGGTTGTTCTTTTTTTTTTTTCTACACAGATATCACCTCAAGTTCTGTCCTCTTTGGAGTCAAATAGCCTTAGTTTGGACCCTTACTTTTACACAAATAACTCAACTTTGAGTAAGCAATTTTCTCTCTTTGGACCCCTTTGTCTATCACTCTTGACCAAAAAGCACTCTCTTTCCCACCCTAAATGTTGGAGTTAACAAGATAGCCTTGGCACACTGCTAGTGGTTACAGATTGTTGAAAGCGCAGTTTATGTAGCCATGTAATTCTAATTTGAACTCTCAGTAGTAGTACGTGCTGTGGATATATTACTTCACATAACCTAAGTTTACTTTCTGATCTGTAAAGTGTAGGTAATAACAGTACCTCTCACAAAGTATGTGGATAATAATATGAAACAAATAAAACATCATATCCAAAAAAATTATACCTGTGGCTCAGGAACACAAACATTCATTGCCTTTCAATTTCTATAGTCCTCTTTTATGAGTAGTTAGACTATTATATAACTACAGGATCTATGCTTTCAACCATTTTCTAATCCTTTGCTACATGCTTAGACCTTTGTTGTTCAAAGTTGGTCACAGTACCAACAGCTCCAGCAACTGCTTGAAAATGTATCCCTTCAGTCTCCACCCCCTACCTAGTGGTTCAGAGTCTACATTTAATAAGGAATTCACAAGATTTATTTCCAAGAAGAAATGGTGTGAATTCATTTGTTTGTTATTGTTTGGCAACTGCCCTCTTCTACCCATGAGATATATTCTCATGGTAAATAAAATAATAAATATTTCTTGTGCAGGAGTGATGATAAAACCACCATTGTTTATATACAATCAATACAAGAATAATATATAGGAGAATCTACATTTTATTTGCATCCCCAATTACTAAGAAACACAATGAAGTTTAGGGGACAAGTATTCTAAAGCTTGCCCAAGGTCCTTAGAGAAATAACATACCAAGACTGGGTTTCCAGCCATCTTCTCCAATTATGCACATAAATCTGTATTTCAGCTTTCTTCAGTGTCAGAATAGAATACATGTTCTCTACCCAGTTGGCACCTATTTACTACCTACTTCTGCTTTCCAGATTATTTCAGCTTTCATTCATCTTGAGTTCAAGACTTTGAAAATTATACCTCCCAACTTAGTAAGATTTCTGAACATAAACCAAATTTATGCTTCCCAAATACTCTGAATGCAATGGTTTCATAAAGTTTGAAAATCATCCTATGTTTCAGCTAAAGAACACATACAAGTTCTAAAACCAATAAACCATTAAATTACAGTTTATTTTTTATCCTGAAATGTCTCAATGTATTTTCATGTATTACAATATGCCAAGTAATATTTTATTAATATCTGCATTATTATTATAAGAATAAACACTGTCTATGGTGCCCCAAAACAATTTTCCATAATCCAAGTATCTATTAGAACCAAACATACTTCTACTTTTGTAATGTATTTTTGACTACATATCTCATAATGATTTTCAGAGCATATGTATATGAAATGTTGGAAGGTTGGAAGGTTGGAAGGTTCCTTTAATTCAAAGGAACCTTTATTCAAAAAGGCTTCCTAATAAAGACTTACTTTTGTGTATATTTATCAGAGTGCAAATTAGATTATTTTCCACACTCTTTCCACTCTTGCCATTTGTACTCATTGGATAAAATGCAAGATATTAGATGAAATTATTTATAATTGTTTTAACAAAGCATAATAAAGACATAAAGCTATTGATATTTCTCAGGCAGCAGAATCTCATTGTGAAAGATCACCCAAACTCAATGATAATTTCAAGTACATTCAACCTCACAGGCATGTATATATAATGCTTGGAGAGTTATTAACATGATTATGTGCATTTCTTTTCCTGTGTTTATGTAACTGCATCATAAGAATGACCTTTCATATAGAGTTAGAGGAGAAAAACGTAATGAAAAAGCATTTTATATTCTACACAATGATATAAAATGCCCCATATTGACATACCAATATTACACTAACAGCTTTAAAAATAAAATGAGTAAATGAACAAATAAATTGAGAAAAGAATAAGTCTTTTTCTGACTCATGGTAACATAGATGAATAAGGAGAATAGAGACAACTGATGAGTTGAAAGGACAAAGCCTACCTATAATCACAGCATTGGCAAAGTCAGGTTATGAGGAGTTGGAGAGTGGGAGAGATGGGGATACACAAGAGATGCTGTCATTTTCTGAATATTACTCCCTTTAAGGAGTAAATATACACAACTGTAGCTTCATGTGATCTCTTATTTATTTGTTGGGTTAAACTGCACGAATAATATGTGGAAGCCTCATTTTGGAAACTGAAGTGTTCAGAAGCAATTTCTTAAGAATAAAAGAATAAAAGGTTTCAGCATTCTGAACCTTGCATATGAGTGCTTAAAGAAGTCTTAGGATGCTCATGATGATGTACTTTTAAACCATTTATAGTGGTCTTGTGGGAAGAAGACCACTATATTTTACTTTGAAGTCTAACACTTCCTATTAGCAACTGACTCTAATCCTTGTAAGGCAGTACAGTTTGGTAGGTAGTCACATCGTATCAGGTTTGAATGTTATTGGGGATGGACCCCCTTCTTCACACTGAGTGGCTTGTAAAACCAGAAATGAAATGGGTTGGGCTGGTCAAAAGTGTGAGTACTGGATTGATTATGTTTCTCTGTGGGGCAAAAAAGCCGAGTGACTGGGAGAGCCAGTGAGGAGCAAGAGCAAAGTTGAGATGTGTCCAAACCCTGAAAATATTGTCCGGAGACTGGAGGGAATAAGACTGTTTCTTCCTTGCTGTGGCTCTTCATGTCCCAAACTGTACAACCCCACCTCTGTCACCCTTGAGGTAGTCACACAGCCAGGTTTCAGGCTAAACCTCCTCCCTCTATTTAAGGACATGTCCAGTTAGAACCAGGACTTCCTCTTCGTCCAAATAAAACATTTTCTGCACCTTTGCCCAAGCCAATGATGAACACTCACCCCAAATACCTCTACCAACAAAGTTTATATAGCCCTTATTCACCTCCAATAAAGAAAGCTGTTTCACTGAAAAATGTCTCCGATCTCGGAGGCTGTTTGTCCTGCACACACTGCTGATGGCGATCCTGTGTAACCCACCCACCCGGCTAAGCTTCATTCCTTCCAGTCCAACCCAGTGCACAAAGGTACCTGGATACCCTGAAGGCAGAAGCAGGCCTAGGCCAGTATTTCTGGGCTTGGATAGAGACATTACATTCTACACTTCCAGAAAGATCATAATATTACACTGTCTAGAAAGATGCTTTCTTCTAAAAAAACAAGACATAACATTGTCTTCTCCCTCAAAAGTTAATTCAAACAAATAATCCTAACAATCATCTGAACAAGAAAATGCTCCCTAAGAAGTTGTTACAGAAACTTTAAGAAACAGTATAAAGCCATCCTAAAATGTGGGTTGTCACAATTATCTTTGGGGCCATGGTCTATTCTGCCCATGTGACAGTATTTTTCTTTCTAGGAAATCGTCATTTTAGTTATTGACCACTTTTACCGTTGAGATTGCCACCACTTTATCTTGTAATAAATGCCAATTATCTTTTACATTTTGGCTGGTTTTCTCCTCTGAATGCTTGAAACAGTGACAAAAGAGGAAACTAGGCTGAGACTACAGTAATAGTAAATGAGGATGCTTCTCTTTTTCTCTTTTCATTCGTTTATCTGTTTTGTTTTGAGACACAGTCTTACCCTGTATCGCAGATCATCCTAGGGCTCACTGTGTAACTCAGACTGGTCTCTAATTCAGTGATGCTCCTGCCTCAGCCATCCAAGTGCTAGAATTAAGGACATGAGTCATCTCACCTGGATGGATGTTTTTCACATTGTTTACTTTGTTTTGCTCCACTTGGATAATTTTTTCAGACCCATTATAACATCTCTACATATTTTACCACTATTTATACACATGTTTGCACTTAGTACTTTATCTTCAAAGTCTCCCAAACATTAAAAATATTTTTCTCTTTTCTTTTTTTCATTATTAATTACACTTTATTCACTTTATATCCCCCCCTCTGATTCTCTCCCTCCTCCTGTCCCAATTCCTCCCTTCCTCCACCCTCTGCATGCATGCCCCTCCCCAAGTCCACTTATAGGGGAGGTATTCTTTTCTTTCCTTCTGATCCTAGTCTATCAGATCTCATCAGGAGTGGATGCATTGTCTTCTTCTGTGGCCTGGTAATGCTGTTTCCCCCTCAGGGGAAGGTAATTAAAGAGAGGCCAATCAGTTCATGTTAGAGACAGTCCCTGTTCTTATTACAATGGAACCCACTTGGATACTGAACTGCCATGGGCTACATCTATGCAGGGGTCTTAGGTTATCTCCATGCATAGTCCTTGGTTGGAGTATCAGTCTCAGGAAAGACCCCTGTGCTCAGATTTTTTGGTTCTATTGATCTCCTTGTGGACTTCCTGTCTTCTCCAGATCTTACTGTTTCCCACTTAATAACTAATATTTCCTATAATTCTTTCCCTGTTCTATCTAATGAATTATTTGTAAAATAGTTTTAAACTCAAAATTCTGTTGAAAATAAGCCCTTTAATTGGCATTTCTACCAATTATATTTAATTCAAGAAATATATATAGAGATTATGCTGTACACCAAGCAATTTGTAAATAAAGCTCTATAAAATATGATTTCATCATGAAGTGGAATATAATTCAAACATTTCTTTGATGAATTTAAAAGACAGTTTATCAGGATAGAAAAAATGTGTGTCATTCAAAACTTACAAATTAACACATATAAATTCTTATAAACTAGTTATTTTTTATATTACTGTCACCAAAATACCTAACAGAAACAACTTAAAGAGATGATTTTTTTTTTCTCATAGTTTCAGAGAGCTCCACATATGGTGGTTTGGTTACATTGGTTTGGCAAAGAACTATGGCAGACAGAGTATGTGGCAGGAGAGAGCTGTTCAATGTGTGGCTAAGCAGAGAACACAGAAAAGGGATATATCAATGCTCAGAGCTTCCTTTTGCCTTTATCCTGTTTTACTCTATCTTGCCCCTTACCCCATGAAATGGTAGGACTTCCCCTCTAAAATGATATTCCAGAAACGCCCTCTCAACAACACCCAGAACTTGAGAAGGCAGTTCAAAAAAAAAAAAAAAAAAACTGTTGTTAATGGTTGGTTGGCTTGGGGTTTTGGTTTTTTAATGTGGGGTTTCTCTGTGTAATCATGGTCATCCTGGAACTCACTCCTTAGACCAGGAAATCTGACTGCCTCTGCTTCCTGAGTTCTCAGGTTAAAGGTGTGTGTCAGCAAAAAGCTAAAACAACCCAGCTAAAAAGATTGTTTATCTGTCTGTTTATCTATCTATCTATCTATCTATCTATCTATCTATCTATCTATCTATCTATCTATCTTTTATTTATTTTTATTCGAAGCATCATTTCTCTGTATAACAGCCTCAGCTGTCCTGGAATTTTCAGAGATCTGCCTGCCTCTGCCGGTATTAAAGGCACCATACCCAGCTTCTAGGCAATTCTTTTTTTTTTTTTTTTTTAATGTTGGATAATATTTATGTAAGCTGCAAGTAACAGCAAGATATACATCAAAATGCTAATAGCATTGTATCTAAGTTGTATAATTATATTAGAATATTGATTTTTATTCTACTTTCCTCTTTATTTTCCAATTACCTTCATGGAGTACATATTACTGTAGAAATAATAAATACATTTGAAGTCTGACATTTAAAAGAATATCTGTCAAGGACATTGGAACATGTTTTTAAATTTTTTGAGTTAAAAATCATTTATTTTCTTTTATAGGCCACTTTATAATCATAAAAAGAGAGAAAATATTGACGTTTATCCTCAGTTTTAGATGCCATATCATCAATCATAGAGGTTTCTGATACTGTATCAGCATACTGATCTATCTGCAAGTTGAGAGAGAACTTTGCCTCATATTACAAAGAGTTTCTACCTTATAAAATTTTCAGATTACAAACATGTACTGACATCCTGTGTCACATTACATGCTACATTTAGAGTTAAAAATAGTTAAACATTTACATTTTAAAGTCATGGCTATTTGTATTTGTGAACTCTCAGCCTACTCAAATAGCTCTATTTGGGTGTGATTGCTCATCTAAGAAAATTAAGAAACATATACCATGTGGTATTTAATTCATAATAAAATTTCTATTTTGGTGTTCTAACATATGACCTGAGAAATTAAGGTGATGTAGCAATTAAGTCAATTTAAGAATTCAGAATAACCTTTATTCTTATTCAACTGAAAACTAACAATGGCAGCTATGGCAGTCATGCAGGTAGAAATCTCTAACCTTGAGCACATCTCTGGTCTTCAAGTTTAAGACAGAACATGGACTCTATGTATCACCTGCCACACATTAGAGATCCCAGGTTCACACTTTTTAGGTCTAATCTTACATCTCATTTCCTTTTAACATGGTAATATTTGTCCATGAGAGGATGTTATCTTCTCTCTTCTGGCTTTCTATTTTGCCCATGGGATTCTATGGATATACTATCTTCCCAGGTAGAAGGTTCATATTCATCTTTTCTGTTTTAAGCTTGTCTCTCCTAGTAAGGGCAATATAATAATAAATAATAATAACAACAATAATAAATATTACTTTTGCCTGCACAATTAAATCTTAAAAAACTTGTGTGTGTGTGTGTGTGTGTGTGTGTGTGTGTGTGTGTTTAATTTTGGTTGATGCTGTCCAATAGAGCTTGTGGTAGAGGAAAATTTCTGGCCCAATCATCCTAATACTGCAGCACATGGCTATTGAACACCCAATGGTGCCTAGATGCAGCTGAGGAAATGCTAATGTTGTTATTTAGTAGGAGACACCTGTAGCAACTGGGTAGTTTATTCTACAGTAGAAGTTTGGTTATCATTGTGGACCAATGATTTTTTTCTTTCTTCAATTAATTATTTTTTTTATTAATTAGAGTTTACTCACTTTGTATCCCAGGTGTAGCCCCCTCCCTTGTCCTCTCCTAATACCACCCTCCATCCCTCCTCATCTCCTCCCATGCCCTACCACAAGGCCACAGATAGGGAGGTCCACATCCCCTCCCTCTGACCCAAGCATATCAGGTCTCATCAGGACTGGCTACATTGTCTTCCTCTGTGGCCTGGTAAGGCAGTTCCCCCCTCAGCAGGAGGTGATCAAAGAGCCAGCCACTAAGTCCATGTCAGAGACAATCCGTGTTCCCATTACTAGGGAACTCACTTGGATACTGAGCGGCCGTGGGCTACATCTGTGCAGGGGATCTAGGCTATCTCAATTCATGGAACCCAGAATTTCTTGTTCTGTTTCTCTCCTTGTGGGGCTCCTATCCCCTCCAGGACTTTCTATCTCCCCCTTCATCGAACATAAGATTCCCTGCACTCTGCCCAAAATTTGACTATGAATTTCAGCATCAACTTTGATACCCTGCTGAGTAGAGTCTTTCAGAGGGCCTCTGTGGTAGACTCCTGTCCTGTTCCCTGTTTTCTCCCTCTTCAGATGTCCATCCTATTTGCCTTTTAGGGTGAGGATTGATCATCTTACCCAGGGTCCTCCTTCTTGCTTAGCTTTTTAGGTGTACATATTTTAGTATGTTTATCCTATATTATAAGTCTAATATCCACTTATAAGTGAGTATATATCATGTGTATCTTTCTGCTTCTGGGATACCTCACTCAGGATGATCTTTTCTAGTTCCCACCATTTGCCTGCAAATTTCATGATTTCTTGTTTTTAATTGCTGAGTAGTATTCCATTGTGTAAACGTACCACAATTTCTGCATCCATTCCACTGTAAAGGGACATTTGTGTTGTTTCCATACTCTGGCTATTATCAATAAAGATACTAATGAGCAAATGTCTTTGTTATATACTTGAACATATTTTGTATATATGCCTAGGAATGGTGCACCTGAATCTTGAGGTAGCACTATGACTAAGTGTCTGAGAAAGCGCTGGATTGATTTCCAAAGTGGTTGTACAAGTTTACACTCCCACCAGCAATGGAGGACAGTTCCTCTTTCTCCACATCCTATCTAGCATATATTGTCATTTGAGATTTTGATTTTTCCCATTCTGGTGGCTGTAAGGTGAAGACTCAAGGTTGTTTTGATTTGCATCTCCTGATAACTAAGGACATTGAACATTTCTTTGATTGTTTCTCTACCATTCAATATTTCTCTACTGAGAATTCTCTGTTTAGCTCTGTACCCCATTTTTAATTCGAATACTTGATTTGTTGCATCTTATTTTCTTGAGTTCTCAACCCTCTGTCAAGTAGGGTTGGTGAAGATCCTTTTCAAGTCTGTAGGCTGTTGTTTTGTTCTGATAACAGTGTCCTTTGATTTACAGAAGCTTTTCAGTTTCATGTGGTCCTTTTTATTGATTGTGGATCCTAGAGCCTGTGCTGTTGATGTTCTTTCTGTTCAGGAAATTGTCTCCTGTGACAATGGTTTCAACAGTCTTCCTCACTTTTTTCTAACAGATTTAGTGTGTCTGGATTTATGTTGAGGTCCTTGATCCACTCAGACTTTAGTTTGGTGCACGGTGATAAGCATGGATCTATTTGCTACATGCAGACATCCAGTTAGAGCAGCACCATTTGTTTAAGATGATGTCTTTTTTCCATTGTATGGTTTTGGTTTCTTTGTCAAAAAATCAAGTATCCGTAGGTTTGTGTGTTTATTTCTGATTTCTGGGTCTTCTTTTTGATCCCCCATTGATCCCCCATTCTGTTACCTGAGCCTGTACTGCAGCCCCTGCCATCTCAGTCGAAGAGCAAGGATGCTTGTGTTTGGGGCAACCTCTGTAACCTCTGCTGAGCATGGAAGCCCCTGCTTGTAGCAAGGAAAAGTGTGGGGTGAGGGGTTGAATATTCACCGCTCTCATTTCCTGGAGATGTGCAGGCGTGACCTGGATCCAAACTCTCCTAGCTCATGGGTTGTCCTGTCTTGCCCAGGAAGCCTCAATGTGGATGTCCTGGCTTCAGCTGCCCTTCTACTCACCAATTTCGGAGTTTTGGTTCCTGTGTCCTTCAGGTATGTTGTACAATGGTCACTGCCATCTTGGACCCCCCTTCTAGACAGTTCTTAATCCAATAACATTTACACTTATGTAAGTAAAGAAAATTATAAGCCTAAAGCACCTAATCAAATTATTTTATAAAACTAATAGCTAAATATTCTTCCTGTATTTCATGCCTTGTTATATTCTAACTCTGAGAAAGTAATAACTAAATGTCATATTATCTCATTTTGTCACATAAAATCTGATAGTTTTATAGTAAGGCCCTGTCAGACAATTCTAGGTTGAGAAATTCAAGAACATCATAATTTTCTTTTCCTTCTGGAAAGATCTCATGTAGCCCAAGCTGACCTCAATCTAAGTAGTAGAAAATGACCTTGAACTTGCCTTCACCTCCTGAATACTGGTATTAAAGGCCTTTTCTATCACACCTGGTTTATGCAATGCCAAGGATCAAACCCAGGACGACATGCTATGCAGGCTTTCAGCCATCTGAGCCATAACCTCAGGATTTAATTTTGATTTTTAAAAACTTTATAGTTTCAAACAGAATGATAAAGAAAGGATATGAAAGCATGTTTTACAATAAAATAAAATATTATTTTACGTTAACAAAAGGAAATAGTAAATATGGCAGTTAGGAGAAGAGCCTGGCCAATAGGTAGACATGTTGCCAGGTAATTTTTTTCAGGTTGGAAAGATGGTCTGAGTGGATAAAATTAATTGGTTTTTATTATATTCAGGGTAATTTAAGCTTATCATAGAATCTATTTATAGGACCATGTATCTCCCTTTTTAATGTTCATATTATTGATTAACTTGGTATTTATTTTTTAATGTGAAACTATAAACGCATAAGATAAAAAGATGATAGGCAATAATGAAGAAAAATATGGTTTATACCTAAAGGATGAAGGAAATAATACAGATATTCCTTTCATGAGACAACATTTCCTCTCCAATCCAGACTGAGAATTGACTGGATTCTCTTTAACGTGAGTATTTCTGATCTAAACTCACCATTAGCAAGGATTGCACTTTGTAATAAATGTGAATGAATCATGAGCACAGTACTATTCTGATAGTTGTAATACATATGACCTGAAGACTAGAAGAGAGCTTTCCTTTCACTGTAGGACAAAGGGAGAACACAGTCACGAAAGGTAATGTTATAAGCAGAGACACTATTTCTCACAAATGTTTCTCTAAATCAAGGGTGACCTATATCTACCACCTGACATGTTCTCTATAAATAATGTTTTATCTGAACACATGAGTATACTATTTATGGCTGCTATCAGGCCACAATGACATGGTGACAGAGTTGAGTGTCTGAGATAGAGACCATATGGACCACAAAGCTGAAAATATTTATAATCAGTCCCTTTACAGAAAATAAATGTTGACCTTGCTGCAGATAATAAAAATGTCATGCTGTTGTTATGCCTTTCACTGTGCACACAATATGAAAGAGTAATTGGTACAACTTCATAAAACAAGATGTACAACATCTAATGAACATGTGGAAAATATGTTCATCATCGTACACTTGGGAAAAGAAAATTAAAATTGCAATACTTAAGTTTGCTAGCAAATGCCTGTAGCAAGTAGACGGTCAAAGCAAAAGGCAAATGATTTTGAGGCCAGCTTATGTTGCATAATTTCTATGTGGTGATATCCTGTCTTTAAAAGAGAAAAGCATCTCAACAACAAAAGAATCAAACAGATAATCGGCCATGGTAGTGTGAATCTCCTAGAGTTCAGGAGGCTGAAGGGAGACTGCAAATCCCAGGCCAGCCAGGGCTACAAAGCAACATCCCATTGTAAAAAAATTAAAATTAAAAAGTAAAATTAAAAATTACCAAATGCATCTCACTGAGACTCTTAGATTTAATATTGAGGCCTAAAGAGAAACTAAATAATTATGGTGTTGAGTGAGGTATAGAATAGTTATCACACTGAAGAGACAAAATAATTTCCACAATTCTTCACATTCTCCTAATTTATCACAGTACTTCCTCTATGCCACCAGATAATAGGCATCCTCCAAATTTGGGTGGTTAAACAATGCTCAAAGTTCCACATAAAATAAAGTGAAGAATAATAACTAAAGGTAATTTTTGTCAGGACATTGTTAACAACAAATGAACCCTGGAAAATAAGCAAAAAGGAAATTTTCAAAATTGCCTTTGATCCTCTACTAAGCCATTGCATAAAAAAGACTGAAAGAATGAAATCAGTGCATTTTCACAGTGTAAAATTATTATTCAAATGAGGGACTCAGAAGTGCAATCAACCTTGTGTTTTCCTCTCTCCCAATATAAAGGAGCTCACCCTAGAGTCTCACCAGGTTATGCAGCTTGTAGATTTCTGCCTTTGCTTACAACTGATATAAATTTTCCCTCAGGTGTTTGTTTGTTTTGGGGAAAACAATTAAAGATTTTATTCTTCATGATTTTCCAAACAACATGAGCTCAGCAAACAAATTTAGTTTTAAAAGCTACTTATTAACATTGACTGCATTGTCTTAAGAACAGCATTGCTTGGTCTTGATTCAGCTTTGGTAAGTAGAATCAATCAAGAAAATTGTCCATATCATTTAGATTTTCAAATTTTGTGGCATAGAGACTTTTGAAGTAAGACCTAAATATTCTTTGGATTTTCTCAGTGTCTGTTGTTATGTCCACTTTTTCAGTTCTGATTTGTTGATTTGGATAGTGTCTCTCTGCATTTTAGTTGGTTTGATTAAGGGTTTGTCTACCTGGTTGATTTTCTCAAAGAACCAGCTCTTGGTTTCATTCATTCTTTGAATTGTTTTATTTGTTTCGAATTTATTGATTTCAGCCCTGAGTTTGATTATTCCAGCTTTCTACTTCTCTTGGGTGAGTCTGCTTCTTTATTTTCTAGGACTTTCAGGTGAGCCTGAAAGTTGCTTGTATAAAATGTTTCAAATTTCTTTTTGAAAGCACTTAGTGCTATGAATTTTCCTCTTAGCACTGCTTTCATTGTGTCCCATAAGTTTGGGTATGTTGAGCCTTCATTTTCATTGCATTTTTAGGAAGTCTTTAATTTCTTTATTTCCTCCCTAAGCCAGCTGTCATTGAGTAGTGAGTTGTTCAGTTTCCATGTGTGTGTAGGCTTCTTGCTATATCTGTTGTTGTTGAGGTCCAGCTTTAGTCCATGGTGGTCAGATAGGATACAAGGGATTATTTCAATTGTCTGTATCTGTTGAACCTTGCTCTGTGACCAAATATATGGTCTATTTTGGAGAAGATTCCATGAGGTACTGAGAAGGAAAATTCTTTTGAGTTTAGGTGAAAGGTTCTGTAGGTATCTGTTAGGTCCATTTGATTCATGATCTCTGTTAGAGTCATTGTTTCTTTGTTTAATTTCTGTTTTATTGACCTGTCCTTTGTTGAGAGTTGGGTGTTGAAGTCTCCAACTATTAATGTGTAAGAATCTATGTGTGCTTTCAGTTTTATTATGTTTCTTTTACAAATGTGGGTTCTCTTGTATTTCGGGCATATGACTCCTGGGCATATATCCAAAAGATGCTCAAGTATACAAGAACCTTTGATCAACCATGTTCATAGCAGCTTTATTTGTACTAGTCAGAATCTGGAAAAAAACCCAGATGTCCCTCAGTTGAGGAATGGATACAGAAATTGTGGTTCATTTACACAATGGAATACTACTCAGCAATTAAAAAAAATCATGAAATTTTCAGGCAAATGGTGGGAACTAGAAAACGTCATCCTGAGTGAGTTGACCCAGAAGCAAGAAAGACACACATTGTATATACTCACTTATAAGTGGATATTAGACATATAATATAGGATAATCATACTATAACCTGCACACATAAAGAAGCTAATCAAGAAGGAAGACCCTGGGTAAGATAATCAATCCTCTTTCAGAAAAGCAAACGGGATGGACATTGGAGGAAGGAGAAAACAGGGAACAGGATAGCAGCCTACCACAGAAAGCCTCTGAAAGACTACCCAGAAGGGTATCAAAGCTGATGCTGAAACTCATAGTCAAACTTTGGGCTGAGTGTAGGGAATCTTATGAAAGAAGGGGGAACTAGAAAGACCAGGATGGGATAGGAGCTCCACAAGGAGAGCAACAGAATCAAAACATCTGGGCCCTGGAGTCTTTTCTGAGACTGCTACTCCAATCAAAGATTATGCATGGAGACAACCTAGAACCCCTGCACAGATGTAATCCATGGCAGTTCAGTGTCCAAGAAGGTTCCCTAGTAATGAGAACAGGGACTGTTTCTGACATGAACTCAGGGGCTCACTCTTTGATCACCTCCCTCTGAGGGGGAGCAGCCTTACCAGGCCACAAAGGAAGACAATGCAGCCAGTCCTGAAGATACCTGATAGACTAGGATCAGATGGAAGGGGAGGAGGACCTCTCCTATCAGTGGACTTGGGGAGGGGCATAGAAGAAGATGAGGGAGGAAGGGTAGTATTGGGAGGGGATGAGGGAGGGGGCTACAACTGGAATACAAAGTAAATAAACTGTAATTGATAAAGAAATAAATATATTTTTAAAAATGAAAACAGAGCAGCTTTTGCCTTCTAGACTATAGTATTAATCTATCCCTACATTTAGAAATTATTCTCCTTTAAATGACTATTACACATTTAGTGTTCTTCCCTTAATTACCAAAGACATTTGCATGAGAATCCCATTTTTTTGGGGGGGAATTCACCTATTTTTCCCCCACGTTTTATGTTTAAGACCTGAAAGCTATAATCTTGTAATGAGTTTAGCTTATAAGGGAGAACCCTATCCTCATCACTGGCCTGGCTTTAGCAGACCTTTTTTAAATTTGGGAATTGCTTTCTTTTCTTTTATAGCACTGGCTGTCAAAGCCAGTTTTTTTGGAATCCTAATTATGAGCTACAAGGTCATTTGAGTCTTGGCTCTGACACCAGAAAATGAATTTCTAAATAGAAGCATTCCTCATTCTTATAATGTTTGAGATACTAAGGAGAATTTGCATAATCTGTGGTTTGCAATTTTTACAACTGATATTAGTCTTAAAGGTCTTGAGTACAAAAGCTTATTCATCATCATGTAAATGGAGATAGATTTGTGAGGGAATGCTAGAAAAACCAAATACAGGAGAAAATATTAATGCAATAAACACTAAAATTCTCTTGAGTTCTTCCACAGTAATTGTTGATGCTACAGAATGGTGTCTGTGAACTGTTTGCCTTCTACATATGTCTTAAAATAAATTGGTACTGTTATTATAAAGTTCACTATTTAACTGAGCTAAGTTAATATTCCAAAAATGATTGCTTCAAAGCTTTACAAAGTTTATCATTTCTTATATCAATGCATGGTATGTGCATACAAGAACATTATTGTACAAATAATGCTTTTAGCCTTTGGGTTTATTGTGAAATATTTTAGTAAATGGATATTTCTCTAAGGAGAATGGAATTAACTAAGGACATACATTGAGACAAGCATGATGAACTTTTAGTTTGTAGAATGTCAAATGTATTTATCTTTTCCTAAATAGAAAATTACAAGTTTGTTAGGGATAAAAGAAGACATAGTTGAAGAAAAGCAGAGACTCTTGTGGAGCTGCACACCATCTACTGTCTATTTAGCACACAGTCAGCACTACATAGCAATTTTGAATTTACACAGTATCAGCAAGTGAAAATATGCAGGAGAAAAATATGCTTCTTCATATAAAGCCTACTTGTTTTTTATTATCAACTAATTAAAATCAGAATAGCTTTCAGTGTTAAAAAGTCAAGGGCTGGAGGAAAAACTTACCGGGTAGGATTGTTTTCTATGAAAAGGAGAAGGCCTGAGTTCAAATTGATAGCACCCATGTAAAACCACACATGCTCACAGTGCATTTAACTCCACTGTACAGGATCAGAGAAAGGTGGATTCAGCCTAGCCAAAATAGTTAGCTTTAATTGAAGTGCAATCTTGTTTCAAGGGGGGAGAGAGGGAAATAATAGATCCATTAGTATGATATGGAAAGGATAGGAGTTCTACAAGGACCAAATATATCGGGGCACAGCGTATTTTCTGAGACTGACACTCAACCAAGGACCATGTATGGATATAACCTAGAACTTCTGCTCGGATGTGGCCCGTGGTAGCTCAGTAACCAAGTAGTTTTCCAAAGTAAGGGGAACAAGGACTATTTCTAACAGGATCTCAAGGGCAGGCTCTTTGACCCCCTCCCAGGGGAGAAGCAGTCCTGTTAGGCCACAGAGGAGGACTTTGCAGCCAGCCCTGAAGATACCTGATAAAATAGGGTCAAATGAAAGGGGAGGAGGTCCTCCCCAATCAGTGGACTTGGAAAGGGGCAGGGAGGAGACCAGGGAGGGAGTGTGGGGTTGGGGAGGGAATGAGGGAGCGGGACACAGATGGGACACAGAGTTAACAAAATGCAACTAAAAAGAAAAATAAAATAAAAAAAGTACAATGTCACACACTGTTTTCCCTCTCTTCTTGTGTGTGTATCATCTAAAACTTACAAAATGAATATCAATTGCCATAGATAAGCTGATTCTTATCTACTTGCTCTATGTATAACCTGCCAACAAAAATTTGTGCTTCATATAGGTTGTAAATCTATCCCAGACTGAAAAACGTGTTTTTGCTTAGTGGTTACCCACATGCTAGACACAGTGGTGCACACCTGTGATCCCATCAATCAGAAAGCTGAAGCAGGAGGACCAAAGAATTGAAGGTCAATCTAGGTTAAATAGTGAGACTCCATCTCATAAAACAAAGAAAATAATTTAATCAAATACTTCCTCTATTTTTCCTTAGGAAAAAAAATATCAGGCCTCCCAGGGCAATAAACATATCAACCAAAGACTGCGTAACAAGCTAAAATATGAGTAAGCACAAATCCTCATAACAAGGCAACCCAGTAAGAGGAAAAGGGTCCTCTGATCAGGCAACAGAGTCAAAGGCACCCTCATTTCCACTGTTAGGAGTCTCAAAAAACTCCAAACTAAACAAACACAACAAATATGCAGAGGGTCTTGGTTGGACCCATGCAGGTTCCATGCTTTCTGCTTCAGTCTCTGTGAATTCCTTTGATCCTTTCTAAGTTGATTCTGTGGGCCTGTGTTCTCCTGGTGTCCTTGGTATCACTAGCTCTTTCTCTCTCTCTATTAATTCATTTTTATTAATTACAGTTTCTTCAGTTTTTATCCTAGCTGTAGCTAGCTTCCCAACCCCCTCCCAATCCCACCCTCCCTCCTCTTCTCCTACCTGGAGGACAGAGGATAAATATTGTCGGGGGAGGAGAGTGGGGCATGGAAACTGCAGGTGGGATGTGTTTTATGAGAGAAGAATAAAGAAAAAATAATCCGTGTAAGTGAAAGTATTGCTTTGTTGAGAGGATAGATGGTGTTTACCTGGTGTTGAAAACCATACCTGTAATTAAGAAGTTGAGCTGGTAATCGAGTCAAGAGAGACAAGGGGTGCTGCCATTATCGATGTATGCTACCTTTCTCAATATGATATTCTCTAGATCTATCCACTTTCCTGCAAATTTCATTCTTTAATGCTAAATAGAGTTCAACTGTATATGCTTGTCACATTTTCTTTCTACATTTGTCTGCTGAAGAGCTGAAGAGCATTTAACTCATTCCCATTTCCTGGTTATTATGAAGAGAGTGGCAATGATCATGGCTGAGCAAGTATCTGTGGAGTAGGATGTTGAATCCTTTGTCATATGCCCATGTTCATGGTGTTAGAACTGGGACATGTAGTAGATCTATCTTCTTTCTTGAAGATTCTGTATGCTTATTTCTAGAGTGGTTGTACCAATTTGAATTTCCAACAACAGTAAATTCAGACTTTTACCACAACCTCACCTGCATTTGTGGTCAGTGGTTTGTTGATCTAAGCTATTCTGATTGGGATGAGTTAAAATTGTTTTAATTTCTATTCCCCTGATTTCTAAGAATAATGAATACTTTAAGGGGTCTTTTCTAAGACTAATACTCCAACCAAGGTCCATTCATAGATATAACCTAGGACCCCTGCTAAGATGTAGCCCATGGCAGCTCAGTATCTAAGTGGGTACCTTAGTAGGGGGAACAGGGATTGTGTCTGATATGAACTCAGTAGTGAGCTCTTTGACCACCCCACCCTCTGAGGTGGGAGCAGCCTTGCTAGGATACAGAGGAGGACAATGCAGCCCTTCCTGATGAAATCTGATAAGCTAGGGTCAGATGGAAGAGGTGGAGTACCTCTCCTATCAGTGGACTTAGAGAGAGGATGGGAGGAGATGAGGTAGGGAAGGAGAGATTGGGAGGGAATGAGGAAGTGGGCTACAGCTGATCTACAAAGTGAATAAACTGTAATTAATACAAAAAATAAAAATATAATTAAAAAATACTTCCATAACTATCCTAGCAGTGAAAAAGGAACACAAATACTACACTGAGCAGTGGAAATGATTACAAGTTAAAATATTTGGAAAGACTTTATTAAAGAAGACAGAATTTGAGCATAATTCTAAATGATAAAAAAGGAGGTTAAAAGTTTCTTAAGCTGGGGAAGAGAAAAAATTTACATTATATAAGCATCACAGTAATTGCTGAAAAATATACCAGGAAAAAAAGGGAAACATGCTGACTATAAACAGAGGGTATCTAGAGATGTCATTAGAAGGGGAAGATGGAACCAAAAGACTGAGGCCTTTGAAAAATTTTGGACTTTCCTATAAAGACTTCTCAAAGTAGAGTGATATAATGAAAACAATATCTTAAATAATGGTTATTTGAAATAACATTTTTTAGGGTTTTGCAACAGAGTACCTTGGCAGGTCAGGGCCATGGTATGCTGCATATTTTAAGGAAGAGATTTAAGTGGGGAAAAGCTAAAGACCACCTTTTCAGAGTGGGAACATGAGAGACAGAGACAGAGACAGACAGATAGGCAGGCAGGCAGGCAGAGAGGCAGACAGACAGACAGAAAGACAGACAAAACAAGTGAACAGGCACTGATGGGGGCACTTTTATTTTTAAAAATTTATTTATTATTTATTACAATTTATTCACTTTGCATCCCAGCTGTAGCCCTCTCAGTCCTTTCTTCGCAGTCTCCTTTCTTCTTCTGCCCCTATGCCTCTCTCATAGTCTGCTGATAGGGGAGGACCTCCTCCCAAGGCTGCATCCACTAGCAGAAGGTGATCAGAGAGCCAGCCACTGATGTCATGTCAGAGACATTCCCTGCTCCCCTTACTAGGGAACCGCCTTAGAGATTGAGCTGCCTATGGGCTACATCTGAGCAGGAGTTCTAGGTCCCCTCCATGTATAGTCGTCGATTGGAGTATCAGTCTCTGCATGGACCCCTGGGTCCAGAATTTTTGGTTCTGTTGGTCTTTTTATGGAGCTCCTGTCCCCTCAAGATCTTTCTATCTCCCCCTTTTTTCATAAGATTCCTGCACTCTTCCCAAAGTTTGGCTATGAGTCTCAGTATCTTCAAAACCCGGTAAGTAGAGCCTTTCAGAGGCCCCCTGTGGAAGGTTTTTGTCCTGTTCCTTGTCTTCTCCCCTTATTTTTTTTATTTTATTTTTTCTTATCAGTTACATTTTATTAACTCTGTATCCCAGCCATGTCCCGATCCCTCATTCCCTCCGAGCCCCTCCCTCCCTCCCTCATCTCCACCATGCCCCTTTCCAAGTCCACTGATAGGGGGAGACCTCCTCCCCATTCATCTGATCCTGTTTTATCAGGTATCTTCAGGACTGGCTGCAAAGCCCTCCTCTGTGGCCTAACAGGACTGCTCCTCCCTTCGGGGGTGGGGAGACCAAAGAGCCAGTCATTGAGTTCCTGTTAGAAATAGTCCTTGTTCCCTTTACTTTTGAAACTACTTGGTTACTGAGCTACCACGGGCCACATCTGAGCAGAAGTTCTAGGTTATATCTGTACATGGTCCTTGGTTGAATGTCAGTCTTAGAAAAGACCCTGTGCCCAGATATATTTGGTCCTTGTGGCGCTCCTATCCTTTCTGTATCAGACTAATCCCAATTTTTCTTATGATTTCCTGTACTCTGCCAAAGGTTTGGTCATGAGTCTTTGCTTTGAAAACACTGCTAGTTGGAGTCTTTCAGATGCACTCAGTAGACTCCTGTCATACCTTCAATGCACATCCCATCTGTCTTTCTAAACGAGGATTGATCATCTTACCCCATGTCTGCTCTCTTGATTATCATTTTAGGTGTATAGATTTCATTATGTTTATCATATCTTATAGGTCTATATAAGTGAGTGTATACCATGTTTGTCTTTCTCCTTCTGGGATATTTAACTCAAAATGATCTTTTCTAGATCCCACCATTTGCCTGCAAATTTCATGATTTCCTCCTTTTTGATTGCTGAGTAATATTCCATTGAGTAGAAATACCACAATTTCTGTACCCATTCTTCAGTTGATGGACATCTGGGTTGTTTCCAGGTTCTGGCTATTACAAATAAAGCTGCTATAAACATGGTTGAGCAAGTATCCCTTTTGTGTACTTGAGCAAACTTTGGGTATATACCTAGCAGTGGTATAGCTGGATCTTGAGGTTGCAGTATTATTAATTTTCTGAGGAAGTGCCAGATTGATTTCCAGAGTGGTTGTACCAGTTTATATTCCCACCAGCAGTGGAGGAGGGTTCCCCTTTCTCAACAACCTCTCCAGCATGTGTTGTAACTTGAGTTTTTCATCTTGGCCTTTCTGATGGGTGTAAGGTGATATCTCAGGGTCGTTTTGATTTGCATTTCACTGATGGCTAATGAGGTTGAGCATTTCTTTAAGTGTTTCTCTGCCATTCGATATTCCTCTGTCGAGAATTCTCTGTTTAGCTCTGTTCCCCATTTTTTAATTGGATTACTTGGTTTGCTGCTTTTCAGCTTCTTTAGTTCTTTGTATATATTGGATATTAGTCCTCTGTCAGATAAAGGGTTAGTGAAGATTCTTTCCCTATCTGTAGGCAGTCGTTTTGTTTTGATGACGGTGTCCTTTGCTTTACAGAAGCTTTTCAGCTTCATGAGGTCCCATTTATTGATTGTTGCTCTTAGAACCTGTGCTGTTGGTGTTCTGTTCAGGAAATTGTCTCCTGTGCCAATGAGTTCTAGGCTGTTCCCCACTTTTTTTTCCAATTGATTTAGAGTATCTGGTTTTATGTTGAGGTCATTGATCCACTTTGACTTTAGTTTTGAGCAGGGTGATAAATATGGATCTACTTTTATTTTTCTGCATGTAGACATCCAGTTGGTCTATTTGTTGAAGATGCTGTCTTTTTTCCATTGAATGGAATTGGCTTCTTTGTCGAATATCGAGTATTCATAGGTGTGTGGGTTTATTTCTGAGTCTTCTATGCGGTTCCATTGATCCTCCTTTCTGTTTCTATGCCAATACCATGCAGTTTTTATTACTGTTGCCCTGTAGTACAGCTTGAGATCAGGGATGGAGATACCTCCAGATGATCTGTTGTTGTACAGGATCATTTTGGAGATTCTGAGTTTTTTGTTTCTCCATATGAAGCTGAGAATCTTTTTTCAAAGTCTGTAAAGAGTTGAGTTGGTATTTTGATGGGAATTGCATTGAATCTGTAGATTGCTTTTGGCAGGATGTCCATTTTCACAATGTTAATCCTACCAATCCATGAGTATGGGAGATCTTTCCATCTTCTGATATCTTCTTCGATTTCTTTCTTCAGAGACTTGAAGTTTTTCTCAAACAGGTCTTTCACTTGCTTGGTTAGAGTCACCCCAAGGTACTTTATGTTATTAGCGGCTATTGTGAAGGGTATTGTTTCCCTAATTTCTTTCTCAGCCTTTTTGTCTTTGGTATACAGGAGGGCTTCTGATTTTTTTTGAGTTGATTTTGTATCCTGCCACTTTGCTGAAGCTGTTTATCAGCTGAAGGAGTTCTCTGGTTGAATTTTTGGGGTCGCTCATGTATACTATCATATCATCTGCAAATAGTGACACTTTGACCTCTTCTTTCCAGATTTGTATCCCCTTGATCTCCTTTAGTTGTCTTATTGCTCTGGCTAGGACTTCAAGTACTATGTTGAAGAGATATGGAGACAATGGGCAGCCTTGTCTTGTCCCTGATTTCAGTGGGATTGATTTAAGTTTCTCTCCATTGAGTCTGATGTTAGCTATAGGCTTGCTGTATATTGCCTTTACTAACTTTAGGTATGTGCCTTGTATCCCTGATCTCTCCAAGACTTTAAACATGAATGGGTGTTGGACTTTGTCAAATGCTTTTTTGGGATCTAAGGAGAAGATCATGTGGTTTTTCTCCTTCAGTTTGTTTATGTGGTGGATTACATTGATGGATTTTCGTATGTTGAACCACCCTTGCATGCCTGGGATGAAGCCTACTTGGTCATGGTGGATGATATCTTTGATATGTTCTTGGATTCGGTTTGCAAGAATTTTATTGAGTATTTTTGCGTCAATGTTCATAAGAGAGATAGGTCTGAAGTTCTCTTTTTTTGTTGGATCTTTGTGTGGTTTAGGTATCAAGGTGACTGGCTTCATAGCATGAGTTTGGTAGTGTTCCTTCTGTTTCTATTTTGTGTAATAGTTTGAGGAGAATTGGAGTTAGCACTTCTTTGAAGGTCTTGTAGAATTCTGCCCTGAGGCCATCTGGTCCAGGGCTTTTTTTGGAGGGGAGACTGTTAATGACTGCTTCAATTTCCTTAGGAGATATAGGGCTATTCAGTCTTTCTACCTGATCTTGACTTAGTTTTGTTAGATCGAATCTGTCAAGAAAATTATCCATTTCATTTAGATTTTCAAATTTTGTGGCATACAGGCTTTTGTAGTATGACCTTATAATTGTTTGGATTTCCTCAGTGTCTGTGGTTGTGTCCCCATTTTCATTTCTGATTTTGCTGATTTGGATAGTTTCTCTCTGCTTTTTAGTTTGGCCAAGGGTTTGTCTATATTGTTGATTTTCTCAAAGAACCAGCTTTTTGTTTCATTGATTCTTTGGATAGTTTTATTTGTTTCTAATTGATTGATTTCAGCCCTGAGTTTGATTATTTCCAGCCGTCTACTCCTCTTGGTGTGTCTGCTTCTTCTTTTTCTAGGGTTTTTAAGTGAGCCATTAGGGTGCTTGAATGAGCTGTCTCGAATTTCTTCTTGAAGTCACTTAGTGCTATGATCTTTCCTCTGAGCACTGCTTTCAATGTGTCCCATAAATTCGGGTATGTTGTGCCTTCATTTTCATTGAATTCTAGGAAGTCTTTAATTTCTTTCTTTATTTCGTCCTTAACCCAGCTGTCATTGAGTATTAAGTTGTTCAGTTTCCATGTGCGTGTCGGCTTTTTGTTGTTTCTGTTGTTGTTGATGTCTAGCTTGAGTCCATGGTGGTCAGATAGTATACAAGTGATTATTTCAATCCTTTTGTATCTGTTGTGGCTTGCTTTGTGACCCACTATATGGTCTATTTTGGAGAAGGTTCCATGCGGTGCTGAAAAGAAGGTGTACTCTTTTGAGTTTGGGTGAAACGATCTGTAGACATCTATTAGGTCCATTTGATTTAGGGTCTCTGTGAGTGCTTTTATTTCCCTATTTGGTGTCTGTCTAGTTGATCTGTCCTTTGGTGAGAGTGGAGTGCTGAAGTCTCCCACTATTAAGGTATTAGGATCAATGTATGATTTAAGCTTTAATAATGTTTCATTTACGAATGTCGGTGCTCTTGTATTTGGGGCATAGATATTCAAGATTGTGATGTCCTCTTGGTAGATTTTTCCTTTGATGAGAATATAGCGGCCCTCCTTATCTTTTTTGATTAACTTGGGTTGAAAGTCTATTTTATTAGATATTAGGATGGCTACTCCAGCTTGTTTTCTGGAACCATTTGCTTGAAAAACAGTTTTCCAGCCCTTTACTCTGAGGTAGTGTTTATCTTTGTTGCATAGGTGTGTTTCTTGGATGCAACAGAATGTTGGACCCTGTTTCCGTAACCATTCTGTTAGCCTGTGTCTTTTTATTGGTGAGTTGAGTCCATTGATATTGATAGATAATAGTGACCAATGCATGTTTGTTCCTTTTGTAATGGAATCGGTGATCTAACCTTGTTTCATTGCTTGTTTTCTTTTCACTTTTGTTGGGATATTGTCTGTATGCCCTGTTTTCTTGGGTGAATTTGTTTTTGTTGGATTGGAGTTTTCCTTCTAGTATCTTCTGTAGGGTTGGTTTGCTGTGTAGATATTGCGTAAATTTAGTTTTGTCATGGAAAATTTTGTTTTCTCCATCTATGTTGATTGAAAGCTTTGCAGGGTATAGTAGTCTGGGTTGACATGTGTGATCTCTTAGAGTCTCTATGATACTTGCCCAGGCCCTTCTGGCTTTCATTGTTTCTGATGAGAAGTCCGGTGTGATTCTGATAGGTCTACCTTCATATGTTACTTGGCCTTTTTCCCTTGATGCTTTTAATAACTTTTCTTTGTTCTGTAGATTTAGTGTTTTGACTATGATGTGACGTGATGTGTTTCTTTTCTGGTCTAGTCTTTTTGGAGTTCTGTAGGCCTCTTGTATATTTATGGACATCTCTTTCTTTAAGTTGGGAAAATTTTCTTGAAAATATTTTCTGGACCTTGGAGCCTGGAGTCTTCTTTTTCATGAATTCCTATTATTCTTAGATTTTGTCTTTTCATAGCATCCTTGATTTCTTGGATATTTTGTGATTGGAACTTTTCTGATTTTACTTTTTCTTTGAGAGAAGTATCCATTTCTGCAAGTATGTCTTCAGCTCCAGAGATTCTCTCTTCCATCTCTTGTATTCTGTTGGTGATGCTTACGTTTGTGGTTCCTGATCTTTTCTCCAAGTTCTCTAGCTCAAGGGTTTTCTCATTTTTTGTTTTCTTTATTGATTCTAATTCTGTTTTCATGCCTTGCACCATTTCTTTCATGTGTTTGAATTTGGATTCCTGTCTCTCTACGATGGCCTCTATTTCTTTGTTCATTTCCTTTTTGTATGCCACAAATTTTTCCTCTACTTGTGTATCTATTTGTTTGGTTATGTTTATGTTTGCCTGTGTTTTTTTAACGATTTTGTCTATTTCTTCTTTCTTTAGCTCCAATTGACTGGCCAACTCTTTGAAAGATTTGTCCATTTCCTCCTTATGAGCCTCAAATAATTGGGCAATCATGGCTTTAAAATCATTTTCCTGTGCTTCTGCTGAATTGGAGTATCCATCGATTTTGGGGTTTGCTGGTGAAGTCATGATGTCCTGGTTTATGTTGGAAGTGTTCTTTCGCCTACCCCTGGCCATTGGCTTATCTGAAACCTTCCCTGTTTGTTTTTGGATTCTGCAGATCAGACTGGTGCTGACTCTCTCTGGCATCTGGAGAGTTCTTCAGGAAGCTGAGAACTCTCAGCGTGTGCTGAGGACTGGCTGTACCTGTGGGAGGAAAGTACGCAGGCGCAAACGGGGCAAATGCAAGTGTGTGTGTGTGTGCGCGCGCGCGTGTGTGTGTGTGTGTGTGAGTGTGTGTGTAAGTGTGCATGGACATGTGTCTCAAGGGACAGAGTGATGGCTAATGTTGAACCCTTGAGTGTTTGGGAGGGGCTCTGCACTGTATATGTCGCAGGCACTAGTGATTATCGCAGCGCAATTTCTGGCATTAACTGCCTTAACTCCTCAATTAGGTCCACAGAGCAGGATCTTCAATGACCCTAGTGCCCCTCTGTTTCCCAAAGTGGGTATGTGGGTGGGAGGGGGTTCAATGCCTGGCTTTTGTTTTAGAAAGACCCAGGATCTGGGGATTTGCAGATTCTCAAGGGTACACTCACTTACAGGCAGGTCACTTGGCAGAGATCGGATATCCGGGCTCTCTGTTCTCTGGTTTGGCCCTGCTTCTTTGATGTGCTCCGCCAGTTCTGTGCTGTTGTCACTGCCAGGTTCTGAGGTTTTGCTGCAGCTGGAGATTTCAGGGTGGTCATGTCAGTAGGGATCAGCGTAACCAGGTGCTCTGTTCTCTTTTGTCCCTGGTTAGTCATAAACTGGAGGGCTGTTGTGCCCTGCCAGCTCAGTGCTGCTCCGCAGCCAAGTCCCGCTGTATCTGGAGACTGGGTTGCTAGTCCCGATGCTTTCTGGGAAGTCCTGGGGTCTCTTCACTGTGCTCTCCAAGCTTGGGAGGCCCAGCGCCTGGTGTGTCTAGGCTGTATGGCGTTTCTGCCTGGTTTTGGTCAGTATATAGCATATTCTCTGTCACTGTGGGATTGGGCGGTCTGTACCGTCAGTGATAGCGATCCTGCGGAGCTAGGATGGCGTCTAGCAGACTTGGGCCCTGGGTGGATGGTGCAGCCGCTGAGCGAATCTGGGACCCAGGGATATGTACTGCTGGCTTTTGCCTGCTGCTAACAGGCTGGGCTTGGAGCTCTGCCTCAGTGGCTGTAGTCCCCAGGCAGTTAGGTCTGCACTGAGAAAGAGTCCACTGTGCTGCTGTGCCGAGGAGGAAGGAGGTCTGGGGGAGGGGAGTGCCGTGAGATCAAAGGGTCATTTCTCTCCTTCCCCAAACAAGTCCCCGGGTGACCCGAGACCAAAGTTTTCACCTCCTGCGATGCTCACCGTTGTTTAGAAAGCCTCACCGCTGTTCTCCTGGGTTAGAGGTCCCTCCTTTCACCAACTCAGAAGCCTAGGCATTCCACCGCTTAGGAACTGTGTGTGCTATTCGCCATCTTGGCTCCGCTCCCCCGTCTTCTCCCCTTCTAATGTTCAATCCATTTGCTCTTCTGATTGAGCCTCTTCCCTAGGGTCCTTCTTGTTGTTTAGCGTCTTTAGAGATACAGATTTTAGTATGTTTATCCTATATTATCTGGCTAAAATCCATTTATAAATGAGTAGATAATATGTGTGTCTTTCTGCTTCTGGGATACCTCACCCAGGATGATCTTTTCTAGTTCCATCCATTTGCCTGCAAATTTCATGATTCTCTTATTTTTAATTGCTGAGTAGTATTCTATGGTGTACCACCCTTTCTGTATCCATTCTTTCATTGAGGGACATCTGGGTTGTTTTCAGATTCTGGCTATTACCAATAAAGCTGCTACAAACATGTTTGAGCAAGTGTCCTTGCTGTGTACTTGAGCATAGTTTGGATATATGCGTAGGAGTGGTATAGCTGGATCTTGAGGTAGTGTTATTCCTAATTTTCTGAGAAAGTGCCAGATTAATTTCCAAAGTGGTTGTACAAGTTTACATTCCCACCAGCAATGGAGGAGGGTTCCCCTTTCTCCACATTCTCTCCAGCATGTGCTGTCCATTCTGATGGGTGTAAGCTGAAATCTCAGGGTTGTTTTGATGACTAAAGACATTGAGCATTTCTTTTTTTTCTCTGCCATTCCATATTCTTCTATTGAGAATTCTCTGTTTAGCTCTGTACCCCAGTGTTTAATTGGATTACTTGGTTTCTTGGTATTTAACTTCTTGAGTTCTTTATATATTCTAGATATTAGCCCACTGTCAGAGATGTAGGGTTGGTGAAGAGCCTTTTCCAGTCTATAGGCTGTCGTTTTGTTCTGATGACAGTGTCATTTGCTTTACAGAAGCTTTTTTTTTCTATTTCATGAGGTCCTATTTAATGATTGTTGATCTTAGAGCCTGTGCTGTTGGTGTTCTGTTAAGGAAGTTGTCCCCTTGCCAATGAGGTCCAGGCTTGTGCCCACTTTTTCTTCTAACAGGTTTAGTGTGTCTGGTTTTATGTTGAGGTCTTTGATCCACTTGGACTTTAGTTTTGTGCAGGGTGATAAGTATGGATCTATTTGCATTTTTCTACATGTAGACATCCAGTTAGACCAGTACCATTTGTTGAAGCTGCTTTTTTTTTTTTGTATGGTTTTGGCTTCTTTGTCAAAAATTAACTATTTGTATGTGTGTGTGTTTATTTCTGGGTCTTCTTTTCAATTCCATTGATCCACCAGTCTGTTTCTATGCCAGTACCATGCAGTTTTTATTACTGTTGCTCTATAATACAGGTTGAGACCAGGGATGGAAATACTTCCAGAAGATCTGTTATTGTACAGGATTGTTCTTAGCAATTCTGAGTTTTTGTTTTCCCATGTCATATTGAGATTATTCTTTCAAGTTCTGCTAAGAATTATGTTGGTATTTTAATGGGAATTACATTAAATCTCTAGATTTCTTTTGGCAGGATGGCCATTTTCACAATGTTATTCCTATTGATCCATGAGCATTGGATTTCTTTCCATCTTCTGATGTCTTCTTCCGTTTATTTCTTCAGAGACTTGAAGTTTTTTTTTCACATCTTTCACTTTCTTGCTTTCTTGCTTAGAGTCACTACAAGGTACTTTATGTTAAGGGAATGCATTTTAGTGGCTGGTGTTGACGTGGCTGCTGTCACTGAGCACTGAGTGCTGGCTGGGGAAGCACCTGATTTCAAACACTTATAACATTCTGCAGTGATAAGAAACTGAAATTCATATGCTGCTAAAATGTCCTCATGAAACAACTTTTAAACATTTAGATAAAGAAGGGGAAACATTTCCAAACAAAACTGGGAAATGAAATAATTTTGTTTAACTTTTGCCTCATTGGAAACATGAAGTCATTGATCTTTCTACTCTACTTTGATCTGGTAGCCAACATATTTTAATTATCTGCCTCTGTAAACACCATGGAATAAAAAAATCAGCATTTCAAAAACCCTTAGGCAGATGCTTTACTTCTTTTTTGTCCAGCTGTCTTTTCATTATAACCATCTAGGTAAATCCTCCAATCTGCAGGAAACCAATTATTTCTTTTCTCCATGCTAGTGCATTGTTCTTCTGGAAAACATTGTACAGAATGGGTAAAGCTTGACTCCAATAAAAATCACAATGGCAAGACATTTTGAAGACACCCAATGATGTCTTTCTGCTCAACTCATGTTCTTCTGAAAGCTTCTATCTTCTGTCTTTATCCTTGTATCTCTTATTCCCAGTCATTGGTTTCCATTTGAAAAAAAATGGTCAAGCTTGATCATTCATACAATATGCAAAATAAAACCATTTCAGAACCTAACACAATTGGAAACTGTGTTGTAAGCCCACAAAGAGACAGAGCATAGTGTGATACGAGGAAGTAGTTACATTGGGGCATGAAAGATCTTCAGTATATAAAATATGAAAAGAAAAAACAGTGAGCAAAATTATATGTATATAAAAGACAAAGAAGGGGAGGGATTAAAAAGGTATTTGATACAAGAAGCTGAGTTAATAGCAATAGAAGCATGTCAGTTAAATTTAGCAGCCTGTTTTTTTAATAATGTGTTATATGTGCCAAAGGACAAGATCCCTTGCTATTTTTGTTTAAAGATAGTAACTGGCTTCATTTGACATTCTGGAATGAGGGAATACTTCATTTAAAAAAAACAGAATAAACTTTTCAATGAGATGAGTAGATAATATAATATTTACAGAGAAATGCCATAAAAAGCAGGGGAAAAAAAACTTGGATCGGTTATTTCAGAGTAACTTTCCATATAAGAGAAGACAGAACAAAAGTAAAAAAAAAAAAATGGTTCACATCAAGTTATTTCAGATCACTTTTTTATCGTGTTTTCTGAGACAGAATCTTACAATGCAGGTCAAGCTATCTTCAAATTCTTTATCTTCTAGCTTCAGCTTCCCCAATCCTGGGGAATACAGCTTCCCCAATTCCCAATACATCTTACACCACCTTAACCCTAACCTATGATGTCCAGCACAGGTTGCCTTCTTTGTGTAATGATTAAGGCATAAAGAATAGAACTATCAAGCCAGGCATAACTATCCTGCTCAAAAATTTTGTCTGTTATCTTTTTTCCCTCTACCACTTCATTAGCTAGAAAATCAGATAATTTAGTATATTTTAGTTCATGCTTGGTGACACATACCTGTAATCCCACTACTCAGAAGCCAGAGACAAAAGGATCTAAGTCTTGAAATTAGTCTGGCTTACAACCAAGACCCTACTTCAATAGGAAAAAAATGATCGAACTTAGTTTTTGGAGGGATCATGTGCCTTCCAGTGAGTATGACTTAGTTTCTGTTAGTTGACATATAATTTTATTTTCAGTGTATTCTACTAGAGCCTAGGGCAGTAACCTTGTCAAAAAAATGGCTTCCTATAATTTTTAACCATCATCAGAAAACTAAGAATATTATAGTGGTCCTAGCTACATTTTGCCTCTTGGATATAGTCTTCTCATAAAACTATATATTCTTTATATTACTTTCTTCACAGACGGTCTACTGTCATAAGTCTATTAACTAACACACAGTTGGGGCTTAAGAAACACCATTTTTAGCATTTTTTTTGTTGTCTGAGCTATATGAAGCATATGAAACCAAAACAATTTGCTCTAGTATTCACACTTTCATTTCAAACTTTTTCTTCTCAATTTAAAATAGAAGTTGCAATACTGCAATGAAGAATGATATTGAAATAATTGCTTTTAAAATAATAGATAAAGATGATGTGATAGAAAATACTGGCTGGCAGGCTGAGTTATCATTAAATAGAATTAAAAGGTTTTTTTTATCAATTCATATATGAAAGTATGAATTTCATTACCAACACACTGTGAGGTAGTCAATATCTAACGTATAAAGTATACATGGCAGAAAAGCCAAATATCTGAAAATGAGTTTCATCTCGACTTTGTGCATAAAATATAATTCAATTAGATATCTTCGCAGAATATTCTAAGAAGAAAATTTAAACTTTATTCAATTCTAATTATTATAAAATTAACTAGCAGGTACTTTTTGTAAGTTTTAGTTTTAAATTCCTTCTTTCCTATACTACTTCACAGTAATAGTCTGGAATCCCTCTGCTGCACATAGGAAAATACCATTCACTTAGTGTTGGCAGAGTTATCCATTTTAGAAAAGATTGATCTGAGTCATCTTGGAGAGAACTCTACCCTCAGTATTGGACTTCCTTGGGCTGCTTTCAAAAAGACTCCTCTTAGGAGTCTTAATTGTTTCCTTGCACTGAATCCCCATTGACTATACACCCCCAACTTTTCTTATTGTATTCCTAACTGAACCCAGTTCTATACTGAGGTCTCTTTACTCCTCATTGAAAAATTTCTTATTGGATCTGCTTTCATGACCTTAGCTAATGTTGGACTTTATATTTTATTTTAGTGCCTATAAAAGGCTAGTTAGTGTTTGAAGGGATATGTTAGAGGAGTACTTAATAGCATAAATTAACAAAAGGGAATTAGATTAAAAAGCAAAGGAAATAGCAGGTGGAAGACATGGCATACAGAATAGGAGAAAATCTTGCCAGTTCTTCATTCAATGAAATAATAACAAAATGTATAAAGGACTCAAATAATCAAGAACCAACAGAATAAATAAATAATCCAAACAAATAACAAGAACACAAGCTAACAGATGGTCATCAAAAGAAATGAAAATGGATACTAAACACATGAAAAATGTTCATAGCCACAGTTGTAATGAAAATATGACTGCATTGATATTTCATCTTTTTTCAGATAGAGTACAAATTTTGAAGAAAAACAAAAATACATTAAACAATAGATTTTGGCAAGGTTGAGTCAGGCAATGAGTTCTTATTTCAGTCATTGATAAAAATGTAAATTGACCCAATCACTATGAAAATCAGTGTAAATATTCTGAAATAAATTAAATATACAATTATGTATTATAATTTATTACTATTCTTTAGATGTCTGTTTGTATTCTAGTGACAGAATATGGATCCAAATGGGAGAGAAGGTAGAAGAGGAACTAGAAGCTTTTGAGAAATGGGAAACCAGAATCAGAATATATTCTATAAAAATATATTTTCAAGAGAAATGAAAATAGATTATATTATAATCTGCCTATAACACTCCTCAGAATAAACGCAAAAGGCTCAAAGCCAGCCAGCTCTGTAGATAATATATAGCCATATTTATCATAGTTATATTTATAGTAAACAAGTTGGGAAATCAGTCTGGGTCTTTGCTAACAGTTAATGGGTAAAGAAAATGTAAACAATCATTTTATTCATTTATGAAGAATTAAGTTATATCATTTATAGTGAAATGGAAAGAAATAAATGTCATAACATTAATAGAAATACACCAGTCTCACAATGACTCATACTGCAGGTTATTTCTCAAGTAAAGAATTTATGGAGAAAATAATGAGATGAACATAAATGAGGGATTACTTGGGGACAAAAAGGGAGTGGTGTAAGAAAGAGTAATGAAAATGATCAGACCACATTACAGCTTTAGTAAGTATGAAAAGATGCTCAAAAATTTGGTAGCTCAGTGGTAGAAAATGTACTTAACATATGTGAAGCCCTGAGTTTAATTCTGAGCACAGAAAAGAAAAACAAGATGTTTAATCCCATTTATTGCCCTTTAAAATGTCAGTACATTTGTTTGTCACAATGCTAGATATTTAAAATTTTAATACATTTAGTGCTATCCAGTCACCTTTAGGGGAGTAATTTCAAATTCTGCCACCAAGTCTCATTTTTATTAATGACAATTTTATAATTTTCATATAAGTTTCTTAAATATGGATATTCATTCAGAAATATTTCCTTGATAGGGTATGCTAAGTAAATTCTTGGTAAGCATAAATGATGGATGACCAGAGATGTTTATCAATGAGTATTGTTAACTTAAAATAAACAGTGGAAAATTGTAAATAACTGATCAGAGGTACAGAAAGGTAAATTATGAATACATAAATGAGTACAGGAAAACATTATGATGATGGTATACATGTGTCTTCATTGGCATTAAATTATTATGAAAAGTGTTGTCAGTGGAAAAGGAAATATAAAAATAGGTCTTCTGTGACTTTTTTCTTTAATGTAAGCATGCTCATTTGTATGTGTGTTTTATAACAAAAATCTAGGGAAACGAACAGCTTAATTTTAACAGTGATTATGTTGTGATGGTGATTTTCTGTAATTTCTACATCATTTCTTTCTTATTCACTGGACTTTTTAAAATGAGTTTCTGCTTTTTCACAATAAAGAATAAAATTTATTTTGAGAAAAAATTCTTCAGCTGTATGAAAATTAGTAAAGAAATTACATAAACTTTTCTGTCGTGAAGACCCTACGTTCTATTTTCAGTTACAGATCGGAACAATACAAAACTCCTACTAAATTTTCCTCTACTGATGAATCAGCAAAAAATTATATATAGAATATACTAGCTACTTATTCTGTATAGGGAATCACCCTGACATTTAATGGACAGAAACAACATCTATTTTCTCATCATTTTGGGTGCCAGGAATCCAAAAAGCAGCCTAGCTAGATGGTTTGAACTTGGTCTTAAAGCATTTCAATAAAATCGCTTGCAGAGCTATGGCCATCTCAAGACTCAGTTGGGAAAGGAGCCACTTCTAGTTTGATATAAACTGGCAAGCCTCACCTTCCAAACTGAGCCATGGAGGCCTTTCTCGGGGCTTAGCTCACAATTTAAAACTGGTTTCTATAGAGTTAGCAAGGCAAGAAAACAAGTGAGAGCACTCAATCTTCAAAATAGCAGTCCCATTGATTCTACTGTTATTCCATTCACTGAGCTAAGGCAGCCATCCTAGCTGACATTAAATGACATTATTACCAGGACATGGATCTCTCTCTCTCTCTCTCTCTCTCTCTCTCTCTCTCTCTCTCTCTCTCTCTCTGTGTGTGTGTGTGTGTGTGTGTGTGTATGTGTGCATACACACATTCGTGTGTACATACATGTTGTGGTTAGGGGCCAATCTCAGGAATTAGTCCACACATTTCAGTTTGTTTGAAACATGGTAATTTTTTTTCTCTTGAATATGTGGAGTTGAGTTGGCTTGAAAGCTTCCAAAGATTTTTCTCTCTCTGCTACCCATTTCCTTATAGGGACACTAGGATTACAGGCATGCCTTATGGCTTCTATGTGGGTTCTGGGGACTCAGATTCTAGTCCTAACACTTGCATATCAAATGTATTTACCCACTGAATCTTCTACCAAGAAGTGGTCTTTAAAAACCATTTTAGAGACTGTCTACAAACACTGACCAAAAGCAAAAGGAAAAGAAACAAACTAAAAAGACTGTCATATAGGAATATTCAGAGTAGCTTTAAATCGAACAGCCTAAAATAGAAGCAATCCAGCTACGAGCAAGAGAATGATACATTCACATACCAGTAAACTACTTAGGAAAAAGGGAATAAACTCTTTACTCTGGGTTATGCAACAGCATGATGAATCTTATAGATACTATACTGAACAAAAATTTTGGACTCAAAAGATCATACTGCTATATTGTTAGATAAAATTTTAAGCAGGAAAAAATAATCAGAAAAATGGATGTTTCTTATGATACATACATACACATATATAATAAAAATTCATGAGCAAGCTTTCTGTGGTGATGAAAATATTTCATATCCTTGTTAGGATATCAATAACACACTGTACAGATTGTCAAACCTCAAAACATGATAATAGACTTAGGATCTCCAAAGGTCTTTGCATATGATTCCTTAAAATGGGAATACACACTAAAACTTAAAAGGAAAGAAAACTTTAGTATTAGTATAAAAGGATAAGGACATTATAACTTCTTTAGAAATCTTCCAAAAATAAATGAAACACTGTAGCATCTAAAGACAAAATATGAGGAACTTGTAAACTAGGAGATATCTGTTTGAATAAGAAATTTTCAGCATGGTTCAAGCTCAGGGCAAACAGTGGGATCAATAGAATTCTTAATATTTAGTGTCATCCTGGGAACAAGGCATAGAGTAAAAGAAATTATGGCATGGAAGATGAAAAGCAGAGATCTTAAAACAGAAGAAAAAATGGCCACCAATTAAGTTAAGAGACTGTAGTAAAAAGATGAGTTGGATTTGCCCACATAACTAAAGAAACCATCTCCCAGTCATAGCTCTTTCTTTAATATTGCAAAGCAGGTCCCAGGGCTTTGGGAATTTACTTATCTTACCTACAAATACGGCTATAATTAAAGTATTGTTTTCACTGGAAACCTAAAAAGGACATCTGGATTTTTATCTTTTCTTCCCCATTCTGAATCTAAACTCTTAATGATATGACTGTCTGGTTTCATTCCCAAACCAACTTTAATAAAGAAGAAAAGATTTGTCTCTAAAGCTATGGGGAAAGTTTTAATTGAAACTACTCTCCAGAGTCAACACAAAGTTGAAGCAATCAAGAATAGCTTTTCTCCCGGTAAAGAAATCTGTAGCATAGCAGCATACCTGCTCCAAGTCAGGCTGTGTATGCACTGAATATCATATGCAACTGAACAAAAACCACGTGTTTTGCAATGTCCTGCTTTTACTGCAATGATTTTACTATGCTTCCTCACATAAGGAAGTGATATATTGAATATGACTCAGCTTCACAAGAAATGTTTTATTGTAATATTTTATATATGTTATTTTTTCCTTTTATTAACTATTTATTACAATTTATACACTTTGTATCTAGGCTATAGCCCCTCCCTCATCTCCTCCCAGTACCACCCTCTCTTCCTTTTCTCCCTCCTCTAGTCCAGTGAAAGGAGAGGTCCTCCTCCCCTACTATCTGACCCTAGTTTATTTCCTCTCATCAGGACTGTATGGATCCTCATTCTCTGTGGCCTAGTTAGGCCACCTAACCAGGGAAATGTGATCAAAGAGCCTGACACTGAGTCCATGTCAAAGACATCCCCTGTTCCCTTTACTAGGGTACCCACTTGGAGAATGAGCTGTCTATGGGCTATCTGAGCAGGTGGTGTAAGTCCTCTCCAAGCATGGTCCTTGGTTGGAGCATCCATCTATGCAGGACCCTCTGGAAACAGAATTTTTTTTGTCTGTGTTGGTCTCCTTGTGGAACTCCTGTCCCTTCCAGGTCTTTCTAGCTCCCCCTTTTTCTAGATGAGTCCCTGTACTAACATTCAAGATGCCAGCAAGAAGACACTGTGTTGGATGAGTAGGACAGCAGTGCCTGCACAGCAACCAACAGACTGAACTCTGGACCCTAAAATAACAATGATTGTGTTTCCCAGGTGAGAGGAAACCCTCACAGTGTGTGAAGCAATTGTGTACGTTCTCTGGCCACCCGGCTATACCCCAGAAGAGTTCCCAGGTCCCTGCAGGTGGTCTGTCCCAAGCCCAGAGCCACACATGCCTATGTGCTCTGATAACCATCCCAGACTGAACTGTGGGCCCCCACCAGAGACTGGGTTTTCAGGTAGAGAGAAAATCCCACAGTGAAGGTACAAAGTGGGACCAAACTCAGGTCACCCAGACAATCCCTGGAAATGTTCCTGGGCTACAGCAGGTACTCAGCTACCAGCCCAGAGACACACGAGTGTGCCTGACTCACAATCCCAGACAGAACTGTGGGCACCAAAACACCAGAGACCCGGTTTCCCTGTTGGGACTAAACCCCATGGTGAAGGAAACATCAGTTCCCACCTCAGGGCTCCTAGCCAATTCCCCAAGGTCTCAGGAAAATTTCCCAGGTTCCAGCAGGCACCCTTTTGCCAGCACTGAGACACTCTCCTACATGTACATGCTATGTTCACCATCCCAGACTGAACTGTGGAATAAAAAATACCACAAACTGGGTCTTCCTGTTGTGAGGAAGCCACACAGTGGGGGAAACATCAGGCCTAACCCCAGGACACCCAGCTAATCCACGGAAATGCCACTGGCTTCCCAAAGGCTCCAGGCTCTAGCATCCAGCCAAGCCCAGGAGTGCTGCACTCACCTGCCAATGATGACTGCCTGGGTACTGGGGCACAGAGTTCCAACCTCAGACCTACAGAAGCCTGGGTTACACAGAATCAGCCCCCAGACAGTGCTCTAAGGTGCAGCCTGTCTCCCTAGCTAAACAGACCAAAGCACAGGGCTCCCTAGCTCTTCAAGAGAGCTGTGCCCGACAAACACCTTGTAAGGGCAGCAGCAAGAGCAGCTCACTAAGTTCAGGGCAAGAAACCCAGTGGCAGGGCAGCTGTCTCCAGAACTTCCCTGGTGAGAGGAGAGCCCTCATGACTACCAAAGACCACAATTACCACACAGGTCCATACACCTGAGGTGATCTGTGGCAATTACTGAGAAGCATCAGCCATTTGGTGAGCATACCCAAAAAGGCAAAGAGCAGGTTTTTCAGGAAAAACAATCTTCCTGACAAGGGGATTCTCCCCACCTCAGGATTCTAGCAAGCATCTGAAACTAACAGCCAACACCTGAGACAGGCAGATGGGCAGAGGCCAGCGCAAAAGCACAACCAACAAAAGCCAAAGCAATATGGCATCTCCAGAATCCAGTTATCCAGGGGCAATTAGTCCTGGATACCCTATCATAAGTGAAATTCAGGAAGATGACCTTACACCCATGCTTCTAAAGAGGATAATGGAGGAAACAAATAAAATGCATAAAGAAACAGAGGAAGATGAAGTAAAACAGATTATGGCCATACATAAAGAAACACAGGAAGAAAAAGTCAAACAGAATATGACCATCCAAAAAGAAATACAGGAAGATGCAGCCAAAAAGTTGGTGGCCTTCTGAGAGAAAATAATTAAATCACTGAAAGAAATACAAGAAATAGAGGAATGTACAAACAAACAGGTGAAGGAATTGAAGGAAAAGCAGGAATATACAGTCAGACAGGTGAAGGAAATCAACAAAACGGTGCAAGATCTGAAGATAGAATTGGAAAAATTAAAGAAAACAAAACAGAGGAAATCATGGAGAAGAAGAACTTAGGGAAGAAAACAGGAACTACAGAGGTACGCATAACCAACAGAATACAAGAGATGGAAGAAAGAATCTCAGGTGTGGAAGATACAATGGAAAGAATTGATGTATCCATGAAAGAAAATGTTAAATCTAAAAGTTTCCTGACACAAACCATCCGATAAATCCAAGACAACATGAACAAAAAAAAAAAAAAAAAAAAAAACTAAGAATAATAGGTATAGAGGAAAAAGAATATTCTTGTCTCCAAGGCCCAGAAAATATTTTCAACAAAATCATAGAAGAAAATTTCCTGGATTTAAAGGAAAGAACTATAAGCCTGCAAGAGGACTATAGAACACCTAATAAATTAGACAAAAAAAGAAAATCTTTCTGCCACATAAAAATCAAAACAGTAAGTGTACAGAACATAGAAAAAAAATACTAACAGCTGTATAGAAAAAAGGTCAAGTAACATATAATGGCAAACCCATCAGAATCACACGTGAAATCTCAACAGAGTCTATGAAAGTCGGAAGGGCCTGGACAGATAGCATGCAGACCCTAAGAGAACACAGATGTCAGCCCAGGCTACTATACCCAGCCAAACCCTCACACATCATAGATGGAAAAATCAAGATATTCAATGACAAAAAAATAAATGATATCTACCCACAAATCCAGAATTACAGTAAATACTAGAAGGAAAAATACAAAGCAGGAAAGTTAACTACATTCAGAAAAACACAGGACATAAATAACCTCACTACAGCAAAACTCAAAGTAGCCAAGCACACAAACATACCCCCACAATCAACATCAAAATCAAAGGATCTATCAGCCACTGGTCATTAATCTCTCTCAACATCAATGGAATCAACTTTCCAAAAGACACAGACTAACAGAATGGATGCATAAACAAGACCCAATACTCTCTTGCATATAAGAAATACACCCAAGTCACAATGATAGACATTACCTGAAAGTAAAGGGCTGGAAGATGGTTTTCCAAGCAAATGGATCAAAGAAGAAAGCAGGGGTAACTATTCTAATATCTGATAAAACAGACTTTCAACTAAAATTAATCCAAAAATATGGGGAAGGTCTCTTCATACTCATCAAAGAAAAATTACATCAAGAACAAATCACAAATCTGAACATATATGTGCCAAATGCAAGGGCATTCACTTTTATAATAAAAACATACCATAATATTTAAATCACACATAAATCCCCATCAATTAATATTGGTAAACTTCAACTCCCCATATCAACAAAGGACAATTCAACAAAACAGAAATTAAACAAAGACTATTACACTAAGAGATGCCATGAATCAAATGGACCTAACAGTTCTCTACAGAACATTCCACCCAAACACAAAAGAATTTACCTTTTTCTCTGCACCTCATGGAACCTTCTGAAAAATAGGCCATATAATTGGTCACAAAGCAAGCCTCAACAGATACAAGAAGATTGAAATAATCCCTTGTATCTTATCTGATCACCATGGACTAATTCTGGACCTCAACAACAACAGAAATAGCAAAAAGTCTACACACACATGGAAACTGAACAACTGGCTACGCAATAAGGGCTAAGTTAGAGAAAAAATAAAGAAATTAAAGACTTTCTAAATTCAATAAAAATATCAGCACAACATACCCAAACTCATGGGACACAATGAAAGTAGTGCTAAGACGAAAGTTCATAGCACTAAGTGCCTTCAACAAGAAATTCTTTTTTTTTAATTTTATTTTTTCTTATCAGTTACATTTTATTAACTCTGTATCCCAGCTGTATACAGCTCCCTCATTCCCTCCCAATCCCACCCTCCCTCCCTCATCTCCACCCTGCCCCTTTCCAAGTCCACTGATAGTGGGGGGACCTCCTCCCCATTCATCTGATCCTGTTTTATCAGGTATCTTCAGGACTGGCTGCAAAGTCCTCCTCTCAACATGAAATTCTAAACATCTCATACGAGCACCTTAATGGCTCACATGAACCCCCTCCCCCCAAAAAAAGAAACAGACACACCCGAGGAGTAGTCAGCTAGAGAAAAAAATCAAAGTCAGAGCTGAAATCAATAAATTAAAAACAAATGAGAACAATTCAAAGAATTTTTGAAACCAAGAAGTGTTTCTCTGTGAAAGTCAACAAGATAGACAAACCCTTAGACAAACTAACTAAAAGGCAGAGAGGCACTATGTAAATTGACAAAACCAGAACTGAAAAGGAAGACATAACAACACACACTGAGGAAATCCAAACAATCATTAGGTGTTACTTCAAAAGTCTATATGCCACCAAACCTAAAAAATCTATATGCAATGGACAATTTTCTTGATCAATTCCATTTACCAAATCAGAATCAATGCCAACTAAATAAATTAAACAGTCTTATATGTTGTTAAAAAAATAGAAGTTCTCATCAAAAGTCTCCCATCCAAAAAAAGCCCAGGGCCAAATGGTTTCAGTGCAGAATTCTACCAGATCTTCCAAGATGAACTAACACCATTTCTCTTCAAACTATTTCACAAAATAGAAACAGTAGGAATATTACCAACTTCATTCTATGAGGCCACAGTTACCGTGATACCTAAACCTCACTAAGACCCAAAAAGAAAGAGAATTTCAGGCCAATCTCCCTTATGAACTTTGATGCAAAAATACTCAGAAAATTCTTGTAAACTGAATCCAAGACCACACCAAAGATATCATCCACTATCACCAAGTAGGCTTCATCCCAGGTATGCAGGGGTGGTTCAATATAAGGAAATCCATCAATGTAATCCACCAAATAAACAAACCGAAAGGAAAAAAAAAACATGATTATGTCCAGATGCCGAAAAATCATTTGATAAAATCCAACACTTGTTTATGTTTAAAGACCTGTAGAGATCAGGGTACAAGGCATAAAGGCAATATACAGCAGGCCTATAGCCAACATCAAAATAAACGGAGAGTAAATAAAATCAAGTCCACTGAAATCAGGGACAAGGCAAGGTTGCCCACTCTCTCTCTATCTCTTCAACATAGTTCTTGAAGTCCTTGCTAGAGTAATAAGGCAATTAAAGGAGATCATGGGGATTCAAACAGAAAGGGAGAAGTCAAAGTATCCCTATTGGCAGATGCTATGATAGTATACATGAGTGACCCCAAAAATTCTACCAGGGAACTCCTACAGCTGATAAACATCTTCAGCCAGGTGGCTGGATACAAAATTAACTCAAAAAAATCAGTACCCCCTGTATAAAAAGACAAATTGGCTGAGAAAGAAATTAGGAAAACAACAACCTTCACAAAATAGCCACAAAGGCCATAAAGTATCTCGGTGTATCTCTAACCAAGCAAGTCAAAAACTGTATGAATAAAACTTCAAGTTCTGAAGAACGAAAGTTAAGAAGATATCAGAAGATGGAAAGATCTAACATGCTCATGGTTTGGCAGGATTAACATAGATAGTAAAAGTGTTCATCTTATCAAAAGTTATCTATGGATTCAATGCAATTCCCATCAAAATAACAACACAATTCTTTACAGACCTGGAAAGAAAAGAATCTTAACTTCATATGGAATAACAAGAAATCCAGAATACCTAAAACAATCCTATGCAATAAATGATCTTTTAGAGGTATCTTCACCCAGGATCTCAAGCTGTATTACAAAGCAACAATACTAAAAACTGTACAGTACTGGCATAGAAACAGAATGGTGGATCAAATGGTGCTGGTCTCACTGGATGTCTACATGTAGAAAAATGCAAATAGGTCCATACTCATCACCCTGCACAAAATTAAGTCCAAGTGGATCAAAGACCTCAACATAAAACCAGACACACTATACCTGTTAGAAGAAAAATTGGGGAAGAGCCTGAACCTCATTGGCACAGAGGACAACTTCCTGAACAGAACACCAACAGCACAGGCTTTAAGATTAATAGTCAATAAAGGGGACCTCATGAAACCAAAATGCTTCTGTAAAAAAAAAAAAAAAGACACTGTCATCAGAACAAAAGGACAGCCTAGAGACTGGGAAAGGATCTTCACCAACCCTATATCTGACAGAGGGCTAATATCCTGACTATATAAAGAACTTAACAAGTTAAGCAACAACAAAGCAAGTAACCGAATTTAAAAATGAGGTATAGACTCAATATGGAATTCTCAATAGAGGAATATTGAATGGCAGAGAAATAAAGAAATACTCAACATCCTTAGACATGCTCAATATTCTCAGTCATCAGGGAAATGCAAATCAAAATGACCCTGAGATTTCACCTTACACCCATCAGAATGGCTAAGATCAAAAACTCAAGTGACAACACATGCTGGAGAGGATGTGGAGAAAGGGGAACACTTCTCCACTGCTGGTGGGAATGTAAAATTGTACAGCCACTTTGGAAATCAATCCAGTGCTTTCTCAGACAATTTGGAATAGTGCTACCTCAAGATCCAGCTATTCCACTCCTAAGAATATATCCAAAAATATGCTCAAGTACACAAAAGGAACATTTGCTCAACCATGTTCATAACAGCTTCATTTGTAATAGCCATAATCTGGAAACAACCCAAATGTACTTCATTTGAAGAATGTATGCAGAAATTGTGGTATATTTACACAATGGAATACTACTTAGCAATTAAAAAAAGGAAATCATGAAATTTGCAGGCAAATGGTGGGATCTAGGAAAGATGACCCTTAGTGAGGTATCCCAGAAGTAGAAAGACACACATGGGTTATACTCATTTATAAGTGGATATTAGATATATAATATAGGATAATCATACTAAAATCTGTACACCTAAATAAGCTAATCAAGAAGGAAGACCCTGGGTAAGATGCTCAATCCTCATTCAGAAAGTAAATGGGATGAACATCCAAAGATAGTGAAAACAGAGAACAGGACAGAAGCCTACCACAGAGGCCCTCTGAAAGACTCTTCCCAGCAGTATATGCTGAGACTCATAGCTAAACTTTTGGCAGAATGCAGAGAATCATATGAAAGAAGGAGGAGATAGAAAGACCTGGTGGGAACAGGAGCTCCGTAAGGAGAGCAACAGAACCAAAATATCTGAGCACAGGAGTCTTTTCTGAGACCGATATTCCAACCAAGATCCATTCATGGAGATAACCTAGAACTCCTGCACAGAAGTAGTCCATGGCATCTCAGTCTCCAAGTGGGTACCTTAGTAAGGGGAACACGGACTGTCTGACATAGACTCAGTGCCTTTGCCGGGGGCAGGGCAGGGGTAAGCCATACTAAGCCACAGAGGAAGACAATGCACCTAGTCCTGATGAGACCTGTTAGACTAGGATCAGATGGAAGGCATGGAGGACCTCCCTATAAGTGGACTAAGGGAGGGGCATCAGAGGAGAAGAGGGATGAAAGGTGGTATTGGGAGAGGACGAGGGAAGGGGCTACAGCTGGGATACAAAGTGAATAAATTGTAATAAAAAAAGTAATTTTAAAAAAAGGCAAAAAGAAAAGATTCACCACACTCTGCTCAAGGTTTGGCTATGATACTCAGGTTGTGCTTTGATACCTTGCTGGCTATAGACTTTCAGAGGCTCTGTGGAAGGTTTCTGCCCTGTTCCCTGTTTTCTCTCATACCCGATGTCTATACTGTTTGCCCTTCTGAATGAGGATTAAGCATCTTCCATAGGGTCTTCCTTGTTGTTTAGCTTCTTCAGGAATGTAGATTTTAGTATGTTTATCCTATATTATGTTGCTAATATCCACTTATAAGTGAGTATATACAAATGTTCTTAATGGAGTCACCTAAAACTTCAAAACCACACTAAATATAACCCTATGTTAAGAGTCCAGGAGGAAGAAAACTACACTGCAATGAACTTTCTTCAAAAACAGTAACAATTATTTATTTGCCAGCTTTTCACCAAGTTTCAGAACACTATTTTTTATGCCAGAAACTAAAGCTGGGAAACAAAGTCTGTAGACATGTTATGAACACATATGAGTGAATGTATACTCTCACAAATACACGCACGCGCGCGCGCGCGCGCGCACACACACACACACACACACAAACACACACACAGAAAATCCCTCTATATTTTAAATGAGAAATTGAAAACTGGATTATAAAAATAGTTGTAACATCTGCCTTCCTGAATGTTTCTTCATTAGTATGTCAATCAACATTTACCAGAAAGAATGTTTACAAATACAATGTATAAAACAAAGAAATGAGCCTGGACCATCCCTCCAGTCTCTTGTTCATTGTCCTTGGTGAACCTGGCCCTAAGAGAAACAGAGTGTGACATGGAAACATCTTAAAGAAAACAGCTCCGAATTAATGGACTACCAGCCTGTTCCATGTAGCTTTTCCTGTAAGCGTTCTGTACTAGCATCTTTTTCCTTTTTCACCTAAGCATCTTAAATACATGGCTTCATAACACAGGTCCACTTGCCAAAAAGAGACAGGAACTATTGCATTTACTTTAAGTAAACTGAGACAAAAATACAATTATCTGGTTAGGAAAGGATTATTCATTTGTGCTATTCTTTGACCTTTTTATTCACTTCTTCCACTAGTTTTAGTAATGCTCTAAAATTCTGAAACTGTAAGCTAGTATCCTTTACAAAAGTTGCTGAGATCATGGTGTCTCTTCACAGAAAGAGAAATCCTAAGAAAGACAAAGACAAAAGGACAACTTTAGAGTAAAATATTTTCATGGTATCATAAAAATATCAGAAAGGGACACTCACAGGTACATATTCATACATGTGGGCATGTATGTGTGTGTGTTACTAAAAAAAGAAACATGTGCCTTTTTTGGGCTTTTTTCTTCCTGTTTTTGTCTAATTCTGATGTGGTTATGTTGTATCTTTTATATTATATTTTGTTTTATTATTATTATTATTGTTATTGTTATTATTGTTGTTGTTGTTGTTCCTTATAAGCCAGTTTGTCTTCTAATGAGAGACAAAAAGAGGTCTCTCATTGTGGAGGGGAGGTAAGAAAGGACTAGAAGGAATAGAGGGAGGGAAACAATAATCAGGATATATGATGTGAGAAAAAAATTGTTTTCAATAAAATGGAAAAACTACAAAACATAAATGGACATGATAAAAGATTATCAGTTTTAAGAAAAATATAATGTCATTTATATGGATTTAAATTTTCAATAAAAATGTTGATTTTTTTCTTCAAAATAAACCGTTCTGCATTCTGTCTTCTGTTAATTGGCCTTCCTATAATTATATGAAAAAAAAATAATGCAGAAGACTTTGAATTCTCACACACAATCAAGGGTGCAATAATGAATATTTCAGCAGGTACATATTTTGAAGTTTTAATTAAAATCAGTAGTGTTGTTGATATTGTAATGTGTTACAGGAACACTGAGGCAAGTAATCACTTATCTCCCAGGTGAATGGTAATATACATGCAATTAATTATAAAAGACTTTGCAGTGGAATCACCTTGGAATTACAAAGATTTAGAGCAATGACTCAGGTATTTAACTACAGAAGGCTGCTCCTCTATCTCAGAGACATAAGTACCTATTTTACTTAACCAGATACAGCATCTCTCAAAAATCTTGCTGTGATCTTTTTTCATTTCTAGCACCATTATCATTCTGCTTCCTGTAGTCAAGGCACACTTACCCAATGTAAACAAGTTTTAATTATTTAAGATTATTCAGAGAGTATTCATATTTTAAGTCCATTGTCTCACATTGCTATGAAGTTTGTACTCTGAAGATCTTTTGAAGCTTCTATACCCCACTTCCCTGCATAAATAAATAAATAAATAAATGAATAAATAAATAAATAAATAAATAAATAAATAAATAAATAAATGGAAGATATCATAAGATACAACCAGTGCAGAACAATTTCTCCCTAATTTTTTGTAGAAAACTTCTCCTTCGTATGGGCTAGAGGAATGTGGAGAAGAAGAGAGAAGTGAAGAGAGAAAGCACAGAAGTATGTAAAAAAAAAAAAACTAAAAGAGACCCTCTCTACTGATCAAGGTACTGAAGCAGAGGCTCAGACTCATAGCCAAACTTTGGAGAGAGGGCATAGAATTTTATAAAAGAAGGAGACAGAAAGACCTAGAGGAAACAGGAGCTCCAAAATGAGATCAACAGAGACAAAAATAACTGAGTCATGAAGTCCCTGCAGAGACTGATACCCCAACTAAGGACAATGCATGGAAAGGACCTAAAATCCCATCTCAGATGCAGCCTGATAGACTCAGTATCCAAGTGGAGCCCTAATAAGCACAGCAGGGGCTTTCTTTGGAATGAACTCAGTGGAAAACTCTCTGATCACCTCCTCTTGGAGGTATAGCCATTCTAGGCCACAGAGGAAGACAATGCAACCAGTCTTGATGAGACCTGATAGGTTAGGGTAAAATAGAAGGGAAGGAGGACCTCCCCTATCAGTGGACTAGGGGAGGGGCATAAGGGGAGAAGAGGGAGGGAATGTGGGATTTAGAAGAGATTAGGGAAAGGACCACAGCCGGGATACAAATTGAATAAACTGTAATAAATGATAATAAAAAAGTAAAAAAAAAAAATCTAAATTGTAGGAGGGAGAAAAGAAAGGTGAGTGTGAAAGATTAAGATTTTTTAACAAATTCTGATTCAAGATGGTAGCACCAACCACCCAGGGTATCTCAAAAGCAGTTCAGTAGTGAGTGCAGGGTGACAGCAGAGGAGAATCCACAGGGATACTTGAAGGTCCACCTTCAGGCCACCTGGCTATTACTGGGAAAAATTCCGAAGCTCCCTCCTGGCACTGCCTCAGCCCTAGGCTACCCTCCAAATCCCACCATCTGCCGATAACTTCCTGAGACCAACAGCAGCTCTGTGGGCTCTCACCGTGCAGCCCTAGGTCACTCGCCAAAATCACCATCTGTGGATATATTCCTGAGACCAGCAGCGGCTGTGAAAACATGGGGAGGATCCTAACCTGCAGCCTTAGACCACCCCCGCGAACCCACAGGGACAATCTTCTCGGACCCTGCAGCCCTAGGTGAACCACCAGAACCCACCTATGGATACCTTCCAGGGAACAGAGGCAGCAGTTCCTTTGGCTCTGACCCTGCGGCCCTAGGCCACCCATTAGAACCACCCATCAGTGGATACTTTCCTGGGACCTGCAGATTGCATTCAGGGTTCTTACCCTGCAGCCTTAGGCCACCCGCTAACCGAAGCACACCATCTGTGGCTACCTTCCAGGACAGGCAGCAGCAGCAGCGTGGCACATGTGCTTCTGACTCTACCGCCCAAGCCCACTTTCTGTGGATATCTTCCTGGAACCAGAGCCGGCAGCTCTGATATTGGGCACTCACTCTCACTAACTGTGGAGTGAAAGAACACCTTCCTGTACTGTGGGTGAGACTCCAGACCTGGATGCCCACTCTCACAGTCCTTTGGACACCTTCTGAGTACCAGAGGCTCCTGTTTCCAAACACTGGAGATCACACTCAACATCCTGTGGACACCTTCTTTGTTGCAGTGACTAGTGGTGCTCACTCTCACCGCCCACTGGAGGAGATACCTTCTGGTACTGTAGGAGAGGCACAGCTCCATTCTGCCTGCTTCCCACCTGCCTGGCTCATCGAGGTCAGAATCAGCCAGCACAGCACAGACAGTGAGCACAGCATAGATGAACTATGCTTGGGACCCATGTTTTATTCCCCAAAATCTAAGGGAAGCCTGTGGGACACTGGAGCAGCTCTAAGCACAGAGATCTAGCCACCAGTGTCCCAGTAGCCTGGTTCATATGGGCCAGAATCAGCAAGCCCATCACAGACAGAGAACCCAGTGAAGCTTTGCTAAGCACCTGACCCAAAGTCCATTGTCTTCCTCTCGAAGGAGGCCTGTGGGTCACTGGAGCAGCTCTAGGCTCAGAGATCTTTCTGAATGTTCCCCAGCATCCTAGCCCACCTGTGTCAGAAACAGTGTGGCCAGTTCAGCCAGTGAACCCAGAGTAACTGAGCCAGGCCTGGAAACCAAATCCCATCCTCCAACTTATTAAGGAAGCTTGTGGGACACTGGAGCAGCTCTAGACCAAGAGACCTTTCCGCCTGTGCCCCAGCTACCCGGGTCACAAACAAAGAGCCAGCAGCGACAGTGAATCCAGGGTAGACTACTCAAGACTCCAGAGACAGGTGGATCCAGTCTGCAGTACAGGCTCTAAGAGTAATCAATCAAGCCTACAGACAATCAGATGGCTAAAGGACTGCATAACAATACAGGAACAAAAAATCCAGGACATCATGGCTTCACCAAAATATCCTAAAAATCAACAGATATTCTGTTGCAGCTGAAACAGAAGAAAATGATTTTAAATCTATAATTGTGCAGTTAATCGAGAAACATAAAGAGGAAATGAACAAAAAATAGAGGTCATCATGGACAGAAAGGAATCTACAGTCAAACAGATAAAGGAAATGGTGCAAGATATGAAAACAGGGTTAGAATCAATAAAGAAAACACAACAGAGAAAACCTTGGAGTTGGAGAACTTAGAAAAAAATCAGGAAATACAAAGGTAAGCATCACCAACAGAATACAAGAGATGGAGGAGAGAATCTCAGGCAATGAAATACAGTTGCAGAAACTGATACATCTCTCAAAGAAAAATTAATATTGGAAAAGTTTCAAATACAAAACATCCAAGAAATCATGGACATCATGAAAAGATGAAACCTAAAAATAATAGCAATAGACAAAAAAGAAGATTCCAGGCTCCAAGGCCCAGAAAATATTTTCAAGAAAATTATAGAAGCAAATTTTCCCAACTTAAAGAAAGAAATGTCCATTAACATAAAAGAGGCCTACAGAACACCAAATAGACTAGACTAGAAAAGAAACTCCTCTCACCACATAATAATCAAAACACTAAATCTACAGAAAAATGTATAAAAGATGGCAAGGGGAAAGACCAAGTAACATAAAAAGGCAAACCTATCAGAATCACAGCAGACTTCTTAATAGAGACTATGAAAGCTGGAAGGGCCAGGACAGATATCATGCAGAAGCTTAGAGGTTATAATTGCCGACCCAGACTACTGTATCCAGAAAAACTTTCAAAAAACATAGAGAAAAGAAAATATTCCATGTCATGACTAAACTTAAAAAAATAAGTACACTGCAATTCTTCCTTACAGAAGATACTAGAAGGAAAACTTCAACCAACAAGATCAACTACATCCAAGAAAACCCAGGATGAAGACACCATCACATTAAAAAAGCAAAAGAAAACAAACATATAGTCACCATCAATTTCACAATAAAAAGAATTAACAATCATTGGTCACTAATATCTATGAACATCAATATTCTCAGCTCTCCAATAAAAAGACACAGACTGACAAATTGGTTGTGGTAACAGGGTCCAGCATTCTGCTGCATTCAAGAGATACACCTCTGAAAAAAAGATAGACACTTCTTCAGAGTGAAGAGCTGGGAAAATATTTTCCAGGCAAACAGACACAAGAAGCAATCCTGAATAGCCATCCTTATATCTAATAAAATAAATTTTCAACAAAAATTATCAAAAGAGTTAAAGAGAGATACTTCATTCTCCTCAAAGGAAAAATCCACCATGAGAACATCACAATCCTGAGCATCTTTGCCCCAAACACAAGAGCTCCTGCATTTGTCAAAGAAACATTATTAAAGCTTATATTACACATCAATCTCAACAACTTAATAGAGGGACACTTAAACACCCCACTATCATCAAGGGATAAGTCATTGAGACAGAAGCTAAATATGGAAATAATGACAATTACAGAGGTCTTAAATAAAATGGACCTAATAGATGTCTATAGAACCTTTCACCCAAACACAAAAGAGTATACCTTTTCTCAGCACCCCATAGAACCTTCTCCAAAATTGACCATAGAGTCAGGCACAAAGGAAGCATCAACAGATATAAGAATATTGAAAAAAATCCCTTGTACCATATCAGACCACCATGGTCTAAAACTAGACCTGTGCAATAACAAACATTGCAAAAATCCTACACAGGGAGGGGACGAGATGGCAGCGCCAGGAGAACACTGCCTCTGAGGAGCAGGACAACATTTTCCATACAGCAACCAAGAGACTGAACTCTGAGCCCTAAAACAACAGCAATCATGTTTCCCAGGTGAGAGGAAACCCACACAGCGTGGGAATCAGTTGGGTCGACTCTCAGGCCACCCAGCCAGAACACGGAAGAAATAATGGGTTGCACAGGCACTAGGTCGCCTGACTAGAGCCACATGCCTGCTTGCCCTGATCATCTTCCCAGGCTGAACAGTGGGCACAAAAACACCAGAAACTGGGAGTTCCAGCCGTGAGAAAAACAGACAGGGAAGGAAGGCAGTGGGACTGGCAACAGGTCACCCAGTCTTTCCCCGGAAAAAGTCTCGTAGACTGGCAGGTAGGAGACACCATCACTGAACTGGGCTCAAGCCGCCAGCCCAGAGAGTGGCTCCGTGCCCAGCTCTCTGTCACAGACAGAGCTGCAGAGCTGTGTGCCCCAGTGCAACAGAGATTGGGAGTCCCTGTCCAGAGAGGGCCCCACAGGGAAGGAAGGAAGCAGTGCTGACTTGGGTCACCTAGGCTTTGCCTAGGGAAGGTCTCACAGACCAGCAGGTACTAGCTGCCATCACTGAACTGGGTCCAAGCTAGGACCACAGAGAGTTGTTGGGTGCCCAGCTCTCCAGCACAGACAGAGCTGTGCGCCCCAGGACAACAGAGACTGGGAGTCCCTGTCGGGAGTAAACTCCATAGTGAAGGAAGGAAAAGGGGACCCGAATTAGGTCATCCAGTATATCCCTGTGAAAGGTCCTGCAGACTAGCAGGCAGGCGCGCACACCGCCAGCCTAGAGGCCTGCTTTGTACCAACTATTCCTCAAAGACAGAACTGTGTGTCCCAAGGCACCAGAGACTTGGAGTTACTGTCAGGAGAAATCCTCACAGGGAACAAAGCAAAGGGGACAGACTTAGGCCACCCAGTATATCTCCGGAAAAGGTCCCACAGACTGGCCCAAACCAGGGACCTGCTGTGCACCAGATAGCCTGCTGTTACCAGGAGAACAGTATTCACCTGCCACAGATTACCGCTTGGACTGGGGCACAGAGCCCCAACCTCAGACCTGCCAAAGCCTGGGATCCTCGAGATCAACCCCCAGATATTGCTCCAAGGGGCAATGAGTTATCCCTAACAAAACTGACCAAACCACGGGAGACACAGGTTACAGCAGTAGATCACTAAATTTACAGCAAGAAACACAGAAGCAGGGCAGCTGTCTCCGGGACTTCTCGAGGTGAGAGAAGAGCCTTCTCGACTAAAAAGGACCACAATTACCACTCAGGTCTCTATGCCTGAGGTGAGCAGCAGCAACTCCTGAAAAACACCGGCCATCCAGTGACTATACCCAAAAAGCTGAGAAGCATTCCTTCAGGAAAAACCATCTTCCTGCCAAGGGGATGCTCTCTACCACAGGATTCCCAGAACCACCAGAAACTAACTTCAAACACCTAAGTTAGCCCAATGGGTAGAGGCCAGCATAAAAGCTGAAGCAACAAAAGACAGAGCAATATGGCATCTCCAGAACCCAGTTAAGCAGGGGCAAGTAGCCCTGCACACCCCAGCATAATTGAAATTCAAGAAGGTGACCTAACATCTATGCTCTTGAGGAGAATAACAGAGGAAACAAATAAAATACGTGAAGACCTAGAGGAATATAAAAACAAACAGATTATGGCCATCCTTAAAGAAATACATGAAGTCGCAGCCAAACAGTTTGTGGCCTTTAGAGAGGAAATGCTTAAATCACTGAAGGAAATAAAAGAAACAGAGGATTGTTCGAACAAACAGCTGAAGGAATTGAAGGAAAAACATGAAAATACAGTCAGACAGGTGAAGGAAATCAACAAAACAGCTCAAGATCTGAATGTAGACTTGGAAAACTTAAAGAAAACATAAATGGAGGAAATTGTGAAGAGAAAGAACTTAGGGAAGAAAACAGCAACTACATAGGTTAGCATAACCAATAGACTACAAGACATGGAAGAAAGAATCTCAGGTGTGGAAGATACAATGGAAGAAATAGATGTATCTGTCAAATAAAATGTTAAATCTAAAAAATTCCTGACACAGACCATCCAAGAAATAAAAGACAACATAAAAAGACAAAACATAATAATAATAGGAGTAGATGAAAAAGAAGATTCCCTGCTCCAAGGCCCAGAAAATATTTTCAACAAAATCATTGAAGAAAATTTCCCCAAGTTAAAGGAGAGGCCAATAAGAATATAAGAGGCCTACAGAACACCAATAAATTAGACCAGAAAAGAAAATCCTCCCACCACATAATAATCAAAACCGTAAGTATACAAAACACAGAAAAAAATACTAAAAGCTGCAAGGGAAAAAGACCAAGAAACATATAACTGCAAACCCATTAGAATCACACCTGAATTTTCAACAAAGATTATGAAATCCATAAGGGCCTGGACAGATATCATGCAGACCTTAGGAGAACACAGATGTCAGCCCAGGCTACTATACCCAGCAAAACTCTCAGTCCTCATAGACAAAGAAAACAAGACATTCAATGACAAAAATAAATTTCAACAATACCTAAACACAAATGCAGCATTAGAGAAGACACTAGAAGGAAAAATACAACCCAAGAAAACTAGGTACTTTCAAGAAAACACAGGAAATAATTAACCTTACTACAGTAAAACAAAAGGCAACCAAGCACACAACCTTATGACCACAGTCAACATCAAAATAAAAGGATTTAATATCCACTGGTCATTACTCTCTCTCAGCATCAATGGACTCAATTCTCGAATAAAAAGACACAGACTAACAGAAAGGATGCGTAAACAAGACCCAGCAATCTGTTGCATACAAGAAACACACCTAAGTCACAAAGATAGACATTACCTAAGGATAAAGGATTGGAGGACAGCTTTCCAAGCAAATGGACCCAAGAAGCAAGCAGGAGTAGCCATTGTAATATCTGATAAAATAGACATTCGAGCAAAATTAATCAAAAGAGATGGGGAAAGACACTTCATACTCATCAAGGGAAAATTCCACCAGGAAGACACCACAATCCTGAACATCTATGCCCCAAATATAAGGGCACACACATTTGTAAAAGAAATATTGATAAAACTTAAACCACACATAGATACCCACGCATTAATAGTGGGAGACTTCAATACCCCACTCTCAACAAAAGACAGATCAACAAAACAGAAATTAAGCAAAGAAACAATGTCTGTAACAGAGGTCATGAATCAAATGGACCTGACAGACATTTGTAGAACTTTACACCGAAACACAAAAGAATTTACCTTCTTCTCAGCACCTCATGGAACCTTCCCTAAAATAGACCATATAGTGGGTCACAAAGCAATCCTCAACAGATACTAGAAGATTGAAATAATCCCTTGTATCCTATCTGATCACCATGGAATAAAGCTGGACATCAACAACAACAGAAATAGCAATAAGCCTACACACACATGGAAATTGAACAACTTGCTACTAAATGACAGCTGGGTCAGGGAAGAAATAAAGAAAGAAATTAAAGTCTTCCTAGAATTCAATGAAAATGAAGGCACAACATACCCAAAATTGTGGGACACAATGAAAGCAGTGCCAAGCAGAAAGTTCATAGCACTAAGTACCTTCAAGAATAAATTTGAGACAGCTCATTCAAAAAACTTAATGGCTCACCTGAAAACCCTAGAATAAGAAGAAGCAGACACACCAAAAAGGAGTAGAAGGCTGGAAATAATCAAACTCAGGGCTGAAATCAATCAATTAGAGTGAAATAAAACAATTCAAGGAATCAATGAAACCACGAGCTGGTTCTTTGAGAAAATCAACCAGATAGACAAACCCTTAGCCAAGCTAACTAAAAGTCAGAGAGACACCATCCAAATCAACAAAATCAGAAATAAAAAAGGGGGACACAGCTACAGACAATGAGGGAATCCAAACAATCATTAGGACTTACTTCAAAAGTCTATATGCCACAAAATTTGAAAATCTAATTGAAATAGAAAATTTTCTGTATTGATTCCACTTACCAAAACTGAATCAATACCAAGTAAATCAATTAAATAGTCCTATATCCCCCAAGGAAATAGAAGCAGTCATCAATAGTCTCCCTTCCAAAAAAAGCCCAGGACAGGATGATTTCAGCGCAGAATTCTACCAGACCTTCAAAGAAGAGTTAACTCCAATTCTCTTCAAACTATTCCACAAAATAGAAACAGAAGAAACACTACCAAACTCATTCTATGAAGCCACAGTCACCTTGGTACCTAAACCTCACAAAGACCCAAAAAAGAAGGAGATTTTCAGGCCGATCTCCCTCATTAACACTGATGCAAAAATACTCAACAAAATACTTGCAAACCGAATACCAGATCACATCAAAGATATCATCCACTATGACAAGGTAGGCTTTGTCTGAGGTATGCAGGGGTGGTTCAATATATGTAAATCCATCAATGTGATCCACCATATTAACAAACTGAAAGAAAAAAACGACATGATAATCTTCTTAGATGCTGAAAAAGCATTTGACAAAATCCAACATCCATTCATGTTTATAGTCTTGGAGCGATCAGGGATAAGAGGCTCATACCTAAACATACTAAAAGTAATATACAGCAAGCCTATAACCAACAGCAAACTAAATGGAGAGAAACTTAAAGCAATCCCACTGAAATCAGGGACAAGACATGGTTGCCCACTCTCACCATATCTCTTTAACACAGTTATGGAAGTCCTTGCTAGAGCATTAATGCAATTAAAAGAGATCAAGGGGATACATATTGGAAAGGAAGAAGTCAAATTATCATTATTTGCAGATGATATGATAGTACCTGAGTGACCCCAAAAATTCTCCCAGGGAATGCCTACAGCTGATAAACACCGTCAGCAAAGTGGCCTGATACAAAATTAACTAACAAAAATCATTTTTACATGTCTCCTGTATACAAAAGACAAAAGGGCTGAGAAAGAAATTAGGGAAACAACACCCTTCACTATATCCACAGCTGACATAAGGTACCTTGGTGTAACCCTAACCAAGCAAGTCAAAGACTTGTATGAAAAAATTTCAAGTCTCTGAAGAAAGAAGTAGAAGAAGATATGAGAAGATGGAAAGATCTCCCATGCTCATGGCTTGGCAGGATTAACATAGTAAAAATGGCCATCTTACTAAAAGAAATCTACAGATTCAATGCAATTCCCATCAAATTACCAACACAATTCTCTACAGACCTGGAAAGAAAAACTCTCAACTTCATATGGAATAACAAGAAACCCAGAATTGCTAAAAAAATCCTCTGCAATAAAAGATTTTCTGGAGGCATCTCCATCCCTGATCTTAAGCTGTACTATAGAGCAACAGTTATAAAAGCTGCATGGTAGTGGCATAGAAACAGAATGTTGAATCAATGGAACTGAACAGAAACCCCAAAAATTAAACCCACACACTTATGGACACCTGAACTTTGACAAAGATGCCAAAACCATACAATGGAAAAAAGATAGCATCTTCAACAAATGGTGCTGGTCTAACTGGATACATGTAAAAAAAAAGCAAATAGATTCATACTTATCACCCTGTACAAAACTAAAGTCCAAGTGGATTAAAGACCTCAACATAAACCCAGACACATTTAATCAGGTAGGAGAAAAAGTGGGGAATACCCTAGAACTTATTGGTACAGGAGAAAACTTCCTGAACAGAACACCAACAGCACAGGTTCTAAGAGCAACAATCTATAAATGAGACCTCATGAAACTGAACAGCTTCTGTAATGCAAAGGACATCATCATCAAAACAAAACGACTGCCTACAGATTGGGAAAGAATCCTTCACCAACCCTTTTTCTGACACAGGGCTAATATGCAGTATATATAAAGTACTAAAGAACCTGAAAAGCAGCAAACCAAGTAATCCACTTAAAAAATGGGGAAAAGAGCTAAAGAGAGAATTCTCTATAGAGGAATATAGAATGGCAGAGAAACACTTAAAGAAATGCTCAACATCATTAGCCATCAGGGAAATGTAAATCAAAATGACCCCGAGATTTCACCTTACACCCATCAGAATGGCCAAGATGAAAAACTCGAGTGACAACACATGCTAGAGAGCCTTGGAGAAGGGGGAACCCTCCTCCAATGTTGGTGGGAATGTAAACTTGTACAACCACTCTGGAAATTAATCTGGCGCTTTCTCAGACAACTAGGAATAGTGCACCTTCAAGATCCAGCTATACCACTCCTAGACATATACCCAAAAGATGCTCAAGTACACCATAAGGACATTTGCTCAACCATGTTTGTAGCAACTTTATTTGTAATAGCCAGAAGCTGGAAACAGCCCAGATGCCCCTCAATTGAAGAATGAATGCAGAAATTGTGGTACATCTACAAAGTGGAGCATTACTCTGCAATGAAAAATAAGAAATCATGAAATTTGCCGGTAAATGGTGGGACCTGGAAAGGATCATCCTGAGTGAGCTGTCCCAGAAGCAGAAAGACACACATGATATATACTCACTCATATAGACATTTAATATAGGATAAACCAACTAAAATCTGTACATCTAAAGAAACTAATTAAGAGAGAGTACCCTGACTAAAATATTCAATCCCCATCCTGAAAGGCAAAGAGGAAGGACATCAGAAGAAGAAAAAAAACAGGAAACAAGCTAGAAACCAGCGACTGGGGGCCTCTGAAAGGCTCTGCCCTGCAAAGTATCAAAGCTGATGTTGAGACTTATTGCCAACTGTCGGGCAACGTGCATGGAATCTTATGTAAGAAGTGGGAAATAGTAAGATCTGGAGAGGATAGGAACTCCACAAGGAGAGCAACAGAACCAGAAATTTGAACACAGTGGTCTTCCCAGAGACTCATACTCCAACCAAGTACCATGCATGGAGATAACCTAGAACCCCTGCACAGATGTAGCCCATGGCAGTTTAGTGTCCAAGTGAATTACATATTAATGGGATGAGGGACTGCCTCTGACATAATCTGATCGGCCTGCTCTTTGATCACCTCCCCCTGAGGGGAGAGCAGCCTTACCAGGTCACAGAAGATGACAATGCAGCCACTCCTGATGAGATCTGATAGACTAAGATCAGAAGGAAGGAGAGGAGGACCTTCCCTATCATTGGACTTGGGGAAGGGCATGTGTGGAGAAGGGGGTGTAACAGTGGGGTCAGGAGGGGTGGAGGGGGTCTTATGGGGGGATACAAAGTGAATAAAGTGTAATTAATAAAAAAAATCCTACACACACCTGGAAACTGAACAACTCTCTACTCAATGACACCTGGGTCAGGGAGGAAAAAAAGAAATGAATTAAAGACTTCTTAGAACTTAATGAAAATGAAGGTATAACTTATCCTAATTTATGGGCACTATTAAAGCAGTGCTAAAACAAAATTTTGTAGTACTAAGTGCCTTCATAATGAAATTTGAAACATCTCATAGAAGCAAATTAATGACATTCCTGAAATTACTAGAGAAAAAAGAAGCAGACACACTGAACAGGAGTAGACAGCTAGGAATAATCAAACTCAGGGCTGAAATCAATACATTGGAAAAAGAAAAAAAGAGAACAATTCAAAGAGTCAAGGAAACCAAGAGCTGGTTCTTTGAGAAAATCAACAAGATAGACAAACCCTTATCCAAACTAATTAAAAGGCAGAGGGACACTGTCCAAATCACCAACATCAGAAACGAATGTTGAACATAACAACATGTACTGAGGAAATCCAAACAACCAGTAGGTCCTTTTTCAAAAGCCTATATGCAATAAAATTTGAAAATGTCAATGAAATGGACAATTTTCTTGATTAATTCAATTTACCAAAGCTGAATGAAGAACAGGTAAATCCCTTAAATAGTCCTACATTCCCTAAAGAAATAGAAGCTGTCAACAAAAGTCTCCCATCCTAAAGCAGCTCAGGGCCAGAAAGATTCAGCACAATTCTACCAGACGTTCAAAGAAGAGCCGACAACAATACTCTTCAAACTATTCCACGAAATGAAGGAACATTACCAAACTCATTCTATGAAGCCTCAGTCACCTTGATACCTTATCTGCACAAAGACATAACAAAGAAAGGGAACCTCAGACCAATTTCACTTATGAACATTGATGCAGAAATAATCAATACTCAATAAAATACCAAATTCAAGAAAACACCATGACCAAGCAGGATTCATCCTGGGCATGTACAGATGGCTCAACATGCAAAAATTCATCAATGTAATCAACAATATAAACAAACTGAAGGAAAAAAAAAAACATGATAATCTCCTTAGATGCTGAAAAAGCATTTGACAAAACACCTGTTCAAGTTTAAAGTTTTGGAGAGATCAGGATTAAAAGGCACATACCTAAACTAAGTAAAAGTTTAGGGATGTACAGCAAGCCTATAGCAAACATCAGACTAAACTTAGAGAAACTTAAATCAATCCCACTGAAATGAGGGACAAGGAAAGGCTATTCCTCTCTCCATATCTCTTCAACATAGTACTTGAAGTCCTTGATAGAGCAATAAAGCAACTAAAGGAGATCAAGGGGCTACAAATCAGAAAGAAAGAAGTCAAAGCATCACTATTTGCAGATATGATAGTATACATGAGTGACCCCAAACATTTTACCAGTGAACAGCTTCAGCTGATAAACACCTTCAGCAAAATGGTTGGATACCAAATTAATTTAAAAATATCTGAAGCCCGCCTGACAAACTGACTGAAAAAAAAATTAGGGAAACGACACCCTTTACAATAGACACAAATAACATAAAGTACCTAAGTGTACTCAAACCAAGCAAGTGAAAGACTTGTGTTTAAAAACTTCAAGTCTCTGAAGAAAGAAATTGAAGAAAGAGCTCAGAAGATGGAAAGAACTTCCATGCTCCTGGATCGGTAGGATTAACATAGTGAAAATGGCCATCCTGCCAAAAGCAATCTACAGATTCAATGCAATTCTAATCAAAACACCAACACAAATTTTTACAGACACTGAAAGAACAATTCTCAATTTCATATGGAAAAACGAAAAACCCAGAATAGCTTAAAAAAAAAAATCCTCTACAATAACATGTTCTGTAGGTATCACCATCCCAGATCTCAAACTGTACTATAGAGCAACAGTAATAAAAATGTCAGGGTACTGGCAGAGAAACAAACTGGTGGATAAATGGAATCAAATTGAAGACCCAGAAATAAACCCCCACACCTTTGGAAACTTAATTTTTTGACAAAGAAGCCAAAACCATACAATGGAAAAAAAAGACAGCATCTTCAACAAATGGTTCTGGTCTAACTGGATGTCTACATGTAGAAAGGAAGTATGCTGGACTTTGTTGTCACTAGCATACAATATGAAAATTTTTCCTGTGCTGCAAATCTGTCTAAACAATTGTCTAGCTATATTTTAGGTAATTGGACTGTAGAATTCGATACTATGATAGAGCAGCTGAGAGTGGCCATTGTCACGGTAAATTCTACCAGAGTGGATGCAGGACTAGCCACAGGATTATCATCCCCATCCTTTGTTCATGTGGGACAAATAGATCTCCTTTGTGCTGAGAATATGGTGTTTGGGTGTTTTGAGCCAACTTCAATATTCCCTACTGAAAAGGAGCATAGAAACATAACTCATCAATAATGAATAGATAAACTTTAAAGGAAAAACCACAATGAAAAGTGATTCATCATTACTTAGTGCATAGTGTATTAGTTACTTTTCTGTTGCTGGGATAAAATTCCATGGCCAAAAACAACTTATGGAAGAAACAGACTACTTCTGCTTATGGTGAGACAGAGAGACAGATAGAGAGAAAAGAGACAGAGACAGGGAGCGCACAATAGTGGCAGAGGCATGGCAGCAGTTAACTGGATCAGAAAGCTGGATGATCATATTCCATTCATGTGCAGGAGGCAGAGGGCAAACTGGAAGTGGGAAAAGGCTATAATGTCTAAAAACCTGTCCCCAGTCAAGTACTTCCTCCTGCATCCCCTAAAGGTTCTGAAACCTCCTTGAACAGCACTACCAATTGGGGACCAAGTATTCAAATACATGAGCATATATGGGATATACTTTATTCAAACCACTACGTCTAGTCTAGTTAAAGTTACATAATTGTCTTGTGTGAAACATACTATAATTCTTCTCATTCCTGTAGGTACATCTATTTTCTGGTATGGTCTTGATGCCCTTACCATCTTTTTTTCTTTATTCTAGGTTGACTTTATGACATTCTTTGAGTATAAAGATTAGATAAGAGTTATTGTGGGGGACATGAAGTACAGACCTCAAAAGTCCTTGTAGCTTTTACCTTGTTACCTTACTGCCACAAAGTTGATAAGAAACCAAGCAAGCCTTTAAAGCATAGAATATGAAGTAAAAGAAACATCTGATCCACAGCCATCATTGGGTGCCAGACACATGAATAAAGCAGGCTTGGATCATCTCATTTTAGCAGAGCTGCCAGATGATGGCCACAATAGGAATGAGCCCAGGTGAGACTAGTAAATGAACTGCCTCGTAGAAAGCAGCCCAGACTTCTGATCCATAGATTTTATAAGTAAATAAAATGGTGGCTATTTGAAGTTATTATATTTATGATGTCTTTTTACACAGAGATTGGTAATTGATTGTTCATATCCTTTGGCTCTCTGTTGATTGCTGTTCGATACTACGATGGAGCAGCTGAGAGTGGCCATTATCACAGTAAATTCTACCAGAGTGGCCGCAGGACTAGCCACAGGATTATCACCATGGATTGCTGCAGCCATGAATCATCTGAAGGAATGGGCGGGCATGGGAGCGTTAGCAGGCCTTCTGGTGTTGGTCTCCTTGGTTTGCCTGTGGTATATATGCAAGATTAGAGTCTCACAACAGCGTAATGCAGCCATGGCCATTCAGGCCTTTACAGCCATTGAAGCAGGACAGTCTCCCCAAGCATGGGAACTAAAATGTTATGCTCAGGATGCGAGGCTAAGCACTGCACTCAGGGTCAGCCACTTTCGACCCAGAGAAGAGTATGTTTGATTGCATGCGGGTTGATGCCTCAGGTCCCGCCTCTGAGAAAAAGGTATTGGACGGATCTGATACTCTTTGGGTGGATGACACCTAAATGAACATCAGTACAAAGTCCCAATTTATTTCTAATATCAGAGATCAGACCTCTACTCTTGCCTGATGCGTCTAAAACAAAAAGGGGGAACTGTAGAGAGCGGCGTAATGCCATGCCTTAAAGATGGAGCTGGTTTCCACCTTCCACCTTCCCAATGGTGAGTGCTCTCTGTCACAAACAACTCCATATTTGGCTAAGGCTGAGGATCTGGCTTGCTTCCGTGTATGTGGACCTATCTGCATTGCCCACGTGGCACGCTGGGGTTGGCTACCCAGAGGCTATTTAAGCTGTGGGCTGGCTTTCCCCAGGGTCCGATGATTGTTCAAGGTTCCTGAATAAACTGCATTGAAAAAAAAAAAGAAAATGCAAATAAACCATATTTATGTCCCTGCTCAAATTTAAAGTCCAAGTGCATCAAAGACCTCAACATAAAACCAAGCACACTAAATGTCTTAGAAAAAAAAATGGGGAAAAGCATTGACCTCATTGATACAGGAGACAACTTCCTGAACAGAACACCAACCAACAGCACAGGCTCTAAGGTCAACAATTAAAAAAATATAGGACCTCATTAAACTGAAAAGCTTCTGTAAAGCAAAGGACAGTGTCATCAGAACAAAACGCCAGCCTACTGACTGGGAAAAGATCTCCATCAACCCTGCATCTGACAGAGGACTAATATCCAGTATTAAGAACTGAAAATGTTAAACACCAACAAATCAAGTAATCCAATTTAAAAAAGGGGTACAGAGCTAAACAGAGAATTCTCAATAGAGGAATATCAAATGGCAGAGAAACCTGTAAAGAAATGCTAAACATCCTTAGTCATTTTTGAAATGCAAATCAAACCAACCTTGAGATTTCATCTCACACCCATCAAAATAGCTAAGATCAAAAACTGGAGAGGATGTGGAGAAAGAGGAACCCTCCTCTACCTCCGGTGGGAATGTAATTTTTTTTAATTTAATTTTATTTTTTTATGATTAGTTACATTTTATTAACTCTGTATCCCAGCTGTATCCCACTCCCTCATTCCATTCCAATCCCACCCTCCCTCCCTCATCTCCTCCCTGCCCCTTTCCAAGTCCACTGATTGGGGAGGACCTCCTCCCCTTTCATCTGACCCTGTTTTATCAGGTATCCTCAGGACTGGCTGCAAAGTCCTCCTCTGTGGCCTAGCAAGATTGCTCCTCCCTTGGGGAGTGGGGAGGTCAAAGAGCCTGCCATTGAGCTCCTGTCAGAAATAGTCCTTGTTCCCCTTACTATGGGAAACCAATTGGTTACTGAGCTACCATGGGCTACATATGAGCAGAGGTTCTAGGTTATATCAATACATGGCCCTTGGTGGAGTGTCAGTCTCAGAAAAGTCCCTATGCCCAGATATATTTCGTCCTTGTGGAGCTCCTATCCTTTCCACTTCATACTAACTTCCTTCTTTCATATGATTCCCTGCACTCTGCCAAAGGTTTGGTTATGAGTCTTAGTATCTGCTTTGATACACTGCAAGGTAGAGTCTTTCAGAAGCCCTCTGTGGTAGGCTCCTGTCCTATGTCCAATGCACATCCCATTTGTCTTTCTAAGTGAGGATTGATCAGCTTACCCCAGGTCCCCTTGTTTATTTTCTTTAGGTGTATAGATTTTATTATGTTTATCATATCTTATAGGTCTATATAAGAGAGTATATACCATGTTTGTCTTTCTCCTTCTGGGATAGTTCACTTAGAATGAACTTTTCTAGATCCCACCATTTGCGTGCAAATTTCATGATTTCCTCGTTTTTGATTGCTGAGTAGTAATCTTTTACAACCAATTTGGAAATCAATCTGGTAATTCCTCAGAAAATTAGTAATAGTGCTACCCCAAGATCCAGCCATATCATTCCTAGACATATACCCAAAATATACCTCACTGTTCAATATGGACACTGGTCAACTTTGCTCATAGCAGCTTTATTTGTAATAGCCAGAGTTTGGAAACAACCCAGATGTCCCTCAAAGGAGGAATGGATACAGAAAATATGGTACATTTACACAAGGGAATACTACTCAGCAATTAAAAACAAGGAAATCATGAAATTTGCAGGCAAATGGTGTCAGAAAAGATCATCATGAGTGAGTGAACCCAGAAGCAGAAAGACAGATATTATATATACTCACTTATTAGTGACTATTAGTCATATAAAATGAGATAAACATACTAAAATCTATAGTCCTAAAGAAGCTAAAAACAATGAGGACCCAAGGGAAGATGCTTAATCCTCATTCAGAAGGGCAAACAGGGCAGATATTGGAAGTAGAAGAAGACAAGGAACAGACAGGAGCCTTCCACAGAGGACCCCTGAAAGACTCTACCCACCAGGGTATGGAAGGAGATACTGATACTCATAGCCAAACTTTTGGCAGAGTGCTGGAATCTTTATAGAAGAAGAGGGAGATAGAAAGTCCTAGATGGGACAGGAACTCCACAAGGAGAACAAGAGAGTCAATATACCTGAGCAAATGGGGGCATGCAGAGACCAATACTCCAACTAAGGACCTTGCATGGAGAGGACCTAGATCTCCTCTTCAAAGGAAGCCCATTGGTTGCTCAGTTTCCAACTGGGTGGCCTAGTAAGGGGTACAGGAGCTATCTCTGACATGAACTCACTGGCCATCTCTTTGATCACCTCTCCCTGGGGTATGTGGCCTTGTCAGGCCACAAAAGAAGATGATGTAGCCAGCCTTGATGAGTCCTGATAAGCTAGGGTAAGGTGAGGAGTTCTTCCCCTATGAGGGGACTAGAGAAAGGGTATAGGAGGAGAAGAGGGAGGGTAGGTAGGAATGGGAGGAAATGAGGGAAAGGGCTGCAGTAGGTATACAAAGTGAATAAATTGTAATAAAAAATAGGTAAATTAAATTAAAAATAAAAATGAAATATAAAGAACACTTTACCCTCCAAAAAAGATGTTTTTTTTTAAACAAATCACCTCAAGTATTCATTCAGTCAGAAAAAACAGAAAAACCATGGAGTTTTTTAAAGATGAAGAAGCCTAGTGAAAAATTGTCCAATCTAACCTCTCAAGGCAAGGATCCATCTTTGAAATATCCTAATGTCTACCACATTTAGATGATGATCAAAGCTCTAGGCCTTGAACTCATTAACCCTGCTGTATCCCTTAAGGTCCACAGCAATATCTCAAATGTGGAAGAAATCATAAGCTTTGAGTTCATTATGCTGTTTCGAGGGGTTCTTTAGTTTGTTTTGTTGAACAGTATAAAGAAAATTTGCCATTAGGGTATTCATATGAAGAAAATTTACTTTTATTGCAGTCAAGCCAATTCTAAGGACAATCAGTCATGAGTGTATGTATATATATATATATATATATATATATATATATATATATATATTCTTCCCCTTTCACATGGCATTTGCTAGTAAGCTTTTGAATGAAAGCACATAACTGTATTAGAAAAAAGAGATAATTCAAACACAAAGCAATGAAATAAAAAAAAAACCGGAAAACAAGCAACATAAAGTTTACATACTTGACAAAAGTGTTGTTACCTAGTAAATAGTTAAAATAATTAGCTAGAAGCTCTTATATACCCAGTTTCAGGTCCTGAATCATAAACTAAGTACCTTAGGGCACATAGTATATTTGAAACTTGGCCCTCTGTCTTAGTTAGGGCTCTCTATGAAGAAACAGGACGACCAAGGCAACTCTTATAAAGGTAAACATTTAATTGGGTCTAACTTTCAGTTTCAGAGGTTTAGCCCATTATCAACATGGCGGGATGCATGGCACATGCAGACAGACACGGTGCTAGAGAAACCAAGAGGACTACATCTTGATCCACAGGCAGCAGAGGGAGATTCTCTCATTGGGCATGGCTTGAGCATATATAAGACCTCAAAGCCTACTTCTACAGTGACACATTTCTTTCAACAAGGCCAAACAGTACTACTCCCTATGGGACTGAGGGAGCCAATTACATTCAAACTACCACACCCTCATAAAAATGTAAAAAAAAATATGCATTTAGTTAATTCTCCTTTCACATTTTAACAATTATAAACTGTCTCAGTGTTTAATTGTGGCACATTCCTCTTCTTGTGGTATAAAATCTGGTTGGAATCTAATTGTCTTAAACCAGTAATTACAATCAACAATGAAATGAACAGATTTTGGCTCTATTGAAATCAGTTAAAATTATTAAGTAATATGAGTGTAATCAGACCTCAGTTGTAGCAAATGTCTATGAACCTGCTTATTGTTGATGGGTACCTTGTGAAGCATTCTTCAGTGAATAATTTTCGGGAACTAAGTTAGTAATTCTTTAACTATTGATTCATTTAACATCAGTCTTTAGTCACTATCATGCTTATTTAACATATTAATAATATGGCAGTTGAATTATGTAAATTTCTTTAAATTTACACAGCAGAGTGATCAAGGAAGATATTATTTGCACTTTGCTTTATTTCTAAGTTTATATTTATTTATTATGTATGTATGTTCATGCTTGCAACAAAATCCATGTGGAGACCAATTGATAATCTGTGGAACTCATCCATGTGGGTTCTGAGATTTGAACAAGGGTCACCAAATTTAAATATTAGTGTCTTTACCTATTGAGCCATTTCATTGGTCTGCATCTTGTTTTATTTTTGCCTCATATACTTATAACTCCTTATAGAAACCATAGCTCCTATGGTGTGTTTGATGCTCCATACAACCTTCAATTATATAAACATTACATATGTTATCTATAAAATATGTTATTTAATGTTGAATACATAATATGCATGTATAAAACACACATAATATAATACATAATGTGAAATATACTATTTGAATAATAAATGTATGATGCACATTATATAATATATAGTAAAGATAACTTATGGTTATGTATATTGTGTAATGTCAATATACTTTCTATAATGCTTATTATATAATATGTAACATGCTTTATGTAATATATAATACATAATACAATTATATCTGATATATAATATATAATAGGTATATATTCCCAAAACTGAGGAAACTGAATTCCAGAAAAGTCTCATAATTATAATTAGAGATGCAATGGTATTCCAGTTTTTCTCTTCTGAAATCTGTGGCCTTTATTTCATAGTAACCTGAAATATAGAACAAGTGTTTCTGAATGCCATAGGTATCCTTGGAGGAAGTCAGGAAAGGTGACTTAGATGGTACAGAAGGACCAGAAAAAGGTGTGGCTATGTTTTTTAATATGTCAGAGAGGGAGTGTAACCATGCAGAAAAGTGTGTGTTGTCCATTTGATTTACTGTCACAGTTGGAGTGGTTCTACCTCATTGTGTGTTTTATAGACTTATTGGATCATCTGCTTATTCATATGAGGTCATTTCCTTTCTAGTCAGATCTCTGTGAGTTCGGGATCAACCTTATCTACTGAGTGAGTTCCAGGACAGCCAAAGCTATTTAGTGACACCTTGCCACAAAAGAAGAGCAGCATCAACAAACCAATTCAACAGGAAAGAATAGTAACAAGGTATAAACTTCAACAGAATAGTAAAGGGGTCAGACTAGGTACCCTAGGATAAAGGTACACACACACACACACACACACACACACACACACACACTTCAGCTGACTACGTAGACTCTGGAAAACTCTGAGAGAGAGAAAAGCATCAGTACTGATGACTGTTTTTACAATGAATGTTTGAGTTATGCATGACCTAATTTCATGAGCTACATGTTTCCATGATATGCCTCATGTAATTGGCTTTATTGTGGAAATCCAGGAGAGAGGCATTCTACATCAGGATGGGCACCCAAGAATGTCAGCTCCATTGAACAAAGGAATAAAATATATAGGCAGGTTATATTTGAAGGCTCAGCCAGGATTTCTGAACTAAGACCAGTATCCAGCTGCACTTTTATTAAATCAACTTAGCATCTAGACTTGAGCCAAATGTATGACATATCTATTATTGCTGTAGAAACCAGATACCAGAGTAGCAGAGGCTTATATAAGGTTAGTGGCAATTGTAATAAAAAAAGGAATATCATTCCATATTCATAATCAAAAAGGGGGCTGAAAGAGCCAAAACTCTCAGCAAAGGATACAGTTATTTTTAAAGGCTAATATGAAGTGAAATAGAAAGATGAGTACTAAATCATTAACAAAGCAGTCAAGTAACCACTTTTATTTTTAACTTACAGGAACAAAGAAGCTCATAATGTCACAATAATAGGGCTCTTGTTATATAGAACAGCCCATTGTATTGGTTTAATCCTTCCAATTCTCAGTGTCATATGATCAATTAAAGTCAGCAACTCCTTCTTGTGTTTCACTATGCTGTTTGCTAACTTGATTTCTGTATCTGTTCTGGTACCATCAACTTTATTATGCCATCTGTTTGCTCACAACATTTCACTGGCTCTTTGTATTCCCTTCAAGGGTTGTTTCCTACTACTCCCATATTATCACCTCTGAAAGCCAAACAAATAACAAGTTCATTGTTCACTGTATTTTTGTATCCATTCTTTTGCACACATAACTCATTTATGGAATAATTTCTCTCTTACCTTTGGAAGTAATCAAGTTCTACTAAATGACACGATGTATGCAATATCTATTATTTTTCTTTATATATATGGGCATCCTCTCATCTCTGTCTCTCTATATATTCCTCATTGCCTGAGACTATAACAGATTGCCTGAGTCTCTAACCTCCACAGGGGCAGAAATGTTTGTCTGGTTCAGTGATTTATGGTAGCACAGTGTAAATGGCAAGTATTATTTGGAAAATAAATAATGCATTCTCAGGTTTTTCAGTTTTTCTTACATTTTATATTGTGTTGTTTCCCATTATGTATACACAATTGCATATCCTAAAAAGATGAAAAAAATTAAAACACTGCCACAATTGTCAGGTAATTAGAACAAGTGGAAAGAATAAGCATTGAGATATGAGTAATAGTGTAGACCCTCCCACTCAAAAATAAAAAACAAACTTTTGAGAGCAATCCAGGGAGATTACAGATAAACAAATATAAAATTAAAATATGGAAAAGGTCTAGTTGTGTGTACACCAAAGAAAAGTATGTTGTGTAATTATTCCTTGATGACTACTTTTCCTTACTTTGACCTCTACATATAACCTTCATCATTGTGCCTCTTAAAAGTTATCTGTTTTTGCCAGTCTACTCTTTGACTCTCAAAATAATTCCACCAGAGCGACAATACATAAGTGTCCCTACTTAAAGACCCCACTGATCCCAAATCTAGATGTTCTCATTAAGGGTCCTACTTCTGCTCTGTTTCCTCTTCCCAGAAAACATGTTTTCATTTGCTGTCATTGCTCTCTTAACAACTATTCATGTGTCTTCATTTTGGACATTAAATCAGACCAAAGCAAGGCAATTTAATAGAAAAAATAACTAGGGCTCAGGTAAGGAAGCAACTTCGAGAACTCATCACAGAAAGTGAAAAACCTAGCCCCAAATGATGAAATCTCAGTGGCTTTGCTAGCCAAATATAGGTGCTCTTGTGCTCATTATATATATAAAATACTCTGATCATTTTTCTTTTCTTTTTGTATTTTAATGTTTACTTTATTATAGTATTCATTAAATTTATATTTAATTTTTAAATTAAATAACTATAATCTAATAAGTATTTTAATACTTATATTAATACTGATCACATGCAATAGGGAGCACAGGTCAGAATAACAATAATAGACCATAGGATAAATTGCCCCACTGCTGCATGATTTAATGAGCATTGATTTCTTTATGCACATGCTTATATCATATTTACTAAGTTCTCCTCTCCCAATACTTCCAAAACTGTTCTCATTGGGTGATCTTGACTTCTAGGTTTTATGGGGAATAGACACAAAAAACTGCCCTGAATTCTGATTCAGTCTTATAAATTATAATTCAATATGCTGATTCTGTGTTGATTTAATGTATTTTAAAAACAATATATTTCTGCATCTTCTTTATTTTTGATGTCAAGAGACAAATTTTTCTCAGGAAAATATTCCATCTTTTTGGATTTCTATGTGGACAGTGGACTGACAGTATAACAAGAAAACTGTTTCTTTGAAATTCTCCAACTGTATTTTATCTGTATTGAAATCTGTTTATTCATGGCATCCTACTCATTACTACCGATCTCTTCTAATTTCTACTGTTAAATTCTATTTTAAATGTCAGTGCCCCACCTTTCATATGTTCTAACTCATAAATTACAAATAGACAGTATAAATATTAGATCCCAGATGCCATGTTAGCCTCTTAACCTAACAAGCTGAAAGGTTATTCTAATGATAAATGCTAGAATTACAGCTAGATTAAAGATGTGGTGCAGTTAAACATGGACATGCAACACCAATTCTCCTCATTAGAAAAGAATTTGGAAGCCATCAAGAACATGTTATATTCCATGTCACAGTCAACAGAGCTTAGAGAAAACAAGTAGTGATCAATGCCAATTGAATGTTATTAGAAATGTCATTAATTATTTCTCTAAAGTTTAGGTTGTATCTCATTATCCTACCTTCTTGAAACTCCAGTGAACTCTTGGAAACATAACCCAGATGTTGTTGAAGGTTAAAGTTTAATATTGGTTTATCTTTTAATTAAACAGCTGTTATTCCCAAACCAGCTGTATACCAAGTCACCACAAAGAGACTAGGATGTATTTAATTAACTTAGAGCACAGTACTGGGCTATGATTATTCCATCCTAAACCTCCAAGCCTGCGTAGTTTCCTACCATCCAGATTTTATACTTTATATTTACTTTCAGTCCTGTCTTAGGTCAGGTTCATCTCTCCTCATGGTTTCAAGTCCTCTCCTGCTGATCTCTGCTCTCTGGCTCCTCCCACTCATTTTCTTCTCCTCCAGTCAGGGCCAGGATGTCCCACCCTATTATCTCCATTGCACAGCATTGTTTGGTTTTGTTTCATTGAAGTTACAGAGAACAAATGGTGGCATGTTTACACAAACTTGAGACAGGTGATGCTTAGAAAAAAACATCGCAATGCAATGTCCAGATTGAAAACGTATACTGGGGGAGATAAATCAGCATTTGAATGGACACGAGTAAACTGTATACATTCTGTAAGAACATTATACCAACACCCAGCATGTAGTAGATAGTTTAGCATTGTATTTTAAAATAAAATATGTGTGTTAGCTTTGTGTTAAATTCAGCTAGATAAATATACAGAAAATAAATTCATTTAAATCTGAGAATGTTTAAAGAAAATTCAAGCCACAATTTAGTTCAGTCAGTGGTACTAGTGCTACTGTATTATACTTTCAATTCAAAGCTTAAGAATCATTATGTTCATTAGAACTCAGCTATTTTTATGACAAGTACACTTGCAGCTACTTGAAAAAATAAGACTCATACATTGCTTGACATGAAATATAACTTGATGATAGGAAAGTAGTTTCTATAAAGACAGCCACTTACATTGTGGCATCAAATCACGACCTTTCAAAATATTTACCACCCACAAGACCTCCCAATTTTCTTTTTTCTTTTTTTAATGTTCAGTTGAAGATGATTCGCTGTTTTAAAAAGTTAATTTTAAAAGGAGGAAAGATTTAAGGTTGATATGGGAATATCTAATATTTCCATCAAGTTTTATAAATATAGGACAAGAACTAAGTAAAGAGCTGTGGCACTTCAAAGCAGTTACTCTAAAAGAACAATGTTAAGAAAGCAGGGTTAAAATTACTTTTCTGCTTTTCAATACTCACACCTTTGAGGTAAAAGTGACTGCTTTTGAATCAGGGTCTTATGGCTTATCAAATGAGAAAAACATCTTATTAATTAACTAATACAACACATAATAGTTACGTTGGGGTTTTTGTCTATTTTACTCTTGGTATAAAAGTTGTATTGTACTGGAGTTAAGTGAGGTTGTCTAGTATATAATGTAAAGGATAAAAAAGATCTACTAAGTATATTACAAAGAGAGTACTTCCAATGATTCTGGCTAGAATTTTTACTTTTTTAATAACTATATAAGCCTAAAATGTTTATTTTAATATTTCTAGATTTGCTACCATTATGGTCATTATTGTTTGATGAAAGCAAACTGTTTGTGTCACATGTTCACTAGTTCCTTCTAGAAGTATTCATTCACAAACTTAGGATAAGTTTTATTATATGGTAATCAGTAATTACATTATTTTGGCTTATATATTATATTCACATTTGAATGATAGACTGATTTGTAGTTATTATTTGAATTTCTTGAATAACCTTTTCTTTTATTTGGAGGACATAATAATATTTTTGGCTTTTATATTTTTAGCTTTCTATATATTACTTATTAATTTATCATGGAATCATACCTTAATTATGTTCATGCTTGTCAATGTATTTTATCACTTCAAATATTTATCACTCTCTTTTCCATGGAGATGTCTCTGAAAGCTTCTGACATTGCTCTATCAAAACTGGCAACTCTCCAGGCATACTGCATGGCCACGACCCCAGAAACTTCTTTCCATTCTCTCATAATGACTTTTCACAAATCACAGATATCACACTTTCTATGCTAACTTTCATATGTGGTGAAGTCTTGTTTACCAATTTTCTAAGAAAGAATGTGTGAGCAGTTAATATTATGGTTCACAGGCTGCCTGAACATATACATAATATACTCACATTTAATTCGTGGGCTCATGTGTTATATAATTTGAGGATACTATTCAATGTTTTCTTTAAATTTGAAAGCATGAATTCTGCATTCCAGTATTGCTGTTGAAAAAGTCTAAGGAGAATTATTATTATTGATTCTTTATAATTTGATTTTTTATTCTACACATTATTAAAATTTCTGTCTCCAGCATTCCAAAATGCCACAATGATGCTCTTTGATGTGGATCTCATTTTAACAATTGACCTAGCTGAGCAATTTCATAGAGACAATTTAGTTTCCTGAGTTGCTTATATGACATAATACCATTTCCTGTATTTTTCAATTGTTCTTTTTAAAATTTCCATTGTTTGGATATTAAATCTTCCAGATTTGACTTGGAATTTTTATAATTCCCCATACCTCCTTATTTCCTTCACTTAATCTTTTTGCTTTATTTTCCTGAAGATTTTCCCAGCTTCACATTGTAACCCTCTTCTTAATGTTTTTAGTGTTTACTGTTATAAGTGCTATAATATGAAATAAGGAACATAATACATGAAAAATCAGCCCTTGCAAGGTTGCCATCCTATTAAACAAATAAACCAAAACATAAGTTAAAATATATTTGCTTCTAAAGAAACAATAAGCAAAATAAGCATATTTTATAATATTCATTTTAGACATATTAAGAAATTATGACACCACAGAGTTAAATAGGATGCTAAATGCAAGGCTGTAAATGTAAATAAGTTCAAGATTCTGTATTAGTCAGACTTTCACTGTTGTTACAATGTACCTTAAAAGAGGGTGGATTTATTTGGCTCCCAGTTTCATGGTCTTCAGTCCATGGTAACTTAGCTCCATTTATTGTGGCAGAAGATAATATCAGTGTATGTGATAGAAGAAGTACTTCCACTCTTATAGGACAGGAAGCACAGAAGGAGATAGAAAGATCAGTGATAATATATCCCCAAAGACCTGCCCCCAATGACCCACTTCCTCCGGCTACATCCATCTTCCCATGTGTCTTAAGGTTTCTATTGCTGTGAAAAGACACCATGATCTCAGAAATTCTTATAGCAAACAAACAAACAAACAAACATAAACAAAACAAACAAACAAACAAACAGAAACAACAACAACAACAACAACAAATAAAACAGTCCATTAGCACCATGGCATGAAGCAGGACAGCGCACAAGCCGACATGGTACTAGAGAGGTAGCTAAGAGTTATACCTATATCTGGATCCACAGACCTAAAGAGAGAGTGACACTAGGCCTGTGTGTTTGAGCATCTGAGACCTCAAAATTCCCCTTGTCCCAGTGACAAACTTCCTCTAATAAAGCCACACCTACTCCAGCAAGTTTACATCTCCCAATAATGCCACTTCCTATAGGCCTATAGAGGCCATTTCATTCAAACCACCACACCAAATTTTTCTACACATCCCAAAATAATACCACCAGTTTGAAATTAAGCTTTTAACACAGGGAACTTTTAAGGGGACACTTCATATTTGAATCATACTGGTTGAGAAAAGTTTCAAAAATTGGTACTACTGTGGATAGAGCCCAGGGGCTGGCACACAATTCTATGTATAACTACAAGGGATACAAAATCTTCTTGGAAGCATATGCAGGCAACAGTCACACACATGGTGCACAGACATTCATGCAGGTACAAACATCCATATGCATAAATTAAAAATAAATAAATATTTAAAATAAACTACCAATACCAAAAGGCCAAAATAAGTAAAGGTCAAAATAAAATATCAACTCTCTGTAGCAAGGATTCTCAGGGAAAATACTTCACCTTGCAATGCCCCCATTTCTTTATTTGTAAAATAAGAAAATAATAAGCCTGACTTTGACATATTATGATTATAATACAAATTAGTGTGCATAAATTAGTTTTTCTGACATAGTGTAAGTGCTGCACATAATCCTCTGCATACATGGTCTCATAACACTGAGGGGAGAATGGAAAAAATTACAGCACATTTCCAGTAAACTTCTACAAATACCATTTTGCTTTATATTTAAATATACATACTGAAATAGGGGGCTGGAGACATTGATCAATGGTTATATATAGCTCTTGCAGAGGTCTCATGTTTGGTTCCTAGAATTCACATCAGGTGTCTCACAAACACCTGTTAAGTCCAGCTCCAAGGAATCTAGACTGCAACACACACACACACACACACATACACACACAGAGAGAGAGAGAGAGAGAGAGAGAGAGCGCAATAAGAGAGAGAAACATACATGTGTGCACATATACACACAATTTAAATACACTAACTCTTTAAAAAAAAAACTACTGAAAATATTAAGATTGGCTCTTTCTTTACTTGGTCTTAATTACTTGTTTGTTTGTTTCAACTTCCCAGTTGTAGTGTCTTGTCATTCTCAGTTTTATTCTAACATTTTCAATAATTAACTGTTACTTTGGCATCTCTATTAGTTTCCTATTTCCTTTGCTGTATGTTCCATATTAGTTTGGTCCCAACTTTATTATTTGATTAATCTTTTCCTAACTTCTCCAGGATCTGTAGTGAAGTGTCATTAGTAATTTTTCAACCCCCATTGTTTTCCTTCTGCATTGTTAACTTTGTACTACAGTTCTTTATTTTCATTTAGTTTGCATGCTTGCCATGGAGGAACATGTTTTCTTTTGTTACTAGCAGAAGCCAGTCATTAGTATTCAATATACACATTTTGAAGGAGAATACATATTTTACACTGTCATTATAAAAAGAAGTCAAACAGATCTTAATTCGATTCCAATTTATAAGGTGATTTCCCAGATATGAAATATTTGATATAGCTTTCCATTCCTAACTGTGGAAAAATTAAAAAAATGATTAAATATCAACTTATCGGTACAGACTAAATAAACCACCAATCACCCTACTTTGCAACTACCAACATCTTCTGGTACTTACTGCCTATGCTCAGGATCTTGTTGCCAAAGTTCTATGTTTACAGCACTAATCTGGCCAATGTTGCCAAGGCAGAAACAGGCATCAAAAATCAGTTATAGGTTTCCTAGCTGGTGTACATTTTTGGTTTCTTGAAGATTAACATCTTTGCAGGAGGAAACCATTGCCTACTGCATTCGTTTTAAAATTATAAACATTCCTATACATGGATATGTATGCATTTACTTGTTCATCTATTTTCAAATGTTTAGAAGGAACAGTATGACATGGCATGTTCATCCTTAAAATGTCGTTGTATTTCTATTATATGATTAAAGTCTGTTCTAAGACTAAATAGTTTTAAAATCTCCCCATCAATATATTTTGTTCACTAATTTATTGTTGAGTGCACTTTTATCTAGTGGTGGGGTTTATTTCCATATGTCTCTCTGGGCTTGTTTCAGCACCTTTTAAATTGGATGACACTGAAAATAACTTTCATCAAAAACATAGTGACCTCTCTTTCACAGGTCAGAAGTTGAATCTTGCTTAGATCAGAATGACTTGCTAGAGTGGCAGGTCAGAGGCTCTGGTTCCGCACTAAGCAGAACTTATTCTTGCTTTTGAGATAGAAGTCACCAGGGTCACTACAAATTCTCTTGAACAGAACACCACACACACAAAATTCAGTGGGTCGGTTCTTTTCTCTCTACTCCATTTAGTCAAATCTATCACCCCTAGGCATAAGGGAGAGGATATAAAATAATTAGTGTCCTCCTCTCTTTCAGGTTTAATTTTCTTTGCGACAGATTTTGATGCTTATGGAAATGAAATTATTGTTCTATACTTGAAAAATGTATTTAAATATAAGAATTTACTATCTTCTCATCCATTAATATCAAAGTTATTATTGAGTGATAGCTTTTAAATAATTTGTGATTTGACCTATAGTGTTCTTCACAAAAGTAAAAATACAAGTCTAAGTTTACTGAATATTAGAAAGGTACATTTTGGAGTGCAAGGTTATTTGATTTGCTCTGAGAGAAAGATCTTGCCAGATAACCTAAACTGCCCTTGAATTTGCAATCCTTCACTTCTTAGGATTACAGACATCAGCCACTATGCCTGGCAAAAAGAGTCAGACTCATTCATTGAGTGTCCTTTTAGATGAGTGATGAAAATTAAAATGTGAAGGGGTCTTCTCATTCATTAAGTATCAAGTATTATTGTATCTATTTCATGTATTTAGCTTGTCCTTCTAGTTATTCCTTCAAACACATTTGGCATGGCTGGAAAGAAGATTCAGTCAGTCAAGTGCTTACCACACAAACACACAAGAATACAGACCTGAGTTCAAATTACCAGTATTGATGCAAAAAGCTACTAACAGTAGCATCCATCTGTAATCCCAGTACAGGTGGGGAGGGGACAGGGGACACCTGGGTTTTGCTGGCCAGGGTGTCTAGCTCTATCAGTGAGAGTTGATATCTCAAATAATAAAGTTAAAAAAATGATTGAGCAAGGCACCCAACCTCTGTCTTATAACCATACATATGCATGAGAGAGAGAGAGACAGACAAACAGACAGACACAGAAATAGAGAGAAGGGAGAGAGAAATTGTTCAGCTGTGGTCCATTGGTTAAATACAGTCTGCTATGAGGATTTTTAAAGCCTTATTGAAACATAGCCATTCCTTAGGAACACACTGCCTCTGAAAAAAAAAAAAACACTTCCCAGAAGATTTCACCTGAATGATGTCTGTCTCTAAATAATCACCACTAATTTCTTAGCTTTAGATGACCAGCATCAATTGTCTCAGTAAAGCAAAGGTTTTACTTCAGTGGTGCTCTTGTTGATCACAGCTGATTCTTTAGCCCCAGCTAATCAGAACCACAAAATTTTAATTCAGAATAGGAATTCTGATGTCCCACCATTCAATAAGGACACTTGCTCAGCTATGTTCATAGCAGCTTTATTCATAATAGCCAGAATCTGGAAACAACCTAGATGTCTCTCAACCGAACAATGGATAAAGAAATAGTGGTACATTTAGACATTGAAATATTACTCAGCTATTAAAAATAGGGAAACCAAGATATTTTCAGGCAAATGGATGGACTAGAAAAGATCATCCTGATTGAGGTAACCCAGACCCAGAAAGAAAATACAGTATGTACTCACTTATAAGTTGATATTAGACCTATTGCACATGATAACCGTACTACAATCCATAGACACAAAGAAGCTAAATAATAAGGAGAGCCTAAAGGAGGGTGCCATAATGTTACGCAGAAGGGGAAATAGAATAGACAGAAGTGGATGAAGAGAGAAAACTGGGCAGGAAATTGAATGCGGAGGGAATAAAAGGGTGGATTAGATGTGGGGAGAACATGGATGGGAGGTGAGAGGATTGGGAACAAGAAGGGAAACTGAAGGGGGCATCTCTTTGTCAAGTTTCAGGCTTACAACAGGGTAGACTCCTGGAAGGATGTGGGTGTAACTCTAGCTGAGACTCCTAACAAGGGAAGACATGAAGACTGAAGTTACCACCTCCTAGCCAGGCAGCACTAGGGGAGGAAGGGGAAAAACAAACCACCCACAAAACCTTTGATCCAAAAATTACCCTGCCTACAAGAAGTGCAGGAATGAAGAAGAAACAGAGATTGAGGGAATGTCCAACCAATGATTGGCCCAACCTGAGACTACGCACCCCACAGTACAAAGCCAACCCCTGACACTACGAATGATGCTCTGCTATGATTGCAGACAGGAGCCTGACATGACTTTCCTCTGGGAGGCTCCACCCAGCAGTGGATCAAGACAGGTGTTGGAACTTGCATCCAAGCATGGAGCAGAGCTTCAAGGAGTCTTGTGGAAGTGTTGGAGGAAAGAGGAAGGACCTGAAGGGGACAGGAACTCCTCAAGAAGACCAACAAGACAGCTAACCTAAACCCACAGGGGCTTACACAGACCTAGACATAAACTAAGTAGTATGCATGGTCTTGTCCTTGGCCCTTTGCACATATGTGGCAGATGGGCAGCTTGGTCTTCATGTGGGTTGCCTGGTGAGTGGCGGGGGGGGGGTGCTTTTTATAACATGGGCTCTATTGCCTGCATTTGAATCACTTCACCCTGGCAGTGTTGCCTTGCCTGGCCTCAGTGGATAAGAAAATGCTGAGTCCTGATGTGACTTGATGTGTTGGGGAGGGCTGATAAGGGGGAGGAAGGCTCCTCTTTTCTGGGGAGAAAAGGAGAAAGGAAGGGGAAAGGAGGGAAAGGAGAGACTGGTAGAAGAGGACTGAGGGGCATCCTTGGGATGTAAAGTAAGTAAGCTTAAATAAAAATAAAATAAGCATAGAGAAAACACTTTATTTTTGGAGAACTGTCACTTTCATAATTTCTCTTCTTTCCATGCAACACCACTGCTTACAGTTTTTGCTTTCTTTCTTTCTAATATTTGTTTTCTTTTACCCCTACAGTTTTCTCTCTGTGTGTAATCTGTAATTCTCTGAGATTTCAAAATATAGAAATATCTTCTAAGAATATTTAAGACAAAAAGTGCATCTTTTGTTGCCAATAGCTAGAACTTGTATGTATTAGATTGTCTGAGCCCACAGAAGAGACAGATGTGCTATTGCATTTAACCTTCATGAAAAGTTGCAACAGACAATTCATGTGTATATTGATATTCCCTTAATCTACAATTTCTAATTTACCAGACCAGTATAATCCACATCTATAAATATTTGTCCTTATACCTACAGATTAATGTAGTCCTCACCCTTCATCGTATAACCTTCTCTTTGCAGCAGATAGAGACCCCTACAGAAAACCATATCCAATCAAAATGCAGAGTTGTGGAGTTTAGTTCCATTGATTACATTTACTGAACACTGGCACACCTAAGGCTCAATGAACATTGTGGAAGAGCAAGAAGATCAGGGAATTTACTGTGAGATTATGTCTCCTAGTAATATCAGAAGCTACAGCTATAAAGACATACCAGCGTAACTGCCCAAATGTGAGCTGAACAAGGATGACATCAATAAACATGCCAAACTGTATAGGGAAAAGCCCATGAGGCTTCAACGCTACACAAAGAAGCACTGGTGACTGAAGAAAGCTGGAAGCTAGAGAAGTGGTCTTCCTCAGGAAAAACAAAAACAAAAACAAAACAAAAAACAATTGTCTGTCTAATGTTGAATGGTCAGCCCTGAAAACATACATAGAAGTAATATTACGTGGACAGAGCAGGTTACATATGTGTACAATAACAATTAGTGAGAAAAGAAGCCATGAATTTGAAGAAGAGTGGGGAGGAGTACATGAAATGGTTTAGAGGGATGAAAAGAAAAAGAAATGTTGTAATTATATTACAAACTGAAAAAAAAAAAACATATTTCTGTCTTTCTAGCCTAAAGCGATATCTACTGGCAGCTAGGACAACTTGCAGGGTCAGGATGCCTTCTACTGCGAAGGAATAGAAGTTAAGTTAAACATTCCAACTTCTCCAAAAGTCAAAACAAAACAGAGCACAGTGACTTCAAATCACCAATGCTGATTTCTTACTTACGTTAGGGCTGATACAGGTCCAGGCAACTGCACAAACTTCTACATGACACATAGCACAGTGTGTCCCCACTAATCCCCCAGTGTACATGAGAGAAGTATAGAGGCCTGATGTAGGGAGAAGCACTTATATACTTCCATGATGTGATGGATAACATTATTGCTTATGGTTTATTAGCTAAACAATGTCTGTGACAACACCTAAATTCAAGGGAACAGGATATAAAATCACTTTGTGCTCCCCATGGGAAAAAGAAACTAGATATATAGGAAGAGGAACAAAAGCAGCTACACATATCACATGCCTTCCTTTGAACTTTTTTTTTAATCTCACTGTGCTTCTGAGATCTATATTAATAAAAGTCAATTTAGCTAATTCATTCACATGATTGCCAATATTTTTCCTGTTTAAGGTGTGTTAGGTTATTTTTAATTTCTGGCATAACTAACAATATTGCTATGATCATTTGAGATATATAATTCATGTATTCTCTAGATTGTTGTTCTAGGTTCATTTAAACAGTCTTTCATGAGGATCTCCAGGCTGAGGCATTGGGAAGGGTCAAGAGAATGCCTAAACCACTTGCTACACAGCCTATCATACAAAACCCTGAAGTGTACTGAAAGGAAAACCAACACCACCAGTGTTGTCTATTCATGCTTGTTCTAAAGAACTAAAATGGTATTATTTTCAGAGTGCTTTACTTTCACAGTTGAACATAGCAGAACAAAAAGCCAAGGTGGTTGACAATGCATCATTTAGTTAACAAATGCCAAAATCAGATATTCTGGTAATTTTCTGCATTCTATTCAGACTCTATTGAAAATTATGAGAGCAATTGGAACTTAATACTGCTAATAGAAGACACACCTTCAAGACCTTCAGTAAATGTCAAGATGAGTGAAATATTTGACAAGATAAAGAAGATGAATCAACTGCAATGCTCTCCATTTGAGAGTGAAAAAATTCAGTGAGACTCCTATAAAGTGATCCCTGAGAACAAACTGTTCTAAGAGAAAATTGATGCAATGTAAGGTTAAAAAACATCTCTCAAAAAGTTGAAGACAAAATAAAAATAAAAATTAAATTGAGTGAGACTAATTTTGTACCAGAGTAATAAGGACTGGGGATGTGCAGTAGTAGGGTGCTTGCTTAGTATATGAGATCCTCAGTTTGATTCCCAACACCCAAAAATAAATATTACAGATATGGTATCACTTACACATGCAAATTTTAGTCTTTAAAATGTGCAGGAAATTCCAGTTAATCCAAACAATCTGCTGTGTACTAAATATATAAGAGTATGTGGTAGTCTAGTCCACAGTATGATAATATTCATTTGTTAAGTCTCTGTGATAGATGGTTGAAGTTTGATCACAATAATGAACCATTTATGATGTCACTAATGTGTACAAAGAAAGAGAAAGACAAAATATCTCTATGCCAGAAACAGCTATCTGCAAATCCAACAATATTCATGCATGTTCACCTTGGGTTTCCTTTTACTATGTTCATAGCAGCATTATTCGTAATAGCTCTGGAAACAACATGGCTGTCCCTCAACCGAGGAATGGATACAAAAATTGTAGTACATTTACACAATGGAATACTACTCAGCAACTAATAACAAGGAAATCATGAACTTTGTAAGCAAATGGGTGGAAATAAAAAAGATCATCCTGAGTGATAACCCATAAGCAGAAAGACACAAATGGTATGTACTCACTTATAAGAGGATATTAGCCATATAATATAGGATAAACATTCTAAAATATAGAGACATGAAGAAGCTAAACAACAAGGAGGACCCTAGGTATGGGGCTTAATCCTCATTCAGAAGGGCAAACAGGTTAGACATCGGAAGTAGGAGAAGACAGGGAACAGCACAGGAGATTTCCAGAGGACCTGTGAAAAACTACCTTGCAGGGTATTGAAGCAGATGTAAATGAAGCAGACTCATAGCCAAGCTTTGGGCAAAGAGCAGGGAATCCTATGAAAGAAGAGGAGATAGAAAACTTGGTGGGGACAGGAGCTCCACAAGGAGACCAACAGAGCCAAAATTCTCAGCCCAGGGATCCCTTCAGAGACTGATACTGCAACCAAGGACCGTGCAAGGAGAGGAACTAGAACCCCTGCTCAGAAATAGCTCATAGACAGCTCAGTCTCCATGTTGGTTTCATGGTAAGGGGACTCAGTGACTGGCACGTTGATCACTTACTCCTGGTGAGGTAGCCTAACTAAGCCACAAGGATAAAAGATTCCGAGAGTCCTGATAAGACCTGAGAGGCTAGGGTCAGATGGTAAGGGAGGAGGACATCCCCTATCAGTGGACTAGGGAGGAGCATAGAGAAAGAGGAGTCAGGGAGGGTGGGACTGGGAGGAGATGAATGAGAGGGCTACAGCTGGAATTCAAAGTGTATAAATTGTGACTAATAATAATAAAGAAAATATTTTGAAGAAAAGAAAATACCCTACAGGCTTGAATACTGCCCGATCTTATGGAGGCATTTATCAATTCAGGTTCCCTCCTCTCAGATGACTTTAGCTTGTGTCAAGTTGATATAAAACTATCCAGCAGAGATAGTATCTATTGGTTTTGAAAAGGAGAGGTCCAATATGCTGAGAACACAGCATAAAATTTTTCCAGTTATAGAAGAAAAATCTTAGCTAGATGAGGTTGCACACACCTTTAACCCCAGCACTTGGGAGATAGAGGCAGGTAGATCTCTGTGAGTTCAAGGCCAGCCTGGACTACAAAGCAAGTTCTATGTCAGCTAAGGCATATAACATGACTCTCACAAAACAAAACAAAACAAAACAACAACAAAAAAAAACCAAAATTTAAAAAAAGAAAATGAAAAAAAATCAATTTGTTGTTTAAACAATCTAGTACACAGTCATTTTTGGAATTATTATTATTATTGAATTATATTTATATGTGTCTGTCTGTTATGTTCTTATTTCTCTATCTCCCTATTTTATATTATTATAAAAGCTAAAATTAAGATTCTGTCTAAAATTCTAAAATAATTTGTGTAATTGTTTTTCTCACTTACAGTTCATTATTGATTGCATATTAACTCATGAAAACTCATCAGTTTCACAGGTTGTAGTGAAGTAAAAGAATTTTTACATTACCATGGATTTTACAATCAGCTGAAGTATCCGCTGTTCTAATTAAAGAAAAGACTGGCCATTCATTACTTTCAAGGAACACTTTCTGTGGCCACTCATAACACAACACAGAGAGATGAAAGGAAAATACACTGAAATTTTCTATTTTGTTGAAAGATCCTTCATTAACATTCATGGAATTGGTACAAGTATGCAAAGCCCCACATATCAGATACCTTTCTAACAACCTCAAAATCCAAGTATGAAATTAGTGTCTGAGAATCCTATACCACAAAGATACCTAAGTATCCATTTCTGATGCTATAATCACAATAATTAGAAAATAAAAAGAGAATAGACTTCCACAAACTGATGAAAAATATAGTATATGTATCCAATAGAATTTTATTTAATCATAAAGAGAAAATCATGACATTTACTGGAATTTATGCATGTTAATTACAATTAAATGCAAGATAAGCAAAATATCCTATATTCAAAGCACAAATATAACAATTTTTCTCTCATTTATAGGTGATATATTTTAATTGTTACACATATGTGTATGTGTATGTGAGGAAATAAATAAATGAATAAATAATAAATAAATAAATGAAAGTAGAAGGGACCACAAGAAAGGAAAAATAGATATTTTAAATTAAATTTTTATTTTTATATGAATTATAGTTTATTCATTTTGTATCCCAGCTTTAGCCCTTTCCCTCATTCCCTCCCAATCCCATCCTCCCTCCCTCATCTCCTCCCATGCCTCTCTCTAAGTCCACTGATAGGGAAGGTCCTCCTCCACTTCCCTCTGATCCTAGCTTATCAGTTCTCATCAGAACTGGCTGCATTGTCCTCTTCTGTGGCCTGACAAGGCTGATCCCCCCTCAGGGAGAGGTGATCAAAGAGCCAGCCACTTAGTTCATGTCAGAGACAGGCTCCAAGATCAACAATCAACAAATGAGACCTCGTGAAACTGAAAAGCTTCTGTAAAGCAAAGGACACTGTCATCTGAACAAAATGACAGCCTACAAACTGGGAAAGTATCTTCACAAACCTTATGTCTGAAAGAGGGCTAATATCCAGAATATATAAAGAACTAAAGAAGTTAAAAAGCAACAAATCAAGTAATCCAATTAAAAAATCCTTATTTGTAATAGCCAGAAGCTGGAAACAACCCAGATGCCCCTCAACTGAAGAATGGATGCAGAAATTGTGGTACATTTACACAATAGAGTATTACTCTGCAATGAAAAATAAGGAAATCATGAAACTTGCAGGTAAATGGTGGGACCTGGAAAGGATCATCCTGAGTGAGCTGTCCCAGAAGCAGAAGGACACACACGGTATATACTCACTCATATAGACATATAACATAGGATAAACCTACTACAAACTGTACATCTAAAGAAACTAATCAAGAGAGTGGACCCTGACTAAAATGCTCAATTCCCATCCCGAAGGGCAAAGAGTATGGACATCAGAAGAAGAAGAAGGCGGGGAACAGCCTAGGGGCCTGCCAGGGAGGGCCTCTGGGGGGCTCTGCCCTGTGGACTGACTGTCCGGGCAGACGCTGAGACTTATGGCCGATGCATGGCGGAGTGCATGGAATCTTATGTAAGAAGTGGGAAACAGTAGGATCTGGAAAGGATGGGAACCCCACAAGGAGAGCAACAGAACGAGAAAATTTGAACACAGGGGTCTTCTCAGAGACTCATACCCCAACCAAGTACCAGGCAGAGGAATATAGAATGGCAGAGAAACACTTAAATGCTCAAAGTCCTTAGTCATCAGGGAAATGCAAATCAAAACGGCCCGAGATTTCACCTTACACCTATCAGAATGGCTAAGATCAAAAACTCAAGTGACAACACATGCTGGAGAGGATGTGGAGAAAGGGGAATCCTCCTCTACTGTTGGTGGGAATGTAAACTTGTACAACCACTTTAGAAATAAATCTGGCCCTTTCACAGACAATTATGAAACAATAGATCTTTTTTTTTTTTCAATGCAGTTTATTCAGGAAAATTGAACAATCCTCGGACCCCGGGGAAAGCCAGCCCACAGCTTAAATAGCCTCTGGGTAGCCAACCCAGGCGTGCCACGGGGGCAATGCAGATAGGTCCACATACATGGAAGCAAGCCAGATCCTCGGCCTTAGCCAAATGTGGAGTTGTTCGTGACAGAGAGCACTCACCATCGGGAAGGTGGAAGGCGGAAACCAGCTCCATCTTTAAGGCATAGCATTCCGCAGCTCTCTACAGTTCCCCCTTTTTGTTTTAGACGCATCAGGCAAGAGTAGACCTCTACTCTTGCCTGATGCGTCTAAAACAGATCAGAAACAATAGATCTTAAGGGAAGGTTGAGAACAGAAATAAAGATATTGGAAAACATGGAAGCTGGAGGGGGAATGGGAATATGGAGAAAGAAAGTCAGCAGGAGGGGTAAGGGGGCAAAAGACAATTCAGGGGAATAGGGAAGGAGAATGAAACACAACCAAATATATATATAAATGACATAGTAAATATGCTGGAAAGATGGATTGGGAATTAAGAGTGTTTGCTGCTTGATCATGGGTAATGGTGGTAAGATTTTAGTACCTATGTAATAAGCCAGTAACTGTAACTCCAGGTCTTAGTGATCTGATACCTTCTGGCCTTGGTGCACATAAGTACATACACACGTGTACATATACACTTTTATACAGAAACATACAAGCATACACACAAATAAAACAACTTTATTAAAAAAGAAAATGGCATGATAAAATCCATTGTCATATATCTTAATGTTTAAAATAAAAGAATTTCAGGAGTCTGATGTTCTAAGTAAGAACATAGTCATGCAGGGCACATTGGCGCACATTTGCAATCCCTGCACACATGGAGACAGAGGCCGGCGGATCTCTGTGAGTTTGAAACCAGCCTAGTTTACAAAGCAAGTCCACGTCAGCCAAGGCTACACAGAGAAACCCTCTCTCAGAAAAAAACAAAACAAAACAAAAACAAAATAACACGGGCATATGATAAAAGTGTGTGGCTTGTGACCTAACCCCTCTTTTCCTCAGAGTTTCTGGACTGAGCACATTGAATTTACAGACACACACAGGCATTTAATTTGAACAACTGTGCCCCAAACTTCCATGAAGACTCAAGATCTGACCACATTTTGGACCTACTGAGTATATCTTGGCATTATCATGTGATCTTAGAAAGAAGGACTTGGAGAGGAGGAGCCAAATGGCCACTAATAAGGTCATGAATTCTGTGAGAAACATTTTAGGATAGGACACTAGGTAACAAGAGTACCCAATAAAAGAGAAAGTACAGTATCTGCTTAGGTACACTCCTTTGAACCCACTGATTTTCTTTCCATGAGATAGGGCAAATTTAGAAGAAGGCAAGAAAGGAGCATTCTGCACTGCGGTCTAAGTGCATCAATCCCTCCTAAAAAGCCAAAACTAAGTACCAATTAACAAAACATTGTCTTTAAAAGAAAGTGGCTATAATTAAACGAATCAATAAATACTCAAATCATCTCACTCTGAGTAACAGCCTTGAGTTGCAAGTGATTGGAGCTGGAATCAGTGAGAAAAGATTTATGAGAGAGTTTCTGAGAGACAAAGATGCATTTTATCAAGGTTTGCGAAAAAATATTGTTGCCTTAGATAGTATTACTTTTTATATCATTAGTTTCTTTTATCATATTTCTTATCTTTCATTAATTAATTTCATTTATAATAAAATATTCAAATACCGACTTTGTCATATGTATTACAGTACTTAGATGAGGACAAATAGCATAGAACCATAGGAGTTCTTAACTCTCAGTAACTTTGAAACTTTCTTGAGAAAAAAAGATGACATTGAAGGTGACAGCAATGAAATGGAATGAGAGGATTTGTTCTCATGCCCTGAAACCCACAATGTGTGAGCAGTAAAGCAGAGAAGTCCAATGAGAAGTCTGTAGAAAAAGGTTCTTCAATTCTAGCACAATTCTAGCACAATCCTATCAGAATTAATAAAGTTTTATGGTTTCTAGAGCTATACCATTGTTTCTCAAGAGCAATTTCTCACTGCATCCTACCTAATTTGACCCCAAATCATATATATACATATGTATTTTTTCTAATTTTTCTAATATGTATAGATATACATATTATATATATACATAATTTTTCTAATATATATGTAATATACAATAATATATTATATATTATAGGTGCTTATAGTATACAAGGTGCTTATAGTATACAGTTTTGTTACATAATTTATAAGTAACCAGAAAAAGATGACTGAAAATTCCCAACCCATAGAAATAATATGTTTAAGTCACAAATATGCTAATTGCCCTGATTTCCTTTTCATATGTTATATATGGTGTCAATTTTTATAATTATGATATATTAATGATAAATTATGAATGCCAGTATTGGAATATATATTGGAGTATATATGTTATATATATAACATCAGGTATACCAGAACATTTGGGGAGATATTCATAAAGAAAGTACTACTAGTAGATGTGCAGGTCTGCCTTTAGTCAGTCAGTCCTGAGAAGCCTGCAGAGACATTAAAGGACCATCAGCCTCTGACTCAGTGTAATGAAGAGAATAGACTATAATTTTAACCTGACTTTCAAAATCCATGAAAATCTTAAGACAGTTTTATCAGGCTTAGGGTACTTAGTATATATTAGTTAGTGAGGGTTTTCCTAAGATGGAAGAATCAAATCTAATAAAATAACTCTACTTTGGTGGAAAATGGTTATTAGTCAGCAAAAGATCAGCCTCTGGGAATAATCTAAAATTTTTAGGTCTATCATATCGAAAAAGTCTTTCTTTGTTTATCAATCAACTTCTCTGTACTTGTGAGGAGAGATTTCATATTACTACTGCTGTTAATAACAGAGAATCAAAAGAATGCAGATAGATATCTGATACCAAGTTAAATTAGTTCAAATATTCCTGTTTCTTCAATATTAGAAAAAGAGCATACAATCCAATTATTCGATGCAGCTAGAAAAGTATTCAATGAAATCAAATTAATGCATTTAAAAGGCATTCTCCAGGTGACTAAACCATACTGCAACTGAAACCAAAATCCAGTTTCCTAGTTTGAATACTACAATCTGTCTGTCATACAAGTTATTGCCATTACACTGGATGTTTTAGTTCAAAACTGAAGAGCTGTATACAGTGGGTGATTATGAAATGACTGATGAATTAATTGAAAGCAAATGTTATCTTTAGTCCTTTTGTTTTTCTAGGTATTCTCTAGCTTGTTCTGTTCTTCTTGGTTGACACTCAGCAATCGATACACACCTTGTGTTTTACTCACACTTTCCTGGATCCAAATCTATAAACAGTAAAACTTCCTCAGATATTTGCATGTACAACATCCTTACAGAAAATTTAAAGCTTTAGGATTTTCCATTAATTTACAAATGAATAAAAGCAACAGAGATTGAAAATTCCATGGATTACAAACATATATGTGATGGCTCTGGAGTTTTTCCCTAGGCTTTTGAGACACCCAAAGGTAAGGATCATATTTGCTGAACCCTCCTGCCTCTATAAAATAACACCATTTTCTTTTCTTTTCTTTTCTTTTCTTTTCTTTTCTTTTCTTTTCTTTTCTTTTCTTTTCTTTTCTTTTCTTTTCTTTTCTTTTCTTTTCTTTTCTTTTCTCTTTTCTTTTCTTTTCTTTTCTTTTCTTTTCTTTTCTCTTTTCTTTTCTTTTCTTTATTTTATATTTATTTATTTATTGCTTTCTTTTTTAAATTTATTATTAGTTACATTTTATTTTCTGTATCCCAGCTGTAACCCACTCTCTCATTACCTCCAAATCCCTCCCTCCCTCCCTCCCTCCCTCCCTCCCTCCCTCCCTCCCTCCCTCCCTCATCGCCTCCCTGCCCCTTTTCAAGTCCACTGATTGGGGAGGACCTCCTCCCCTTTCATCTGACCCTGTTTTATCAGGCATCTTCAAGACTGGCTGCAAAGTCCTCCTCAGTGGCTTAGCAGGACTGCTCCTCACTTGGGGGGTGGGAAGGTCAAAGAGCCTACAATTGAGTTCCTGACAGAAATAGTCCATGTTCCCCTAACTGTGGGGAAACCAATTGGTTACTGAGCTAATCCGAGCAAAGGTTCTCGGTTATATCCATACATGGTCCTTGGTGGAGTGTCAGTCTCAGAAAAGACCCCTGTGCCCAGATCTATTTGGTCCTTGTGGAGCTCCTATCCTTTCCACTCATACTAACTCCCCCTTCTTTCATATGATTTCCTACACTCTGTAGAAGGTTTGGTTATGAGTCTTAGTATCTGCTTTGATACACTGCTAGGTAGAGTCTTTCAGGGGCCCCCTGCAGTAGGCTCCTGCACTGTTCCGGGCTTTCTCCTATGTCCAATGTGTCCTATATCCCATTTGTCTTTCTAAGTGAGGATTGATCAGCTTACCCCGGGTCCTCTTTCTTGTTTATCTTCTTTAGGTGTATAGATTTCATTATGTTTATCATATCTTATAGGTCAATATGAGTGAGTATATACCATGTGTGTCTTTCTCCTTCTGGGATACTTCACTCAGAATGATCTTTTCTAGATCCAAACGTTTGTCTGCAAATTTCATGATTTCCTCATTTTTTATGGCTGAGCAGTATTCCATTGTGTAAAAAATACCACAATTTTTTTTTTATCCATTCCTCAGTTGATGGACATCTGGGTTGTTTCCAGGTCCTGGCTATTAGAAATAAAGCTGCTACAAACATGGTTGAGCAAATGTCCTTGTTGTGTACTTGAGCAAATTTTGGGTATATGCCTAGGAGTGGTAGAGCTGGATCTTGAGGAAGCACTATTCCTAATTGTCTGAGAAAGTGCCAGATTGACTTCCAAAGTGCTTATACCAGTTTACATTCCCACCAGCAATGGAGGAGGGTTCCCCTTTTTCCACAACCTATCCAGCATGTGTTGTCATTTGAGTTTTTTATTTCAGCCATTTTGATGGGGGTAAAGTGAATCTCAGGGTCATTTTGATTTGCATCTCCCTGATGGCTAAGGATGATGAGCATCTCTTTAAGTGTTTCTCTGCCATTCTATATTCTACAGAGAATTCTCTGTTTCACTCTCTACCCCATTTTGTAATTGGATTACCTGATTTTTTGCTTTTTAATTTCTTAAGTTCTTTATATATTCTAGATATCAGCCCTCTGTCAGATATAGGGATGGTGAAGATCCTTTCCCAGTCTGTAGCCTGTCTTTTTGTTCTGAGGACGGTATCTTTTGCTTCACAAAAACTTTTCTGTTTCATGAGGTCCCATTTATTGATTGTTGCTCTTAGAGCTTGTGCTGTTGGGGTTTCTTCAGGAAGATGTCTCCTGTGCCAATGAGTTCTAGGCTTTTCCCTCTTTTTCTTCTAACCGATTTAGAGTATCTGGTTTTATGTTGAGGTCTTTGATCCACTTGGACTTTAGTTTTGTGCAGGGTGAAAAATATGGATCTATTTTCATTTTTCTGCATGGAGACATCCAATGGGACCAGCACAATTTGTTGAAGATGCTGTCTTTTTTCCATTGAATGATTTGGCTTCTTTGTCAAAAAACAAGTATTCATAGGTGTGTGGGATTATTTCTGGGTCTTCTATTCAGTTCCATTGATCCTTTCTGTTTCTATGCCAACACCATGCAGTTTTTATAACTATTGTTCTGTAGTACAGCTTGAGATCAGGGATGGAGATACCTCCAGACAATCTGTTGTTGTACAGGACCATTTTGGAGATTCTGGGTTTTTTGTTTCAACATGTGAAGCTGAGAATCTTTCTTTCAAGGTCTGTAAAGAACTGAATTGGTATTTTGATGGGAATTGTTGAATCTGTAGATGGCTTTTGGCAGGATCCCCATTTTCACAATGTTAATCCTACCAATCTATGAGCACGGGAGATCTTTCCATCTTATGGTATCTTCTTCAATTTCTTTCTTCAGAGACTTAAAGTTTTTTTCAAACAGGTCTTTCACTTGCTTGGTGAGATTCTCTCCAAGGTACTTTATGTTATTAGTGGCTACTGTGAAGGGTGTTGCTTCCCTGATTTCTTTCTCGGCCCTTCTGTATACAAGAGGGCTTCTGATTTTTTTTTTTCAATGCAGTTTATTCAGGAACCTTGAACAATCATCTGACCCTGGGGAAAGCCAACCCACAGCTTAAATAGCCTCTGGGTAGCCAACCCAGGCGTGCCACGTGGGCAATGCAGATAGGTCCACATACATGGAAGCAAGCCAGATCCTCAGCCTTAGCCAAATGTGGAGTTGTTTGTGACAGAGAGCACTCACCATCGGGAAGGTGGAAGGCGGAAACCAGCTCCATCTTTAAGGCACAGCATTCCACAGCTCTCTACAGTTCCCCCTTTTTGTTTTGGACGCATCAGGCAAGAGTAGAGGTCTGATCTCTGATATTAGAAATAAATTGGGACTTTGTACCGATGTTCATTTAGGTGTCATCCACCCAAAGAGCATCAGACCTGTCCAATACCTTTTTCTCAGAGGCGGGACCTGGGGCATCAACCCGCATGCAATTAGACATGCTCTTCTCTGGGTTGAAAGTGGCTTTTTGCTATTTCTGTTGTTACTGAGGTCCAGCTTTATTCCATGGTGATCAGACAAGATACAAGGGATTATTTCTATCTTCTTGTATCTGTTGAGGCTTGCTTTGTGACCAACTATGTGGTCTATTTTGGAGAAGGTTCCATGAGGTGCTGAGAAGAAGGTAAATTCTTTTGTGTTTGGGTGTAAGGTTCTGTAAATGTCTGTTAGGTCCATTTGATTCATGACCTCTGTTAGAGATATTGTTTCTTTGTTTAATTTCTGTTTAGTTGACCTGTCCTTTGTTGAGAGTGGGGTGTTGAAGTCTCCCACTATTAGTGTGTGGGGATATATGTGTGGTTTAAGTTTTATCAATGTTTCTTTCACAAATGTGGGTGCCCTTGTATTTGGGGCATAGATGTTCAGGATTGTGATGTCTTCTTGTGGAATTTTCCCTTGATGAGTATGAAGTGTCCTTCCCCATCTCTTTTGATTAATTTTGGTTGAAAGAGTATTTTATCAGATATTTGAATGGCTACTCCTGCTTGCTTCTTGAGTCCATTTGCTTGAAAAACAGTCTTCCATCCCTTTACCCTCAGGTAATGTCTATCTTTGTGACTTAGGTGTGTTTATTGTATACAACAGATTGCTGGGTCTTGTTTACGCATCCATTCTCTTAGTCTGTGTCTTTTTATTGGAGAATTAAGTCCATTGATATTGAGAGAGATTAATGACCAGTGGCTGTTAGATCCTTTGAATTTGATGTTGGCTGTGGTCATACAGTTGTGTGCTTGGTTGCTTTTTGTTTTACTGTAGTGGGGTTATTTATTTCCTGTGTTTTCTTGAATGTAGCTAGCTTTCTTGGGTTGTATTTTCCCTTCCAATGTCTTATGTAATGCTGGATTTGTTTGTAGGCATTGTTGAAATTTGTTTTTGTCATTAAATATCTTGTTTTCTCCATCTATGAGGACTGAGAGTTTTGCAGGGTATAGTAGCCTGGGCTGACATCTGTGTTCTCTTAGGGTCTGCATGATATCCTTCCAGGCCCTTCTGGCTTTCATAGTCTCTGTTGAAAAGTCAGGTGTGATTCTAATGGGTTTGCCATTATATGTTACTTGGCCTTTTTCTCTTGCAGCTTTTAGTATTTTTTCTTTGTTCTGTATACTTACGGTTTTGATTATTATGTGGCGGGAGAATTTTCTTTTCTGGTCTAATTTATTGGGAGTTCTATAGGCCTCATGTATTTGTATTCTTATTGGCCTCTCCTTTAACTTGGGGAAATTTTCTTCAATGATTTTGTTGAAAATATTTTCTGGGCCTTGGTGCAGGGAATCTTCTTTTTCCTCTATTCCTATTATTCTTAGGTTTTCTCTTTTTATGTTGTCTTGAATTTCTTGGATGGTCTGTGTCAGGAATTTTTTAGATTTAATATTTTCTTTAACAGATACATCTATTTCTTCCATTGTATCTTCCACACCTGAGATTCTTTCTTCCATGTCTTGTAGCCTATTGGTTATGCTAACCTCTGTAGTTCCTGCTTTCTTCCCTAAGTTCTTTCTCTCCACAATTTCTTCCATTTGTGTTTTTTTTAATTTTTCAAATTCTATCTTCAGGTCTTGAGCTATTTTGATGGTTTCCTTCCCCTGTCTGACTGTATTTTCATGTTTTTCCATCAATTCCTTCAGCTGTTAGTTTGAACATTCCACTGTTTCTTTTATTTCATTCAGTGATTTAAGCATTTCCTCTCTAAAGGCCACAGACTGGCTGCAGCTTCCCATATTTCTTCATGGATGGCCATAATCTCCTTGTCTTTAATTTCCTCCATTTCTTTACGGATTGCCATAATCTGTTTGTTTTTATCTTCCTCTATTTCTTTTCGTATTTTATTTGTTTCCTCTGTTATCTTCTTCATGAGCATAGATGTTAGGTCATCTCCTTGAATTTCAATTATGCTGGGGTGTCTAGGGCTATTTGCCCCTTGATAACTGGGTTCTGGAGATGCCATATTGCTCTGGCTTTTGTTGGTTGAACTTTTACGCTGTCCTCTACCCATTGGGCTATCTTAGTTGTTTAGTTTCTGGTTGTTCCTGGACTGTTGTAGTGGAGAGAATCCCTTTGGCAGGAAGATGGTTTTTCCTGAAGGAAGCCTTCCCAGCTTTTTGGGTATAGTCACTGGATGTCTGGTGTTTATCAGGAGTTGCTACAGCTCACCTCAGGCATAGAGACCTGTGTAGTAACTGTGGTCCTGATTAGTCAAGAGGGCTCTCCTCTCACTGGGAGAAGTCCTGGAGACAGCTGTCCTCCTTCTGGGTTTCTTGCTGTAAATTTAGTTATCAACTGCTGTAACCTGTGTGTGCCGTGGTTTGGTCGGTTTTGTTAGGGATAACTGGTTGCCCCTTGGAGGAGTATCTGGGGGTTGATCTCAGGGTTTCCGGGCTTTTGTAGGTCTGAGGTTGGGGCTCTGTGCCCCAGAATCCAAGAGGTAATCTGTGGCGGGTGAGTACTGTTCTGGTGTTTTGGGGCACACAGTTCTGCCTGTAAGGTGTCGTTGGTACAAAGCAGGCGTCTGGGCTGGCAGAGCGTGCGCCCACCTGCTAGTCTGATTTTTTTTATTTTAGTTGATGTTGTTTCCTGCCACTTTGCTGAAGGTGTTTATCAGCTGAAGGAGTTCTCTGGTTGAATTTTTCGGTTCACTCATGTATACTATCATATCATCTGCAAATAGTGACACTTTGACCTTTTCCTTTACAATTTGTATCCTTTGATCTACTTTATTTTTCTTATTGTTCTGGCTAGGACTTCAAGTACTAAGTTGAAGAGATATGGAGAGAGTGGGCAGCCTTGTTTTGTCCCTGATCTCAGTGGGATTGATTTAAGTTTCTCTCCATTGAGTTTGATGTTGGCTATAAGCTTACTGTATTTTTCTTTACTATGTTTAGGTATGTGCCTTGTATCCCTGATCTCTCCAAGACTTTAAACATGAATGGGTGTTGGACTTTGTCAAATGCTTTTTAGGCATCTAAGGAGATGATCATGTTGTTTTTCTCCTTCAATTTGTTTATGTGGTGAATTACATTGATGGATTTTCCTATGTCAAACCACCCTTGCATGCCTGGGATGAAGCCTACTTCCTCATGGTGGATGATATCTTTGATGTGTTCTTGAATTCGGTTTGCAAGGATTTAATTGAATATTTTTTCATCAATGTTCATAAGAGAGATAAGTCTGAAGTTCTCTTTTTTTGTTGGGTCTTTGTGTGGTTTTGGTATCAAGTTGACAGTGGCCTCATAGAATCAGGTTGCTATTATTCCTTCTGTTTCTATTTTGCAGAATAATTTGCAAAGAATTGGAGTTAGCACTTCTTTGAAGGTCTAGTAGACTTCTGCACTTAATCCATCTGGCCCAGGGCATTTTTTGGAAGGGAGACTGTTGATGACTGCTTCTATTTCCTTGGGTGATATAGGACTATTCAACCTTTCCACCTGATTTTGACTTAATTTTGGTAGATGGACTCTATCTAGAAAATTGTCCATTTCTTTTAGATTTTCGAATTTTGAGGCATATATGCTTTTGTAGTACGACCTAATGATTGTTTGGATTTCCTCTCTGTCTGTAGTTATGTCCCCCTTTTCATTTCTTATTTTGCTGATTTGGGTAGTTTCTCTCTGCCTTTTAGTTAGTTTGGCTAAACGTTTGTCTATGTTGCTGATTTTCTGAAAGAACCAGCTCTTGGTTTTCATTGATTCTTTGGATAGTTTTATTTGTTTCTAATTGATTGATTTCTGCCCTGAGTTTAATTATTTCCAGCTGTCTGCTCCTCTTGGGTGTATTTGCTTCTTTTTTTTTTTCCAGGGCTTTCAGTTGGGCCATTAAGTTGCTTGTATGAGGTGTCACAAATTTCTTCTTAGTGTTATGAATTTTCCTCTGAGCACTGCTTTTATTGTGTCACATAAATTAGGGTATGTTTTACATTCATTTTCATTGAATTCTAGAAAGTCTTTAATTTCTTTCTTTATTTCTTCCTTAATCCAGCTGTCATTGAGCAGCAATTTGTTCAGTTTCCTTCTGCTTGTAGGCTTTTTTCTAATTCCATTGTTGTTGAGGTGCAGCTTTAGTCCATGGTGGTCAGATAGAATATAGAAGATTATTTCAATCCTCTTGTATCTGTGGAGGCTTGATTTCTGACCAACTATATGGTCTATTTTGGAGAAGGTTCCATGAGGTGCTGAAAAGAAGGTATATACCCTTTTGAGTTTGGTTGAAATGTTCTGTAGACATCTATTAGGTTCATTTGATTTAGGACCTCTGTAAGTGCCTTTATTTCTTTATTAGGCTTCTGTGTAGATGATCAGCGCCTTGGGGAAAGTGGGGTGTTGAAGTCTCCCACTATGAAGGTGTTGGGATCGATGTGTGGTTTGAGTTTTAATAATGCTTCCTTTATGAATGTAGGCACTCTTTGGGGCACAGAGGTTCAGAATTGTGATGTCCTCTTGGTGGATTTTTTTTTTGATAATAATGTAGTGCCCCTTCACATCTTTCTTGATTAATTTTTGTTGAAAGTCTATTTTATTAGGTATTAGGATAGCTTGTTTTATGGGTCCGTTTGCTTGAAAGACATTTTTCCAGCCTTTTACAATGAGGTAGTGTTTGTCTTTGTTGCAGAGGTGCGTTTCTTGGATGCAGTAGAATGTTGGATCCTGTTTCTGCACCCATTCTGTTTGTCTGTGTCTTTTTATTAGAGAGTTGAGTTCATTGATGTTGATAGATAATAGTGACCAATGACGTTAGTTCCTTTTATATTGGAGTTGGTGGTCTTACTGTAATCCATTGCTTGTTTTCTTTTAATTTTTATTGGAATATTATCTGTATGCTATGTTTTATTGGGTGAAGTTGTTTTCATTGGATTGGAGTTTTCCTTCTAGTATCTTCTGTATGGCTGGTTTGCTGTGTAGATAATGCATAAATTTGGTTTTGTCACAGAATGTTTTGTTTTCTCCATGTATGCTGATTGAAAGCTTTGCAGGGTATAGTAGTCTGCATTGGCATCTGTGGTCTCTTAGAGTCTGCATGACACCTGCTCAGGCCCTTCTGGCTTTCGTAGTTTCTGATAAGAAGTCCGGTGTGATTCTGATAGGTCTACCTTCATATATTACTTGGCCTTTTTCCCTTGCTGCTTTTAATATCTTTTCCTTTTTATTTTATTCATTTTTTTTTTAATTTAGAGTTTTGACTATGATGTGACATGATGTGTTTCTTTTCTGGTCTAGTCTATTTGGTGTTCTGTAGGCCTCTTGTATATTTATGGACATCTCTTTCTTTAATTTGGAAAATTTTTCTTCTATGATTTTCTTGAAAATATTTTCTGGACCTTGGAGCCTGGGATCTTTTTTTTTTTTTTTCATCAATTCATGTGATTCTTAGATTTCGTCTTTTCATGGCATCCTTAATTTCTTGGATATTTTGTGTTGGTGATTTTTCTGATTTTACTTTTTCTGTGAGAGAAATATCAATTTCTATGAGTTTATCTTCAGCTCCAGAGATTCTCTCTTCTATCTCTTATATTCTGTTGGTGATGCTTACCTTTGTGGTTCCTGATCTTTTCTCCAAGTTCTCCAGCTCCAGGGTTTTCTCAGTTTGTGTTTTCTTCATTGATTCTAATTCTGTTTTCATGCCTTGCACCATTTCCTTCATCTGTTTGAATGTGGATTCCTGTCTCTCTACAATGGTCTCTATTTTTTTGTTCATGTCCTGTCTATACGCCACTAATTGTATCTGTCCTTGTGCCTCTATTTGTTTGGCCATATTTGCCTGTGTTTCTTTAAGAATTTTGTCCATTTCCTCTTTCTTTGCCTCCAATTGACTGGCTAAGTCTTTGATAGAGTTGTTCATTTCCTCTTTATCTGTCTGAATTTTGCATGTCTATTTCTCTGAGAGAGTTGTTTGTTTCCCTCTTTATGAGCCTCAAATAATTGGGGAAGCATAGCTTTAAAATCATTTTCCTGTGCTTCTGATGAATTGGAGTATCCATCAATTTTGGGGGTTGTTGGTGAAGTCATGATGTCCTGATTTATGTTGGAAGTGTTCTTTTGCCTACCCCTGGCCATTGGCTTATCTGAAGCCTTCCCTGTTTGTTTCTGGATTCTGCAGTTCAGACTGGTACTGTCTGTCTCTCTGGCATCTGGTAGTTTCTTCAGGAAGCTGAGAGAGGTCCCATGGCCTCAGCATGTGCGTTGGTGCACTGTTTGTACCTATGGGAGGAAAGCATGGGGGCACAAAAGGGCAAATGCAGGTGTGTGTGTGTGTGTGTGTGTGTGTGTGTGTGTGTGTGTTTGTGTGTGTGGAAGTGCGCATGGAAGTGTATCTCGAGGGACAGAGTGATAGAGAGTGTTGAACTTTTTAGAGTGTGGGAGGGGTTCTGCCTTGCAGGCTTCTAGGTGGTTATTTGTGCATGCACTGTATATGTAGCAGGCACTGGTAATGGTTGCTGCGCAATTTCTGGCATTAACTGCCTTAACTCCTCAGTTGGGCCCACAGAGCAGGGGCTTCAATGTCCCACGTGACCCTCTGTTTCCCAAAGTGGGTATGTGGGTGGGAGGGGTTTGATGCCTGGCTTCTATTTTAGAAGGACCCTGGATCTTGGGCTCTGAAGACACTCAAGGGCACACTCACTCTCAAGCATCTCATATTGGCAGGGATCAGGGTATCTGGGCTCTCTGCTCTCTGGTTTGGCCATGATTGGTCTTATGCAGGCGGGCTGATGTGCTCTGCCACTTCAGTGCTGCTGCAGCCACTAGGTTAGGAAGTCCAGCTACAGCGGGAGGCTGATATACTGGTCCAGATGCCTTCTGGGAAGTCCTGGGGGCTCTCCATTGTGCTCTCCAAGCCGGCAAGGCCCAGTACCTGGTATGCCCAGTGCCTGGTATGCCCAGTGCTTGGTATGCCGAGCTTTTTTTGCCGGGTCTGCTTGGCTTTGGTGGGTATATAGCGAATTATCTGTCACTGAGTGATTGAGCGGGCCATACAGTCAGTGGCTGAGAGACCCTGTGGGGCCAGTATGAAGCCTAGCAGACCTGGGACCCTGGGAGAATGGTGCTATGGGCCTGGAACCCCAATTGTGTTTTAGGTGGCAGTTGCTACTAAGGGGCTAGGAGCTCTGCCTCAGCCGCTGCAGACCCCAGGCAGTTAGGTCTGAGCAGAGTATCTCAGAGAGTCAGGTGTGCCAAGGAGGAGGGAGGTCCGAGAAAGGGGAGTGCTGGGAGATCAAAGAATCATTTCTCTCCTGTCTCAAACAAGTCCATGGGTGACCCGATACCAAAGTTCTCACCTCATGTGATGTTCCCTGTCCTTTCGAAAGTCTCACCGTGGTTTCCCTGGCTTTAGAAGTCCTTCCACTCACCCACTCAGGCATTCAGCTCTTCCACAGCTCAGAAACTGTGTGTGCTAGTTGCCATCTTGGCTCAGCCCCGAATAACACCATTTTAGATGATGGTGTTACACACATGCGAAGTTGATCTCCTTCAGCTGAGTTTCCAGTCTCTTGCTTTAGAAACATGGGGATTTCCTTATATCAAGATATAGTGCTTTCATGAAGCAGAAATTTGAAGAGTACTTTAATAAGAAAAATGACTGACAAGCTAAAACATACATGACTTTTCCAAGGTCATTAAATGTCAAGCGTTCTTTCTCAATTTCTCCTAATACCTATCTCTGTCATAGCTTTGATTTCCAAAAAGCAGTTATATTTCTTGTCTTCCAGAAATTGAATCACATAAAAGGACAGAAGATACCAACTAGCAAAAATCATGGACAGAATTTACAGTGAAGTTGGCCCAAGGCCAGACTTCATTAGGCACCAAATAACCTGGCATTCCCTTTCAAGATCTGGAAAAAAAAAATGAAACAAATCTAAAACTTCACAGTTATTGTTTTAAGTCAGTAGCTTCCTTTTCTTATTTTTATATCATACAAAACAATCTAACACTTCAATACTTAGACTCAACTCCCAAGCTTTTATGCTTTTTGAAAGTATTATGCACACAAAGGCTATGGGTATGATAGATACCCATAGATACAAATGAATAGTAGTTCATAAAATTTTTTTCCACCTCTTCTTGTAGCTATGAGGTGGAGAAAAGCAAGCACTGCAGGAAGTGGAACATGAGAACAGGATACAGGAAGAAATGCTGGATCGTATCCACAAAGTCATCTTGTTTAAAAATGTTACCCTTGACAAAAGAAAGAGCACTATTTCACAAATTTCTGAAAACCAAAGGTTTTGAGCTAATATTGCTTCAAGGTCCACTATTATGCCAGAAGTGACAGTACCTTAATCTGTCACTGTCAAGCAGGCCAATTTCTTTAAGGTCTGATTATTGTTGTTCTCTTCAACTGCCTCCAGACAGAGAAGCTTACTAATACAAAAAGCAAAGTGCTAGAGATCAACTTGAGTGACATCATACAGAGCTTGTTACTGTACTAACAGTACTAGCAGTAATGATGCAATTCAGGTAAGGGTATATTTGAGAGAGAACAGACAGTTTGAAGATTTCTGTGATTTTTGCTGTGATTCCTTCAGGAGAGGATGCTGATGAGCAGGTGGTCTGTTTCTCTGACATTCAATATTAAAAGTGAAACAATAATTCATAATATATGAAACTGTTCATCCTTCTTCCTGGTGCACAAATCAGTCTCTCAGAGATTGAATTATGAGCACAAAGACTTTCCCTCCATAATCATCCATAGAGATTTCCTGTGTGGATAGAGCAAAGAATTGCTGTAGAATATTCCACTCCAGATTTTGAAGGTCCTTTACTTACATCCAATTCAAGAGACATTGCATTAGCTAGTAGGCAAATATAAAAATAATCTTAAGCTCAATGTTCTTCCTGTCAGGCATATCACTCCTCAAGTTATTGTTTGAATTGAATTTTTAGTCTGAAAGATAATAATAGGATGAAAAGTTCTGTGGTTTCCCAAAAGACTATGGGGAAAATGAGACTTAACTCTGAAACAGGATGTAAGAGTATACAGTTAAAGGTTGTCAAAAGCCAATATTTACAATATCATTCAGAAATGATAGGACAGTTAGTTATAAACAGTTTTGAAAGTTTATAACAACTTTCTTCCTAGGGTCCTTGCTATGGGATCAACTCAGGTTGTGCACTTGAATAACAGCATCAGAATAAACAAACTGTTTATATCACTTCCAACTATCCAAAGAGGGAGGCTCTGTTCTTAGATACTCCCTTGAGGGAAAAGAAACTGTCTTGCAAGAATAGTAGTCTGACAAATGTTTCCAGGATATATGAAAACTACAGGAATATTTTTATTACTCACATAAGGGTAAAAGTAAGGCAAATTTGGACATAACTAATAGAAACTTTTAAAGGCCATCCAAGGTGATGGTATCTTGTTTTTCTTTTTTTAATTAAATTTTTATTTTTTATATGAATTACAGTTTATTTACTTTGTATCCCAGCTGTAGCCCCCTCCCTCATTCCCTCTTAATCCCACCCTCCTACCTTCATCTCTGAAAGGGTTAGGCTTACTTTATAACTTATATGTCTTGAGGTCCAGGTTAAGCTAAAGCCTCTTACTACCTTTCCAGAGAATGGAGAAATGTGACCCTATCTGTGAGGACAGATATAAAAAAAAGGGCAAGCAAGCAATGACCTTCACTCAGCAAAAGAAGGACCAGACCCTTGTCTTTGAGATAGCGTTTCTTAGCAACGAACCTAGACTTCTTCTGAGTAGCTTTTGACCTCCAGCCAAAAGTCTGTAGCCCCTAATCTTCAAGGATGAGCTAATCACCCCCACCTTCAATTGCAGCTGCATCCACACTTGGCAGGACTGGCCAAGCTTGAGTACCTAAGACTGACCAATTATCTTACATTTTAGCTTCCTCATCCAATCCTAAATTGCCAAGACTGCAACTTCAAATCTCCCGCAATTTTTCTTTTAAAAACCTAAAGGCCTGAATGGTCATGGGTGAAGCAGGACAGTCTCCCCAAGCATGGTTGGCTACCATAAAAAGCCAAAATGTTACGCTCAGAATGCGAGGCTAAGCACTGCACTCAGGGTCAGCCTCTTTGGACCCAGAGAAGAGCATGTTTCATTGCATGCGGGTTGATGCCCCAGGTCCCGCCTCTGAGAAAAAGATATCGGACGGGTCTGATGCTCTTTGGGTGGATGACACCTAAATGAACATCAGTACAAAGTCCCAATTTATTTCTAATATCAGAGATCAGACCTCTACTCTTGCCTGATGCGTCCAAAACAAAAAGGGGGAACTGTAGAGAGCTGCGTAATGCCGTGCCTGAAAGATGGAGCTGGTTTCTGCCTTCCACCTTCCCGATGGTGAGTGCTCTCTGTCACAAACAACTCCACATTTGGCTAAGGCTGAGGATCTGGCTTGCTTCCATGTATGTGGACCTATCTGCATTGCCCACGTGGCATGCTGAGGTTGGCTATCCAGAGGCTATTTAAAGTGGGCTGGCTTTCCCCAGGGTCAGATAATTGTTCAAGGTTCCTGAATAAACTGCATTGGAAAAAAAAAAAAAAAAAAAAAAAAAAAAACAAACCTAAAGGCCTTTGTCTCCCGGTGCCACTCTTTGCTGACCAGAAGGGGTGACCTCATTGTGCAATGGTTAATAAACCTCTTGCTTTTGCAACGAGTCTTGGTCTGGGGGAGAATTTTTCCTGTGCTGCAAATCTGCCTAAACAATTGTCTAGCTATATTTTAGGTAATTGGACTGGAGAATTCGATACTACGATGGAGCAGCTGAGAGTGGCCATTGTCACAGTAAATTCTACCAGAGTGGACGCAGGACTAGCCACAGGACTATCATCATGGATTGCTGCAGCCATGAATCATCTGAAGGAATGGGCGGGCATGGGAGCGTTAGCAGGCCTTCTGGTGTTGGTCTCCTTGGTTTGCCTGTGGTATATATGCAAGATTAGAGTCTCACAACAGTGTGATGCAGCCATGACCATTCAGGCCTTTACAGCCATTGAAGCAGGACGGTCTCCCCAAGCATGGTTGGATACCATAAAAAGCTAAAATGTTACGCTCAGGATGCGAGGCTAAGCACTGCACTCAGGGTCAGCCGCTTTGGACCCAGAGAAGAGCAAGTCTGATTGCATGCGGGTTGATGCCCCAGGTCCCGCCTCTGAGAAAAAGGTATTGGACGGATCTGATGCTCTTTGGGTGGATGACCCCTAAATGAACATCGGTACAAAGTCCCGATTTACTTCTAATATCAGAGATCAGACCTCTACTCTTGCCTGCTGCGTCTAAAACAAAAACGGGGAACTGTAGAGAGCTGCGTAATGCCGCGCCTGAAAGATGGAGCTGGTTTCCGCCTTCCACCTTCCCGATGGTCAGTGCTCTCTGTCACAAACAACTCCATATTTGACTAAGGCTGAGGATCTGGCTTGCTTGCGTGTATGTGGACCTATCTGCATTGCCCACGTGGCACGCTGGGGTTGGCTTCCCAGAGGCTATTTAAGCTGTGGGCTGGCTTTCCCCAGGGTCAGATGATTATTCAAGGTTCCTGAATAAACTGCATTGAAAAAAAAAAAAAAGAATTCTCTGTTTAGCTCTGTACTCCATTTTTTTAATTGGATTACTTGATTTGTTACTGTTTAACCACATCAGAAGTAGAAAAAAGGGAACAAATCAGGAGCCTAACACAGAGGACCTCTGAAAGGCTCTGCCTTGAAGACTATCAATGCAGATGCTGAAAATTATGGCCAACCTTTGGACAGAGTGCAGGGAATCTTATGAAAGAAGTGGGAAACAGTAAGATCTGGAGAGGACAGGAACTCCACAAGGAGAGCAACAGAACCAAAAAATCTGAGCAAAGGGGTCTTTCCTGAGACTGATACTCCAACCAACGACCATGCGTGGAGATAACCTAAGACCCTTGCACAGATGTAGCCCATAAAAGATCAGCATCCAAGTGGGTTCCATAGTAACAGGAACAGGGACTGTCTCTGACATGAACTGATTGGCCTGCTCTTTAATTACCTCCCCCTGAGGGGGAAGCAGCATTACCAGACCACAGAAGAAGACAATGCAGACACTTCTGATGAGACCTAATTGACTAGGACCAGAAGGAAGGAAAAAAAAGACCTCGCCTATCAGTAGACTTGGGGAGGGGCATGCATGCAGAAGGTGGAGGAAGGGAAGGATTGAGACGAGAGGAGGGAGGGAGCTACAGGGGGGATACAAAGTGAATAAGGTGTAATTAATAAAGAATTTAAAAAAGAGTGAGGCTGTGCCTATTTCTGTAGTGTCTTAATGTGCCAGGGTATGTTGGTACCTGTGGGGGACCTCCCCCTCCTTTGAGGGGAAGGAAAGGGAGAAGAGGGTGGAGAGACATGGGTGGTACTTGGAGGAGAGGAGAAGGCTGCAATCAGGATGTAAAGTGAAAGAAGTGGAGGAGGAAGAGAAGAATGAAGAAGAGGAAGAGAAGGAAGAGGAGAACATCACACAGCAATATCCCTTGTGAAAATGGATGCAAAAATTCTCAGTAAAATACTCGCAAGGTGTATTCAACAACATAAAAATGATTATACACCATAATCAAGTCAGCTATGTACCAGAGATATGGGAACTATTCAACATATAAATCAATGTAATACACCATAGAAATAGACTGAAAAACAACAACAAAACCTCATGATCATCTAATTAGATGCAGAAAAGTCTTTTACAAAATTTATCATCCCTTCATGATAAAAGGCTACGGATATAAGGGAAACATTTCACCATCACAGAGACAATTTACAGCAATCCTTATCCAACATTAAATTAAATAGAAATAAACTTAAAGCAATTCGACTAAAATCAGGAAGAAGACAAGCCTGTCAACTCTTTTTAAGCATGTGCATTGCTCTGCCCCTATCAGTGGACTAGGGAAGAGGCCTACAGGGAAAAGAGAAAGGGAGGGTGGGACGGGAAGGAGATGACAGAGGGCTTTACAACCTAGATACAAAGTGAAAAAATTATAATAAATAAATAAATAAATAAATAAATAAATATTTTTATGATTAATTTTTTTTCTTTATTAATTACACTTTATTCACTTTGTATTCCCCCTGTGGTTCTCTCACTCTTCCCGTACCAATCCATCCCTTCCTCCACCCTCTGCATGCATGCTCCTCCCCAAGTCCACTGATAGGGGAGGACTTCTTTTCTTTCCTTCTGATCCTAGTCAATTAGGTCTCATCAGGAGTGGCTGCATTGTCCTCTTCCGTGGCCTGGTAATGCTGCTTCCCCCTCAGGGGGAGGTAATTAAAGAGCAGGCCAATCAGTTCATGTCAGAGAAAGAGGAAACTTCCTCCACTGCTGGTGGGAATGTAAACTTGTACAACCACTCTGGAAAGCAATCTGGTACTTTCTCAGACAACTAGTAATAGCGCTTCCTCAAGATCCAGCTATATCACTCCTAGGCATATATCCAAAAGATTCTCAAATACACAATAAATAGATTTTTTTAAATATTAAATAAGAAAAACAATTCAGAATCCTTATAACAAAGGACTAATACATGGAACACAGGAAAAGCGTCCTTGAGTTCAAAAAGCCCCAAAGCAACCAAATATAATAGAAGCCTGAAAACTATAAGAAAAAAAAAAAACTACTATAACTCTAGACAATATGTAACTTTTTTAGCAATTTCTTTTTTAATTAAATTTTTATTTTTTATATTAATTATAGTTTATTTACTTTGTATCACAGCTGTAACTTCCTCCCTCATTCCTTCCCAATCTCACCTTCCCTCTCTCATCTCCTCCCTGCCCCTCTCTAAGTCCACTGATAGGGGAATTCCTCTTCCCCTTCCATCTGACCCTAGTTTCTCATCAGGACTGACTGCAATGTCATCCTCTGTGGCCTCCTCACTCAGAGGGAGCTGATCAAAGAGCAGGCCACTGAGTTCAAGTCAGAGACAGTCTCTGTTCCCCTTACTAGGGTACCCACTTGGATGCTGAGCTGCCATGGGCTACATTTGAGCAGGGATTCCAGGTTATATCCATGCTTGGTCCTTGGTTGGAGAACCAATCTCAGAAAAGACCCCTGTGCCCACATCACAAGTATTTGGTACTTGTGATGCTCTTGTCCTCTCCACATCTTGAGGTAGCACTATTGGATCTTGAGGTAGCACTATTCCTAATTGTCTGAGAAAGGGTCAGATTGCTTTCCAAAGAGATACCTCACTCAAGATGATTTTTTCAAGTTCCCACCACTAACTTCCCCTTCTTTCATATGATTCCCTGCACTCTGCCTGAGATTTAGTTATGAATCTCAGCATCTGCTTTGATACACTGCTAGGTAGAGTCTTTCAGAGGCCCTCTATGGTATGCTCTTGTCCTGTTTCTTGTTTTCTCCTACTTCCAATGTCTATCCCATTTGTCTTTCTAAGTGAGGATTGATCATCTTACTCCGGGTCCTCTTTCTTGTTTATCTTCTTTAGGTGTACAGATTTTAGGATGTTTATCCAATCTTATAGGTCTAGTATCCACTTATAAGTGAGTACATACCATGTGTATCTTTCTACTTCTGGGATACCTCACTCAGGATGGTCTTTTCTACATCTTACTATTTGCCTGCAAATTTCATGATTTCCTTGTTTTGTGTTTGTGTTTTGTTTTTTTAAGTGTGAATTTGGTCTTTAGAAATTAAAAAGAAAAATTCACAGTGACAATTGTGATCACAGTCCCTACATTACACATATAGACAGAATATATGCATATGAGAATAATAGTTCAGATGTTTCTTACATGGATATTGCTGAGATATATTTTTTAATTATTTCTATTTTTATTAATTACAGTTTATTCACTTTATATCTCCCCTGTAGATCCCTCCCACCACCCCTCCCAACCCCACCCTTCCTCCCTCTTCCCCATCCATAACCTTCCTCCAGTCCACTGATTAGAGAGGTCCTCCGTCCCTTCCCTCTGATCCTAGTCTATCAGGTCTCATCAGGAGTGGCTGCATTATCTTCTTATGTGGCCTGGTAAAGCAGCTCCCCCCTCGGGTGGAGGTGACCAAAGAGCAGGCCAATCATTTCCTGACAGAGACAGTCCCTGTCCCCATTACTATGGAACCCACTTGGATATTGAACTGCCATGGGCTACATCTGTGCAGGGGTTCTGGGCTGGCTTAAAGTCTCGGGAAAGACCCCGTGCCAAGATTTTTTGGATCTGATGCTCTCCTTGTGGAAGACATCCTGTCCCCTCCAGGTCTTACTATCTCCCCCTTCTTTCATAAGATTCCCTGCACTCTGCCCAAAGTTTAGCTATGAGTCTCAGCATCTGCCTCGACACCCTGCAGGGTAGAGCCTTTCAGAGGCCCTCTGTGGTAGTCTCCTGTCCTGTTCTGTCTTTTCTCCTTCCTCTGATGTCCATCCACTTTGCTTTTTTGAATGGAGATTGGGCATCTTAGCCAGAGTTCTCCTTGATTAGCTTCCTTAGGTCTACAGATTTTAGTATGTTTATCATATAGTATATGTCTAATATCCACTTATAAGTGAGTATATATCATTTGTGTCTTTCTGCTTCTGAGATACCTCACTCAAGATGATTTTTTCAAGTTCCCACCATTTGCCTGCAAATTTCATGATTTCCTTGTTTTTTTTTTTTTTCCACTGAGTAATATTCCATTGTGTAGATGTACCACAATTTCTGTATCCATTCCTCAACTGAGGGGCATCTGGGATGTTTCCAGCTTCTGGCTATTACAAATAAAGCTGCTACAAATATGGTTGAGCAGATGTCCTTGTTGTATACTTGAGCATCTTTTGGACATATGCCTAGAATCGGTATAGCTGGATCTTGAGGTAGCACCATTCCTAATTGTCTGAGAAAGGGTCAGGTTGCTTTCCAAAGTGATTTTCCAAGTTTACATTCCTACCAACAGTGGAGGCGGGTTCCCCTTTCTCCACATCCTCTCCAGCATGTGTTGTCATGAGTTTATCATCCTAGCAATTTTGATAGGTGTAAGGTGAAATCGCAGGGTTGTTTTGATTTGCATTTGCCTGATGACTGAGGACGTTGAATGATATCCTTGTTTTTTATTGCTTAGTAGTATTCCATTTTGTAAATTTACTACAAGTTTTGTATCCATTCCTCCATTGAGGGACATCTGGGTTGAGAATTAAATTTGATTCAAAATTTTCAACTTCATAGAAAAGATCTGAAGACGGAGACACTTTATTAAACAGGAATTCTAAATGGCAACCTTAAGATACCCAGCTTATTTACTAATTATGAAGTGTAAACTTAAAAATATATTTGCAATTAAATATTGAGCACACAAATAAAACTTTAAAAATTAATGCTATCAAGATTGTGGAAGGAAAGTGGAAAGACTCTAGCTAGCCCAGTATGGCCCCATGGCTCTGGCAGGCCTTTTCCTTCTCCCCAATTCCCTCTGCCTTTCTAAAATCTGTTAGATTACATTCGATTACATTCCTAATGCCCACAAAGTTTTATTCCTTTACTTAGTCAGTTCCCCCTCCTGAGGCTGACTACCAATGTCCAGCTACCAAAATAATGAAGTCCTGCAATCAAAAGCCCCCTTTGGCTCACTGAATTAAAATTCACAATTAAAATTACATACCTCATCCTGACATTGGGTTTCTCCTTTTACTTTTATATATTGCAATTTTCCTACATGCCACGTCTGTTTCCTTTATATCTACAGACAAGGCTTTGTCCTGTTCCCACTCTGGGACAAACACCACTTACCCATCTCCCTTGTCCCTTTTCTCCCCTCTCTTTTGTTTCCTCTCCCTTCTTTCTCTTCCTCTCCTGTCTTTGTCCCTTCTCCCCATCCTTTGTTCATGTGGGACAAATAGATCTCCTTTGTGCTGAGAATATGGTGTTTGGGTGTTTTGAGCCAACTTCAATATTCCCTACTGAAAAGGAGCATAGAAACATAACTCATCAATAATGAATAGATAAACTTTAAAGGAAAAACCACAATGAAAAGTGATTCATCATTACTTAGTGCATAGTGTATTAGTTACTTTTCTGTTGCTGGGATAAAATTCCATGGCCAAAAGCAACTTATGGAAGAAACAGACTACTTCTGCTTATGGTGAGACAGAGAGACAGATAGAGAGAAAAGAGACAGAGACAGGGAGCGCACAATAGTGGCAGAGGCATGGCAGCAGTTAACTGGATCAGAAAGCTGGATGATCATATTCCATTCATGTGCAGGAGGCAGAGGGCAAACTGGAAGTGGGAAAAGGCTATAATGTCTAAAAACCTGTCCCCAGTCAAGTACTTCCTCCTGCATCCCCTAAAGGTTCTGAAACCTCCTTGAACAGCACTACCAATTGGGGACCAAGTATTCAAATACATGAGCGTATATGGGATATACTTTATTCAAACCACTACGTCTAGTCTAGTTAAAGTTACATAATTGTCTTGTGTGAAACATACTATAATTCTTCTCATTCCTGTAGGTACATCTATTTTCTGGTATGGTCTTGACGCCCTTACCATCTTTTTTTCTTTATTCTAGGTTGACTTTATGACATTCTTTGAGTATAAAGATTAGATAAGAGTTATTGTGGGGGACATGAAGTACAGACCTCAAAAGTCCTTGTAGCTTTTACCTTGTTACCTTACTGCCACAAAGTTGAAAAGAAACCAAGCAAGCCTTTAAAGCATAGAATATGAAGTAAAAGAAACATCTGATCCACAGCCATCATTGGGTGCCAGACACATGAATAAAGCAGGCTTGGATCATCTCATTTTAGCAGAGCTGCCAGATGATGGCCACAATAGGAATGAGCCCAGGTGAGACTAGTAAATGAACTGCCTCGTAGAAAGCAGCCCAGACTTCTGATCCATAGAATTTATAAGTAAATAAAATGGTGGCTATTTGAAGTTATTATATTTATGATGTCTTTTTACACAGAGATTGGTAATTGATTGTTCATATCCTTTGGCTCTCTGTTGATTGCTGTTCGATACTACGATGGAGCAGCTGAGAGTGGCCATTATCACAGTAAATTCTACCAGAGTGGACGCAGGACTAGCCACAGGATTATCACCATGGATTGCTGCAGCCATGAATCATCTGAAGGAATGGGCGGGCATGGGAGCGTTAGCAGGCCTTCTGGTGTTGGTCTCCTTGGTTTGCCTGTAGTATATATGCAAGATTAGAGTCTCACAACAGCGTAATGCAGCCATGACCATTCAGGCCTTTACAGCCATTGAAGCAGGACAGTCTCCCCAAGCATGGTTAGCTACCATAAAAAGCTAAAATGTTATGCTCAGGATGCGAGGCTAAGCACTGCACTCAGAGTCAGCCGCTTTGGACCCAGAGAAGAGCAAGTCTGATTGCATGCGGGTTGATGCCCCAGGTCCCGCCTCTGAGAAAAAGGTATCGGACGGGTCTGATGCTCTTTGGGTGGATGACACCTAAATGAACATCTGTACAAAGTCCCAATTTATTTCTAATATCAGAGATCAGACCTCTACTCTTGCCTGATGCGTCTAAAACAAAAAGAGGGAACTGTAGAGAGCTGTGTAATGCCATGCCTTAAAGATGGAGCTGGCTTCCACCTTCCACCTTCCCGATAGTGCTTTCTGTCACGAACAACTCCACATTTGGCTAAGGCTGAGGATCTGGCTTGCTTCCATGTATGTGGACCTATCTGCATTGCCCACGTAGCAAGCCGGGGTTGGCTACCCAGAGGCTATTTAAGCTGTGGGCTGGCTTTCCCCAGGGTCAGATGATTGTTCAAGGTTCCTGAATAAACTGCATTGAAAAAAAAGAAATTAAAATACAACTGCTGAAAAATACAACTGCCCCAGAAAACCTGTGTCAAAATGCTAATTATTCATAGTAATTTCAAATAGGAAAAAATCAAATACTCATCAACAAAAATTATTAAAGGAGCACTATAATCATGACATAGACTATAGTTTTATAATTACCCTTGATCTGTATATATTTTAATACATTCTATCAATGTGATATATTTCATAATCATTCAAATAAAAATAGTGATCATTATACTTAGTGAAATACATAAACTATTTAGTTCTCAGGAGGAACTAAAACAGATAGGAAAAAAAAATAAATGCCTTTGGTGGATCTTACAAATTAGTTTCAGCAAAGATAGTTGAAGTTTTTTACCAAGAAGGGATAAAGGTTCTGATATAATAGAGATTGTCACCAAGGCATTTTTCAGGTTTGTGATCTCTTGCATAATTTTTTATACTCATAATGTACTTGATATCATGGATAAAAGTCAGTTTGGATCAAAGTAAATGTTCAAATGTAAAGAGGAAGATTCAGGCATACCCATTCATTTCACATGAGTACATAAAACAAAAATGAGATGCCACACTCCTTTGCTACTCCCAAGACTCTACAGAAATTAATGCTCTGAAAATAAATCTAGTAAATCAATATATAATGAATTAGAATACACAACCTCAGAGTTACCACAATAGATTACAAGGTTGTTCTCAAAATCTTCTCTATACCCTATTTTAATTTAGAGAGTTTTCATCTGTGCTCTTTTCACTTTAAATTTCCCATTGAGTAGAGTATACTTCTTCATTTTATCAGTGCTTGGCCTTGTGACTAGATAGTAGTTGATGTGGAGAAAATTACAGTGTGACAGCTCAAAACCAAGGTCTCAAGAAACATCACCTACTTGAGCTTGCCATTTGTGCTCCTGTCATCTGCTGTTAGAAGATTATCCCCAAGTAGCCACGTCACCTCAAACCTTGCCTTTAGAAAATACAAGAAACAGACCCAATCCTGTCCAAAAGTGTGATGTCTAATCTGGCCTAGTCAAATTGGACCTATCTCAGCTGAATCCCACCTGAGCGATAGTCCTGGATCCTGAAGATAAAGGTTTAATTCAGCAATCTCTGAGGCCAATGTCTATCAGAATAGCAATAGTAAAATATAAAACATAGAAAAAAAAAGAAAAGAGAAAGTCTGAAAAAATGTTTTACTGTCTAAGAAAACATCTAAACAGGAGTGAGGTGGATTAGACCAAAGGACAAAACCTCTCTGAGCTATGTATGCTAAATATGTATGTAGCATGAAAGTTTTCACAAATATTAAAATTTCATATTACATAATCAATTCTTTTCTTCAGATTCCATACTAACACAGAAATCTAGGATTGTAATTTGGTTTTGTGTCCAACTTGCCTAAAGGAAAAGATTATGATAACTGAGGAACTAATTAAAAATGTGACTTATATGAATAAGAATGTTCAGTGCCTTAAACATAGTGGAGCTCAATAAACTATTGTCTCCTTATGTCCTTCCCAAGACCTCTGGAACCCTCTCTGGAATGAAGGCAGTATTTCTCACTGTCTGCAGAAGGAACTTGTTCTAGCTAAAACAAATCACTTCAGAGTCTATTCTTCTCCATTTGTGTCCTTCTTGAAAAAAAGACAGATCAGATAACTTTTTCCTAGCTTACCCACATTTATTGTATACTTGCTTTCCCTCTTTCAAAAAAAAATAGACATTCACTAAGAAACAGGGCCAATTACTCAACATCTGGAACATAACTTCATTATCAAGGAATGTTAATTTCAGCAACCTACATATGACTAAAGCTTTTGTTTATTACTCCATTTAATTTTGTGGTGATTAACTATAGAAAGCCCTAAAGGCAAAATGAAGAGTCTGTTCAAGTTTCTCATTATGCAACAGTGGAAACAATAAATTTATGATCTTTTGGTGCCTGGGTGCAGATATATAAACAACTAATAAGCCTCAAATTAGAGTTTAAACCTCTAGTTTCATTTTATGTGACAGGATTTTTCATTTGCAATATATTTGATCATTTCTCATTATTATTCAAATTTGCAAAAAAAAATCTATTTCATACTTGTATAACCTACAACCCAGGGGACCTAAATGAGTTAATCTCTTAGAGTTGATAACGTCAGAGAGAAAACCCAGAACTCAAACACTTGGACATGCTTGATGAAGTAGCTCCTTTCTTGCACTTCTTTTAGGGATAATCTTTTGCAGGGATATTGGTGAAGAGCAATTTTTAAAGTGGGAGTTTTTAGTACACATACAATTTATATTGGATAGAAGCTTACTTTAATCCTAAATGGCAGGTTGTTAAGCTCCTATGAGTACACAACAGCAATCACATGGAGCTTTTTAACCAGGCAGTGACCTAGTAAAAGCAAAGACTTAGCATGAGACAGAAACCAAAGTAGAAACACAAAGTGGAAAGGAGAGGCACAGACATTCTTTTTAAAATGGATGCTTCAGTTGCTTGCAGTGACTGTATGACTCTTCTCCCAAGAAGGCAGGTATTCCGTCTATATGCTTCCCATGTAGAACCCAATCATAATACTCCAGAAATACTGAAACTAGTAGGTATGTTCTTAAGTTAGAAGTCATAAGAGCTGTATATGCACAACAAATAGGTCTGTTAATGATTACATCTAACAACACAATGCTTAGGGGAAATAAAAGGCTATAACTTTTTATTAAGTGCTCACTAAATATCCCAGCACATAGTATTCCTGACTTGCAGAGAAGAGATTTAAAGAGGGTAAAAGTCCCAGATGCCAGCGCTAGTATCCCAAAGAACTACAGTCTCAGCTTGGCCTTTCAGAACTCTTTTTTTTAAAATCTGTTCAGAATGAACAATTATTAGTGAGTTGTATTTCATTTAGAAATTTAAATTTTACTGTTCTCATTATATCACTTTACTGAATCATTCTCAATGGGAAAAAATTAATTTGAGGAATGGGAGAATAAAGTTGTCAGTACATATGAAAATTTTTATTAATTTTCTATTCCTTTCCAAATGAAAGCATTACAATTATATGGCAAATGTTAACATTGCTTGCTTTTATTTCCAATCAAGAAAAGTTTGTTATTCTACAATGCCACCTTTGATCAGCTAGAAAATTCCAGGCTTTTTTCTAAGGGTACTGGTAACAATCAATACATTTTTAAAAAAATATATTGACTTTCTGAAAGCTTGTGGTATACTTGAATGTCTTCAGTTGTAACCACAAAAGCCAGACACTGTCATTATTTTGTTATGCAGAATTTTGCTGGCTCACACTTTCTTTTTCATCATCATGTCACATAAACATTTTCAAGGACAAAACGCAAGGTAGAAGTTTCAGGACCTTTTCCCCTCAGTCTTCAGGAATTCTTTACCTTTTTGACAGTAAAAGTGCTGAGGTTCATAAAACTGTCTAAAGAGTAGCCAGCATGAAAGGGGAATTACTGCTGCAATGTTTAAGAGCCCATAGACAATAGCAAACAGCAGAGCTCATCTTGTCTACAGTTACACATGCATTAGGTCTGTTACATTGCCCACACAATGGAATGCCAGCCTGCATCTGTGAGAGAAAGGCACAATAAAATAATTTCCTCTATAAAGAGCCATATTATATTGGCATTACTCTTTGTTTATCACATTTTAACTGCTAAGTCCTACTGCCTTTGACAAATTAAAAGCAAATTTGTCATTCTTTAGATTTTTGAGGCATTAACTATGAACCATATGCTGAAAGTCACTGTGCTCTCTGAGTTAGTACTGCAAACAACACTTTTAAAGAGATAGTGTGGAATATGAGCTCACAGAGACAGCAGCAGCATACACAAGATCTTCACACATTTAAACCAAAAAAAAAAAAAAAAATCACAGCACTGAGAAGTGGAAGTAGACACAAAGTCTCACCCCTATACAAGAAGCTATTTGCAATTAATACCTGCTGGGAAAGGGAAAACCCATTTTCTCCAATGAACACTCCAGGGCAGGGTCCATGCCCAGTAGTAATTGGCCAGCACAAAGCAGACTCCATGTTTTTTGTTTGATCTTTTTTTCATTTTGGTTTTTTGTCTTGTTGGATTATTTCTGTTTTGATTTTCATTATTTCATTATTTCTTACATGCACGCAAACACACACACACACAAACACACAAACACAGAGCATTACGTTGGATGGGTAGGGAGATGATTAGGATATGGGAGGAGTCAGGGGAGAGGAAAGGATATGACCAAAGTAAATTGTATGAAAAAAAATTGATTTTTTAACACTGGGTTTTTCTGTGTAGCCCTGACTGTCATGGAAGATACTCTGGTGACCATACTGGGCTAGAACTCATAGAGATCTGCCTGCTTCTGCCAGGTGAATTTTTTTTTAAATAAAGAAAGAGAGTTGGTGTGGAAAAGTACACACAAATTTAGAAGCTACTGGTTGCTCTAAACTATGGAGAGAGCAAGAAAATGGATGGGGAGAAAACAAGGGGGCAAGGAGCAACAGATAGAAGAGAAAGAAGGGCTGAACAAAGAAAAAAAGGCAGGGAGCATCTTCAACAAATGATGGTGGTCTAACTGGATATCTACATGTAGAAAAATGTAAATAGATCCATACTTATCACCCTTCACAAAACTAAAGTCCAACTAAATCGAAGTCCTCAATATAAAACCTGATACACTAAACCTGTTAGAAGAAAAAGTGCGAAAAGCATTGACCTCATTGGCACAGGAGACAACTTCCTGAATAGAACACCAACAGCTTAGGCTCTAAGATCAACAAGTAAAAAATGGGACCTCTGACCCTAGCTTATCAGGTCTCACCAGGACTGGCTGCAATGTCCTCCTTTGTGGCTAGGGTCAGATGGAAGGGGAGGAGGACCTACCCTATCTGTGGATTTTAAGAGGGGCAGGGAGGAGATGACGGAGGGAGGGTGGGATTGGGAGAGAATGAGGAAGGGAGCTACAACTGGGATACAAAGTAAATAAACTGTAATTAATATAAAAAATAAAAATTTAATAAAAAAATGGGACCTCATGAAACTGAAAAACTTCTGTAAAGCAAAGGACACTGTCATCAGAACAAAATGACAGCCTACAGATTTGGAAAGGGTCTTTACCAACCCTTTATCTGACAGAGGGCTAATATCCAGAATATATAAAGAACTCGAGAAGTCAAACAGCAACAAATCAAGTAATCCAGTGGGGTACAGAGCAAAACAGAAAATTCTCAATAGAGAAATATCAAATGGCAGAGAAACACTTAAGGAAATGCTCAACATCTTTAGCTATCAGGGAAATGCAAATCAAAACAATCTTGATATTTCACCTTTCACCCATCAGAATGGCTAAGTTAAAAAACTCAAGAGACAACACATGCTGCAGAAGTTGTGGAGAAAGGGGAACCCTTCTCCATTACTGGTGGGAATGTAAACTGGTACAACCACTCTGGAAAAATCTGGCACTTTCTCAGACAATTAGGAATAGTGCTACCTCAAGATCCAGCTATATATGTCCAAAATATGCTCAAGTATACAACAAGGACATTTGCTCAACCATGTTCCTAGCAGCTTTATTTGTAATATGCATAATCTCAAACAACCGAGATGCCTCTCAGTTGAGGAATGGATACAGAAATCGTGGTACATTTACACAATGGAATACTATTCAGCAATTACAAACAAGAAAATCATGATATTTGCAGGCAAATGGTGGGTTCTAGAAAAGCTCATCCTGAGTGAGGTATCTCAGAATCAGAATGGCTACTACATTCAGAAGACAGTGTTCGACAACACATTTTTTTTACTAAGTTGTGTCAGTTAAAACACATTCTCTTAAGCAAATTTGATTGATGAGTTTGTATATTGTATTATATTATCTCTTAAATTAAAATTCAAAAACAGATCAAGTCTTATTGACAATAGGCAGATGAGTGAAAGAAAATAATTGAAAGAAACTACAAATAATTAACCAAAATGTTCTTAATTTCAGGAGAAAACAAAATATCTGATTCTTTAACAATGCTGTCTTATGCTAAATAAAGTACATTTGATTTTTGATAGGGTGACTTTAGTATTTATGCTCTTTCTCAGAATAACACATGTACCTTATCTAGGACTCCATGACATCAAATGGCCAATGAAAACATAATGTTCATTCAACAAATAGTAAAGGAGGGACCTTCTATGATCCAAACTCTGGGCTTTATGAAGGAACACAAATCTCTTAACTACAAGACAACCAGTAGTAAAAAGATCATGTGATAAGCACAATGATAGAAAAAGGCCCAGGTTGCCATGGGAACAAAAGGCATGTTTTGTTTGTTCAGACCACTTTCTTTGGCACCTATTGCTTCAACAATATTGAAACGATTTTCTATGATGAAGAAAGGATAAAAACACATTCTATAAAATGTCTCCTGAAGGTTAGAAGCATAGACATATGAAAAAATATACCACACTTGAGGATTTGCAAATACTGTCTGGCAGTCACAAAGCAAACATGCAGAAAAACAGATGAAACTGGTTCAAGACAATTGGGGCCACTGATGGGTTTTAAAACAATAGTTTTGATAGGATACTGGCTGCCTAGCATGGGTTTTACAATTGCCACACCAAAAGAATACAAAAACAAGAATAGGGGCCTGCTGTCAGTGTAAGCAGGATATGTCCCTGGCTGGGTCATAAACTGCCTTTCATCTACCCACAGCTACAAATCACCTTTGCTTGCTTTATATTGATTGCTTCTTGATGTCTCCAATTCCGTGTTTACTCCAGCTTTAATGCTTTGACATCTATATTGATTACATTTTTTTTTTTTTTTTTTTGCCTCAAAACGGTTCCACTTCTTTCTTCTCATGGCTTACCTCATATTCTTTATTTCTTGGAATGACTGCTTCTGTTTGATGTCTTCAATACAATTTTCTTCGATACCCCAGCCCTAGAACTTTCTGATGTCATAATGTTGTTTTCAGAGACTCTTTGTGCCCATAGGGAAACATATGGCAGAGGATTTGATATACGCATGGCCAAAAAAAATATATATATATGGAAACAAATATGAGTTTAAATTTTGTACCAACACTTCTGAGCCTTCTTTCTATAAAGTGCTATAAATGGCTCTGGCTAGTGGGCACACAGTTAAAACTAATATCTCTCAAGCATTGTTTTTCTCTTTACATTCACTGAAACCTATTTTATATGTGAAAGAAATTTTTATTCTACTGGTTCAATTGTTGTCTCGGAGGCTTATTGCCTTCTTCTGCTAACCTAGGCCTAGCTCTGGAAACTTCTATCCTCTGTACAATCTAACTGAGTCATATTATGTTTTCAGCCTCTGAGACTTACTGCTTAATAAGATCACCCTTTCTTGTTCTTACTGAGTTCTGGGCTGGTTGGTTCAACTCAGCTGTTATTCTCCAGCTGATTTATTCAATCTTGCTTTTTCTCTTGGCCCCTGAATTGCTGTGGTTGGTCTCAAACTAATTCTAACAATTTGCTCCAATCTTCTCACTCCTTCTCATTCTTTGGCTTATTCAATCTTCACCCGAATTCTCTCTCTGCAAACTGTCTCTCCATTACTGTTCCAGTAAAAACTGCCTTCCCTCTCTCTCTCTACATTGCACCTTATGTAGTTTCCTTTTCTTCTCTCTTCTAATGAGAGTTGAGCATAGCCTATTCTGTCAAATATTTCTCTGATTTGTTACTATTTCTGCCACTCAATTAGACATAACTTCTGAGTGGGTGCTTCTTTCTACAAACTAACCATACCTTCATTGTTTGGTATAAAAGGCATGTACCACCATGCCTGGATCTAAGCTTTCTTTACCTGAAATTTGCTCTATACCAGGCTAGCCTTGAATTCAGATCTGCTTGTCCCTGTCTCCTAGATTAAAGGTGTGTTCATATTCCAGATGGATCTCACAGACCTAGAAGATATTTGAATGTGATCTCTTGCTAGCCAGATCATGCGGACCTAGGAGGTCTTTGGATGTGATCTCTTACCAGAACAGCCATGTTCTAAATTAAAATTTCTCTACACATATATTTCCAAGCTGGCAGAACATCCATCTTCTTGGATCTCTTAATAACTCTATGAAATATAACTCCATCTCCCATCAGCCCACACTGGATATGTAGTATGAAGGACAATAAATACAATAAGTTTAAATACAGTTTTACTTGTGTTAAACCACATAAATTTCAGTGTTGATACTTAATCCTTTTATTATTTGTCCTATCTTAAAATATATTAATCATATGGCTTTAAATAATATATTATTTTTTATCCTTCATTATTTCATTAGAAAAAGAGGAATGATAACACAGTGATCTGGAGAAAGATTATTAAGGTAATAGATAAATTGATGCAGTTTTTACAACATGTACTTCTTTGGCATGAATTAATTCATGACACAGTTTGTAAATAGGGAATGACCAATAATTAAAAAGCTGAGTTGGCTCATATGTCCCCTTTTCCAGTACTGTTTTATCTACTAAATAAGAGGATTTGAACACCAAATACACTGCTCAAAAAGAATGGGAGAGCTATGACTAAGCATTGGTAAAATCTTGCCTCATTTTTTCTTTCACTTGACTAAAGTTCCATATTTCTGATTTATGGCAATTATTTACTCCTCCAAAACCTCTTCTTACTTATTCTTTAAAAAATGATTACGTGCCAGTTGTGATGGCACATGCTGTAATCCCAGCATTTCGTGAGGCAGAATCAGGCAGATCTCTGTGAGTTGGAGCCAGCCTGGTCTACAAAGTGAATCCAGGACAGTCAAGGTAACACAGAGAAACCTTGTCTTGAAAAGAAAAAGATAAAATTTGTGTGTGTATGTATGTATGTATGTATGTATGAATGTTTGTATGTAGGTATGACTGTCTGAGTGTATGCCTGTCCACCATGCACATGCAGGCTCACAGAGGCAAGAAGAGGTTAAATTACAGTTGGTTTTGAGCATTATGTGTTCATTGCCAAAATGTTCTGACTTAACAAGCCTAAAGATGATACAGTTGATCAAGTATAAAAAGCTCTAAACCAACAGGCAAAAACAAATTATTCCCCTATCCAAATAGATTTCTTTTCACATATTTCACCACAGCAACAGCGGTGTGAGAAATACGTGATCTATTTAGACATAAATCTAAATATCTAAGGACTGAGGGAGAAAGGAAAGACACTTGCTTCTTCATCACTTATGGAAGTTACAGTTTGGGTAGTAAACATCTATCTAATGGATAAAAGAGTGGTCCTATAATGTTAATCATGCTGTGTTCACAGGCACATAGTTTCTTCAAGAACTTCAGAGAGAAGAGAATTATCCATTATAGATGAAAGAATTATAGTTTTCCAAGTCTGTTTAGCTTCAATATTAAGCAGCAGAAACAAAGACTTAACTCATCTTTACAAATAGAAAAGGATCTTATTTGTTTCCTCTGTTATCATCTTCATGAGCATACTTGTTAGGTCATCTTCTTGGATTTCAGTTATGGTGGGGTATCCAGGGCTACTTGCCCCTGGGTAACTGGGTTCTGGAGATGCCATATTGCTCTGTCTTTTGTTGCTTGAGCTTTTACGCTGGCCTCTACCCATTGTGTTATCTTAGGTGTTTGGGGTTATTTTCTGGTGGTTCCTGGGGATCCTGTGGTGGAGAGAATCCCCTTTGTAGAAAGCTGGTTTTTCCTGAAGGATGTCTTCTCAGCGTTTTGGGTATAGTCCCTGGATGGCTGGTGTTTTCTCAGGAGTTGCTCACCTCAGGGATATAGACCTGAGTGGTAACTGTGGTCTTTGTTAGTCGAGAGGGTTCTCCTCTCACCCAGGGAAGTCCTGAGGGCAGCTGCCCTGTTTCTGGGTTTCTTGTTGTAAATTTAATGATCAGCTGCTGTGACCCAGTTGGACATCAGGCGTGCCTCAACTGTTTGTGCCTGTGTCTGGAGCACAGCTGAGTGCTGGCGCCTCGGCCCCACTAGACTGCTAGACTTTTTCTAGGGAAGGATTGGGTGATTTAGGTCAGTAGTTTCCTTCCTTCCCCATGGATTCTCTGGAGACACGGACTCCCAGTGTCTTTTTTTGCCCTGGTGCACACTGCTCAGTGTCCGCCAGCTGGCTGGCCGCAGTAACTGCCTGTGCCTGGAGCACAGCTGTGTGATGGCGGCTCAGGTGCTGAGATATGATTGCAGAAATTGATATGTCTCTCAAAGAAAAATAAAATTGGAAAAGTTCCAGACACAAAACTTCCAAGGAATCAAGGACACCATGAAAAGATGGAAACTAAGAATAATAGAAATAGTGGAAAAAGAAGATTCCAGGCTCCAAGGTCCAGAAATTATTTTCAAGATAATCATGGATTTTCCGAACTTTAGGACAGAGATTCCCTTTTATATACAAGAGGCCTACAAATTAGACCAGATTAGACCAGAAAAGAAACTCCTCATGTCACATAATTGTCAGAACAGAAACTCTAGAGGACAAAGAAAAACTATTAAAAGCAGCAAGGGAAAAATGCCAAGTACCATATAAAGGCAGACCTATCAGAATCACACCAGACTACTCAACAGAGATTATGAAAGCCAGAGGGTCTGGGCTGACAGCATGCAGACACTAAGAAACCACAAATGCCAATGAAGACTACTATATCCAGGAAATTTTCAATCAAAATATATGGAGAAAAAAATGTTACATAAAATAACTAAATTTAATATATATGAAGTAAACCAGCCCCACAAAAGATACTAGAAGAAAACTCCAACCCAACAAGAGTAACTCCACCCAAGAAAAAGGATAAAGACACCATCATAACAAAAAAGGGAAGAAGGAAAACACACAACCTAACAATCACTGTCAACTCCACAATAAAAGGAACTAACACTCATTGGTCACTAATATCTATCAACAACAATTATCTCAACTCTCCAATAAAAAGACACAGAAAAACAGAATGGTTGCAGAAACAGAATCCAACATTCTACTGCATTCAGGAAACACAGCTCTTCACTACCTCAGAGCAAAGGGTTAGAAAAAGGTTTTCCAAGCAAATGGACCTAAGAAGCAAGCTGAAGCAGCCATCATAATATCTAATAAAACAGACTTTCAACTAAAATTAATCAAAACAAATGAAGAGGGACACTTCATTCTCATCAAAGGAAAAATCCATCAGGAGGACATCACAATCCTGGATATCTCTACACCAAACACAAGGGCTCCTGCATTTTTCAAAAAATATTATTGAAGCTTAAATTATACACTGAGCCCAACAACATGATAGTGGGAGACTTCAACACTCTACTCTCACCAAGGGACAGGTCACTGAGACAGAATCCAAAGAGAGAAATAATGGCATTAACAGAGGTCTTAAATCAAATGGTCCTAACAGATGTCTACAGAACTTTCGACCCAAACTCAAAAGAGTAAACCTTTTTCTCAGTACCTCATGGAGTCATCTCAAAAATTGACCATAGAATCAGGCACAAAGCAAGCCTCAACAGATATAAGAATATTGAAATAATCCTTTGTACCTTATCAGACCACCATGGACTAATACTAGACTTAATCAAAAACAGAAATAACAAAAAGCCTACACATACATGGAAACTAAATAGCTCTCTACTGAATGACAGCTGGATCAGGGAAGAAATAAAAAAAGAAATTAGACAGTAAAATTCAATGACAATGAAGGCACAACTTATGGGACACAATGAAAGCAATGCTAAGAGCAAAGTTCATAGGACTAAATGCCTTCATAAAGAAATTTGAGACATCTCATATGACCTACTTAACAGCACACCTGAAAGCAGTAGGAAAAAAAAAGAAGCAGACAAAACCAAAAACAGTAGACTGCTGGAAATGAACAAACTCAGGGCTGAACTCAATGAATTAGAAACAAAGGGAAAAATTCAAAGAAACAACAAAACCAGGGACTGGTTCTTGGAGAAAATGAGCAAGATAGACAACCATTTGACAAACTAACTAAAAGGCAGAGAGACACTATCCAAATCAACAAAATCAGAAATGAAAAGGGGGACATAACCACAGACACTGGGGAAATGCAAATAATTATTAGGTCTTATTTCAACAGACTATATGAAACAAAATTAGAAAATGAAATGAAATAGATAATTTTCTTGATAGATTCCATTTACCAAAATTAAATCAAGATCATGTAAATTAAAGTCCTTCATCCCTTAAGGAAATAGAAGCTGTCATCAAAAATCTCCATTCCAAAAAATGCCCAGAGCCAGATGGCTTCAGCATAAAAATCTATCAGACCTTCAAAGAAGACCTAACTCCAATACTCTTAAAAGTATTCCATAAAATAGAAACAGAAGGAACATTACCAAACTCATTCTCTGAGGCTACAGTCCCCTTGATATGTAAACCTCTCAAAGACTCAACAATGAAAGATAACTTCAGACCAATCTTGCTTATGAACATTAATGCAAAAATACTGCACAAAATACTCGCAAACCAAATCCAAGAACATTTGAAAGATATCATCCACCATGACCAAGTAGGCTTCATCCCAGGCATGCAGGGGTGGTTCAATATACTGCTATCCATCAGTGTAATCCACCCTATAAACAAATGAAAGAAAAAAAAAAAATAACATGATCATCTCCTTAGATGCCAAAAAAGCATTTGATAAAATCCAACCATTCATGTTTAAAGTTTTGGAGATATCAGGGATACAAAGCACATAACAAAACATAGTAAAAGCAATGAACAAAAAGATTAAGTAAATGGAGAGACATTTTCTTTCTTTTCTTTCTTTCCATCTTTCTTTCTTCATTACAATTTAAATGGAGAGAAACTTAAATCAATCCCACTGAAATCAGAAACAAGGCAAGGCCGTCCACTCTCTCCTTCCATCTTTGACCTAGTACTTGAAGTCTTAGTTAAAGCAATAAGACAACTAAAGCAGATTAAGGGAAACAAATCAGAAAGGAAGAGGTTGAAGTATCACTATTTGCAGATGATATAATAATATACATAAGTGAGCCCAAAAATTCTACCGGAAAACTCCTTCAGCTGAAAAATACCTTCAGCAAAGTGGCTGGATACAAACTTACTAAAAAAAAAAAAAAATCTCTTGTATACAAAAGACAAAAGGGCTGAGAAAGAAATTAGGGAAACAACACCCTTCACAATAGCCACAAACATGATAAAGCACCTTGGTGTAACTCTAACAAAGAGAGTGAAAGACCTGTATGACAAAAACTAAGAAAGAACTTGGAAAAGAAATCAGAAGATTGAAACATCTCTTATGCTCTTGTATTGATAGAATTAACATAGTGAAAATGACCATTTTACCAAAAGCAATCTACAGATTCAATGCAATTCCCATAAAATTACCCACACATTTTTTTACAGAATTTGAACAAACAATTCTCAATTTCATATGGAAAAACAAAAACTGAGAATAGATAAAAACAATCCTGAATAATAAATGGGACCTCATGAAACTGAAAAGCTTCTGTAAAGCAAAGGACACTGTCAACAGAACAAAACAACATCCTACATCCTCACCAACTCTACATCAGACAGAGGGCTAATATATAAAAACTCAAGAAGTTAAACACCAACAAACTAAGTAATCCTATTTAAAATGGTATACAGAGCTAAACAGATAATTCTCAACTGAGGAATACTGAATGGCAGAGAAACACGTAAAGAAATGTTCAAAACCCTTAGCCATCAGGGAAATGAAAATAAAAACAACCCTGAGATTTCACCTTATAATCATTAAAAAGTCTAAGATAAAAAAAAATACTCAAAGGATCATACATCCTGGAGAGGTTGTGGAAAAAGGAGAACCCTTCTCTATTGCTTGAGGGAATGTAAACTTGTACAACAATTTTGGAAATCAGTCTGATGCTTTCTCAGTAAATTAGGAATAGTGCTAACTCAAGATCCAGCTATACCACTCCTGGACATATATCTGAAAATTGCTCAACCGTACAAGGACATTTGCTCAACTATGTTCATAGTAGGTTTATTTGTAATAGCCAGAATCTGGAAACAACCTAGATGTCCCTCATCTGAAGAATGGATACAGAAATTGTAGTACATCTACACAATGGAATATTACTCAGCAATAATAAACAAGGAAATCATGAATTTTGCAGGCAAATGGATAGAACTAGAAGAGATCATCCTGAATGAGGTAACCCAGATGCAGAAAAATATACATGGTATATACTCACTTATTAGTGGATATTAGCCATATAATATAGGATCACCATACTAAAATTTATAGTCTTAAAGAAGCTAAACAACAAGGAGGACCCTAGGGAAGATATTCAATCCTCATTCAGAAGGGCAAACAGGATAGGCATCAGAAGTAGGAGAAAGCCTTCCACAGGGGGCCTCTAAAAGATTACCCATCAGAGTATCAAAGAAGATGCTGAGACTCATAGCCAAACGTTGAATAGAGCTCAGGAAATCTTATGGAAGATGAAGACGGGGGAGATAGAAGACCTGGAGGGAACCCTGCAGAGACTGATATCCCAACCAAGAACAATGCATATAGACGGCAGAGACCCCCTACTCAGATGTAACCCATAGGCTTCTCAGTTTCCAAGTGGGTTCCCTAGTAATGGGAACAGGGGCTGTCTCTGATATGAACTCAGTGGCTGGCTCTTTGATCACCTCCCTGAGCGGGGAGCAGCCTTACCATGCCACAGAGGAAGACAATGCAGCCATTCCTGATGAGGCCTGATAAGCTAATATCAGATAGTAGGGGAGTTACACCTCCCCTATCAGTGGACTAGTGGAAGGACATAGCAGGGAAGAAGAAAGGAAGGTGGGATTGGGAGGAGATGAGGGAGGGCTACAGCTGGGATACAAAGGAAATAAATTGTAATAAATAATAATAATAATATTCTGGAAAAAAACAAATAAGAAATGGAACATACATTATAATGACATCCCTTACCAGTTCCATTTTCACACTTCAACCTATAACCTACCTATACTCTATTTATTACCTCTTATACCACAATGAATGAGCTTATTTGGCTTATCCTTGTACCCTAGTAGAATATGAACATCTGCTTCACGTATATTTTGCAATGCTATGCTATAGGAGTTTGAGAAATATTTATAAACTAACTGAGTTCATTATAACAGTTATATGATGTCCAGATCTTAAAACCAAAGTTAATAGGTTTAATAATGCAGCTCAAAATGTCTGCCAATGAAAAGCAAACTTGAGCAAAACCTCCAGCTTTGTACAAACTACCCAAGGAAGAAAATTTTCCTGAAATATTTTCCAACAAGTGTTATAATACCTCTAAATTTTACTTTTCACTGGAATCCTCCTTCCTTGTCTTAAGAGAGGGGGGTGTGTATGTAGTGGAGGATATAAAAAGACGGAGAAACATTACTAATATTAAACCCTTCAAACAAAGCAGAAATTGATACTCATTTGTGATTTTTTTTACTTTTTCATTTTACATGCAAGTTTATGGGAAGAAATGTTTAACTTGGCAAATGGTATGGCTTTTGTTAAATCTGATTTTAAACACTTATATATTAAAAATTATTTTAGAAGGAAAGAGTCTCAAGCTGCACCATGCACCTTTTGTATTAAATTCTGCATTGCAGAAAGTTTCTCCAGTAATGTCGCATATATTTCAAAATTTATTCCATATAAATTATCTCATTTTAAACATCACAAAAAAACCACGCAAGGTCAATTTAAATTTATTTTAGTTTATATACAAAAGCTCCGGTTTGAAAAAAATGAATGACTCGTCTAATATCAAAATTAATATGTAATGATACCACAATGTACATACACACACATACGAAGAAAGTTAGATGTATATTGTAGTGTATCCTCAATGGTATGCTAAGGGCTCCAGAATTCATTTAAAGAGGTAGTGAATAGGGGTATTTTCAAAGGAATGTGTAAAAATAAAGTGGTTCAGCAAGCCTACATGAGATAAAGTAGAAAAATAAAACATGAAAATCGAAAACACACCATTCACACAGATGTTCCATTCCAGTTCCATGGATTACTTAATCATATAAAACCCACTATGTATACTTTTCATACACTGAGTTAACTTGAAATGGATGGCAGGACTCACATCTAATTCCTTTTTATTCCTCCGAGTCATTTAGCATAGTGCATTGCACATAGTAAGTACTCAATTATATGTGAGTCATGAATAAAACCTTTCTAAATGCTTTCCATTTCTCGGCAATCAGAATAATATCCTTTCCATAATATTTTGTTCAAAAAGCTAAAAGACCAAACTTCAAATCATAGCATAATTACTACTGACTACACTTCCTTTGTTTCCCTCTTATGATGTGAATCCTTTCAGGGCAATCAGGCTCAGATATCTAATTTTTGAACCCCAAATGTAGATCCCTTATTTCAAAAGTGTTGATACAATAATGAAGGGTGAAGATTCTTCTTGATAGCAAGCCCTGAATATATGTCTTTACTTCAGTAGCTGACCTTGAGGGCAATACTTCCGTGTCATATATTATTTTAGCCACGATTCTTATCATGGAAATGTTGAAGAGCTGTTGATTAAATGTACTGAGCAAACAAGGAAAGTCAGGATAGTTGTGTAAAATAGGAAGGTTAACTCGGCCAAAGTCTAACATAAGTTGAGTCTGTTGCGTTGTTAGATAGCCTATTGAGGACACAGCCAGAAGTGAGTGTCATCTGCTTGTCATTTTACCCTCTTCCTATCTGGGCATCTAACTCTGATCATTTGTATTGCAAAATGTATATATAACCTCACCTCACCCAAAAGCTGTGCTTGTTCTAAGATGACTCACATTTTGGAAGATTCCTGCTTTGGTTTCCTTCTTTATTCATTTTTCCTGTTGTAATGGCAATAACAGTGGTTTAGTATGTAAGAAGCAAACAGCTGAAGGGATTTTTATAGACAGAAACATTGTATAGGCTAATAACATAAGACAGTATGGGTTGGTACTCATAAAACAAACAAGAATGAGTTATTTGAAAACACATTGCAGACCAATCCTAGTTAAATGGCTGAAAAACGGAGAAGGCCAGAAAAAGTATATATTGATCATCCTCTCTGAAGGACAGCACGGAGCTCTGAGATGAGATATAAACATGAAGAATCATCTTATCCATTACACAGACAAGACAATTTATGGAGTCCCTATTCTTGTCACAGGTGAGTATCCTACCCACTAAACACAAATATTTATCTTAATATCTGAAATTGCTTCTCTGCAACACTAAGGAAAGAAAATACCTAAAAGGCATCAGTCCCCTACCCATCTTGCAGCAGTCATTCCAGAGTTGTTACATAGCAATTGTAATGGTGACCCCCAGTGGCAAAAGCTTGCAAATGAAAGCCTTGCTCTATTTCTTTTCCAACTTTATTAAAATGCTTTCTTTATAAAGGATATTGACAATTTTGTGGAGCTGTAATAAAAATAAAGCACATTCTTGTTGAAAAAAATCAAAACCTTTCCCACTTTATTGTCACCAGTTAAATACAGGAGGTTTCCTTTTAAAGGATACCCTTTTGAAGTAAAGAGCATAGTCTCCAGGAAGTCCTGCTAAACACTATTGTCATTGCACTTTTCTTTTCTCCAAAAGAGAGGCAAAAAAAAAAAAAAAAAAAGGCCTGTGCCCATCTGCACCTTTAGTATCTGTAAGGTTTCTGAAAATCCACCTTGTAGAGAATTTAATAAGCTGTCATTTATATAAGTTCCATTGAACTCTGCAACCATCACTGACATCCATCTCAACTCTGGAAATACGTGTCTTCAATACTATAAAAAAAAATTAAAGATATTGGCCTTCCCACCAGAAACTCATATTCAAGCAGAAGAAAAAATAAAGCCCCAATTCAGTGATAGAAAATTCAACAGTAATGACTTTAACAGTAACTCAAAATAATAAAGTATAGGATCCTGTACCATAATCAATTTTCACAACACGAAACTTGTATTTATAAAAAAGGGGATTAAGGTAGAATATACTATTATACACTATTAATATATTAAACCCTTGAAGGCTGTTTCACCTATAGGCCCTTAAAAAACATCTTTCCTATGAAATTGAATAGATGTATTTTATAGGTCAGGATAAAGTGTAGCCCCCAACTTTATAAATCAGAATCACTAGGCGTCTCTTAAGGTCCCCCTTCCCCAGACTAATGGTATCAGAGTTTCTAGAGCATAATGCACAGACATTGTTATTGTTCAACGTTCCCTGATCCTAAGCAATTCCCATAAGGAATTGTGCTTAGCTGGCTTCCTTAGTTCAACGATGAATTAGCATATCATTTACCTAGCATATTATTTACATAAGTCAAACAATATGACCAATACTCCATTATAGCATTATGTAGAGACTTTTCTTTAAAAAAAAAATCTCAGTACCCGAGCTGCACCCCAAACCAATTTCAACAGAATTTTGGTAGATAGGACCACTCCATGCCATCAATATTTTTCAAAACTTCCCTATGTCATAAGAAAATACAGTCAAGGTTAAACAATGTTGCACACTCAAATACTGAGAATGAACAATTAAAAAAAAACCTGCCCTGACACAACAAAATCATCTTAATTGAAGCATATGCTATTTTAACCATACCTTTAGGCTACAAAAAGATCTCCAAACACCTAGAAACACCAAACAAAATGTGAAAGTAAACATACAAAGGTACTTCTTGGACATGTAATTTAGTTATCCTGAACAGGAGGGAAACAAATTAAAAACATGGATAAATAGCCTTCTCCAGGGCTTTCATCCAGTGTTTCCAAACCTAGATACACATTGTAAGTGCATGAGAACGTTTTTATCCTTGCCAGATGTTTGGATACAACAATGAGGCTTTTTATATAATTGATTAAATGGATGAATACAAAAGGTGACTTTAATGTGCATACAACATTGAGAACAATTTTATCCCATGACAATAAGGAATATCAGTGTGCCAAAACAGCAACAGAAAGCATGTTCCTGAGAGATACAAGGGGAAAATGGGTATTTATAGAAACTCATAATGAATTATAAAGAAATGAAAAATAAATAGAAAATATTAAACAATTGGTACACAACTCTGACAAAGTGCTTGCCAAGTAACTTAAAATATCCTGGTTCTAGTAGCAAAGCAACTTCTCAAGTAAGATTTGTTAATCTATTTTAGGTGAGAATTTTCATGGCATTCTCTTTCTTACACAACAAGACAAATTTTGGGTTATGTGCTGAATGGACCACAGATGAAGAAATTCTTATGTAGACTCTAAGCAGTCCAGTACTTCGACAATTTCAAAATCTTAAATAAGGAATCACAAACAACACATAAAGTTTTAAATATGTGAAACTGAAAGCACTTTCTTAAATTCTATTTCACTTCCCTTATATATGCAAATAAATAAAACTAAATGCAGCTAATGATTCTTTTTTTAATTCTTTATTAATTATACATTATTCACTTTGTATCCCCCCTGTGGTTTCCTCCCTCTTCTTATCCCAATTCTTCCCTTCCTCCTCCCTCTGCACGCATGCCCCTCCCCAAGTCCACTGATAGGGGAGGTCTTCTTTTCCTTCCTTCTGATCCTAGTCAATTAGGTCTCATCAGGAGTAGCTGCAATGTCTTCTTCTGTGGCCTTGTAATGCTGCTCCCCCCTCAGGGGGAGGTAATTAAAGAGCAGGCCAATCAGTTCATGTCAGAGACAGTCCCTGTTACTATTACTATGGAACCCACTTGGATACTGAACTGGCATGGGCTACATCTGTGCAGGAGTCTTAGGTTATCTCCACGCATGGTCCTTGGTTGGAGTATCAGTCTCAGGAAAGACCCTTGTGCTCAGATTTTTGGTTCTGTTGCTGTCCTTGTGGAGTTCCTGTCTTCTCCAGATCTTACTGTTTCCCACTTCTTCTCTCTGCACTCTGTCCAAAGGCTGGCCATAATTCTCAGCATCTGCATTGATAGTCTGCAGGGCAGAGCCTTTCAGAAGCCCTCTGTGTCAGGCTCCTGACTTGTTCCCTCTTTTCTCCTTCTTCTGATGTCCATCCTCTTTACTTTTCTGGATAGGGACTGAGCATTTTAGCAAGAGTCCTCCCTCTCGATTAGTTTCTTTAGGTGTACAGATTTTAGTAGTTGTAGTTTTATCCTATATTATATGTCTATATGAGTGAGTATATACCATGTGCGCCTTTCTGCTTCTGGGATAGCTCACTCAGGATGATCTTTTCCAGATCCCACCATTTACCTGCAAATTTCAGGATTTCCTTGTTTTTTATTGCTCAGTAATAATCCATTGTGTAGATGTACCACAAGTTCTGCATCAATTCCTCCACTAGGAGAACTGGGCTGTTTCCAGCTTCTGGCTATTACAAATAAAGCTGCCACAAACATGGTTGAACTAATGTCCTTATTGTGTACCTGAGCCTCTTATGGGTATATGTCTAGGAGTGGTATAGATGGATCTTGAGGAAGCACTATTCCTAGTTGTCAGAGAAAGTGTCAGATTGATTTCCAGAGTGGTTGTACAAGTTTACATTCCTAGCAGCAGTGGAGGAGGGTTCCTCTTTCTCTACAACATCTCCAGCATGTGTTGTCACTTGAGTTTTTGATCTTAGCCATTCTGACAGGTGTAAGGTGGAATCTTAGGGTCATTTTGATTTGCATTTCCCTTATGACTAAGGACGTTGAACATTTCTTTAAGTGTTTCTCTGCCATTCTATAGTCCTCTATTGAGAATTCTCTGTTTAGCTCTGTACTCCATTTTTTAATTGAATTACTTGATTTTTTGCTCTTTAACTTCTTTAGTTCATATATATACTGGATATTAGTCCTCTGTCAGATATAGGGTTGGTTAAGATCCTTTCCCAATCTGTAGACTGTCATTTTGTTCTGACGACAGTGTCCTTTGCTTTACAGAAGCTTTTCAGTTTCATGAGGTCCCATTTATTGATTGCTGATCTTAGAGCCTTGCTGTTGGTGTTCTCTTCAGGAAGTTGTCTCTTGTGCCAATGAGTTCAAGGCTCTTTCCCACTTTTTCTTCTAAGCGGTTTAGTGTGTCTGGTTTTTTATTGAGGTCTTTGATCCACTTGGACTTTAGATTTGTGCAGAGTGATAAATATGGATCTATTTGCATTTTTCTACCCTTAATTTTTCTGCAGTATGTTTCCCACTTTCATATGAACTTCTACAAATTCAGGGAGCAGCAGTGAATAATTTCAAAAGACTTGCAAAATCCTAGGCCCATGGACGGGTTCATGAAGCCTCATCCCTCTCAGAGGAGCTATGTACAGTTAAAGTTTGCAGAGGGAGAGGGTGTCATATTCCCCAGTAGAGTAGACATTGATGTATTGTTTACACACATACACAGATAAACACACACACACACACACACACACACACACTCACTTAATCCCCTACTCATGCTCATACAGCCAACTCTAATAAAATTTACTGGGTCACATACAAAAAAATATATGAAAATAGGAGGGGAAGTTGAAACAAAGAAATAATTTGGTGATAAAAGAGAAGATAAAAGAGGATGATAACAGGTTACTTTAACCAAAGAACACTACTCATATTTATTAACTTATTAAATAAAAATAATTTAAAATATTTCTTAGTTTCTTGAATTTTTTTTTCCTGCTAATATTATGGTTGTCAGAATGTAGATTGCATATACATACTTTTCCAAAGAGTCTCTTGCTGTAGTTCTGAGAATGGTATGTATGGTTACCCATGTTTTTCACAACACAATATTTTGGCTTTGAGGGATATCATCAGACAACTCAATCTCACACTAAATATTATTAAGTTGCTAGCTGAAATAATGGATATAAATTCTTTGGTTAATGGTTTTAAAGTACAAATTACCTCATTTACTCCTTAAAAGGGTAAAGGACAGTTTTTTTTTTTTTTATTTCCAGATTTAAAAAAAAATAGAAACTGAAACTTAAATAAGTTGGGTAACTTTTAGTGCATGCTATATAGTGTTTAGTTTTTAAACTCTAAAATCTGAGTTGAGATTACTTAAGAAAAAAATTTACAAATTCATAGCAGAAGAGGACAATACAAAAAATCAAATTATATTAGATAACTTAGATCAAAGGCTGATGGAATGATGACAGAAAACGTGGTAAATGGTTAAGAAGTTTCAACACAGTTACCATGATTCCCAAGCCACATAAAGACTTAAAAAAGAACAATAATTACAGACCAATTTCCCTTATGAACACAGATGCGAAAACACTCAATAAAAATACTTACAAAGTAAATCCATGAACACATCAAAAAGATCATCCAACATGACCAAGTAAGCTTGATCCCAGGGATGCAAGAATGGTGCAATATGCAAAAATACATGAATATAATCTATTATATGAACAAACTGAAAGAAACATGATCATCTCTTTAGATGCAGAGAAGGCCTTTGATAAAATCCAACACTCCTTCATGCTAAAAGCCTGGAGAGATTAGAAATACAAGGGACATACCTAAATAAAACAAAGGCAATTTGCAGTAAGCCTATATCTAACATCAAATTAAATGGAGAGAAATTCAAAGCAATTTTACTAATATCAATCACAAGGCAACTTATTTTTGTCTACTCTGTATCTACTCAATACAATATTTGAAGATTTAATTTACTACAACAATAAGACAACCAAAGTTGTTCAAGGGGATACAAATTGGAAGGAAGAATTCTAAGTACTTTTTATTTGCCCATGATATGATAGCATACATAAGTAACTCCAAAAATTCTGCCAGAAAACAGCTACCGCTGATAGCATAAACAGAAAGATGATCAATAAATGAGGCTTCATGAAATTGAAAAGTTTCTGTAAGGCAAAGGACACTGCCAATTGGACAAAGTGTCAGCTTGGAGAATGGGAAAGACTTTGCCAACTCCACATCTAATATAGAAATAGTATCCAAAAAATATAATGAGCTAGAGAAACTAAATATCAAAAAACCAAAGAATGAAATTAAAAATTGGAAATTGTAATAAATAAATATATAAATAAAATTAAATTAAAAAGAAATTAAAATGGGGTACAGATTTAATCAGAATTATCATAAAAATATCTCAGATGGCTGAGAAACATGTAAAGAAATGGTCAACATCCTTAGCCACCAGGAAAATGCAAATCAAAAGCACTTTAAGATTCCATGTTACAGAAGAATGAATAAAAAATATGGTACATTTACACAAGGGTTGTAAAGGCAAAATCATGAAAGTCACAGTTAAATGGGTAGAAATAGAAAAATCCATTCTGAGTGAGATAACCCAGACCCAGAAATATAAATATGGTATGCATTAACTTATACATGGATATTATTCATTAATTAAATGATTCCCAAGCTACAATCTATAGACTCAAAGACATTAGGTAAAGAGAAGGGGTCTGAAAGGAAGGCTCTCCCCAGGAAGGAGAAATAAAATACTTTTATGGGTAGACTGTGGAAAGAGAGCAGGGGTATCAGGTGAAGTAGCAGGTTGGGGAAGATGGTGCGGATGGAAAGAGTGCAGGGAAAGATGGTTGGAATTGGGAGGCATCTGTGGGGTGAGGTGGAAACAATGCAGTAGAAACTACCTGAAATTTATAGAGGTGATCAAAATAAGAACTAGTAAAAGGAGATAGAGAATCCAACTGGCTATCTCTTGTAGACAGGAGATGCTTTCATTGGTGGGACTCAGTTATATTCAATTGAGTTTTAGTCAAAGGGGTCCAAAAAAATCACCTGAGGTAGTTTGAATGAAAATGGCTCCCATAGGTCCATAGGGAGTGGCACTATTAGGAAGTGTGTCCTTGTTGGAGTAGTTGTGGCCTTTTTGGAGGAAACGTGTCACTAGGGATGAATTTTGAGGTTTCAAATACTCAAGCCAGACCTTGTGTCACTCTCTTCCAGTTGCTGGATGATCCAGATTTATAACTCTTGTCTCCTCTAGCACCATGTTTGCCTGCACACCTCATGACAATAATGGACAAAACCTCTGAACTTGAACGCCAGCCACAATTATTTTTTTCATAATATTTATTGCAGTCATGATTTATCTTCACAGCAATAGAAACTCTAAGACATACCCAAACAACCCATGCTGTGGTTAAGACAAAGAGTTGCTCTCTGGAAACTGACAGCCAGGCTCTATTGCCAAGGACCCACACAAGTCACTGAACATGAAAAAGTATATCTGGTGCCTACACAGAGCCTTCCCTCCTACATTCTAGTATCTTTAGTGCAGAAGGGTAATCTGTAGGCTATCAAAAAATAAGCATGGACACCAACCCAGCCACAAAATCTTTGAACTACAATCTGCCCAACCTGTGAAATATGTTAGGGCAATGGTAGCACAGAACTTGTGGAAGTAGCTAATCTTATTTGACATATGGTTCACTCCATGAGAAGTAACCCATACCCTGATTTGCTTGGGTAACCAGAAAAACTAGAAGCCCAAAGACATAGAGGAAGACAAAACCTTACTACCCTAAAAAAATCAATAAAATGATTCTTAATCTTATTCTGCTATACTCATAGACCAGTGCCTTATTCCAGTCATCATCAGAGATGCTTCCTCTGGCAGCAAATGAGAACAAATGCAGACACTCACAGCCAGACACTACATAAAGAGAAAGTCAAAATTGGAGGTCTCCACCAAATCCCTCCCCTCAGAGCTCAGGAAATAATGTGGAGGTGGAGGCAGAAAGGTTGTAAGTGTCAGAGTGGAATGAAAGGTACCAGGAGAACAAGGCCTTCTGATTCAATTAAGCAAGGCACGTATGAGCTCCCAGAGACTGAAGCAGCAAGTATAAGGGCCTACAGTGTCTGCACTAGGTCCTCTGCATACATATTATAATATATACTAATAGCCAATATAGCTATTAACTTAGTATTTTTATGGAATTCCTGACTGTGAGACTGGGTCTTTGACTCTTGTGCCTGCTCCTGGAATACTTCCTCCTGTTGAGTTGCCATCAATATGTTAATTTTTGCTTCATCTTTTTATTTTATTATTATTATTATTATTATTATTATTATTATTATGTGTGTGTGTGTGTTTGGCTATCTCTTAGAAGACTGTTCCTTTTTAATGAGAAACACAAAGAGGGTATATCTGGAGAGGAGGTGAGGTGTAGAAGAACTGCAAAAAGTAGAGGGAGGTACAAGTATAATCAGTATATTTTGGATGAGAAAAGAATCTCTTTTCATTAAAAATATACTTTAAAGATAAAAAGTGAAGACACAATTTTATCCAGAAATGCGGCCGTGCTAAAACTATTGATTTTAAATTTCAACTAAACTATTAGCTGAAAACTAAAAGGAATCTTTCCTTTGAAAGCCACACTACTTTCTATACTGCAGATGACTGTTGTCAGAGTGGTTTTGTAACTCCTTGCTCAACACTTAAAAAACTAAAATAAAGAATTTATATACACTTCATCTATTTTGAGCAGCAAAAAATGAGTTCATCTGTAACTAAACTTTTCCTGTATATGGGCAAAAGTTTTGGTTCAATGGTCAAAGACGTGAGCATTAAGTACATTCTTAAAGTGGAAGGCTCCTGTACTGTTCCTTGTCTTCTCCTTCTTCCGAAGTCTGTCCTGTTTGCCCTTCTTAATGAGGACTAAGCATCTTCCCTAGGGTCCTCCTTGTTGTTTAGCTTCCTTAGGACAGTAAATTTTAATATGTTTATCCTGTATTATATGGCTAATATCCACTTATAAGTGACTATAGACCATGTGTGTCTTTCTGCTTCTGGGTTACATCACGCAGGATGATCCCAAAAGAGTAAAAAAAAAAAAAATCTGGGCTCAGGGGGTCCTGAAGAAACTGATGAATCAACCAAGGACCATGCATGGAGAGGACCCAGACCCCTTCTCAGTGTAGCCCATGAGCAGTTCAGTCTCCATGTGGGTTTCCTAGTAAGGGGAGCAGGGGCTGTCTCTGACATGAACTCAGTGGGTGGCTCTTTGATCACCTTCCCCTGGTGACCTGGCCTAACTAGGCCACAAAGAAAGAGAATCCAGACAGTCCTGATGAGACATAATAGGCTAGGGTCAGATAGTAGGGGAGGAGGACCTTCCTTATCAGTGGACTAGGGGAGAGACATAGTTGGGGAAGAGGCAGGGAGGATGGGACCAGAAGGAGATGAGGGAAGTGGTTTTAGTTGGGTTACAAAATGTATAATTTATTATAAATGATAGTAATAAAAATAATAAAACAAATGTTATTGCTTAAGGATAGTTCATATATACCTTTGCATTTAAACTGTATTATAACGTTGGCTCTACCCTTTACTTTTTTCCGAATATATGCATGAGCGTGTGTGTGTATGTATGTGAGTGTGTTGTGTGTTTGTATGTGTGTGTATGTATGTTAATCATAGCTGGAAACCTGATAGAATTTAGAATCACCCAGGAGACAAAACTTTGAGTGTATTCTAGAGTAGAATAAAGAGAGAAGACTCACTGAATGTGTGTGGCAATATTCTAGAGACTGAATAAAAAGAACAATGTCTACGTCTGTCTCTGTCTCTTTGTCTCTGTCTCTCTGCCTCTCTCTCTCTCTCTCTCTCTCTCTCTCTCTCTCTCTCTCTCTCTCTCTCTCTCTCTCTCTTTTTCCATCCTGAATGTAGACACAATGATGACAGAACCATGGTCCTGCCTCTGCCTTCTGAGGACTATGTCCTCAAATTGTGAACTAAAATGAACTGCTTCTTCTTTAAGTTGTTTTATCAAGTATTTTGTCACAGCAACAAGAAAAGTAATACAGAAAATTGATACAAAGAGTGAGTTTCGTGGGTGACAAACCTGGTCACATGCTTTGCAAGCTTCAAGAATTTTTTGCTTGGAGGAATATGGAAATTATTTGGAGCTACAGGCTGGAAAGGTCTTGGAATGCTATAAAAAGAACTTAATGGGCCATTCTAGTAGTATTTCTCTAAACTAGAATGTTAAACAGTAATCTAGACAATAAAAACTGTTCTCATGTAGTTGTAGAGGAGGAACAAACTACACTGGGAATGAAGCTAGAGGCTGCTCATATTATATTCTTAAAGAATGAGACTGTTCTTCCGCCCAGATCCTGATATCTTGAGTGAGGATAAATTCAAAAGTAATGTATGAGTTTGAGGAAGTTTCAAGACCAGAGTAGTATTCAGGTAATATCATAGTTATTGCTCCCTCTTCTTATGCAATTTTGCACTAAGAGAGAACATATATTCGACAGAAAGACATGAAAAACCTGAAGTTTGGTAAAGAATGCAGTGTGAAGTTAAAGTTTCAGGCAAGGAGAGTACAGAGCATCTACAATTACAAAGGAGATCAGCACATTTAAGGAGAAACTCACACATTGTACTGGGGCAATAGATAAACTGACTTGAAGATTATTCTTCAGAAAGAAGTGGATTCCTTAGAAAGCAGAAAAACAAAAAAACTGAATAGGGAAAGCCCTATATGAAAACAACTGCCTTCAAAACTGTCTTCCTCACTGCATCCACAAAAGTTTACAGAGGCCATTACAGCTATAGTAGAAGGGAAACATACTATACCTTTATCTGGTGCAACTTGCAGCATCATTCACTTTGTTTTAGAGGCATACAAAATACAAGATGTAAAGGGTCATAGAGACCTGCACCAAGATTCTAGAAAGTCACTAAAGCAAAGCATTGTGTTATTGTTTTGGGTTCCCTACAAACAAGGATCAATAAGACAATGAAGTTCTCAAGGTAAATCTTAACTTGGAACAGAGTCTACAAGATGTTTCAACTGCCGTGGCAATGAGATACCCACTGAAGAAAGGTGCAGGCACAGATTGAAGCCAGCATAAGAGAGGGGCCTGTATGTTACACGTGGCAGAACTAGAGAGGTGGAGCTCTTCAAAACAATTAGAGCACAGACAATACCACCACAAAACCCAAATATAAGACCAGTAGCTGCAGAAGTCAGTATTTGCCTTGCTAGCTCTCAGTCTTGTTCATTCCTCACTATTTCCTTTCTTTATAAAATAGGTATGTTTACCCTGTGCTATGGCACATTGCAAGCATGTGTCTTATATTTTGATTTTATATGTTTCAGAGATAAGAGATTGCATGAGTATTGGAAAAAGATTTTGTTTGCACTTCCAATGTTTGAGTAATGTTTGGACTTTTAAGATGCTGGGACTTTTAGGCAGGTACTGAATATGTTGTGGAATAAGGTGTTAAGATGGCAAGTTTTAAACTTGTGATTAATGGAGGGAAACCCTCCTCCATTACTGGTGGGAATGTAACCTTGTACAACCACTTTGGAAATCAATCTGGCACTGTCTCAGAAAATTAGGAACAGTGATACCTCAAGATCCAGCTACAACACTCTTACAGACTGAATTATTTTTAAAAGCAAGTGGAACAACTAGAATCCATCACTCTGCTCCTGAGTGCGTATGTCTTGGGACCAGCTGTTCCATGCTCGTAACTAGATTCTCTTAGCCCTAACTAGAGCCACACCCCCCTCCACACCTTCCCTACCCACAAGGATGAACTATGACCTCAAACTCTGTGCCAAAATAAACCCTTACTTCATTAGGGCTGTTTTCCTCTGGTATTTAGTAACAAGTAGAAAAATGTAAAATGTGTACTGTAAAATAGTTTTTCTGTCTAACATCTTCTGAGCAGTTTGGCATGGATCATTCTTTGTACTTAATAATATTACATAATTGACAGCTTGTCAAATTATATTTATTCCTTTTCTGCCTGAAAATAATAGGATTTATTCTAAGTTGTACCTATATTTTGAAGTTTACGTGTCAAGTAGACAAGTCTCTTCACCTAAAGCTCAAAGATGAGGAACTTCCTGATAAGAAAAAAAAATAATGCAATTCCATGGCTCAAGGTGAAATTGTGGTTGTCTGTGGATTTCTAGTTTGTGTCAGTATTGTTTTTCATGCTGAGGGTTTCCCATTATTCAGGTTTAAAAGAGCAACAATTTCATCCATTCCAAGTCTCCACAAAATAAACATATCAAATGTTCTTATTTCTAAAGAAAGAACTTTAAAGCTGTCTTTTACTTTTGTTTACATTTAATGTTGATATGATCAACAGCAAGAATCATGACTGTAATATATTAGCATATTGCTTCAGATTTGTTGGTTTTTTTTTTTTTTCCATTCATCTCTGTAACTCAATCCACAGTGTTTGGGGGGGGGGAGTACAAAAATGCATTGCTTCTAATAATGTTTTGCTATCCCCTTCCAAAATAACCTCTTAACTACTCCACTTTATTTAAGAACATTAAGTCTAATGAGTTGTTTGTCACTTCTGTTTGTGTCACTCACCAAACAAGTTATCTTGGTTTATTCTCAATGTCCTAAGACTTCTTTTTTTTTTTCTTTTTTTATTATTTTTTTTTTATTTTTCATCAATTACACTTTGTTCATTCTGCATCAACCCATAAGCCCCGCCCTCCTCCCCTCCCGATCCCACCCTCCCTCCTCCCTCTGCATGCATGCCACTCCCCAAGTCCACTGATAGGGGAGATTCTCCTCTCCTTTCTGATCTTAGTCTATCAGTTCACATCAAAAGTGGCTGCATTGTCCTCTACTATGGCCTGGTAAGGCTGCTCCCCGCCAGGGGGAGGTGATCAAAGAACAGGCCAATCAGATTATGTCAGAGGCAGTCCCTCTTCACTTTACTATGTAACCCAATTGGACTCTGAACTGCCCTGGGCTACATCTGTGCAGGGGTTCTGGGTTATCTCTATGAATAGTCCTTGGTTGGAGTATGAGTCTCTGGGAAGTTCCCTGTGTTCAAATTTTCTTGTTCTGTTGCTCTCCTTGTGGAGACCCTGTCCTCTCCAGCTCTCACTATTTCCCAGTTCTTACATAAAATTCCATTCACTCTGCCCAACAGTTGCCCATCAGGCTCAGCATCTGCTTTGATACTCTGTAGGGCAGAGGCTTTCAGAGGCCCTCTGTAGTGGGTTTCTAGGTTGTTTCCTGTTTTCTTCTTCTTCTGATGTCCATCCTCTTTGCCTTTCCAGATGGGGATAGGACATTTTAGTTAGGGTCCTCTCTCTTGCTTAGTTTCTTTAGATGCACAGGTTTTAGTGGGTTTGTCCTATGTTGTATGTCTATATGAGTGAGTATATACCATGTGTGTCTTTTTGCTTCTGGGACAACTTACTCAGGATGATCCTTTCCAGATCCCACCATTTACCTGCAAATTTCATGATTTCCTTACTTTTCATTGCTGAGTAATATTCCATTGTGTAGATGTACCACAATTTCTGCATCCATTCTTCAGTAGAGGGGCATCTGGGTTGTTTCCAGCTTCTGGCTATTACATATAACGCTGCTACAAACATGGTTGAGCAAATGTCCTTTTTGTGTACTTGAGCCTCGTTTGGATATATGCCCAGGAGTGGTATGGCTGGATCTTGAGGAAGCGGTATTTCTAGTTGTCTGAGAAAGCGCCAGATTGATTTCCAGAGTGGTTGTACCAGTTTACATTCCCACCAGCAGTGGAGAAGGGTTCTCCTTTCTCCACAACCTCTCCAGCATGTGTTGTCACTTGAGTTTTTGATCTTGGCCATTCTCATGTGTGTAAGGTGAAATCTCAGGGTTGTTTTGATTTGCATTTCCCTAATGGCTAGTGAGGTTGAGCATTTCTTTAAGTGCTTCTCTGCCATTCGGTATTCCTTTACAGAGAACTCTCTGTTTAGCTCTGTTCCCCATTTTTAAATGGATTACTTGGTTTGCTGCTTTTCAGCTTCTTTAGTTCTATATATATACTGGATATGAGTCCTCTATCAGATAAAGGGTTGGTGAAGATTTTTTCCCAATCTGTAGGCGGTCGCTTTGTTTTGATGACGGTGTCCTTTGCTTTGCAGAAGCTTTTCAGTTTCATGAGGTCCCATTTATTGATTGTTGCTCTTAGAGCCTGTGCTGTTGGTGTTCTGTTCAGGAAGTTTTCCCCTGTACCAATGAGTTCTAGGGTATTTCCCACCTTTTTTTCAAGCCGATTTAATGTGTCTGGTTTTATGTTGAGGTCTTTGATCCACTTGGACTTCAGTTTTGTGCAGGGTGATAAGTATGGATCTATTTTCATTTTTCTACACATAGACTTCCAGTTGGACCAGCACCATTTGTTGAAGATGCTATCTTTTTTCCATTGAATGGTTTTGGCGTCCTTGTCAAAGATCAGGTGTCCGTAAGTGTGTGGGTTTATTTCTGGGTCTTCTGTTCGGTTCCATTGATCCACTATTCTGTTTCTATGCCAGTACCATGTAGTTTTTAAAACTGTTGCTCTATAGTACAGCTTAAGATCAGGGATGGAGATACCTCCAGAAGATTTTTTATTGTAGAGGATTGTTTTAGCAATTCTGTGTTTCTTGTTATTCCATATGAAGTTGAGAATTTTTCTTTCCAGTTCTGTAAAGAATTGTGTTGGTAATTTGATGGGCATTGCATTGAATCTGTAGATTGCTTTTGGTAAGGCCATTTTTACTATGTTAATCTTGCCAAGCCATGAGCATGGGAGATCTTTCCATCTACTCATATCTTCTTCTAATTCTTTCTTCAGAGATTTGAAATTTTTTTCATACAAGTCTTTGACTTCCTTGGTTAGGGTTACTCCGAGGTACCTTATGTCATTTGTGTCTATTGTGAAGGGTGTTGTTTTCCTAATTTCTTTCTCAGCCCTTTTGTCTTTTGTATACAGGAGGGCTACTGATTTTTTTGAGTTAATTTTGTATCTGACCACTTTGCTGAAGGTGTTTATCAGCTGTAGGAGTTCGCTGGTAGAGTTTTTGGGGTCACTCATGTATACTATCATATCATCTGCAAATAGTGATAATTTGACTTCTTTTCTAATCTGTATCCCGTTGATCTCCTTCGAGTGTATTATTACTCTAGCAAGGACTTCCAGCACTATGTTGAGGAGATATGGAGAGAGTGGGCAGCCTTGTCTTGTCCCTGATTTTAGTGGGATTGCTTTAAGTTTCTCTCCGTTCAGTTTGATGTTGGCTATAGGCTTGCTGTATATTGCCTTTACTATGTTTAGATATGTGCCTTGTATCCCTGATCTCCCCAATACTTTAAACATGAATGGATGTTGGATTTTGTCAAATGCTTTTTCAGCATCTAGGGAGATTATCATGTGGTTTTTTTTCTTTCAGTTTGTTAATATGGTGGATCACATTGATGGATTTCCATATATTGAACCACCCCTGCATACCTGGGATGAAGCCTACTTGGTCATAGTGGACAATATCTCTAATGTGTTGTTGGATTTGGTTTGCAAGTATTTTATTAAGTATTTTTGCATCAATGTTCATAAAGGAGATTGGCCTGAAATTCTCTTTCTTTGTTGAGTCTTTGTGAGGTTTAGGTACCAAGGTGACTGTGGCTTCATAGAATGAGTTTGGTAATGTTGCTTCTGTTTCGATTTTGTGGAATAGTTTGAAGAGAATTGGTGTTAGCTCTTCTTTGAAGTTCTGGTACAATTCTGCGCTGAAGCCATCTGGTCCTGGGCTTTTTTTGGATGGGAGACTTTTGATGACCGCTTCTATTTCTTTGGGGAATATAGGTCTATTTAGTTGATTTACCTGGTCCTGATTCAGCTTTGGTAAGTCAAATCGATCAAGAAAATTGTCCATTTCATTTAGATTTTCAAATTTTGTGGCATATAGACTTTTGAAGTAAGTCCTAATGATTGTTTGGATTTTCTCAGTGTCTGTAGTTATATCCCCCTTTTCATTTCTGATTTTGTTGACTTGGGTGGTGTCTCTCTGCCTTTTAGTTAGCTTGGCTAAGGGTTTGTCGATCTTGTTGATTTTCTCAAAGAACCAGCTCTTGGTTTCATTGATTCTTTGAATTGTTTTATTTGTTTCCAATTGATTGATTTCAGCCCTGAGTTTGATTATTTCCAGCTGTCTACTCCTTCTTGGTGTGTCTGCTCCTTTTTTTCCTAGGGTTTTTAAATGAGCCATTAAGGTGCTTGTATGACCTGTCTCGAATTTCTTCTTGAAGGCACTTAGTGCTATGAACTTTCCTCGTAGCACTGCTTTCATTGTATCCCACAAGTTTGGATATGTTGTGTCTTCATTTTCATTGATTTCTAGAAAGACTTTAATTTCTTTCTTTATTTCTTCCCTGACCTAGCTGTCATTTAGTAACAAGTTGTTCAGTTTCCATGTGTGTGTAGGCTTTTTGCTATTTCTGTTATTGTTGAGGTCCAGCTTTATTCCATGGTGATCAGACAGGATACAAGGGATTATTTCAATATTCTTTTATCTGTTGAGGCTTGCTTTGTGACCCACTATATGGTCTATTTTGGAGAAGGTACCATGAGGTGCTGAGAAGAAGGTAAATTCTCTTGTGTTTGGGTGTAATGTTCTGTAAATGTCTGTTAGGTCCCTTTGATTCATGACCTCTGTCAGAAACATTGTTTCTTTGTTTAATTTCTGTTTTGTTGACCTGTCCTTTGTTGAGATTGGGGTGTTGAAGTCTCCCACTATTAATGTGTGGGGATCTATATGTGCTTTAAATTTTATCAATGTTTCTTTAACAAATGTAGGTGCTCTTGTATTTGGGGCATAGATGTTCAGGATTGTGATGTCTTCCTGGTGGAATTTTCCCTTGATGAGTATGAAGTGTCCTTCCCCATCTCTTTTGTTTAATTTTGGTTGAAAGTCTATTTTATCAGATATTAGAATGGCTACTCCTGCTTGCTTCTTGGGTCCGTTTGCTTGGAAATTCGTCTTCCAACCCTTTACCCTCAGGTAATGTCTATCTTTGTGTCTTAGGTGTGTTTCTTGTATGCAACAGATTGCTGGGTTTAGTTTACATATCCATTCTGTTAATCTTTGTCTTTTTATTGGAGAGTTGAGTCCATTGATGTTGAGAGAGATTAATGACCAGTGGCTGCTAGATCCCTTGATTTTGATGTTGGCTGCGGTCATCAGGTTGTGTGCTTGGTTGCTTTTTGTTTTACTGAAGTGAGGTTATTTATTTCCTGTGTTTTCTTGAATGGAGCTAGTTTTCCTGGGTTGTATTTTCCCTTCCACTGTCTTCTGTAATGCTGGATTTGTGTGTAGGTATTGTTCAAATTTGTTTTTGTCATTGAATATCTTGTTTTTTCCTTCTATGATGACTGATAGCTTTGCAGGATATATTAGCCTGGTCTGACATCTGTGTTCTCTTAAGGTCTGCATGATATCTGTCCAGGCCCTTCTGGCTTTCATAGTCTCTGTTGAAAAGTCAGGTGTGATTCTAATGGGTTTGCCATTATATGTTACTTGGCCTTTTTCCCTTGCAGCTTTTAGTATTTTTTCTTTGTTCTGCATACTTACTGTTTTGATTATTATGTGGCGGGAGGATTTTCTTTTCTGGTCAAATTTGTTGGGTGTTCTGTAAGCCTCATGTATTCTTATTGGCCTGTCCTTCAACTTGGGAAAATTTTCTTCAATGATTTTGTTGAAATTATTTTCTGGGCCTTGGAGAAGGGAGTCTTCTTTTTCCTCTATACCTATTATTCTTAGGTTTTGTCTTTTCATATTGTCTTTGATTTCTTGGATGTTCTCTGTCAGGAATTTTTGGCTTTAACATTTTTTTTTTGACAGATACATCGATTTCTTTCATTGTATCTTCTACACCTGAGATTCTTTCTTCCATCTTTTGTAGTCTGTTGGTTATGCTTACCTCTGTAGTTCCTGTTTTCTTCCCTAATTTCTTCCTCTCCATTATTTCCTCCATTTGTGTCTTCTTTAATTTTTACATTTCTATCTTCAGGTCTTGAGTTGTTTTGTTTATTTCCTTCACCTGTCTGATTGTACTTTCCTGTTTTTCTTTTAGTTCCTTCAACTCTGTTTCTTTTATTTCATTCAGTGCTTTAAGCATTTCCTTTCTAAAGGCCATAACTGTTTGGCTGCAGCTTCCTCTATTTCTTTACGGATGGCAATATTCTGTTTGAGTTTATCTTCCTCTATGTCTTTACTTATCTTATTTGTTTCCTCTGTTATCATCTTCTTGAGCATAGCTGTTAGGTCATCTTCTTGGATTTCAGTTATGCTGGGGTGTCCAGGGCTACTTGCCTTTGGGTAACTGGGTTCTGGAAATGCCATATTGCTCTGTCTTTTGTTGCTTGAGCTTTTACGTTGGCCTCTACCCATTGTGCTCTCTTAGGTGTTTGGGGTTATTTTCTGGTGGTTCCTGGGGATCCTGTGGTGGAGAGAATCCCCTTTGTAGAAAGCTGGTTTTTCCTGAAGGATGTCTTCTCAGCTTTTTGGGTATAGTCCCTGGATGGCTGGTGTTTTTTCAGGAGTTGCTGCTGCTCACTGCAGGGATAGAGACCTGAGTGGTAACTGTGGTCTTTGTTAGTCTAGAGGGTTCTCCTCTCACCCAGGGAAGTCCTGAGGACAGCTGCCCCATTTCTGGGTTTCTTGTTGTAAATTTAATGATCAGCTGCTGTGACCCAGTTGGACATCAGGCACACAGCAACTGTTTGTGCCTGTGTCTGGAGCACAGCTGAGTTATGTCGTCTTGTCCCCACTAGTCTGCTAGACTTTTTCTAGGGAAGGATTGGGTGATTTAAGTCAGTACAGTTTCCTTCCTTCCCTGTGGATTCTCTGGAGACAGGGACTCCCAGTCTCTTTTTTTGCCCTGGTGCACACTGCTCGGTCTCTGCCAGCTGGCTGGCCGCAGAAACTTACTGTGTCTGGAGCACAGGTGAGAGATGGCGGCTCAGTCTCTGCCAGCTGTCTGGCATGCAGAAACTGCCTGTGTCTGCCTTTCTGGCCTTTGGGAGCCTGGGAGTCTGCCTAAACTGGGTAAGTTTCCCTAGACCTTTTTGGGGTGGGGGTGTCGGCTGAGTGCTCTGAGATCAGACCAGCCGTTTCCCTCCCTGTGTGTTTGCACAGGACAGTGAAACTCATTCGCTGTTGCCCTGGTGCCCTCAGTTCTATCTCAGGCAGCGATTCAGGCGCACAGGCATGCTCTGTGCTGGAGCCTGGGTCCCCGGCTCTGGCTCTGGGCTGGCTCCTGGGGCGCCCGCAGAACCCTAGTCTTTTCAGGGGATGTCTGGGTGACCTAAGGTCAGTCCCAATCACTTCCTGCACTGTGGGGTTATCTCTGGACTGAAAATTCCAGTCTCTGATAGTGTGGTGTGCATGGTTCAGTCTGGAACTGTGACCAGAGACACTGGCTTGTGGCTCTGGGCTGGGGCTGGGGCTGGCGGCTGGCAGCCAAGTGTCTGGCGGAACCGGGATTTCTTCAGTGGTTTAGCCGGGTGAGTTAAAAGCTGATTGAATCCCCCACTGTGGGGTATCCTCTCACCTAGGAAACACAATCACTGTGTTTTATGGCCGCGAGTTCTGATTGCTGGTCACTGTGCTGATCCTGCTGTGCTGATGGTCAGAATGAGAGTCCTCCCAGTGCTGCCATCTTGTCCAACTTGTCCTTCCATTTCTTTGATTTCCAAAATAATGTTCTTATTTTTCTTGGCTTTATGTCAAGCCCCCATTTCATCAACTATATACACAGGGCTTTTTGTTGGCTCTTTCCATTTAGAATTTCATGATCCTTGCCATATTTCTCATTGTTATTATTTAAAGTAACCCTATATATTGAAGAATTCCAAAGTTGTTTCACTGCTATAGACTTCTGAATAATTACACATGGCTAATCAGAACAATGTGAAAACACGACTAACACCCTGGCATTCAGATCATTAAGTCTTCTGCACATTGCATTTAAAATCAATATTTCTGTTAGTATCTTGATTTGCCTAATCAAATTAATTAAGTCAGAATTATTAACATAATGCTGAAGTTAGCTTTGAGGTTTACCTCCACTCTTCTTTCCCAGAATGTTACATTAATTTTGGGGAGTGAAGTTTCTTGAAGTAGTTTTAGCTAACACTTTTTTTTCAAATTAATTTCTTTTTTAATTTAATTTTTTATATTAATTACAGTTTATTCACTTTGTATCCCAGCTGTATCCCCGTCCCCCATCTCCTCCCAATCCCATCCTCCCTCCCTCTTCTTCTCTTATGTGCCTCCCAGAGTCCAATGATAGGGGAGGTCCACCTCCCCTTCCATCTGACCCTAGTGTATCAGGTTTCATCAGGACTGGCTTCATTATTTTCCTCTGTGGACTTGTAATAATCCCTTGTATGCACAGGAGGAATGTTTTAAGAACTTTCCTAGATAATTGTGGCTATGATGTTTTGACACTGTAAAAAAATTCAGCAAACTGTAGCTTTAAAAAAATAGTTACAATGTAGAATGTAATGGTACATTAATAAATATATTTATATATTGTTATACTAATGTCTGTTAATCCATACTATACCTATGTATGCAATAATTCACCATATACTTATACATGCAATAACGCCATGCTTTTGCAGTTTGAAAAAATATTGCTTTAATGGGTTTCAAATGGTCAGATATTTTATTACATAAGACCAAAAGATTCAATTAGTTAATTTCACCACTAATCTAATCAAAACCATTTATGTATTGGCAGCTGTTGCTATAGCATATGAAGTTGACTCCAAATCTAAAATTTACTTGTAAGCTTCGAGTTTATCATTGGCAACACATATTGTCAGTCATTTTACTTAAAATAACAGTTTTACTTTGCTCAGTTTGGGGGAAATGTCTATTACTACTTAAATATGAGTAGTGAATTTTTCATTGGCAGTCTTTCATGTAAAATTCATATTCTGGAGTGGGGGAAGTGGTTACTTAGCTCATATTTCAATCAGTACTCAGCATGTGCTCTTGAGACAGCCACTGCACCTCACTATGAAGAAGTAGTGTTTGATGCGTAATTCTAACTTAATGGTAGAGAATATCTAAAAGCCACCAAGAATTGAAGTTGCATAAACACAGGATTTAAGTCAGCTAAGCATGGCTATGCACACCTTTAGTTCTAGCATTCAGAAACCAGAGGTAGGTGGATCTCTGAGTTCAAGCCCAGCCTGGTCTACATAGTGAGTTCTAAGATAGTCAGGGCTACACAGAGAAACTCTCTCTCAAAAAGGGGGGGGGGTAAGTAATCAGTAAAAGATGTCACCTCTCAAAAGGAAAAAAATTACAACATAACCCATCTTTAGGATTAGCTAATTTAGGGCTTTTTGTACATTGGTGGATCTAACATTTTCATGTGATATACTAATATGTGGCATTTATACTGCAAAATAAAATGCTTCCTTTCTAAGAATGGAGAGGCCTTTCCCCAGGATATCCTATCACATATCTCAAGAATGATGGCACCATAACTACACAGAAGATGTCCATATCTACACAAAGAGAATAGAATTTCCACAACTGGCTAAACTTCAAGAAGATTACTCTTAAAATCTTGGTAAGGCCTTCTAGCCTAAGAAATAAATAACTGGTGAGGTTAGGATTACTCAAGGAAGAAGAATATAGGAGGGATGCTAGAGAAAACAATGGCAATGCATTCTGGCAGTCTTCCTGCATTGTCTACTGAAGATTCAAGATTTCTAACTGTAAACCCCTATGACTCCTAGCTTGAAAACTTTTTACTGAGCATGAAGCTATGAACTGTGTTCATGGTGAAACAAAATTACCAGACAATTAATAGTCCCAGAAGCATGCTTCAGTTATTAATGAGCAGAATATTCCTGGAGAAATACTTAGCAACCTATATTCTCTGGTGGGATAAATCTGAAGTGTGTTCTGAATTTCTTAGAGTTGATCAGTAGAATGAGCTATAGTGTGAACAATGTAATGATGCATTTTTATTGGCTGTCCTCTCTTTGTCCCATTGTTCACTTCCCTTGCCTTTGTTTACTATTATCACCTCCCAAATAAAAAGTTTGACTTCTTCCTTCAGTGTCTGTGGTTATATCAGTGGACTTGGGGAGGGGCATGCATGCAGAGGGTGGAGGAAGGGAGGGATTGGGATGGGAGGAGGGAGGGAACCACGGGGGGGGATAGAAAGTGAATAAAGTGTAATTAATAAAGAAAAAAGATGAAAAAAAAAGAAAGAAAGCATGTATTTGGAAAAAAAAGTTTGTAGTAACATTCTTGTCTCAGGGTCCGCTGCTGGGTGGCTCCAATCAGAAAAATGGCCCACCTATTCCTCAAAATAAATCCCTACAATCAGAATCTCAAAAGTTTTATAATAAACTTTAAATTAAAAAAAAAACTTTAAAAATAATCCCTGCACTCTGCTGAAGGTTTGGTTATGAGTCTTAGTATCTGCTGTGGTACACTGCTAGGTAGAGGGCTTTCAGAGGCCCTCTGCAGTAGGCTCCTGTCCTGTTCTTTGTTTTCTCCTACGTCCAATGCCCATCCCATTTGTCTTTCTAAGTGAGTTTTGATCATCTTACCCCTGGTCTTCTTTCTTGTTTATCTTCTTTAGATGTATAGATTTCATTATGTTTATCATATCTTATAGGTCTATGTAGGTGAGTATATACCATGTGTGTCTTTTTCCTTCTGGGATACCTCACTCAGAATGATCTTTTCTAGATCCCACCATTTGCCTGCCTTCGGCAGAGTGCAGGGAATCATATGACAGAAGGGGGAGTTAGTATGATGTGGAGATGATAGGACCTCTAAAAGGACCAAATATATGGGCACAGAGGTCTTTTCTGAGACTGACACTCAACCAAGGACCATGTATGGATATAACCTAGAACCTCTGCTCGGATGTAGCCCATGGTATCTCAGTAACCAATTGCTTTTCCCTAGTAAGGGGAACAGGGACTATTTCTGACATGAACTCAATGGCAGGCTCTTTAACCTCCCCACCCCCCAAGGGATGATCAGTCCTGCTAGGAGACAGAGGAGGACTTTGCACCCAGTCCTGAAGATACCTGATAAAACAGGCTCAGATGAAAGGGGAGGGGGTCCTCCCCAATCAGTGGACTTGGGAAGGGGCAGGGAGGAGATGAGGGAGGGAGGGTGAGAATGGGAGAGAATGAGGGAGCAGGATACAGCTGGCATATAAAGTTAATAAAATGTAACTAATAATAAAAAATGAATAAATAATGAAAAATGAAAAAAAAATCCCATTTTCAGACAACATTTTTTAGTATTCTTCATCTATTACAAAAGCCCTGTTTTCAGACAAATACTGACATGAATATGAGAGAAGTGGCCATTCTTACTTAACCATTTACAAAGAAGATTTCGCTCTCCTCTTGCTTTTCCTTTACTAATGACAAAAGAAATGACTCGTGTTCTCTGTCAAACACAGGGTTTGTTCTCAGGAATCAATCCCCCTTTAACCTCTGTTCAAGGAGGAGCTATATGGACCACATTTTGACCTAAGGGCAACCAGTCCTTGACCTGAACATCCTCATATAGCATGAGAAAATAAGCATAGGCAGTTACATTTCCTTTCTTGAAAACTTAAGTCAGAAAATACCAGTATCAAATAAATGAGGTTTGCTATGGGCATAACAGTTTGTCAGTCATAAAGTCAATAGTAAGAAAATCTTATAAGACATGAACCGTGAGGAAATAAAAATTGTGCAGCATTAATAAATGATTTATAAAGTAAAAATACAAAATAATTCAGTTTAAAAAGCAGTATACATGTTATGAACACTGAAGTACTATAAATAGGGTGGCTATAGAATCTAGACTTACACAGCCTAGCTTTCAGAAGTCATCCTTCCATTCCCAATTGAGGATTGCCATTATTATTGTTGAATTGTCTTGAGATTATATCTCATTATTATCCATGCCTCTCATGATACTGGCTTATTCTCCATTATGCTGGTTGGTTAAGCCTTCAGCAACCAATATTCCAATCAATTTTCTTTTTAAAAATTAAACACAAAAAGCTGGAATTCTTTTATACACATGGAGATATTTAAAATACAGTCTGTGTTCAACCACAGTCTCTCTCAGTATACTCAACTTTACAAAATTATATGTTTAAAAAGTTATACGTGGGTAAATTTTGTGTTATGCATCTTAACACAATTATGCATATAATGTGTTAAATATTATATTAACTCAAATTTGTATGCTTCTAGATGAAACTATATAAAGGAGAGTAAAGAACAGGACATAGTGCATAGCTGTAAAAGACTAAACGTTGTAAATGATAGATCCTCTATTGTGACACACTACTTAATGATTGTATTTTCAACAGTAGACTGTTACCTTTTGGTTAACAAAAATAACATCCTCTTAACTTCACACTAAAGTTGAGGATATAAAAATACCAAAAGTAGTTGAAACTAAAAGAGACGGTTTGAAACTAAAGAAAGCAAATGGATTTACTGAGACTACTTTCCCCATACCTGAGGAAAAAACTCTTAATGAGACTGTCTGGAAAGTTACATTTATTCCTCATGCTGTTTGAAATGCATACCGGATGAGGGTCAAACTCATCCCTAATTAATTCAAGGGTCCAGGATCTGGCCAACAGGCTATTGTAGAAGAGAGGTGCACAAAGCATTGCTTCATTAGGGAATCATGTGCCTACATAGAACAATTTGGGAGAGATTTTCTCTTACACGCAGGAGAGTTAATGTGGCTTCATTTCAGCTCTTATGTAAGAGTTTTTTTTTTTTTTTTTTTTTTTTTTTGCGGGGCTGGAGAGATGGCTCAGGGGTTAGGAACTTGTATTGTTCTTGCAGAGGACATGAGTTCGACTCCCAGCACCCATATCAAGCAGTTTACAACTGGTTGTAACTCCGGCTCCAAGGGATGTTCCTAACCTCAGGTACATGCACATATACATGCACACACATGTGTACATGGAAATAAATAATAAAAAAATATTAAAAAAGAGGTTTTTTTTGCTGAAGGAACAAGTGGAATTTGAAATTTCCTCCAGATGACTGGAAGCTAAGGAAGTTAATAATCAACCAAGGGAAATCACAAATGCATTTGCTTCTACCAAGGGAACACTGAATGTGAGAGAGAAACTGTAAGTAATGAAGTGAAGCAAATCACCACAGAAGTATTTGATGAATCAATAAGATACTTCTCAAATATTGTGTGCTTTAACTTTTAATTATGTATTTAGTCATGCATTCTTTTATGTTGTGCTGAGTGTAGAACCAGGGCCTCCCATATACTAAACGATTTTTATTATTTTTATTTCACTGAGCTATATGCCCCATTCCAAGACAATTTTAAGCATCTGGCACCTCCAGAAAGATTTAGTAGTATATCAGCAAGGAATGGCAGACAAGCCAGAATTTTTTTGTGTGTTTTACTCATCTATCCCCTGAAGCACAAGATCTATAGTTTTTTGAAAATGTTTCAGGGTAAAGGGGTTAATACACAAGGGGAAGAAGGAAAAGAAAGGCAGTCAGGATTGACCATGCACCACCCACCGACTAGCAACCAGACTGCAAAAACCATACTACAACAAACAAAACCATAAAACAGAACAAAACAAACAATAAAGCCTTAAAGTGAAATATAAGACACTATGGACTGAGGTTATTTTCTTTCCTGTAAGTGAACATCAAAATCATGAGGTCTTAGTTAAATCAGATCAAAGGCCAACAACAAAAAACCTCAAACCCTGTAAAATAAACATCAAGAGCTAGATATTGGCAGATACAATTAAATTACTTTATAAATATATCCAATCAAGCCTACTTATTCAATCAAAATATTACACACATGGAATTTTAGAAAAGCATTATACTGGATAAAAGTATTAAAAACTATCTCATCATATAAACTTTATATTTTAAAAATAACCAAAGAAAATGATATAAATTATTATTCAGATAAGTCCAAAATTGTTGAGTGGCAAAGAAAGCAAACTACAATAAACCACAGTTCAATGTAACACACTTTTCATTATATGTTTAAAAATAAAACAAAACAAAAACTATGTTGTAACATCAAAGCAATGAATAATTTTTCTAGTCAAGCATATAATTCCTGAACTCAGTAAGCTAAGGTGGGATGGTGGCAAGGTTGAGGCCAGCCTGAGTTATATAAGATCACAATATCCCTACCAAAAGAATTTTCACATACAGAAAATTCTTTCATTCTATTTTCTTTTCTTGAATTGTCTTTTTTATTATGATTTTTATTTATTACAATTTATTCACTTTGAATCCCAGCTGTAGCCCCTATTCTCATTCCCTCTCAATCTCGCTCTCCATCTCCTCCCATGACCTTTCCTCAGTCCACTGATAGGGAAGTATCTCCTCCCCTTCCATCTGACCCTAGCCTATCAGAACTGTCTTTCATAATCTTTCTCTGTGGCCTGGTCAGGCTGCTCTCACCTCAGAGGTAAGTAATCAAAGAGCCACCCACTGAGTTCATGCCAAAGACAGTCCCTGCTGCTTATTAGGGACAGCTTATTAGGGAGCCCATTTGGAGAAAGACCTGCCACTGGATATTATCTCCATGAATGACACTTGGTTGGAGTATTAGTCTCAGAAAGACCCCTGGGCCCAAATTTTTTGGTTCTATTGTTCTCCTTGTGAAGCTCCAGACCCTTCCAAGTCTTTCTATTTCCCCTTTCTTTCATAAGATTCCCTACACTCTGCCAAAAGTTTGGCTATGTGTCTCAGCATCCACTTTAATACCCTGCTGGGTAGAGTCTTTCAGAGGACCGCTGTGGTAGGCTCCTGTCTTGTTCCTTGTTTTCACCTTCTTCCGATGTCTCTCCCATTTGCCTTTCTGAATGAGGATTGAGCATCTTCCCCAGGGTGATCCTTCTTGATTAGCTTCTTTAGGTATACATATTTTAGTATGATTATCAAATATAATATGTCTAATATCCACTTATAAGTGAGTATATACCGTGTGTGTCTTTCTGCTTCTGGGATACCTCACTCAGGATGATCTTTTCTAGATCCCACCATTTGCCTGAAAATTTCATGATTTCCTTGTTTTAATTGCTGAGTAGTATTCCATTGTGTAAATGTACCACAATTTCTGTACCCATTCCTCAACTGAGGGACATATGGCTTGTTTTCAGATTCTGGCTATTACTAATAAAGCTGCTACAAATATGGTTGGGCAAATGCTCTTGTGTACTTTAGCATCTTTTGGATATATGCCTACGAGTGGTATAGTTGGATCTTGAGTTAGCACTATTCCTAATTTTCTGAAAAGCACCATATTGATTTCCAAAATGGTTGTACAAGTTTACATTCCCACCAGCAATGGAGGTGGGTTCCCCTTTCTCCATATCCTCTCCAGCAAGTGTTGTCAATTGAGTTTTTGATCTAAGCCATTCCTGTGGGTGTAAAGCGAAATCTCAGACAGCCTGCAGATTGGGAAAGGATATTCACCAACCCTATATCTGACAGAGAGCTAATATCTAGAATTTATAAAGAATTCAAGAAGTTAAAAAACAATAAATCAAGTAATCCAAGTAAAAAAAGCAGGGGGGGGGTACAGGGCTAAACAGAGAATTCTCAATAGAGGAATACCAAATGGCAGAGAAACACTTAAAGAAATGCTCATTTTAGTTTCTTAACTACAGACACATTATTTTGCAATGAAGAACACTAATTTTCTTTTTCAGGCTGAGGACTACCCTTCCCTCAATACTTTTAAATTTTGGGTTTTTTTTTCTAACATGCATAAGGAAGTAGTATGCATATTTTAACTATAACAATAACAAGACTAATAAGAATAATTACTATTTGTTGTGTGATCATTATTGTATCAGGCTTGCCTATACCACATTGTTTGACCTTCAAATGCCTTTGAACATGGGTAGATGTCATTGTATGCTTAATTTTTTGTAGATAAACTTACTACAGTAATGAAAGAAAATGAATTTAACCAGTATTGTGTGATTAATAACTTCTCAAGTTGAACCTAGGATCCACACAATTTTAAACATGTTTCACTTTGCTTTGGAAATGTTCAGCTATAAGAGATTATTCAAAGTATATATTGATCTATCACCTGCTTTTGCTTTCTGACTTTCTTTAGGTCCCAGACTCTTTTAACACCTGTGCCATTTGGACAGCTGGAATGAATATAGTGTCCTCTGACAGATAAATCCTACTTTCATATTGAATGCACCTGAAATAATCAATCCTCCCAGCTCCCAGTTCATAGCTGTCTAATTAGTAAATCCTAAAATGGTTAAGGTAAATCCTCTTTACAATTCTCATCAGCAAAAAAAATACTAACATATGCAAATAACTTCCATATCTTTAGCTCGTTTGTCTAGTGATGAATGTCAGGAATCTATTGAAGTTACTTCTACTCATCGAGCAGAAAATCAAATGTGCTTTTTGTAATTCTTTCGTAATAGCACTGGACTAATTCACCAAGAAACAAGCTAGCTTTTTAGATTCAATGGAAATAAGGAAAATCTCCTTTGTTACAACTCTAGTGATATTTACATTGGTAGATTTTTATATTTTGTTGGTAAATTATCCTTTTATATCTGTGGAAATTTTGTCAGTCTGGTAATACTTCTACAAGGACTATATTCTTCTGTAGAACAAAGAAATTATATACCAAAGCCATATAATCATTCTTATATGCACATTCTCTTCAAAACAACACCTTTGCTTTAATTAAGATTTTTGGCAGACAATCCACTCAGGTAATATGATCAGCTGCTTAGGGAGACAGGTACCCTCATCCTCTTCTTCCTACCTTCCTAGTGCCCTTTAAGAAGGTTACAGTCTGCTCTCTTCCCCATGTGCTTTGCAATGCTGTGCTTTTTTCCTTATCACTCACCTTCCCTGTATCTCTTCTTTTCTTTGTCCTTATTAACTTCATTGTCCTCATCAGATGACTTGCAGTGATCACAGAGATGAGTGGTAAATGAATTACATTAGCAATCAGTTTACTGGAGGCCAGCCATCTTCCTTGTAAATGAGAATTGCTTGCAAGTTTAGTAGATTAAGAAAAAAGAGAAAGAAAGAGAAAAAGGAAACAGGATGGGAAGGAAGGAATAGGGAATAACAAAGGGAGGGTGATGTAGCACCTCAAATATTTGTATAAATGTACCTAAGGGAGATTATAATGAATGAGTTACATTATACCATTTCCCCATAATATATTTGTAAAACATATATGTGCATATATACATACATATGTATATATATATATATATACATATATATATATGCACTCAAATATGCTTTAGAAGAAAGCAGGAAGAGTGTGGGGAAAAACTCTGAAGTTTCTTCTAGATTATTTCACTTTCAACATTTTCCCCAAGTAATTTCATCTCATTTGGGATGGGAAAACAGCAGAAGGTACAAAAACTACATATTTGGCTTCAGTTCAGTGTACATGTAGATATGAAAGCCAGGCAGTCTGTCCAATATGACTAGATTACCTACCAAATGTGTTGGCATAGCTACATTTTTAAATGCCCTGGAGCACTCTTGGCTTGCCAAACATATGTTATACAAATATTTACATTAATTCAAATGATAGGAACTGAAACAGATAGATGTGAACTAAACATTCTTACATTATGTTAATAAATTTATGTTATAAATTTATTCTTTTACATATTAAAATCCTAATCTTCACTACTTTGGAAAATGGTGATGCTTAAATATGCAGTCTTTCTCTGTCCACACAAAGTCATGGGGGAAAGTGACCATCTACAAACCAAATAAAGAGGCATGAAGAAAACTCAGTTCTTCCACAATTATGATATGGGAATTCTAGCATCTAAAATTATGTGAAAATATTAGGCTGTTTAAGAAAATCAGACTATTACTTTGATAGCCCTAAGAGATTAATATGGTACATTATACAGACTCCAAGCATCACACTGGATATGGTGCCTTACACCTGTAATCTTTGTACACTGGACGGAGTCAAGAGTCTAATGCAAGTTTGAAGCAGTCTGGTCTACATAGTGAGCTCCAGGCTTGAGAGGGCTACATAGTGAGACCATGTCCAAAAACAAACAAAATAAACAACAACAAACCATCCCATAATCTTCTTTCAGGTTTCTAAAGACCACAGGCCAGATATTGGAGCTGTTGGCCTTTGTATCAGGTAAAGATATAAAAAGAACCCCAAAAATTGTGATTGGTAAAGAAAGGAATGTACAAATAAATGGAATTTGCCTTATTTAACTATTTTATTTCAGTGTTTCAGAATGGATTGTGGATTATAGGCTTGAATTAACAATGTTATAAACACAAGACAACTAGTATTGTTGGTATAATGTTCTTTTGGAATGTATACAATTTACCCTTTTTCATTCAAATGCTGATTCCTCTACCCCACTATCTGGTTTCAATCCAGACATTGCATTGTGATGCTTATTCTAACCATCATCTGTCTCAAGTTTGTGTAAACATGCCACCATTTGTTCTCTATATTGTCAATTAAACAACCAGCCCCAATGCTGGGCAATGGAAAAGATAGGGTGGGACATCCTGGTCTGGAGAGAGGAGGAGAAGGAATCAGGAGGGGATAAGAAGGGAGAATTGGCGGGAGAGGCCTTGGAACCACGTGGAGAAATGAACCAGACCTAAGATATGATTAAAAGCAAGTATAATCGGTGAATCTGAATGGTAGGAAACTATCTGGGCTTGGAGATTTAGGATAGAGTAACTATTGCCCAGCATTGTGCTCTAGGTTAATTAAATAAATCTTAGTCTCTGTGTGGTGATTTGGTTATACAGCTGTTTAGGAATAACTGCTGCTTAACTAAAAGATATATTATTAGTAAATATCATAACCCACAACAAATGCCACCCAACTAATCTAAGTATCCACACCATTTAAAACATAATTCGATGAGGGGAATAAGTTCCCAGTGATACAACCCAAAATTAAAACCTAAAAACTCCCAGGTCAATTACTGTCTCTTTAAGAGAGACTCTTAAACAGGCCACAGAGCAAAAGACAGCCTACAGTGGCAGACTGGAAACTTAACAAAACTGGCTGCTGCTGCAGTCTAACCAACGGGTACACAAGTATGGCTCCCTTATAGTGTGGCTGACTCAACTGGCTCAGTTCAGCAGCCATGGCAGGAAAGAAAGAAACTGGAGGCTGACAGACCTCTACACAAAGCTTAACCTAAAACTACATCTAAAATAAAAAATGTCATGGCAGAGGGTGTTTTAATCCCTTTTGGCTTTGTTTTGGTTGTCATAGTCATGGATCTGGTTGCAATATGCTTAATGATGATGGCTCTTCTCCACGCCTTCTCCAAGAAAGTTCAAGGAGAAAATGGGGAAAAAAGCCAAGGATTGGAATACTAAGTTACAGACAATAGAAAGGGCACACTTCCTAATAATTAGATAAATAACAGCTAAAATTCAAAGCTCTCTGGCTGCAAGATACTTGTCAGCTCTTTCTGGTAAGGATCCATCAATTCACTGAAACATCACCTAAATTCCAAAAAATACCAACTGGGCTTTGCTTGTTACAACATAAGTTGGCACAACTGACACAAAACTTAAAATTTTCTTGTCTCATTGCCTAATTTTCATTTAAAGGATTTGAGTTACAATAATATGGATGAAAAAATATTTGAACAAGTTGGTGAAGGCAGATGCCTTTAATCCCAACACAAATAAATTTAAAAAAAAGAAACAGACAAATCTCTAAGCTCTAGATCAGCATAATTTACATAATAAAAGCCAGGATGGCAACTCCTGCTGTTTAGCTACTTGCAATGGTAGTGTAAGATTCAAAATAATATAATTTTCTTTAAGGTTACCGTATAAGTTGGATTCACATCAATTTTAGGTTTATGTCAGGAAAGTATCACACTACTCTAAAAAGGCCAGACAATCCCCGAAACTGGTATTTCTACAAAAGTGGTACAAAGGAGCATTTTGGCTTAAGAAATAGAATCTGTTGGTCAATATAAGAACTCAAAACTAGGCTGGGAGACAAACATGCAAACTGCGTGCCTCCCATGTCAAAAAACTATTAAATGCTGACTAAATTATGGTGTCAGACTGCTCTGGAAGCTGGCTTATCATTTCGAACGTGAGACATTTTCATGGAGGACAAATGTTGGTCATGCCTGATTCAAAAAAAGACACCACAGGCTTACAGGTGGCAAAGTACATGCCAGCCTATTTAAGTCCAAAAACTCAAAAATTATAATTTGTATGTTTGAAATGTAAAACTATCCATCCCATATCAAAAAGGGAGCAAGCCAAATATAGACAAAACAAATGTAAAAACCCAGGTACAAAATGCCTAGGATATGCTTAAATGCTAAATGTAAAAGGGAATTTATATAAAGTTTGGCTATAAAGGTATAACTGCCCATTCTGTATAAAAAAGGGGCAAGCCAGAAAATAGCCACAACCAATTTAAAAACCCAAGTACAAGATGCCTAGGATATGCTTAAATGATAAAGGTAAAAGGGAGTTTATATAAAGTTTGACTATGAATGCATAACTGCCCATTCTATATAAAAAGGAGGATAGGATAAAAATAACTACAACATATATAAAAACCTAGGCCTAAACCTCTAAACAGGAACAAGATACCTAAAGTATGCTTAAATTCTAAATTAGAAAGGAGTTTATATGAAGTTTACTTAAAACAAGCCTTTTCTATTGCTCTAAGCAACCATCTTCTCTCTCTAATAGAAGACCTTCTCTCAGGAGATAGGTAGCAGCTTGGCCTAATACAACAGGTGCCCAAGAGCCCCCAAAAGATACTTTGAGCTATACAACCTTGTTTTGATTTCAACATGTTAATGATTGTATGTTCAATAATAATGGTAGCTTATATTGCTGATGATCCCTTTACATGGGAACAACTCTGATATTGACTGAGACATAAAAAAAAAAAAGTCTTCAGCCAGAACTTCAACAATACAGGGCAAATAAATCCTTGACTATAATATCTTCAAAAAATTTATTATGCTATTCTTTTAATTGGCATAGATAAAATTGGCTCACAGTTTATTTTTATCATGCACATCTCATACATTTATAATTTTAGAACTGTATAATGCTTGTGAGAAGTTATACGTTTGCAGAACAAAAGGACTGGACACTGGAGACACTGAATCAAACCTGACAGAATCCTCCTTCCAACATGCTGAGGCATTAACACATCTGTTCCAGCATCTTGCATGTTCTAGCATTCTGCATGTTCCTGCCTCAACTGCTTCAATCGCTATTTCTCATCAAAGCCTGCTCCCACTACTAATCTCAATTTGTTCAGCATTTTAGACTGTTCCAAACAGGACTTCTGTTAAGCCTGAAATTTCTCAACATTCAAAGACTGGACCACAAACGTTAATTCTAGCTTAATTAACGATTTTTTCCAATTTCCTTTGGGGCCCCTCACTGAATTTCTGCATGTCCAAAATGTCACCTAGAAGAAATCCATGAGAAGGCCGTCCAATTTTCCTTAAGGGGGGTTGGGTAGGTTTTTGGTTGTTTTCTGTGGCTATGAATGTTTATTGTAATAGAGAGATGGTTATAAATTATTAATGGTCTTATTCAGAGAGAAACAAGTTAGAATAAGGGATTTCTCTCTTTTTCTTTTTCTTTTCTCTATCTTTCTTTCTTAGACAAGGAAAAAAGAGGGTTGAAAAGAAAGAAAGGGGAATACAGGGATATCTTATAGGAATAACAAGACAAAAGGTAGTTTATTGAATCAATTTAAGGTTTTATTTGTTATTCTCAAATAAGGTTAATTTTAACTCTGGTATAGGATTTTATATATTGATGTAAAATAAGTCTTTTATTATATTGGTCAATTTTAGTATATTGATACAAGTTCAAGGTTACTTCTAATATTTTTAAACTGCTATTACAAAATGTTTAAGATATTATATAATACAAGTTAATTGCTAGCTAATCAATTCATAGTCATGTCAGACACTGGTCTAATTTATCATAGGAGTATACATCCTAGGTTTAACAGATATGATTTTGTAGACAGAGCAATTACATAAAGATAGGTAGTCTTCAAAAACTTCAGAGACCTACAGATTCTAGGATTTTAAAATATGTTTCTTACTTTAAAGATTTTTGATGATGAGACAGGTCATCTCCTGGCAGTACCCAGCCAACCTCAATGAAGATGAAGAACATCAAAGAACGTCCATATGGAGATGGCTTCAAATATGTCAAGTGAGCCACTTGAGTATCACTTCATGACACACAGAATTCAGCCCAAAATGGGCAAGCTTAAATGCAGGACAAATTGACTGCTGAACTCTGCCAAAACAGTGTAAGCAAGTCCTGAATAGTTCCTTCTTCATATATATTTTTGTCAAGTATTCTGAGCCAGAAGGCACCAACTGTTTCTGTCAATTTTTTTATGTTTTGGAAGCTGCTAACATGCATTTCTCATTTACTCCAGTAACTAATTTTATTTCTTCTCAAGTCTCTGATGGAGTTGAAGACCAAATAGTTATAGTTTCACGATTAAGCTTAAGTTGTTTGGAATTTAAGAAAATGTTTTTAAACAGGTAATACCAATAATGATAAAAGTTAATTTAGGTATAGAACTCTAAACTTGTCAAGGTAGTTAAGATAATCAGATACTATCTCCTAAGTTGCCAAGTACATGTAAACTGGATGTTGCACATGTAAACCTTACCTAATACTTTTCATAATTTTATAATTATTATTTTATTGAAACAAAAGAACACTTTTATTGGACTTAAAGGGGAAAATGTTGGTATAATGTTGTTGTTTTTTTAATTTACCCTTGTTCACTCAAATGCTGATTCCTCTACCCCACTATCTGATTTTAATCCAGACATAGCATTGTGATGCTTATTCTAAGCATCATCTATCTCAAGTTTGTGTAAACATACCACCATTTGTTGTCTATATTGTCAATTAAACAACCAGCCCCAGTGCTGAACAATGGAAAAGAAAGGGTGGGACATCCTGGTCTGGAGAGGGGAGGAGAAGGAAGCAGGAAGGGAGAAGAGGGGAGAATTGGCAGGTGAGGTCTTGGAACCACGTGGAGAAATGAACCGGACCTAAGATATGCCTAAAAGCAAGTATAATAGGTGAATCTGAATGGTAGAAAACTATCTGGGCTTGGAGGTTTAGGATAGAGTAACTATTGCCCAGCATTGTGCTCTAGGTTAATTAAATAAATCCTAGTCTTTGTGTGATGATTTGGTTATACAGCTGTTTAGGAATAACTGCTGCTTAACTAAAAGATATATTATTAGTAAATATTATAACCCACAACATAGGATAAAAAAGAAATGAGTATTTTTTGAAATCTTCACCCACTCTCAAACAACAGGACATGAAAGATTGCTTATAAATGAAACATTCCTTAGGGTGTTAAATGAGAAAAAAAAATTTTAAAAAGTTTGTATAGACAAAATAGCTTTCTTTATGTCATGACCTTGTGGTTTCATTCTAAATAAAGAACTTCACCAAGAGGCAAAAAAAAAAAAAAAAAAAAAAAAGTTTCATGATACTGTACTGAAAACTGAAAGAAAGCCTGCATTTCTATTAAAGATAGCTTGATATGTTATCTCCTATATTACAAGGAAGGTTGTTTAATAGCAATAGTAACTGTTACAAAAATATATATGGCTATAGATAGGGATTATTTATGTTTAAGAACCAACATTACTTGTCTCAAACATACTCATTCATTTATTTTCCATATCAATACCTTCTCCTGAGAGTGTATTCCACTATATAATTCAAAAGTGTGTTTGTGTGTACATACTCAAAACTATATGTAACATAAGAGAAAATGATACCCACAAAAGTTATAACAACATGTGCAGGATAAAAATAGTCAATTTGGAAGAATTTCTAAATGTCTAATGAAATACTAGAGCTTTCAAATGGAATAAAGACAAAACAGTCATTCTAAACACTATCATTCATTTTCATTTTCCTCTGTGTTATTTATCTACTTTTAGCACTTGGCATCTCCTGATCTTTGCAGACTTTCAGCCTTCTTGTAACTCCACATTATTTTCTAGAAGCAGATTTGTCTACATGTCTCATTTCTATTATTCTGCTGTCATTAGTCTAATAAGCATTTTTCCTCATATTCACTACAAAGTGGTTCTCTAATAGCACAAACAAATAAATAAAAGTGTGACTTCATTTGCTTTGCAGAAGAACTGTACTTAAAAATAGGCTGCCATTGTTTTTTTTATTGTTTGTTTGTTTTTACCATACTAGAAATTTGCAAATCTATCCGGTCCCAATAACCAGTATATACAAAATGTATATAACCAGTTTATTTTATATATTGTTAATTTATTTTTATTCATGAAACTTTATTCATTTTGTATCCCACCTCTAGGCCCCTTCCTTGTACCCTCGCAAACACTCCCCGCTTCTATTCCTCTCAAACACCAACTAACACTTTTTTTAAAAATTTTTCTGATGACTTAGATTTATCTTTATTATTCCCATTTTGTCTTCCATCAACTCCTTGCAACTTGGTCTCAAGTATCTTTTAAGATTAGCCATGAGTCATACTGGGCAGACTGCTCAGACCCTGAACAATCATTTAGCCAATGTAGCTCATGACTTAGTTGTACATAAAGGAATTAATGCTCAACTAAAAGGAAGCTTGATGGTGTTCAATCAGAGGATTGACCTCGTGCAGGAGCAAATTGATACCCTATGGCAAATCGCTCAACTTGGCTGTCAATGAAAATATGCTGGACTTTGAGTCACTAGCATATAACATGAGAATTTTTCCTGTGCTGCAAATCTGTCTAAACAATTGTTGAGCTATATTTTAGGTAATTGGACTGGAGAATTCGATACTACGATGGAGCAGCTGAGAGTGGCCATTGTCACAGTAAATTCTACCAGAGTGGACGCAGGACTAGCCACAGGATTATCATCATGGATTGCTGCAGCCATGAATCATCTGAAGGAATGGGCGGGCATGGGAGCGTTAGCAGGCCTTCTGGTGTTGGTCTCCTTGGTTTGCCTGTGGTATATATGCAAGATTAGAGTCTCACAACAGTGTGATGCAGCCTTGATCATTCAGGCCTTTACAGCCATTGAAGCAAGACATTCTCCCCAAGCATGGTTGGATACCATAAAAATCTAAAATGTTATGCTCAGGATGCGAGGCTAAGCACTGCACTCAGGGTCAGCAGCTTTGGACCCAGAGAAGAGCATGTCTGGTTGCATGCGGGTTGATGCCCCAGGTCCCGCCTCTGAGAAAAAGGTATCAAACGGGTCTGATGCTCTTTGGGTGGATGACACCTAAATGAACATCAGTACAAAGTCCCAATTTATTTCTAATATCAGAGATCAGACCTCTACTCTTGCCTGATGCGTCTAAAACAAAAAGGGGGAACTGTAGAGAGCTGCGGAATGCTATGCCTTAAAGATGGAGCTGGTTTCTGCCTTCCACCTTCCCGATGGTGAGTGCTCTCTGTCACGAACAATTCCACATTTGGCTAAGGCTGAGGATCTGGCTTGCTTCCATGTATGTGGACCTATCTGCATTGCCCATGTGGCATGCCTGGGTTGGCTACCCAGAGGCTATTTAAGCTGTGGGTTGGCTTTCCCCAGGGTCAGATGATTGTTCAAGGCTCCTGAATAAAGTGCATTGAAAAAAAAAAAAGAATTTGGGGGAAATAGTAAGAGCTGGAGAGGACAGGGTCTCCACAAGGAGAGCAACAGAACAAGAAAATTTGAAAACAGGGAACTTCCCAGAGACTCATACTCCAACCAAGGACTATTCATAGAGATAACCCAGAACGCCTGAACAGATGTAGCCCAGGGCAGTTCAGAGTCCAATTGGGTTACATAGTAATGTGAAGAGGGACTGCCTCTGACATAATCTGATTGGCCTGCTCTTTGATCACCTCCCCCTGGGGGGGAGCAGCCTTACCAGGCCATAGTAGAGGACAATGCAGCCACTTTTGATGTGAACTGATAGACTAAGATCAGAAAGGAGAGGAGAACCTCCCCTATTAGTGGACTTGGGGAGTGGCATGCAAGCCGAGGGAGAAGGGAGGGTGGGATTGGGAGGGGAGGAGGGAGGGGCTTATGGGGGGATGCAGAATGAATAAAGTGTAATGGATGAAAAATTTTAAAAAAAGGGAAAAAAATAATTTAAGAACCTTAAATGACTTTCAAAAGTGGAGGAAAACATGGAGTTAGTCAATTGGCATGGAGCATGTCTCGCCCCTAGGGGCAATGGTCTCCTGAACCTACTCAGACCTCAGACACCAGCACTGCTAGTTCTAGAACTGATGCAGGATGTTCCAACGAGGGGGTTAAGGCTTCTCATAATATTTCCTATAAGCCCAAACCTGTTTGTTTATATCCCCCATTTTTATTCATTATTAGCCAGATAGAGCCAAGTAATTGTGGTAATGATACTTGTTTTATTGCCCAATGCTGTAATGCTAGTAAATTTACTAGCTGGTTACTCGCATGCCTCACTGGGTGCCTGTGCCCGTTGATGCCCTCACACTATGACTCTCTTCAGACAGAAAAGGGATCTTGGAATTACAGCTGCCATTGTTACTGCCATCTCATTGGCGGCTGTTGGAGCTACCACCGGGGCATTAGCCATGAGTCATACTGGGCAGACTGCTCAGACCCTGAATAACCTTTTAGCCAATGTAGCTCATGCCTTAGATGTACAAAAAGGAATTAATGCTCAACTAAAAGGAGGTTTGATGGTGTTCAACCAGAGGATTGACCTCGTGCAGGAGCAAATTGATACCCTATGGCAAATCGCTCAACTTGGCTGTCAATGAAAGTATGCTGGACTTTGAGTCACTAGCATACAATATGAGAATTTTTCCTGTGCTGCAAATCTGTCTAAACAATTGTCGAGCTATATTTTAGGTAATTGGACTGGAGAATTCGATACTACGATGGAGCAGCTGAGGGTGGCCATTGCCACGGTAAATTCTACCAGAGTGGATGCAGGACTAGCCACAGGATTATCATGGATTGCTGCAGCCATGAATCATCTGAAGGAATGGGCGGGCATGGGAGCGTTAGCAGGCCTTCTGGTGTTGGTCTCCTTGGTTTGCCTGTGGTATATATACAAGATTAGAGTCTCACAACAGAGTAATGCAGCCATGACCATTCAGGCCTTTACAGCCATTGAAGCTGGACAGTCTCCCCAAGCATGGTTGGCTACCATAAAAAGCTAAAATGTTATGCTCAGGATGCGAGGCTAAGCACTGCACTCAGGGTCAGCCGCTTTGGACCCAGAGAAGAGCATGTCTGATTGCATGCGGGTTGATGCCCCAGGTCCTGCCTCTGAGAAAAAAGTATCAGACGGGTCTGATGCTCTTTGGGTGGATGACACCTAAATGAACATCGGTAAAAAGTCCCAATTTATTTCTAATATCAGAGATCAGACCTCTACTCTTGCCTGATGCGTCTAAAACAAAAAGGGGGAACGGTAGAGAGCTGCGGAATGCTGTGCCTTAAAGATGGAGCTGGTTTCCGCCTTCCACCTTCCCGATGGTGAGTGCTCTCTGTCAGGAACAATTCCACATTTGGCTAAGGCTGAAGATCTGGCTTGCTTCCATGTATGTGGACCTATCTGCATTGCCCATGTGGCACGCTGGGGTTGGCTACCCAGAGGCTATTTAAGCTGTGGGCTGGCTTTCCCCAGGTTGTTGAAGGTTCCTGAATAAACTGCATTGAAAAAAAAATGAGAGAGAGAGAGAAAGAGAAGAAGAAGAAGAAGAAGAAGAAGAAGAAGAAGAAGAAGAAGAAGAAGAAGTAGAAGAAGAAGAAGAAGAAGAAGAAGAAGAAGAAGAAGAAGAAGAAGAAGAAGAAGAAGAAGAAGAAGAAAACAAAGGAAGAGAAAGAATGAAAGGAAGAAAGTGAGAGAAAGAAAAGAAAGAGGAAGGAAGGAAGACTCTCTGTTCCTGTTCTAATGAAGAATTATGGGTAATCATCTCTGGGCATCTGACAGGAAAGGAACCCAAAGAAATGACTGGCACTAGTAACACCACTGACTCGGCTGTGGACAGGGTGCTTGCAAATATAAAACCAAAGAGAACAGGATGCTAGCACTTTGATTCTAGACCATGCATGAGACTGGGTGGTACATACATGAAACTTTGGCTTCTGTCCAGCACTGTGAAACAATACGTGTAGCAATTCTAAGTGTAGGTAACAATATATATTCATCCAGAGAAGCGAGACAAAATTTTTCCAGCCGATCTTATTTTTACTACCTAACAAATTAGCCTAACCTATAATGATAATCTATATAAGAAAAATATTGTATTAACATTTTGAGACTTCTAATAAGAAGAATATGTTAAGAAAACTGAGCTTCAATGTAAATTTCAGTGATATTTAGACTCAAAAATACTATGTATCTTTAAAGGGGATGTAATAAAATGATTTAAAAAGAAAAAAAAAGAATTTGGGGATTTAGTAGTAATAAGACATTTAAATGATAATTACTTTTGAATTTCAAATGTTTATTTCATTTCTCAACTTGTACACAATACGGAAATACCTTTTCTTTTTAATTAATTAATTTTTTATTAATTACAGTTTATTTACTTTCTATCCTAGCTGTAGCCCCTTCCTTTGTCCTCTCCTAAGCCCACCCTCCCTCCTTCTTCTTCTCCTATGCTCCTCTCCAAGTCCACTGATAGGGGAGTTCCTCCTCCCCTTCCACTGACCCTAGCCTATCAGGTCTCATCAGGACTGGCTTTTTTGTCGTCCTCTATGGCCTGTTAAGGCTGCTCCCCCTTCAGGGAGAAATGATCAAAGAGCCAGCCACTGTCAGAGACAGTCCCTCTTTTCCTTACTAGGGAACCCACTTGGACACTGAACTGCCATGGGCTACATCTGTTCAGGGGTTCTAGGTTATATCCATGGTTAGAGTATCAACCTCAGAAAAGATCCCTGTGCCCATGTTTTTTTTTTTTTTTTTTTTTTTTTGAAGGGTTCTGTTGCTCCCCTTGTGGAGCTCCTGTCTTTTCTAGGACTTTCTATCTCCCCCTACTTTCATAAGCTTTCCTGCACTCTTCCCAAATTTGGCTATGAGTCTAAGCATCTGCTTTAACACCCTGCTTGGTAAAGTCTTTCAGAGGACCTCTGTGTTAGGCTGCTCTCCTGTTCCCTGTTTTCACCCTCTTCTGATGTCCATCCTGTTTTGCCTTTCTGAGTGAGGAATGATAGTCTTACCCAGGGACCACCTTCTAGCTCCACTTCTTTAGGTGTACAGATTTAATATGATTATCCTAAATTATATGTCTAATATCCACTTATACCTGAGTATATACCATGTGTGTCTTTCTACTCCTGGGTTACCTCACTCAGGATGATCTTTTCTAGTTCCCACCATTTACCTGCAAAGTTCATAATTTCCTTGTTTTAAATTGCCTGAGTAGTATTCCATAGTGTAAATAAACCACAATTTTTGTATACATCCCTCAATTGTGAGGCATCTGGGTTCTTTCAAGATTATGGCTATTACGAATAATGCTGCTAAGAACATGGTTGAGCCAATGTCCTTGTTGTATACTTGTGAATATTTTGGATATATTCCTAGGTGTGGTATAGCTGGATCTTGAGCTACTACTATTTCTAACTGCCTGAGAAAACACCAATTTAATTTCCAAAGTGGTTGTACAAATTTACATTACCACCAGCGATAGAGGAGGGTTCCCCTTTCTCTACATCCTCTCCAGAATGTACTGTCACTTGAGTTTTTGATCTTAGCCATTCTGATGGGTATAAGGTGAAGTCTCAGGGTTGTTTTAATTGAACATCTGTTTAAGTGTTTCTCTACCATTCAGTATTTCTCTATTGAGAATTCTCTGTTTAGCTCTGTACTGCGTTTTTTAATTGTATTACTTGGTTTGATGCTGTTTATCTTTTTGAGTTCTTTATATATTCTAGATATTAGCCCTCTGTCAGATATAGGGTTGGTGAAGACCCTTTCCCATTTTATTATGATTACAGTGTCATTTCATTTACAGAAACTTCTCAGTTTCCATTTATTGATTGTTGATCTTAGAGCCTGTGATGTTGGTGTTCTGTTCAGGAAGTTATCTCCTGTGCCAATGAGTTCAAGGCTCTTCCCCACTTTTTCTTGTAACAGGTTTAGTATGTCTGGATTTATGTTGAGATCTTTGATACACTTGGACTTTAGTTTTGTGTAGGATGATAAGTATAAGTCTATTTGCATTTTTCTACATGTAGATATCCAGTTAGACCAGCACCATTTGTTCAAGATGCTATCTTTTTTCTATTGTATGGCTTTGTCAAAAATCAGGTGTCCATAAGTGTGTGGGTTTGTTTCTTGGTCTTCTATTTGAGTCCATTGATCCACCAGTCTGTTTCTATGACAGAGCAATGCAGGTTTATAACTGTTGCTCAATAGTACAGTTTGAGATGAGGGATGGAGATACCTCCAGAAGATCTGTTACTGTACAGGATTGTTTTAGATATTCTGGGTTTCTTGGTATTCCATATGAAGTTGAAAATTTTTCTTTCAAGGTCTGTAAGGAATTGTGTTGGTATTTTGGTGGAACATGCATTGAATCTGTAGATTGCTTTTGGTAAGATGGTCATTTTTACTATGTTAATCATGCCAAGCCATGAGCATGGGAGTTCTTTCCATCTTCTGATATTTTCTTCTGTTTCTTTCTTCAGAGACTTGAAGTTGTTGTTTTTTTTTTCATAGAAGTCTTTGACTGTTTTGTTCCTTTCCTCCACCTGTCTGACTGTATATTCCTGCTTTTCCTGCAGTTACTTTACCTGTTTGTTTGAACATTACTGTTTCTTTTATTTATTTCAGGGATTTAATTGTTCCTCTCTGAAGGCCACAACTGTTTGGTGGCATATTCCTGTATATTTTTATGGCCATAATCTTTTTTACTTTATCTTCCTCTATTTCTTTACACATTTTATTTGTTTCCTACATTATCCTCTTCCTAATAATAGATGTGAGGTCTTTTTCTTGAAATTCACTTATGATAGGGTGTCCAGGGTTACTTGCCCCTGGATAACTGAGTTCTGGAGATGCAACATTGTTTTGGCTTTTGTTGGTTGTGCTTTTAAGCTGGCCTCTACCCATCTAGCTGTCTCAGGTGTTGGCTGTTAGTTTCTGGTGCCTGCTGGAATCCTGGGGTGGGGAGAATCCCCTTGGCAGGAAGATGGTTATTCCTGAAGGAGACCTCCTCAGCTTTTTGAGTATGGTCACCAGATGGCCAGTACTTCTCAGGAGTTGCCACAGCTCACCTCAGGAATATGGACCTGTGTGGTATTTGTGGTAGTCGGTAGTCAGGAGAGCTGTCCTCTCACCAGGGGAATTCCTGGAAACATCTGCTCTACCACTGGTTTTCTTGCTCTGAATTTAGTATGCTGCTGCTGCTACTCTTACATTGTGTTTGCTGGGCAAAGCTTACTTAAATAACCAGGGAACCATGTTGTTTAGTCAGTTTTGCTAGGGAGACAGGCTGTGCCTTAGCAGTCTTGGGGTGGAGGGCAGAACTCATGGATCCCAGGCTTCTGTAGGTCTGAGGTTGTAACTCTGGGCCCCAGTACTCATGCAGTAATCAGTGGCAGGTGAGTGCAGTACTCCTGGGTTTGGCAGGATGCTAGTGCCTGGAGCCCTTGGGAACCCAGGGACTCTTCTCTGGATTAGCTGAGTGTCCTTTGATCAGGCCTGATGTTTCCCCCACCCTGTGGTTTTCTCCCAAGAGGGAGACCCCACTCTTTGGTGTTTTGGGGTCCACAGTTAAGTCTGGGATGGTGAGTAAAGCATGCAGGCACAGGGGAGTGGTTCAGTGCTGGCAACTGGGCACCTGCAGGAACCCAGAAACTTTTCTGGTGAATTTTTAGGGGAGGGTGGTTTGCTTCGGTGCCCTGAGGGCAGACCTGATGTTTCCTTCACTGGTGGGTTTTTTCCCAACAAGGAAACCCAGTCTCTGGTGTTTGGGGGCACACACTTCTGCTTGGGATATTAAATAGGGCACATAGTCAGGTCTTTCGGCTGGTGGCTGAGTGCCTGCCAGAGGCGGGACCATTTCCAGGGATTGTTTGGTTAATTCGATGTCAGTCCCGATTGCTTCTTTCACTATGGGGTTTTCTCTGTACTGGAAAACCCAGTCTTTGATGTGAGGCTCACAGTTCAGTCTGGGATGGTGATCAGAGCATGCAGGTGTTTGGCTATGGGCTGACAACTGAGTGGCTGTGAAGACCTAGGAACAATTCTGTCGTTTAGCTGGATGACCAAAAAATGGACCCAATTGCTTCCCACACGGTGGGATTTCCTCTCACCTGGAAACACAATCACTGGTGTTTTAGGGCCCAGGGTTCAGTCTGTCGGTTGCTGTGCAGTCATTGCTGCCCTGCACTTCAGACACAAGGTCCTTTTGGCACCTCCATTTTGGATCTCCCCACCAGTCTTATTTTTAAAAGACATTTGAATAGTCTGAAGTACTGATAGTCTGTATATACTTCTTTAATTATAGAGGAGACAGCTTGCCATTATACCAGAAATAGTTAATATTACATCAGTAGACAACCTAGAAACACACAACTCCTTCTGCTTTACCATTCATGTTTATTTGGGAAAGGTCTAGGCAGTGAGATCATACCAGATTCTATAAGGTTTTATATGCTTACAGTCTACCTTTTATGAGAACAGTAGATTAGAATCATAGCATGTATAAGGCTTATTTTTTAATCTAAGAAGTATTTCTAATGTGATTATCATAAATATATACTTGGGTGTTTTTGGTATCACATACAACTAAATCTTAAAATAAAGTTATTTATATATGGGTTTAAAAAGAAATGACAAAAAAAGAGAAGCTTCTCTTTGGAACAGAGGGAGATGATTACCGAAAACCACAACCAATCAAAAGGCCAAGGTATAAAGGCCAATCTCAATCCAATGCAATACAATTCCCACACATAAGGCTAAGGGACCAGTGTAGAAGATGAGAAGAAAAGATTGTAAGAGCCAGAATAACAGATAGTTTGTTGTAAGGTCGTGTCTCTTAGGAATATCAGAAATTACACCCATAAAAATCTTAGCAATATGCCTTCCTAAACAGGAAATGAACAAGAGCAACCATAATAGCCATGCTAGCTAGACATAGGAAAGCTCTTGAGGCCTCAGTCTTACAGAAAAGAACTATAGGAAGTTAAGGAACATTGGGAGCAGGAGAAATAGTCTTTCTCAGGGAAGAGAACAGCAATTGGTCATCCAGTACCAATGTGTCAGTCCTGAAAATATACATAGAAGTAGCATTATATAGACTGAGCAGTTTATATTTAGGTATATATAACTATATTTATTATATTATATGCGTATATATATATCTTTATATATACATATTCATATATAAATTATAAATTAACAATGAACATAAGGCCATAAATTTGAAAGAGAGCAGGGAGACAAATTATTGGAAGTTTTGGAGGGAGGAACAGGAAGGGGGAATGATGGAATTATATTATAATTTAAAAATAAAAAAAATAACTTTTTGAAACTATGCTAAAAAAATTCCCCACAGACTTCCCTACAGCAAATCTGATGGAGGCATTTTCTCAGATGACTTGTGTCAAGTTGACAAAAAATTAAGCACAATAACAAAATATTAATAATTAGTTAATGCAAGTATAGGTCATAAAGATATATAAGATGCCTTTCTTTTTATCCTTTCCCTACATTTAACATTTTAAAAAATACTGAGAGAAAAAGAGGTTTTAGTAACTTGCAATAGAAATGTATGAATGGTCATACTTTGACTGACCATCTATTTAAAAAAACAGCCAGGGCTTTTGACCACATCTCACTATAATGGCAGCCATAGCAACGACATAAAAAAAGCCATTCTTGTAAAAAATTTCCTATGTCTTTCTATTTTTTAACTAAAACTAGTATCATTATGCACAATTACTACACTGACTTTCACCAGTGCTACCTACAGAGTGGTCTGTGGGGCTAGAGTCAAGGAGAAATAAAAATGCCCAGACTTATTGACTCTTAATCCACACATATATCAATCATTGATACCTAGGGAATTTATAAACACATGTATGGGCATGCACAGATAGACAGACACACTCAGAAAGAGAAAAAAGGAGTTAGAGAGAGCATAGCTTAAGAAGGACTGCCTCAATCTCTATACTTGGCTTCCTGTCTTTTTTTTATGTTATCTCCTACTAGCCTCCCTATTTGTCACTCCAGTACAGTCATATTGGACTCCTTGATTTTGTAAATTATTCCCAAATAAAGTTCATTTTAAGATTTATCTGCTTATCATGTTTTTTCCTAAATATTACTTATTTTTTTATAATTTTTATTTGTTCATTTACTTATTACTTCACTGAAAATGCTTCAGCATGCCTGTCAGAGAACAACTTGTGAAATTGTGTTCTCTCTTCCCACCATGTAGGTCCTAAAGTTCAAATACATATCTCCAGGCTTTTGCATTTTTTTAATGTCTTTCCCCTGAAGTAAGCATGCTACATTTGTCCACCTAGCTTAATTGCCTTAATTCGATCAAGAATTCTCACAAATATCTAGATCAGTGAGGTTTTCCCAATACAGAACCTCAAGACCCTCACCCCCCTACACACAAGAATTCTTTTTCTCCTTACCAAGGTTTACATTTGTGTGAAGACTGCAGTGACCACTTGGGATGGTCTCTGTTTATAAATTTGTTTCTTATTTTGCTTATTCTACATTCTGTGTGAGTTCTTTGTTGCAGTCGTACTACTAAACCAGTAGTTGGCCTATGGTGATAATTCAATAAATACTAGGTAAATGAATTTCTAACCAACTTATCTGTAATTCTTATTCATCAAAATTGTCCATATTTTAGAAAAACAGAGCCTCACACAAGACAAGGAACCTGCCCAAAGTTATGCAGCTTTTAATATATGTAGTGTTAGTTAATTTGATTTGGAGTCTAAATTCTAAATGCTTTGGGACTGATTTCCTATTTATCGTGTGTTGGTCAGCATTCTGTTATCATAACAAATGTATGAAGTAAACCAACTAAAAAGAATAGAATATTGTTCAAGATCACACAGACTTCAGTTTATGCTTGCCAGGCTACATCATTCTTGAGTTTGGGGTAAAGATGCACATCACAGTGGGAAGTGCTTATAACAGAGAAACTGCTTATTTCACCCAGGCTAGGAAGGAGAAAGATGGGGTAAGGAAGAAGAGGAAACACAGAGAGTTCAAGAGACAGGGGCAGTAGAGGCATACTTGCAGTGACCTCAATTGTTTGCACTTAGTCCCAGATCTTTTTGTAATTTTTATTTTTTATAATAAATACAGTATTTTTTATTTTGTTTTCCAGCTGTAGGCCCCTCCCTCATTCTCTCCCAGTCCCACCCTCCCTCCCTCATCTCCTCCCTGCCCCTTTCCAAGTCCACTGATAGGAGAGGTCCTCCACCCTTTTCATCTGACCCTAGCTTATCAGGTCTCATCAGGACTGGCTGCATTATCTTCCTCTGTCTCCTAACAATGCTGCTCCTCTCTCGGTGGGGGAGGGAGGTCAAAGAACCAGCCACTGAGTTCATGTCAGAGACAGTCCCTGTTCCCCTTACTAGAGAACTCACTTGGAGACTGAGCTGCCATGGGCTACATCTGAGCAGGGGTTCTAGGTTATATCCACAAATGGCCCTTGGTTGGAAAATCAGTCTCATAAAAGACTCCTGTGCCCAGATATATTTGGTCCTTGTGAAGTTCCTGTCCTCTCCAGGTCTTACTAACTCCCAGTTCTTTCATATGCTTCTCTGCACTCTGTCCAAGGTTTAGTTATGAGTCTCAGTATCTGCTTTGATACACTGCTAGGTAGAGTCGTTCAGAGGCCCTCTATAGTAGGCTCTTGTCCGGATTCTTGTTTTCTCCTACTTCCAATGTTCATGCCATTTGTCTTTCTAAGTGAGAATTGATCATCATACCTCGTGTCCTCCTTCTTTTTTAGCTTCTTTAAGTGTACAGATTTTAGTATGTTTATCTTATATTATAGGTCTAGTATCCACTTGTGAGTATATACTCTGTGTGTCTTTGTGCTTCTGGGATACCTCACTCAGGATGATCTTTTCTAGATCCCACCATTTGCCTACAAATTTCATGATTTCCTTGTTTTTAATTGCTGAATAGTATTCCATTGTGTAAATGTACTATAGTTTCTATATCCATTCCTCCGTTGAGGAACAAAAGCAAAGGACACTATCATCAGAACAAAACAACAGCCTACAGACTGGGAAAGGATCTTCACCAACACTATAACTGACAGAAGGCTAATATCCAGAATATATAAAGAACTAAAGAAGTTAAAAAGCAATGAATTAAGCAATCTGATTAAAAAATGGAGTAAGGAGCTAAACAGAATTCTCTGTAGAGGAATATAGAATGGCAGAGAAACACTTGAAGAGATGTTCAACGTCCTTAGCCATCAGGGAGATGCAAATCAAAATGACCCTGAGATTTCACATTCACCCATTAGAATGGCTAAGATCAAAAACTCAAGTGACAACACATGCTGGAGAAGTTGGGGAGAAAGGGAACCCTCCTCCATTGCTGGTGGTAATGTAAACTTGTACAACCACTTTGGAAGTCAATCTGGTGCTTTCTCAGACAATTAGGAATAGTGCTTCCTCAAGATCCAGCTATACCACTCCTAGAAATATATCCAAAATATGCTCAAGTACACAACAAGGACATTTGTTCAACTATGTTTGTAGCAGCTTTATTTGTAATAGCCAGAAGCTGGTCCCATATCTTAAAGTTCTATCTCCTAGCAGCAATGGCATGTTCTAGAAACCAAGCCTACTACAATGACTTTTGGATAGAAAATCCAAATATAAACCTATGGGAAGCAGTCTGAGAAGTAGAATATATATATAGTCACTGTGCTGCCCTGAGATGGGAGGATAGTGATTCCTGGCTATTACACAGCATGTTCCATTTAGAAAGGATTTTTGTATGTGGGCTTTTAAATTTCTTCACCTTCTCTACCCATTCTCATTCTTTATCCTTCCAAGGAATCAGGACTGGTTTCTCTCATTGGGCCCTGACTTCTCAATCCCTATATGTAATAAGTTAGTATAGCTTAATTAGCATGTATCTCAATAAGGATACAGATGCCAACATCCTCTCAATCATCAGCAGGAATTGGAATGGTAATATCTACTTACCACTGGCATAAAAGCACTGGACAGTCACTAATCCTTCTTATATTTATGGATGGGAGCCTAGTCTTTAATGGCTGAGTCCTCTCTCCCAGCTCAATCACTGATCAATCTTAAAGACACTACTGCAACTGTGACCTTGGTGACAGATTTCTTTGGGTCAGCATCTGCTGCATCAGAGACAATACCTACACCAGTATACACTGCCCTGGTTCTCTTCATGTCCTTACTGTTCTATCAAGCATTTTATTTTATTTGAAACTCAATGATCCAAAGTCAGGAAATTAACTTTGGTTAATGTCTTCATTTAAAGTATCTACCAGAAAAGAACATATACAAATGAATGGATTGACTTCTCAGTGCTGGGCATGAGACAGTGGAAGCTCTCTGATCTCATGGAACCTCCCAGCACTGCCAGTGTTGAGGGCATGTACTGGTGTGCCAGATCAGCACTGATGTTATTATCTAAATGGTGCAGTCAGAATTTTAAGCAACCATATTTTATAAAAATACTCAAAATAATTGCAATGATTATCCAAATTTAAAATTTGTGTGTGTGTGTGTCCATGTGAAATATCCCAGTCTTTAGTAGCTGTGGTCTCAAAAAAAGAACAATACTAAGCAGATGATAGAAAGAGGAAAAAATTACGTTATTGACCCTCAACAAACATCACAGACAGTCAATGACCAATAAAAGTCAATGATGTGCTAAGAGTCCATTTACACTATTGATTTAACTGCTCACTGAGCTGCATTTCTTTATTTGCCTGCTGTCTTTTTTAGTACCAGGCCGGTCCCATTGAGAGACATCTAGCAAATTTTGATATTTGAACAATCTTGATCACCTTCAAGGACCAATACATAGAGGATACTACAGAATGGGTGTGGCATACAGGTAATATTATGAATGCTGAGCAGCTTGTATTTATATATTTAGGAATATATATGTATATATACATATACATACACACATATATATATATGTATATATAAACAATTAGTGGAAAAAGAAGTCATGAATTGGAAGGAGCAAGGAAGGATATATGGAAAGGATTGAAGTGAAGAAATAGAAGAGGAAAATGATGTAACTATATCATAATCTCAAAAAATAAAATAAATCAATAAAAATTAAAAAAAAACAAAGACAATGTGGCCGTGATGCATAAGGACCACTAATACCAAGACATCTACTTTAACATAGAAAACATAGGGTAAATATAAAAACAATGTCCTCTATCAATAAATAATTATGTCTCTTGTTTGTGAATACTGAATAAAGTTATGTTTGTTTTATTTAATTGTAATAGTCAAGCATCATCAAAATAGAATAACAACAAACTGTGCGTTCTTTCTTTTACAGAGACCAAACATTACATTGGGTGGATAGGAAGACTGAGAAGATCTGCTTAAAGTTGGGAAAAACAAAAGAAGATGATTAAAACATACTGTATGAGAAATTTTAAATAAAATTAACCAATTAACAACTGGAAACTTTTCATCACATAGTTGGCTGCTGTAATAAAATAGAAAGACTTTATCATAGAAAGAGATTCTTCCTTTCTATAAGGAAAAGATGCTACAGTATTTCCTAATTCCTTAGGTATATTTATTGAGCAATCAAAGCAAGGAATCAACTTTAAAATTGTATCAAACTTAAGGATATGACAAAGACACTGGAAAGCAACTAATATGATACTCTTCCCTATCATTCTTGCTCAAAACCCACAAGTATCTAGCCAGTTAGATCTGACTTCCTGTCAGTTCAAAGTGAATGTCCTTCTAGATGTTACTCTTAGCATTTGATTCATCACTTCCTGATCCATTTGGAGAAATATAACATTGAAACATTATTTATATGCAGTTTGAGTTATGATTTTTCCAGCAACTATATCTATTTGTATTTTGTGTTACTGTGTTTATGTTCTCACAATAGACATAGTACGTAATGAATGCTCAAAAAATATAAAGTAATTGATTTGTTACTAGAAAAAATTGTCTAATTTAGGAAAATTATGTTTTGAAATGCAGTTAAGCAACAGCCCATTTAAAAAGTACTAGTCAAATTAGACTTTTAAAATATTTTTATTAATTCATAGAGAATTATCTGTAATGAATCTTGATCATACACACATCCTACTCCTTCCTCAACTCTTCCCAGATCTACCCCCTCATCATCTGTTCATCTTCTCTTTTTTGAGATGAGCTTATTTTGTATTAGTTTAACATTGCCAAAATCTTGAGAATATTTATTTAATAATGTAAGGTAAGATCAGTATAATTCTTCCTTCAATTTCTGTTTGTTTGGAAATGTTCACACATATATAGATGATAAATAATGAATTTCAACCGTTTTATTCCTCATTCTCCTTCCTTATCTTTCCCTGTCTCATTGATACCATTCTTTCCAACAAGTCACCTTCCTACTTTTCTAAGATCAAATTAAAATATTAATTCCAAAAAAGTGCTAATTTAGGCATCTCTCTAACTGCATATAATCAATAAGATGGATTATATGATGATATTTCTATTTTAGGGTTTTGAAACAGTCTTATTATATATGCTAAGATAATCTTGAATTCATCATGTACCTCACACTGGTATCAAACTCAGTATTCTCCTGCCTTGGCCAGCCAAGTTCTGACATAAGAATCATGTACCATCACATGTTGTCCTTTTTTCTTTTCTTTTTTTTTCATTTTTTTGAGGAACTTCCATATTGTTTCCATGATAACTTTACTAATTCACTATTCAGACTCTGTTAAAAAGCACACTGGCAAGCTACACATTTATTTTGCAAGAAGTTATTATTCAGAATATATAAATAACTCAGTGGAATAGTAAAACACCAAGACAATCCAGTTTAAATGAGGACAATGGATTTACTAGGTACTTCTCAAAAGGGGACATACAAGTGACAAAAAAAGAAACTTCATGAAAAATGTTCAAAGTCACTAAACAAGACAAACAATAAAATCAAAACTGCAATGAAATCTTACCATATTTAGTTATAATGGACCTCATTAAAAAAAAAAAAACGATGTAACCAATAGACAACAAGAGATGGAATAAACTCAGGTGTAGAAGATACGATGGAAAAAATCTATGTATCCATCAAAACAAATGTTAAATCTAAAAAATTCCTGACACAGACTGTCCAAGAAAACCAAGACACCATAAAAAGACAAAATCTAAAAATAATAGGAAAAAAGGAAAAAGAAGATTCTGGTCTCCAAAGCCCAAAAATAATTCCAGCAAAATAGTAGAATTTAAAGGAGAGGCTTATAAGCATACAATTTCAAGGAGAGGCCTATAAGCATACAAGAGACCTGCAGAACACCAAATAGACCACAAAAGAAAATTCTCCAACCACATAATAATCAAAATAGTAAGTATACAGAACAAAGAAAAAAAATACTAAAAGATGCAAGGGGAAAAGGCCAAGTAACACATAATGGCAAACCCATCAGAATCACACCTGACATCTCAACAGAGACTATGAAAGTCAGGAGAGCCTGAACGAATATCATGCAGAACCTAAAAGAACACAGATCTCAGCTCAGACTACTATACCCAGGAAAACTCTCAATCATCATAGATGGAGAAAACAAGATAGTCAATGACAAAAACAAATTTCAACAATACCTAACCACAAGTCCAGCATTACAGAAGATACTAGAAGAAAAAATACAACCCCGGAAAGCTACTACATTCAGGAAAACACAGGAAACAAATAACCTCACTACAGCAAAACTAAAAGTAGCCAAGCACACAAACACATGACCACAGTCAACATTAAAATCAATGGTTCTAAGAGCTACTGGTCATTAATCTCTCTCAACATCAATGGACTCAATTCTCAAATAAAAATACACAGAGTAACAGAATGGATGCATAACAAGACCCAACAATCTGTTGCATACAAGAAACACACCTAAGTCACAAAGATAGACATTACCTGAGAGTAAAGGACTGGAAGATGCTTTTCCAAGCAAACAGACCCAAGAAGCAGCAGGGGTACCCATTCTAATACCTAATAAAGCAGACTTTCAACCGAAATTAATCAAAAGAGATGGGGAATGTCACTGCATACTCATAAAAAAAAATTCCACCAAGAAGACATTACAATTCCCAAATACAAGGGTAAACACATTTGTAAAAGAAACATTAATAAAACTGAAACCACACATAGATCCTCACACATTAATAGTGGGAGACTTCAGCACCCCACTCTCAACAAAGGACAGGTCAACAAAACAGAAATTAAACAAAGAAACAATGACTCTAACAGACATCATGAATCAAATGAACCTAAGAAACATCTACAGAACCTATCACCCCAACACAAAATAATTTACCTTCTTCTCAGCACCTAATGGGCCCTTCTCCAAAATAGACCATATGGTTGGTCACAAAGCAATCCTCAACAGAAAAAGAATAATGAAATAATCCTTTGTATCCTATCTGACCATCATGGACTAAAGCTGGACCTCAACAACAACAGAAATAGCAAAAAGCCTACACACACATGGAAACTGAACAACTTGCTACTCAATGACAGTTGGGTCAGGGAAGAAATTAAAGACTTCCTAGAATTCAATGAAAATGAAGACACAACATACCCAAACTTATAGGACACAATGAAAGCAGTGCTAAGAACTTCAAAGCACTAAGTACCTTCAAGAAGAAATTCCACTCAGCTCATACAAGCAACTTGATGGCTCACCTAAAGCCCTGAGGGGGGAAAAAAGAAGCAGACCCACCCAATAGGAGGAGACAGTTGGAAATAATCAAAATCTGGGCTGAAATCAATAAATAATTAATAAATTAAAAAACTCAAAGAATCAATGAATCCAAGAGCTGGTTCTTTGAGAAAATCAATAAGACAGACAAGCTCTTAGCCCCAAACTAACTAAAAGGCAGAGAGACACTGCTCAAATCAACAAAATCAGAAATGAAAAGGGGGACATAACAGCAGACACTGAGGAAATAAAAACAATCAGTAGGTCTTACTTCAAAAGTCTATATGCAACAAAATTTGAAAATCTATACGCAATGGACAATTTTCTTGATTGATTCCATTTACCAAACCAGAAACAAGACCAAATAAATCAATTGAATAGTCCTATATCCCCCCAAAATAATAAAGCTGTCGTCAAAAGTCTCCCATCCAAAAATTGCCCAGGGCCAGATGGTTTCAGGGAAAAATTCTACCATACCTTCAAAGAAAAGCTAACACCAACACTCTTCAAATTATTCCACAAAATGGAAACAGAAGGAACATTACCAAACTCATTCTATGAAGCCACAGTCACCTTGATAACTAAACCTCACAAAGACCAAACAAAGAAAGAGAATTTCAGGCCAATCTCCCTTATGAACATTGATGTAAAAATACTCAAAAAAAAAATACTTGCAAACCAAATCCAAGAACAAAGCAAAGATATCATCCAATATGACCAAGTAGGTTTCATCCTAGGTATGCAGGTGTGGTTCAATATAAAGAAATCCATCAATGTAATCTACCATACAAACAAACTGAAAAAAAGCCACATAATTTCCTTAGATGCTGAAAAGGCATTTGATAAATTTCAACATTCACTTATGTTTAAAGTCCTGAAGAGATTAGGGATAAAAGGCACTTACCTAAACATAGTAAAGGCAATATGAAGCAAGCCTATAGACAACATCAAACTCAATGGAGAGTAACTTAAATCAATCCCACTGAAATCAGGGACAAGGAAAGGCTCCCCACTCTCTCCATACCTCTTCTACATAGTTCTTAAAGTCCTTGCTAGAGCAATAAGACAATTGAAGCAGATCAAGGGGATTCAGTTTGGAAAGGAAGAAGTCAAAGTATCACTATTTGCAGATGATATCATAGTATACATGAGTGATCCCAAAAATTCTACCAAGGAACTCATCAGGTGATAAACACCTTCAACCAAGTAGATGGATGCACAATTAACTAAAATAAAATTAGTAGGACTCCTGTACACAAAGGACCAATTGGCTGAGAATGAAATTAGGGAATACCCCACACAATAGCCACAAAGGAAATAAATTACCTTGGTGTAACACCGAAAAAGCAAGTCAAAGACTTGTATGAAAGAAAATTTCAAGTCTCTAAAGAAAGAAATATAAGAAGATATCAGAAGATGAAAAGATCTCCCATGCTCATGGCTTAGCAGGATTAACATAGTAAAAATGGCCACTTTACCAAAAGCAATCTGCAGATTAATGCAATTCCCATCAATTACCAACACAATTTTTTACCGGACTTGAAAGAAAAATTCTCAACTTCTTAAGGAATAACAAGAAACCCAGAATAGCTAAAATAATCCTCAAAAATAATAGATCTTCTGTAGGTATCTCAAGGCTTGATTTTAGGCTGTAGTATAGAGTAACACTAATAAAAACTGTATGGTACTGTCATAGAAACTGGCTGGTGGATCAATGGAATCGAATAGAAGACCCAGAAACAAACCCACACACTTATGGACATCTGATTTTTGGCAAAGATGCCAATACCATACAAGGAAAAAAGATAGCATCTTCAACAAATTCTTCTGGTCCAACTGGATGTAGAAAAATGCAAATAAATTCCTACTTATCACCCTGCACCAAACTAAAATCCAAGTGGATCAAAGACCTCAACATAAAACCAAACTCACTAAACATGTTAGAAGGAAAAGTGGAGATGAACGTGGAACTCACTGGTACAGAAGGTAACTTCCTGAACAGAACACAAACAGCACAGGCTCTAAGAGCAACAATCAATAGATGGGACCTCATGAAACTGAAAAGTTTCTCTAAAGCAAAGCACACTGTCATCAGAATAAAATGTCAGCCTACAGACTGGGAGAGAATCTTCACCAACCCTATATCTGACAGAAGGCTAATGTCCAGAATATATAAAGAACTGAAGAAGTTTAGCTGCAACAATTAAAAACTGTGGTACAGAGCTGAACAGAGAATTCTCAATAGAGGAATATCTAATGGCAGAGAAACACCGAAAGCAATGTTCAACATCCTTAGTCATCAGGGAGATGCACATCAAAACAATCCTGAGATATCACCTTCCACCCCTCAAAACGGCTAAGATGAAAAACTCAAGTGACAATAGATGCTGGAGTGGATGTGGAGAAAGGGGAACCCTCCTCCATTACTGGTGGGAATGTAAACTTAGACAGTTACTTTGGAAATCAATCTGGCTCTTTCTCAGACAATTAGGAATAGTGATTGCTCAAGATCCAGCTATACCACTCCTAGGCATATATCCAAAAGATACTCAAGTATACAACAAGGACATTTGCTCAACCATGTTCATAGCAGCTTTATTCATAAAAGCCAGGCTCTGGAAACAAACAAGATGTCTCTCAGTTGAGGAATGGATACAGAAATTTTGGTACAATTTCACTATGGAATACTACTCAGCAAGTCAAAACAAATGAAATCAAGAAATTTGTAGGCAAATGGTGGGAACTAAAGATCATCCTGAGTGGGTTATCCAAGAAGCAGAAAGACACACAAGCTATATACTCGCTTATAAGTGGATATTAGACATAAAATATAGGATAATCTTACTAAAATCTGTACACCTAAAGAAGCTAGACAAGAAGGAGGACCCTGGGTAAAATGCTCAATCCTCATTCAGAAAGGCAAATGGGAGAGACATGGGAAGAGAGAAAAAAACAGGGAACAGGAGAGGAGCCTACCCCAGAGGTCCTCTGAAAGACTCTACCCAGCAAGGTATCAAAGCAGATGATGAGACTCATAGCCAAACTTTGGGCAGAGGGTAGGGAATCTTATGAAAGAAGGAGGAGATAGTAAGATCTGGAGGGGACAGGAGGTCCACCAGGATATCAACAGAACCAAAAAATCTGGACACAAGGATCTTTTCTGAGACTGATACTCTAAACAAGGACCATTCATGGAGATAACCTAGAACCCCTGTATAGATTTAGCCCACGGCAACTCAATCTCCAACTGGGTTCCCTAGTAATGGGAACAGGGACTGTCTCTGACAAGAACTCAGTGGCTGGCTCTTTGATCACCTCCCCCTGAGAGGGAAACATCCTTACCAGGCCACAGGGGAGGACAATGCATCCAATACTAATGAGATCTGATAGGCTAGGTTCAGATGGAAGGGGAGGAGAACCTTCTCTATCTGTGGACTGGAGGAGGGGCATAGGAAAAAGAGGGAAGGTGGTCCATGGAGGGGACAACGGAAGGGGCTACAGTTGGGATACAAAGTGAATAAATTGTAATTAATAAAAAATAAATTAATTAAGAAGAAAAGGTGTATTTCCGTATTGTGTACAAGTTGAGAAATGAAATAAACATTTGAAATTCAAAAGTAAATATCATTTAAATGTCTTATTACTACTAAATCCCCAAATTCTTAAAAGATACTTGAGACCAAGTTGCAAGGAGTTGATGGAAGACAAAAATGGAAATGATAAAGATAAAATCCATGTCATGAGGAAATTAAAAAAAAAAGTGTTAGTAAAAATCTTTCCCCTTTCCTCCATACATGTGCCAAATAAGTGAAAGTACTAAGAAAAAAACTACCATTTACTGAAGTGAAATCATTAAATATTTAAATCAGAGTACTCTATCTATTCTCCTTTTGTGATTTTTTTATAATTCTATCATTTGAAAACCTTCTTCCTAAAAATAAAACAAATTTAAATGAAGCATCAAAAGATAATATTTACGTGTTTATAAACAAGTAAATAAATTTTATAAACCTTTACTCTACCTTGAATGTAATCCTATCGTTATCTTCAGCAACATGGAGACTTTTATGTGCTCATAACTTACAAAGTTTTATATATTTATCACACTCACTGAGTTTTCAATATGTTTTAGTACCCTGCGTCCCAAAAAAATTTATTTTGCAAGGGATTAATTGACACATATAACACAGCTTTTTCAACGTCACCCAAAGAAGAAATTCAACAAGTTATTCGTATATTTACTCAAAGCAGCCGATACATCAAGTAAGTTTGACACTCGATAGCACTTGTTCATATGTGTTTTGATGTTCAGTCACAGCATCATTATAATAAATCTTAATCCCAACTTTCTATAAATTTAATATTGTTTTATCTATTATAATATATTGCAACAGACCTAATTTGGGATCAATTCCATGTGAGCCTTAATTTACCTTACTGATTTTGCTACTGTAGATGCCAGAGATTTGCCAGAGTGGTGGTAAGACATTGCTACACAGTTTTAAAAGCATTAATTGAAATTTAAATGACAGCAAAAAGAAAAACACAGTCAGAGTTTTTGAAGTGGAGCAAAACTTGCAAACAAAGGAATGCTTTTGCAAAGGAATAATTAAATTGCAAGAAGATATAAGACTGATTTTTATATCAAGTAGCAAATCATCTTATTTAATCTTTCCAAGAGCCACCTACTCACCGTGTCACTGCTAGATGTCAAGCTTCTTTCTTCGCTATTTAACAATGGCATTTCTAATGATGGTTAAAGGCTTCATCTGGTTGCAAAGACCTCCAGAAAGGAAGTAAAATCATGATTAAAATGCTGGTATGAACCATCCTATCTGCTTCAGGCAACATGAGTGAATTACACCCACAGGGAACAAGATGTCCCAGGGTTGATTCTGAGAGGACTTGCAGCTCATGAAACAATGATATCTATTAGCAGGTTCCATTGTCAGTTATCAACTATCCAAAAGAACATACTGAGATACAAAATAATTTGTGCTGAAGTTTACACTGATTTTTGAAAAGAAAGCCTCTGAGCAAATGGTTTTCTCAATTATTATCACAAAAGAAATAGCTTCAGTTCAGTCTTTTATATAATATACAAGCCCCTATTGCAACTCTCCCCAAATAAGAAGCAGAGGCATGAGATAAAGTTCGAGTTTCAACCAAGGGTTTTTAGTTCCAGCATTCATAAAGGACAGGCAAGTATATCACCAGTTCAAGGTCGGCCTGATCTGCCTAGTGAGTTACAGTAAAGCCTGCCTGGAGGGGGAGGAGTGAGAAGAACTGATACATGGAGAAAGGGACAGAAAGGGAAGAGGAAAGAAAAGAAAAGAAAAGAAAAGAAAAGAAAAGAAAAGAAAAGAAAAGAAAAGAAAAGAAAAGAAAAGAAAAGAAAAGAAAAGAAAAGAAAGGGGAAATAAAATAGAGTGTTGTAAAGTGATAAGGGAAACTAGAACAGGAGAATTGAATGGGGAGAGGCATAGGAGGGCAATGTAAAGGAGGGAATATGTGGAGGGACAATACTAAAGGCCCTTTGAAAAACCATACGGAGAACTACAGGTGGACAATGCATAGAGCACAAGAGACTTGGGAGCACTCAGTCTTAAATGAGATGCCTTCATCAAATCCCTCCCCTCAGGGCTCAGGGATCTGTGTGGAAAAGGAGGGAGAAAGGTTATAACAGCCAGAGGCTGTGGATGACTCCAAGGAAGCAAGTGTCTTTCTTACACAAGCACACTTTAAAGCAGAGACACTGTGGTCCACACAGATAAGGCCTGCTCAGTTTCAAGCCACACATGCCCTAGCATGAGAAGGGGAAGTGGACACAAGTCCCACCCTTAACTAAGAAGTTATTTTCAATTGATACCTGCTGGCAAAAGGAAAATTAGTTTTCTTTGACAGCATATCACTGGGTATATCAGCCAAAATCCATGGTGGGCTCCACACCCAGGAGTAGTTGGCTAATATAAAATAGACTCTATGTGATTATTTTTCTGTATGTGTAGAGTTTTTATTTTGTAGTTTGGTGGGTTTTTTATTTGCTGTCTTACTTTTTAATATGCCATTAAATAATTTTATGGCACTATAACTGCATCATAATGATATGCTGCTGAAAATTTGTATGAAACATGGCCTTGATTGTGACCTTCTTTCACCCTCCAAAAACCCCTGTATCTACAGTGTATATAATAATGAGAACACAGTTTATTGTTTGAGAAAAGAAATGACAAACAAGTCAACATGTTTTTTTTTTTCTTTTTATCCATTTCACGGGTCATGGGAAAGGACAAGTTGATTCTAAAAGAAAAAGGATAGGGCATGGAGGGAAGCAAAAGAAAGAAAAATAGAGGTTTGATTAGAAAGCTTTTTGATGTTTAATAGCAAATTTAAGAATAATGCTTGTTATGCTAGGTAGTTTTATGTGACTTTGACACATGCTAGTCATTTAGGAATAAGGAATCTTACTTGAGGAAATGCCTCCATAGCATTTGCCTATAGACAAGTCTGCAGGGAATTTTCTTGATTGATGATTGATATGAGAAGACCCAGATCACTGTGGGCAGGGCCACCCCTGGAAAGGTGCTTGGGCCTAGGTTGTCCAAAACACAGGTTGAATAAGCCATGGGTAACAAGCCAGTAAGCAGAACTTACTCCTTCATGGCCCCTGCATCAATTCCTACCTCCTGACCTTGCCTTGAGTTCCTGTCCTGGCTTCCCTTCAGTGATAGACTACAAGCTGTAAGACAAGATAAATCCTTACATCTCCAAACTACAAGTTATGCGTTTAAGAAAAACACTAGACACCCTAAAACATTCATTAATTAAGCAATAAATTTACCTAGAAATAGCTGGATAAGTAAAAGTTCTATCATCAATAAAATACAAACCATAACTAATGATGCCCTACGATGTGTTTTGAAAATTAAGGACTCTTGAAAATGAGAGTCTATATCATTACATATCTAATGGTGCATACTTTGCTGTAAGACATTAGAAGGTGTTTTCTCTGTGTAAGATTGACTTTTTGGCACTTTTTCAAGCTCACACTTAACTTATGCTTCTATTACAGATTCTGTAGCAGAAATTTCTTTCATTCCAGAATTCAGGCTGTACAGTTTATTACAATAATAAGGTAATAGCAACCTAATCCCTTTTGAACGGGTTTGCAGAAAGTATGAGTACAACATTAGCACATGATAGAATTTCTGACCTGTCTCTGGTGAAGTACAGGCAATTGAGGCCTCAGACAATGTGATTTTTCTCATAACTTGCTTTTATTCCAGTATGTCCCAATGTCTTATGTAGAGATGTCTAGTATCCATTACTATTTTATAGGAAAAGGACATATTTAATACAACATTTGAGTCAATTCTGCTAGGTTGCTACATCAACATTGAATTTCAAAGGACTTCAGTGTTTAGGGGTTGAATTTTCTTCACTCCACAGAATATGGATAACTCTTTTGATCAGACAAATCATCAAAGAAAATGTGTAAGGGAGGGAGGATCCAAGATGGCAGAGACCAGTGCACACCTTATCTGAAGTGCAGAGGACTCAAAACTCCAAAACTGGTGAGTGGTTGGGCTGCTGAAGCCAATGCATTTACTTTGAGGCTTCCTGGGCTAGAGGAGACAACACATTATCTGGGACAGATTGGATTCAGGCCCCACATGGATGTCTCCAGGAACTGAAAGTGACAAACTCCTACCCCCTGCACTTTTGCTTGCTCTAGCAATGGTGACGGTGGCAGCTGCAGCAGCAGCAGCATAGGCTGCAGGATCAGGGAGTGCATAACCCCAGGTAAGGGGCCTCCTTACTCTACCAGCCAAGCAGCCGACCCAAATCTGAGAGTAGAAAACCATGGGCTCACTGAGCTTTCCGCATAAGTCTGCAAACTAGCAAGATGGCGAGTGAGTGCATACAGAGTTCCAGATCCGGTGTCCCTCTAGGCTAGTCACCAGACATCAGATCCCTCCCAATCATACCCCCACTGTGGACAACATAAGAATTCCTCAGGACAGTGTTCTCAACATTAAAGCCCCTGTTCCATGGATCTCCCAGTGGAGTCCAGGCAAACAATTCCTGGAGTCAAAATGGTGCAGAACAGACAGATCTGATCACTTGGAGCACAGTACCATGGGAAACCTGTGGGCCACAGAGCCATTAAGAGCACCTGCACAAGCACACTTTGCCCCTGAAACAGGCCATCAATGCAACCTACAATTAAGCTCTACCCTTCCAGGCATCTACACACATTAGCACCTGGTCCTTCAAGGCACACTTTCATGCGCACTCTCTCTATTACCCACATACACCTGCTATCTTGCTGCCTTAGCTGCATCTGAAACAACACCCAATCTCAAACCAGTGGACCTCTCTCATTCATCCTGAAGAATACTCCAGGCTCCAGAGACAGATGGACCCAGTCTGCAGTACAGGCTCCAGGAACAAACAGTGAAGGCTACAGATAATCAGATGGCTACAGAAGAACACATCCAGCAAAAATCAAGACATCATGGATTCACCAGCAACCCCCAAAATAAATGGATATTTTAATTCATCATAACACACAAAAATGATCTTAAATCTACGCTTATCCAGTTATTAGGGGCACAAAATGAGGAAGAAAACAAAAGTCTCAAATAATTATATGCAAATATAGCCAAGCAAATAGAGGCACATAAAGAGGAAATGAACAAAAAGATAGTAGCCACCATGGACAGATAAGAATCTAAATACAAACAACTGAAGGAAATAGAACATGAAAACAGAATTGGAATCAATAAACAAAACTCACAGTGAGAAATGCCTGGAAATGGAAAACCTAGCAAAGAGATAGGGAACCACAGAGTTAAGCACCAACAACAGAGTTCAAGATATGGAGGAAAGAATCTCAGGCACAAAAGACACAATTGAAGAAATCAATACATCTCTCAAAAAGACACAAAATCAGAAAATTTCCTGACATAAAACATCCAGGAAATCAGGGATACCATGGAAAGACAAAAGCTAAGAATAATTGAAATAGACTAAAGAGGAGATCTCAGGCTCCGAGGTCCAGACAATATGTTTATGAAAATCATAGAAGAAAAATTTCCCCACTTAAAGAAAGAGATGTCCTGGACTTTGCTGGGATTGGAGAGGGGCACTTTCCTTCGGGCCTCCTTCCTCTCGGAGTAGCCAAGCCACGGATCCAGCACCAGTGCTGCCTGAACCAAGACAGCAGAGGTGGGAATACTAGCACCGCAGCTTCAGAAGACAGCCAGGCGCGAGATCCATGGTAAAAGGCCGCCTGGGTCCCATGCCCAAGAGCAGCTGGCTGTACTGACTCCACAGAGCCTGAGTATACTGTATGGGATGCTTAGTCCCTCAGTGGCAGACTCAGTGGCTGTGCAGCACATGCTGTGGAGAACCTGCAAAACCACCCAGGGGCACCAGGCACAGAACCAGAGTACTGGCCCCACAGGACTTCCTGGCAGGCACCTGGACACCCCAGTTTTGCAGCTGCAGCTGGACTCCCAGGTACAGAGGCTACAACACCACTGAGCTGCCTGAGTGCACATTTGGCTCAGCAGGTCCAAACCAGGCAGTAGAGATCAGGAGGAACCCCTGTGCTTTACAATTTGACCTGCTAGAGAGTGAATGCCTCCCCTAGTGCCTGAAGAGCCCCAGATCCAGGGTGCTTCTAAGCTAGCAGACAGACAGCAGAAATCTCCTACCCACAAATTCACTGCAGGGAAACAGAGGGTATCCTGGGACATGGAAACCCCAGCTCTGTAGCACTACCAGTGGAGATTAGGCAAATAACTCCTAGAGCTCAGTTAGAGACAAATATCAGTAGCCTGTAGGCCACTGACATACCCAGTAATTTTGCGCACATGATCTTAACTGGTGCATGCGATAACTACAGCACCCTCGACCCCTTCTGTGAACACAAGGCACCCTTCCCTCACTCTGAATGCCTCTACATTCTCTAGCACCCTGTCCTCAAGGCAAACTTACACACACACGCACACATACACTCTTGACCTTCTACACCCACAGGCTTCCCTCCCACAGGTACAGCTGAAGCACCAATGCACACACTGAAAGCATTGGACCTCTCTCATCTCCTTGAAGAATTCTCCAGACACCAGAGAAAGATGGTACCAATGTGATCTGCAGAATCCAAGAACAAACAGTGAATGTTACAGATAAATAAAAGGCCAGAGGTCGACGAAAGAACACAACCAACAAAAATCAGGAAATCATGGCCTCACCAGCAACCCCAAAAATCAATGGATACTCCAATTCTTCAGAAATACAGGAAAATGACCTTAAAGAAATGCTTATTCAGTTATTAGAGACATATAAAGAGGAAACAAACAAATCTCTCAGAGAAATAGCCATGCAAATAGAGGGACAAATAGAGGCAAAATTAGTGGCATATAAAGAAGAAACAAAAAAAAAAAAATAGAGGCATCATGCAGAAACAAGAAGCCACATTCAAACAGATGAAGGAAATGGAACAAGATATAAAAATAGAATTAGAATCAATAATAACCTAGAACCCCTGCACATATGTACCCATGGCAGTTCAGTGTCCAAGTGGGTTCCATAGTAATGGGAAGAGGGGCTGTCTCTGACATAATGTGATTGATATGCTCTTTGATCACCTCCCTCTGATGGGGGAGCAGCCTTACCAGACCACAGAGGAAAACAAAGCAGCCACTCCTGATGAGAACTGATAGACTAGGATCAGAAGGAAGGAGAGGAAGTCCTCCCATATCAGTGGACTTGGGGAGGGGCATGCTTGGAGAAGGTGGAGGGAAGGTGGAATTTGGAGGGGAAAAGGGAGGGGTTTACGGGGGGATACAAAGTGAATATAGTATAATTAATAAAAATTAAAATAAAATAATCATACAATTAAAAAAAAGAAAACACAAACAGAGAAAACCGGAGCTGGAGAACTTATAGAAAAAAAAAACAAGAACCAGAAAACTGAGCATCACCAACAGAATACAAGAGATGGAAGAGAGAATCTCTGGTGCTGAAGATACACTTGCAGAAATCAATACTTCTCTCAAAGAAAGAGTAAAAGCAGGAAAGTCCCAAACACAAAATATCCAAGAAATCAAAGATGCCATGAAAAGGCGAAATTTAAGAATAATAGGAATTGAAGAAAAAGAAGAATCCAATCTCCAAGGACCAGAAAATATCTTCAAAAAAATCATAGAAGAAAATTTCCCCAACTTAAAGAAAGAGATGTCCATAAACATACAAAAGACTTACAGAACATCAAACAGACTAGACCAAAAAAGAAAATCCTCACATCACATCATTGTCGAAACATTAAATAGACAGAACAAAGGAAATATATTAAAAGCAGCAAGGGAAAAAGGCCAAGTAACATGTAAAGGTAGACTTATCAGAATCACACTGGACTTCTCATCAGAAAATATAAAAGCCAGAAGGGCCTGGGCAGAGGTCATGTAGGCTTTAAGGGACCACGGATGCCATCCCAGACTTCTATACCCAGCAAAGCTTTCAATCAACATAGATGGAGAAAACAAAATATTCCATGATAAATCTAAATTTTAGCAATTTCTACACAGCAAACCAGCCCTACAGAAGATACTAGAAGGAAAATTCCAAACCAATGAAAACATAGGATACAGATAATGTCCCTACAAAAATTAAAAGCAAACAAGTAATGAAACACAGTAAGACCACGAACATCACAATAAAAGGAACTAACATTCATTGGTCACTATTTTCTATCAATATCAATGGACTCAATTTGCCAATAAAAAGACACAGACTAACAGAATGCATGCAGAAACAGGATCCAACATTCTGCTGTATCCAAGAAATGCACCTCTGCAACAAAGATAAACACAACCTCAGAGTGCAGGGCTAGAAAAATGTTTTCCTAGCAAATGGACCCAGAAAACAAGCTGGGGTAGCAATCATATTATCTAATAAGATAGACTTTCAACCAAAATTAATCAAAAGAGATGAGGAGAGGCACTACATTCTCATCAAAGGAAAAATCCACCAAGAGGATATCACAATTCTGAACATCTATGCCCAAAATACAACAATGCCTACATTCATAAAGGAAACATTATTAAAGATTAAATCACACATCGATCCCAACACCTTAATAGTGGGAGACTTCAACACCTCACTCTCACCAAGGGACAGGTCATCTAAACAGAAGCCAAATAGGGAAATAAAGACACTTATAGAGGCCCTAATTCAAATGGAACTAATAGATGTCTACAGAGCTTTTCACCCAAACTCAAAAGAGTACACATTCTTTTCAGCACCTCATGGAACCTTCTCCAAAATAGACCATATAGTTGGTCACAAAGCAAGCCTCAACAGATAGAAGAAGATTGAAATAATCCCTTGTATTCTAACTGACCACCATGAACTAAAGCTGGACCTCAACAATAATAGAAATAACATAAAGCCTACACGCACATGGAAACTGAAAAAATTGCTACTCAATGACAGCTCAGTTAAGGAAGACATAAAGAAAGAAATTAAAGACTTCCTAGAATTCAAGGGAAATGAAGGTACAACATACCCAAATTTATGGGACACAATGAAAGCAGTGCTCAGAGAAAAATTCATAGCAATAAGTGCCTTCAAGAAAAAATTTGTAACATCTCATACAAGCAACTTAATGGCTCAATTGAAAGTCCTAGAAAAAAAGAAGCAAATGCACCCCAAAGGAACAGACTGCCGGAAATAATAAAACTCAGGGGTGAAATCAATCAATTAGAAACAAATAAGACTATTCAAAGAATCAATGAAACCAAAAGCTGGTTCTTGAGAAAAACAGCAAGATAGACAAACCGTTAGACAAACTAACTAAAAGGCAGAGAGAAGCTATCCAAATCAGCAAAATCAGAAAGGAAATGGGGGAATAAAGACAGACACTAAGGAAATTCAAAGAATCCTTAGGTCTTACTTCAAAAGCCTACTCACCAGAAAATTTTCTTTCTTTTCTTTTTAATTTTTTAATTTTATTTTTTAATTACACTTTATTTACTTTGTATCCCTCCTCTAGTTCCCTCCCTCCTCCCATCCCAATCTCTTCCTTCCTCCCCCTTCTCCACACACTCCTCTCCCCAAGGCCACTCATAGGGGAGGGTTTCTTTTTCTTCTTTCTGATCCTAGTCTGTTAGGTCTCATCAGGAGTGGCTGCATTACCAAAGTAAAATCAAGATCAGGTAAATTTAGATTAAATAGTTCTATATCGCTAAAGGAAATAGAAGCAGTCATCCAAATTTCACATGCCTCCCCCCCCAAAAAAAAAAGCTTGGAGCCTGGTGGGAAGTAGGAGAAAACAATAACAGGCCAAGAGCCTGAAGGAGAAAAAGCACATGATCATCTAATTAGATGCTGAAAAAGCAATTGACAAAGTCCAACATCCAGTCATGTTAAAGTCTTGGAGAGATCAGGGATACAAGGCACATATCTAAACATAGTAAAGGCAATATACAGCAAGCCTATAGCCAGCATCAAACTGAACAGAGAGAAACTTAAAGAAATCCCACTGAAATCAGGGACAAGTCAAGCCTGCCCACTCTCTCCATATCTCTTCAACATAGTTCTGGAAGTCCTGGCTAGAGCAATAAGACAGTTGAAGGAGATCAAGAGGATACAAATCAGAAAGGAAGAGGTTAAAGTTTCACTGTTTGCAAATGATATGATAGTATACATGAGTGACCCCGAAAATTCAACCAGAAAACTCCTTCAGCTGATAAACACCTTCAGCAAAGTGGCAGGATACATGCTCCCTCATTCCCTCCCAATCCCACCTTCTCTCCCTCATTTCCTCCCTGTCCCTCTCTAAGTCCACAGATAGTGGACGCCTTCCTCCATTTACATCTGAGCCTAGCTTATCAGGTCTCTTCAGGACTGGCTGCAATATCCTCCTCTGTGGCCTAGCAAGGCTGCTCCTCCCTCGCAGTTGGGGGGGGGGAGGAGAGGTCAAAGAGCCAGCCATTGAGTTCATGTCAGAGACAGTCCCTGTTCTACTAACTAGGGTAGCCACTTGGAGACTGAGCTGCCACGGGCTGCATCCAAGCAGGGGTCTAGGTTATATCCATGCATGGTTCTTGGTTAGAGAATCAGTCTCATAAAAGCCCCCTGTGCTCAGATATATTTGGTCCTTGTGGAGCTCCTTTCTTCTCCAGGTCATAATAATTCCCCCTTCTTTCATATGATTTCCTGCACTCTCCAGAAAGTTTGGTTATGAGTCTCAGTATCTGCTTTGCTACACTGCTAGGTAGAGTCTTTCAGAGGCCTTCTTGGAAAGAAACAGGGAGGAGATGAGGGAGGGAGGGTGGGATTGGGAGAGAATGAGGGAGGGGTCTATGGCTGGGATACAAAGTAAATAATGTGTGATTAATATAAAAAATAAAAATTAATAATAATTTAAAAAAGAAAAAGAGCTGTTTAGTCAGGTTAAATGAAGGATCTTTAGTAATGGGTTAGACAATGAGTTGACTATCAAGTTAATGATAAAAAGTCAAAATTATCCCTGATAAATGAAACATTGTTCCTGTGGTGAAATATGATCTGCTTTCTAAAGGCATTTTGCAATAAATTTTTTTCAAGGAAAATGCTACAAATTGAAATAAGAGAGCTGACAATTACATAATAGCAAAACCAATGTGAGCAGACACTTGAAAATGCAATTGTCCATATCTCTTTGTTCTTCTGGACCATCTGTTTCAACTCTAATGGTGTTCCTGGACCAGGCTGTAGGAAGAATGCAAAAGAAGTACATCAGGAAACCTAATTTTCTCAGCTGGTCTGTACGTTAGACCAGCCATTCCCCAGGCCAAACACATGGGAGTATAGGTGACACTACCACAAGGCACAGGAACACAGAAACACAGAAACAAGTTCAAATTTTGGGCCTATAATATAAGCAATTGATTATATCAAAATATCCAAACTATTGAAAAAGGAAAACACTGAATTTTAATATTTCAGAATGTGACTCACAGACTCAATCGACTTTGAATAATAACAAATCTAACTCTTCAAAGGGGGAGAATGGGAAATAGCACCCATCTCTTTATTTAGCTAAAACAATATTGTTTCTCTTTCTAGTACCCTGTTAGTCATAGGACTTTTTCTTTCTTACCGTTTTTGATTATCGGTTCCTCTCATTATTACCATACCATTTGTGCTTTTCCTGATAGCCTACCAATACAATTTACTTAAGCAATAATACATTTCTTTTGTGGAGTTGAGTTTTGTTCTTGTTTCCAGACAGGGTCTCACTATGTGTAACTCTGGCTGGCCTGGAACTTTTATTAATATTATCTCATTTTACTCTTACAAGAGCCATGTTCAGTAGATAGAACTTCTAGTTCACTTTTGCAGTTTAAATAACTGTATCTCTTTGCAGCCAGTCCAGAAGATACCTGATAAAACAGGGTCAGATGAAAGGGGAGGAGGTCCTCCCCAATCAGTGGAATTGGAAAGGGGCAGGGAGGAGATGAGGGAGGGAGGGTGGGGTTGGGAGGGGAAGAGGGAGCGGGATACAGCTGGGATACAAAATTAACAAACTGTAACTAATAATAAAAAACAAATTAAATTAAAAAAATAACTGTATCTCAATAAAATCAAATAAAAGGATCAGGAAGCTTATAAAATAAACATGGCAAGAGAACTTGGCCTTGAATTCAGGCCTTATCATTATACAAACTGCATCTGTCTGGTGGTGAATTATGTTCTGTTTACAGATTCACTCTTTGAAACATGAGATGAACATATGCAATGCTATTGTACATTTCTCTTTTTTCTCAAATCGTTTCATTATACTGTGTATCTAATACTTCTAAACCTTATTTTAAAAAAAACAAATTAGTACAACTCAAATACAAAGTATTTAAGAACCAAGTTTGGAATGAAAAAAGCTTTGCATCTTTGTAGACAGTTGTATATCCATAATGTATTACAAACTATCCCCAAATAGAACTGTTTATAGACAATGAAAACACAATGTACAACTTAAGAAGATTTCACTTCACATATCAGAAAAGACTTTATACGTTAAAAAAAAGTCAATCTCATCAAAAGGTGATACTCCATATGTGTATTTCCTTTGCTCTGAATATATGAATACAGAAGATTTTTTTATTGATGTGTGTCAACAGATCTATTTCCTTGTCTTAAGGAACTACTGTATTTAATGTAGCTTGGTCTTAAAGCCTCTATGCCCAAATAACACCTGTATTTATTTCTGTGTTATCTTTCCGCATTTACAAAAGTCAGATGCCTTCATTTTTATCAGTTGGAAGTAACCTTAGTTTGAAGGTCTCAATGCCCTTTAATCAAAACATTATGTGAACTGTTTTCCTGAGTCATCTGTGATTAGAAATTAATTTGAATTTCCTGTCACCTTTATCAAGAGGACAATTCTCTCATTGACGCTACTGTTCTCAAATGAAAAGACCTGAACTTGAACGTGCAGTAATGTTTTAGCTTACAATTCTAGGCTTTGGTACCATGTAGACCTTAAGTTTTAGTAATTACATCATATTTACATTAAAAGAAATGAAGTGTGGGGGCTAATAAAGATACAGCTGGGATACAGAATTAACAAAATATAACTAATGAGAAAAATAAAATTATGGAAAAAAAAGGAAAAAGAAGTACATAAGATAACAAAAGAAAACCTTCATGCTTTTACTTCCCACCTCTCTCTCTTCATTCAGTGAGCATTTTTAGTGCCTCAACTACTCTGTATGGATGGGTGCTCACTACAGAGTTATTGTCACATTTTGCAGTGTATTAAGTATTTATAAAGTATTATGTATAAAGTATAAAATAATTTGTTTTATCTGTCTGCCATTTGGTTCCTGCAAAGTGAGGGACTATTATGGGATTTTGCTCAAACTAATTACTACTATTTTATCATGAAGACTGTTCAAACATAATCCTCTTTGCTTGGCTTGTTTTCTCCTTGAATTTATAAAAGACAGGAAGTAGTTTAACCATCCCAGACTGTAATAGATCCTCTTGATTTTTGGTCTCCTACTATATTAATGTGCAATGGTACCTTGGTAATATAAGTCATCAGCTGTTAATAAGTGGTGTATGTGGCTTTTCTTAGTGTAAGGTTATGGAATGCTTAGTAGTCTGATATTAAAAGTAATCATGTTAGTCATTTGTAACAGAGCACTCATAAATGTCATAGTTGCACAGAACAATTTAAAATAGATAAAGTGCTCTCAGATGCATAATTTCACAGAATTCTCAGCTGCAGTGGGGTGTTAAGTATGGTGGATTATACTAGATTATCTCCCAGAAAGTGTTCATGTCATATAAAGTGTACTTCCTCATCTCATTAATATTGAATGAGTGACTTGCTCTATATAGTAGAATGTTAGCAGACATGATGAATGCAAAGGCTTAAAAAGGGTGTTTTTAGTTATGCTTTTACTACCACCATGAAAAGAATATGTCTCAGAATGCTGGTATCAGAAATATAAGGAGCCTATGTTGTTGACTCAGACCCTACCTTAGCCTGTAGAGCCCATATCACCCTGCTAATATGCTGACATACAAATTAGAATAATCTGTGTCCTTTTAAGCCTCAGAAATATGATGGCTGTTATAGAGTATAATATGATATTCATAACAGCATCATTCCAACTTAACAGTGAATGAGAGCATCATTCAGAAAAGTAAAGTAAGGCAACCAGAATCTCTTGGAAATTAAATATCTGAGTTACAGTCACCTGTTTGAAAAAGAATGGAAAGGGCCAGCAAGAGGGTAAAGATGCCAATGTACCAGTGCATGTTTAATCCTCAGAAACAATTTAGTGAGAGAATGAGAGAATTGACTTGACATAGTTGTCCTCCATACTTGCTGTGGCATGCATTCATACTCTTTCCTCCACTTCCTCCATTTTTTCTCACTTACTCTTTTTTCTATTAATTTCACACATGGAATAAAATATTTTTTAAAGGAATTAAGAAAGAAAAGGCCAATGACACTTATGATGTTATACATGATGTATGTTTTTTTATATGCGTTTGATGCCATGACAGAGAAATCTATGTGTGGATGAATGAGAAATAACATAAAGTCTGTTTTCACTTTTGTCTTATGTATTCAAGATGAGTTCTAAACACTGAAAGCTTTAAAAATCTGGATACTGACAGTCTCAGTCACAATATTAATGAAGTATATTGGCTAATAAAAACCATGAGGTTTTATATCCTTTGTTTAGCCCATTTAAGATGAAATCCAGTTCTGGCAGTATTCCCTCATTTGAATGGCTGGTATGCTCTCCCTAACTGAAATGGCTGCTCTGTTGAGTTGAATGAATAGCACTACTAAAATGTACTCTCTCAAATATTGGTAGCTAATTTGATCGATTTTATCATACTAGTCAACTACTATATCTCTTTCTCTCTCTCTCTCTCTCTCTCTCTCTCTCTCTCTCTCTCACACACACACACACACACACACAAACTATTAAAGATCTTGACAAGAAAATAAATTGAGCCCTAGCACCATGCTGTTTGTTCAAAGCTCATTTCTAAGTTTAACAATCAAGTTGAGAAATTAAAAGAAATCAGTGAAAGATAAAACCAAGGATATTTCTAAAAAAGAGTTCATTGGTAAGGTTACATATATTGGAGAATTACTGAGATTCTTTACCAATCAGGTTTTATAATCTGTGCTATTTCCCAGTTGATAACACTGTGCTTGCTTGCTTGCTTGCTTACATGCTTTTGGGAGTTTGTATGGTTGCTTTCTTGCCTTTGGGAATTTGTATTCTTTTTTCAGGAACAAACCAGGGAAGATTTTATTTTTGATAAAGAAATTGTGAACAGCCAAATAAAATGACTTCTGTGATTTTACAAGGAAGTTGCCATGGTGAGCTAAGTAGAAGGCCAAGATTTAACAACAAATGACAAATATCAGAAATAATGATAAGGATGAGCTAGGAGCAGGAAAGCCAACAGCAAAGGGAAGGGAAAACAGATTGGTGAAAGCTAAGATTGTTTAACACATTTTCATTTTTAGATATCTTTTTAAATATATTTTTTAATTTATTACAATTTATTCACTTTGTATCCCAGCTGCAGCCCCTCTCGTCGCCTCCCTATCCTGCTCTCCCTCCCTCATCTCCTCCCACACCCTTTCCCCAATCCACTGATACTGGAGGACCTCTTCCCCTTTCATCTGACCCTAGCCAACAGGTCTCATCAGGAATGTCTTTTATAGTCTTCCTCTGTGGCCTTGTCAGGCTGCTCCCCACTCAGGGGGAGGTGATCAAAAAGCCAGCAACTGAGTTCATGTCAAAGATAGTTCCTGCTTCCCTTATTAAGGAGCTTATTTGAAGACTGAGATGCCACAGGCTACCTCTGTGCAGGGGGTCCAGGTTATCTCCATGAATGGTCCTTGGTTAGAGTATCAGTCCCAAAAAAGATCCCTAGGCCCAGATTTTTCATTTTTAGACATCTTTACTCAAGTAACCTTAAATAAAGCTAGTCTCTGTTCTTTAGACTACATTGGGAATTAAAACTAATAACAGGTTGAGATGGCTCAGGCAATAAACTGCTTGTTATGCAAATATCAGGATCTGAGTTAAAATCCCTGGAATGCATGTAAAAATTGGGGAATGTCATCAGGCCTATACACCTTAGGACTGGAGAGAGAGAGAAAGGCAGATCCTTGAAGCTCACGACCTCAACTCTAATCAGTCAGTGAGCCTGAGATTCAGTGAGAGTCCTTGTCTCTAAAATAAGATAAAAAGTTACTGGGGGAGACACCAAACTTTAACTTCTGATTGCCACATGAGCACTAGCATACGCTCATGCACATGCCCACACAAACACATGTACTCCACTTGACAAAAGAAATAATAAAAATAACAATGCCCATAAAACATTGAACAGTAAAAAGCCTTTGAGACAGCTCTATTGGATGGTTCTCCTTCCCCTCAGATTCACGAATTATTCTTATCAAATATATATAGATCATTTGGACAATTTTGTAAGGTTTCTTTCAATATTCCCCTGTTATTGCATTTACTCCTCTACTGTGAACTTCAGAAAAGAATTATCAAGGGAAGTATTAAAATTTAGATTTAACAAAATTTATGATTGATTAGACCAGGTGATAATATTAATAGCAATATAATTAGTTCTTGTATGTTGAATATTGCTTTCCAGTGAACAAGAAAAAAAAAACAAAGAAGTGGCTTTCACAGTGTATACTTATGTTAAGGAATCATGTTATGCTATATGTCACAATTATATGTAACTCATGTCCCATTAATTGTATAAAAATGTAGGGTGACTAAAAATGACATTTGGAAACTTTTCTAAGTTCATATACTACCCAAACCCGCATTCAACATGTCAAATTCCCAACAACATAAAGTGATTTTTCCCTTTTATTGAAAATTATTTTCTCATACAATATATCCTTATGACAGTTTCATCTCCCTCTATTCCTCCAAGTTCCTCACTACCTCCCTTTCCATCCAAATTTTCTTGAGTTACTAAAAAATGCATTAAGGTTCTGAGGCCTTTAAAAATTTCAGGACTTCAGCTTTTCTGAGCATAGTAAGCACATGTACCATTCATCTACCTCAACATACTGTTCCCAATACTGATTACATTTAAAAGGACTCTGTAAAATATGTTAGACCAAGAGTCAGAAAGTTACAATCCAAAAGCCAAATCCAGTCTTAAGCTTATTTTACAAAATAATGTTTCCTTGGAACACAGCCATATGCATCCCTCTATGTACTATCTGACTTTTTGTAAACCACAAGGACAAAGCTTTGTTGTTGCAGTAAAGACCGTGTAGCCTGCAAATCCTCAAATATTTACTAGGTGGCCCTTTATGGAAAATATTTTTCTTACTTTTTTTTGTGTTATAAGAGGATTTTAGAATGTTTACCTGGTTTCATGAAAAGCTTATATTATTCTAATCAAAAAATGCCCCATTATTCAATACCAATGATCCTATAATATTTAAAAGAAAATTCAGAAATCTATATAATCTTTTGCCAATTAAAGTAAAAACTGAGCCAAATGAGATTCATAGAATTTTATATTCTTCTATAAGTCTACCATTTGTTTGCTTGCTTGCTCACTTCCTTGTTTGTTTGTCTTCAATACCATTTTAAACCAGATATTGTGGTACAAAGGATTTCAAATTTCAGGCCAGCCAAGGCTACATGTTGAGAACTTGTCCTGAAAAAGATAATGAAAACACTTAGTTATTGATGACAAAGGGTTTATTCATCATCTTCAGGCAGTTAGGATTTATAAAGCAAGGATACTCTTTATATATTTACTCTACATATTTGAGAGATATAAAACTCACTTCAAATAAGATATAAGAACACTCTCTAAACTCTTATACTCTGGAATAAACAATAAGGATATAAACATAATATGAAATGATGAGCAAGACATATCAAAGCAAGATGCAGCAGAATTTTATCTAGCGCCTCTTAAAAACCCAGCTTCACTGAGATGCTACAATAAGCATATTCACGGTAATGCTTCAAAGTCATATTTACAGTAATGTTTCAAAGTCTGAAACTTGAAGTTCACTCAGCTGGTTTTCCAGGGCAGATTTAACAATTACCTTTAATGCTCTTTTGCTTTCACATGCCCTGCAAAATTTCTCAGACATTCCTATGTATAGTATTCTGCTGATCTAGCCATCATTGTTCCAGGTTGATCCCTTTATAAAATAAGTGTTACAGTTTGAAATATTTGGTTATCTAAACAATGATACACTAGAGTCCTAAGTTCTCTACAATGTGACATATTTTGGAAGTGGGCCTGTGAGGAAATGTAAAAGTGAAATAAAGGCATAGAAACAGGGTCTTAATCCTGTAAGATTGGTGTCTTTAATAAGAGAAACAGAGACAAGGATTGTCTCTTTTAGCATACACAAAAGGGGGGTCATGTTAGCACGCAACAGATGTAGCCCATAGGCAGCTCAGTCTCCATGTGGGTTTCCTAGAAGGGGAGCATGGACTGTCTCTGACATGGACTCTGTTGCCTGCTCCTTGATCACTTCTTCCTCATGGGACGGCCTAGCGTGGCCACAGAGGAAGAAGATGCAGGAAGTCCTGATGAAACATGATAGGCTGGGGTCAGTTAGTGGGGGAGGAGGACTCCCTCTTTCTGTGGGACAAGGGAGGAGAGGGACAGAGGGTAGGACCTGGAGGAGATGAGAGAGAGATACAATCAGGTTGTAAAGTGAATAAAATTTTTAAAAATAAATTTAAATTTAAAAAGATGTTAAAAATAAAATAAACAAAAAAGAAAAGAAAAAGTCATCTATAAACCAGGAACAGAGGCTTCACCAGGAGCTGGATCACTGAAGTCCTGGCCATGGGTTTTCACTAGTCAGAACTGTGAGAAACTACATTTTTGTTGTGTATACTGCGCATTTTCTGGTGTTTTATTATATTGGCTACAGCAAATCAATACACACAAAGTTTTAAAAAGTGGCACTTGCAGGCTATAGCATAGTTAAGAATAGCCTTGTGGCTCAAAATGCTTGTTGCATAATTATGAGGACTAGAGTTTAGAATCCAGTAACCATGTAACAAGTTGTACATCCTGTTTACACCTATTACACCAACTCTGAGGGCAAAAACAGGAATTCCGGGGCTTGCTGGCTTCCAGCCTTATTGAGAAAATGCCAACTCCAGATTCAGGCAGAGACCCTGACTTAGAGAAATTGGCAGAGCATGACTGAGAAAGATATCAAATGCCCTCTTATATTCTTGATGTGTGTACACAGGCACAGGCACCCACACACAAATGTGCACATATAGACATATACACATATAAATAAGTAAAATTATAAATGAATAAAAGCAGCAATTTGAATATAACACTTCTTCCTTAAGAACATGCATTATCAGAACTATAGCTATCATTTTTTCATATTTAAAATAGTTTCTTCTTGATAACTTTAGACAACTATAGAAGCATATACTTACATCTTCTTCTGAATAGAACCTTTTGCTTATATCACTCCTTTGTAGTAAACATAAATATTGAAATAAACTGAAAATAGCTTTAAAATGATTTTTCAATCTACCAGCAACACAGGATATATAAGAAAAAAATAAGAAAGACTGACATGAACACAGGAAATAAATAACCTCACTACAGCAAAATTAAAAAATAGCTAAGCACAAAAACACACTACCACAACCAACATCAACATAATAGGATCTAACAGCCACTGGTTGTTATTCTTTCTCAAAAATCAATAGAGTCAACTTTCCAGTAAAAAGACACAGACTAACAGAATGAATATGTAAACAGAACCCAACAATCTGCTTCATACCAGAAACACATCTAAGTCACAAAGATAGACATTACCTGAGAGTAAAGGACTGGAAGATTCTTTCCTAAGTAAACAGACTCAGGAAGCAAGCACGAGTAGCCATTTTAATACCTAATAAAACAGATTTCAACCAAAATTAATCAAAAGAGATGTCAAAGGTCACTGCATACTCATCATGGATGATGGCCAACTGTCAGGCAAAGTGAATGGAATTTTATGTGAGAACTGGGAAATAGTAAGAGCTGGAGAGAACAGGAACTCCACAAGGAGAGCAACAGAACAAGAAAATTTGAACACAGGGAACTTCCCAGAGACTCATACTCCAACCAAGGACTATTCATGGAGATAACCTAGAACCCTGACATTGCAGCCACTTCTGATGAGAACTGATAGACTAAGATCAGAAAGAAGGAGAGGAGGACCTCCCCTATCAGTGGACTTGGGAAGGGGCATGCATGCAGAAAAGGGGGGGGGAGTGGGACCGGGACGGGAGGAGGGAGAGGCTTATGGGGGAATATAAAATGAATAAAGTGTAATTAATAAAAGTTAAATAAAAAATTTAAAAAAATAATCTTCACTAATGCAATTAAAAAGTGTGAAAGAACTTAAAAAAAAAAAAGGAAAACTCCACCAAGAAGACATCTCAAATCTGAACATTTATGCCCCAAATACAAGGGCATCCACATTTGCAAAAGAAACGTTAATAAAAGTTAAACCACATGTAAATCCCTACACATTAATAGTGGGTGACTTCAACACCCCACTCTCATCAAAGGACATGTCAACAAAACAGAAACTAAACAAACAATGACTCTAACAGATAACGTGAATCAAATGGATGTACAAACAGACATCTACAGAACTTTTCACCCAATCACAAAAGAATTTACCTTCTTCTGAACACCTCATGGTACCTTCTCCAAAATAAACCATATAGTTGGTCACAATGCAAGCCTCAATGGAAACAAGAAGATTGAAAAAAAAAAGCCCTATATCTTATCAGAACACAATGGACTAAAGCTGTACCTCAACAACAACAGGAATAGCAAAACACCTACACACACATAGAAATCGAACAACTATCTAATCAATAACAGCTGGGTCAGGGAAAAAAGAAAGAGAAATTAAACACTTCCTAGAATTCAAAAAAAATGAAGGCACAACATACCCAAACTTATGGGACACAATGAAAACAGTGTTAAGAGGAAAGTGCCTACCACCAAGTGCCTTCATAAAGAAATTTCTTCACCTCCCAAGGGAGGAGCAGTACTGTTAGGCCACAGAGGAGGACTTTGCAGCCAGTCTGGAAAATACTTGACAAAAGCGAGTCATATGAAAGGGGAGGAGGTCCTCCCCTATTAGTGGACTTGGAAAGGGGCAGGGAGGAGATGAGGGAGGGAGGGTGGGATTGGGGAGGGAATGAGGGATACAGCTGGGATACAGAATTAACAAAATGTAACTAATGAGAAAAATAAAATTATGGAAAAAAAAAGAAATTTGAAATATTTCATACAGGAAACTTAATGGCTCACTTGAAAGCCCTCAGTGGAAAAATAGAAGCAGACACTTACAAGAGGAGTGGAATGTGGAATCAAACTTGGGGCTGAAATCAATAAATTAGAAACAAAGAATACAATTCAAAGAATCAGAGAAACCAAGAGCTGGTTCTTTGAGAAAATCAACAAGATAGACAAACCCTAAGCCAAACAAACTAAAAGGCAGATAGAAACTATCCAAATCAACAAAGTCAGAAACAAAAAAGGGGACATAATGACAGACATTTAGAAAAGTCAAACAATCATTAAGTATTACTTCCAAAGCCACAACATTTGAAAATTTAAATGAAATAATGCAATTTTCTTGATCAATTTCAATTACCAAAGCTGAATCAAGACCAGCTAAATAAATTAAATAGTCCTATATCCCCTAAGGAAGTAGAAGTAGTCATCAAAAGTCTACAATCCAAAAAATGCCCAGAGCAAGATGGTATCAGCCCAGAATTCTACCAGATCTTCAATGAAGAGCTCACATCAATACTCTTCAAACTATCACACAAAATAGAAACAGAAGGAACATAAGCAAATTCATTCTATGAAGCCACAGTCACCTTGATATCTAAACCTCCAAATTCCAACAAAGAGAATTTCAGACCAATCTCCCTTATGAACACTGACACAAAAATAATCAACAAAATACTCACAAACTGAATCCAAGAACATATCAAAGACATCATTCACTATGACCAAACAGGCTTCATCCCGTGTATGCATGGTTAGATCAAGATACAGAGATTCAGCCATGTAATCCACAATATAAAAAAGCTGAAAGAAAAAGCATGTGATCATCTCCTTAGATGCTGAAAAATAAATAAAAATAAAATAAAATCCAACACTTGTTCATGTTTAAAGTCCTGGAGAGATCAGGGATACAAGATACTTACTTAAACATAGTAAAGGCAATATACAGCAAGCCTATAGCCAACATCAAACTAAACACAGAGAAACTTAAATCAATCCCACTGAAATCAAAGACAAGGCAAGGCTACCTACTCTTTCCATATCCCTTCAATGTAGTACTTGAAGTCCTAGCTAGAGTGATAGGATAACAAAAGGAGATCAAGGGAATGCAAATCAGAAAGAAAGAAGTCAAAGTATCACTATTTGCAGATTATATGATGGTATACATGGGGAACCCCTAAAATTCTAACAGGGAACTACTCCTGCTGATGGATTGCTGCAGCCATGAATCATCTGAAGGAATGGGCAGGCATGGGAGCGTTAGCAAGCCTTCTGGTGTTGGTCTCCTTGGTTTGCCTGTAGTATATATGCAAGATTAGAGTCTCACAACAGTGTGATGCAGCCATGATCATTCAGGCCTTTACAGCCATTGAAGCAGGACATTCTCCCCAAGCATGGTTGGATACCATAAAAAGCTAAAATGATACGCTCAGGATGCGAGGCTAAGCACTGCACTCAGGGTCAGCAGCTTTCGACCCAGAGAAGAGCATGTCTGATTGCATGCGGGTTGATGCCCCAGGTCCCGCCTCTGAGAAAAAGGTATCGGACGGGACTGATGCTCTTTGGGTGGATGACACCTAAATGAACATCAGTACAAAGTCCCAATTTATTTCTAATATCAGAGATCAGACCTCTACTCTTGCCTGATGCGTCTAAAACAAAAAGGGGGAACTGTAGAGAGCTGCGGAATGCTATGCCTTAAAGATGGAGCTGGTTTCCGCCTTCCACCTTCCCGATGGTGAGTGCTCTCTGTCACAAACAATTCCACATTTGGCTAAGGCTGAGGATCTGGCTTGCTTCCATGTATGTGGACCTATCTGCATTGCCCACGTGGCACGCTGGGGTTGGCTACCCAGAGGCTATATAAGCTGTGGGCTGGCTTTCCCCAGGGTCCGATGATTGTTCAAGGTTCCTGAATAAACTGCATTGAAAAAAAAAATCTTTAGCAAAGTGGCCAGATACAAAATTAATTAAAAAAATCAGTAGCCTTCCTGTATACAAAAAAGACAAATGGGATGAGAAAGAATTTAAGGAAACAACACCCTTCACAACAGCCACAAACACCATAAAATACCTTGGTGTACCTCTAAACAAGCAAATGAAAGACCTGTATGAAAAAAAAAATTTCAAGTCACTGAAGAAAGAAATTGAAGAAGATATCTGAATATAGAAATATCCCCCATGATAATGGCTTGGTAGGATTAACATTAGTGAAAATGGCTAAACTACCAAAAGCAATCTACAGATTCAATGCAATTCCCATCAAAATAGCAACACAAATCTTATAGGCCTTGAAAGAACAATTCTTAATTTCATATGGAAAAACAAAAAAACCCAGAATTGTTAAAACAATCCATGAGGTATCTCCATCCCAGATCTCAAGCTGTACTAAAGAGCAACAGCAATAAAATCTGCATGGTGCTGACATAGAAACATACTAGAATATCAATGGAATTGAATAGAGGACCCAGAAATAAACCCACACATCTACAGGTACTTGAGTTTTGACAAAGATACCAAAACAATACAATGGAAAAAAGATAGCATCTTCAACAAATGGTGCTAGCTTAACTGGAAGTCCACATGTAGAAAAGTGCAAATAGACCCATATTTATCACCCTGCACAAAATTAAAATCCACATGGATGAAAAATCTCAAAATGAAACAAGACCCACTAAATCTGTTGGAAGAAAAAGCGGGAAACAGCCTCGAACTCATAGGCAGAGGAGACAATTTCCTTAACATAACACCAACAGCTCAGGCTCTAAGATCTACAATTTATAAATGGGACTTCATGAAATTGAAAATATTTAGTAAAGCAAAGAACACTGTCAACAGTACAGAATGACAGCCTACAGCCTGGGAAAAGATCTTCACAAATTGTACATCTGATATGGGGCTAATATACAGAATTTATAAAGAACTCAATAAATTAGACAACAAATCAAATATACCAATTTAAAATGGTGTACAGAGTAAAAAAGAATTCTCAGCAGAGGAATATCGAATGGCACAGAAGCACTTTAGGAAATGATCAATGTCCTTTGTTACTAGGTAAATGCAATCAAAAACAACTGAGATTCCATCTTCTATTGAACAGAATGGTTAAGATCAAAAATTTGTTTTGATTTGCATTTCCCTGACAGCTAATGAGGTTGAGCATTTCTTAAGTGTTTCTCTGCCATTCGATATTCCTTTGCAGAGAATTCTGTTTAGCTCTGTACCCCATTTTTAAGTGGATTACTTGATTTTTTGCTGTTTAACTTCTTTAGTTCTTTATATATACTGGATATTAGCCCTCTGTCAGATGTAGGGTTGGTGAAGATCCTTTCCCAATCTGTAGGCTGTCGTTTTGTACTGAGGACAGTGTCCTTTGCTTTACAGAAGCTTTTCAGTTTCATGAGTTCCCATTTATTGATTGTTGCTCTTAGAGCCTGTGCTGTTGGAGTTCTGTTCAGGAAGTTGTCTCTTGTGTCAATGAGTTCAAGGGTATTCCCCACTTTTTCTTCTAAGCGGTTTAGTGTGTCTGGTTTTATGTTGAGGTCCTTGATCCACTTGACTTCAGTTTTGTGCAGGGTGATAAGTATGCATCTATAAATCAAAATGACCCTAAGTTTTCACCTTACACCCATCAGAATGGCTAAGATCAAAAATTCAAAAGACAACACATGTTGGAGATGTTGTGGAGAAAGGGGAACCCTCCTCTACTGCTGGTCGGAATGTAAACTTGTACAACCACTCTTGAAAGCAATCTGGCACTTTCTCCAACAACTAGGAATAGCACTTCCTCAAGATCCAGTTATACCACTCCTAGGCATATATCTAAAAGATTCTCAAGTACACAATAAGGACATTTGCTCAACCATGTTTGTAGCAGCCTTATTTGTAATAGCCAGAAGCTGAAAACAGCTCAGATGCCCCTCAGTGGAGGAATGGATGCACAAACTGTGGTATATCTACATAATGGAATATTACTCAGCAATAAAAAACAAGGAAATCATGAAATTTGCAGGTAAATGGTGGGATCTGGAAAAGATAATCCTAAGTGAGCTATTCCAGAAGCAGAAAGATGCACACTGTATATACTCACTCATATAGACATATAATATAGGATAAACTACTAAAATCTGTACACCTAAAGAAACTAATCAAGAGGGAGGACTCTTGCTAAAATGCTCAGTCCCTATCCAGAAAGGCAAAGAGGATGGGCATCAGAAGAAAAAAAATAGGGAACAAGTCAGCAGCCTGACACAGAGGACCTCTGAAAAGCTTTGCCCTGCAGACTATCAATGTAGATGCTGAGACTTATGGGCAACCTTTGGGCAGAGTACAGGAAATCTTAGGAAAGAAGTGGGAAACAGTAAGATCCAGAGAGAACAGGAACTTCACAAAGAGAGCAACAGAACCAAAAAATCTGAGCACAGGTGTCTTTCCTGAGACTGATATTCGAACCAAGGCCTATGCAAGGAAATAACCTAAGACCCCTGCACAGATGTAGCCCATGGCAGTTCAGTATCCAAGTGGGTTCCATTGTAATAGGAACAGGGAATGTCTCTGATATGAACTGATTGGCCTGCTCTTTAATTACCTCTCCCTGAGGGGAAAGCAGCATTAACAGATCACAGAAGAAGAGAATGTAGCCAGTCCTGATGAGACTTAATTGACTAGGATCAGAAGGAAGGAAAAGAAGACCTCCCCTATCATTGGACTTTGGGAGGGGTATTCATGCAGAGGGTGGAGGAAGGGAGGGATTGGGAGGGGAGGGGGAAGAGAAACACGGGGGGGATACAAAGTGAATAAAGTGTAATTAATAAAGAAAAAATTAAGAAAAAGATAAAAAACTCAAGTGACAATACATGCTGGAGACGATATGGGAAAAGGGAAACTCTCCTCCATTGCTGATGCGAGTGGAAACTTGTACAACCACTTTGGAAATCAATCTGGTGCTTTCTCAGAAATTTGGGAATAGCACTACCTCAAGATCTAGGTATACCACTCCTGAGCATATACCCAAAATATTCCCCACCAATAAATAAGGACAAGTTGCTCAAATATGTTCATAGCATCTTTCTTTTTAATAGCCAGAAGCTGGAAACAATCTAGATGTTCCTCAGTGGAGGAATGGATACAGAAATTGTGGTACATCTACACAATGGAATACTACTCAGTCATTAAAAACAAAGAAATCAAGTAATTTGAAGGCAAATGGATGGAACTAGAAAAGATCATCCTGAGTGAGGTAGACTAGAAACAGAAAGACAGGCATGGTATACACTCACTTATAAGCAGATATTAGACATAAAAGATAGGATACCCATCTCTAGACCTAAAGAAACTAAACGCTAAGGAGGACCCTAGGGAGGATGTTCAAATCTCATTCAGAATGGCAAACAGGATAGACAACTGAAGTGGTGGAAGAGAGGAAAGAGAATGGGAACCTACCCTAGAGGGTAATAGTCAGAAGCTGGAAACAGCCAAGATGCCCCTCAACTGAAGAATAGATGCAAAAATTGTGGTACATCTACACAATGGAGTATTACTCTGCAATGAAAAATAAGGAAATCATGAAATTTGCAGGTAAATGGTGGGATCTGGAAAAGATCATCCTGAGTGAGCTCTCCCAGAAGCAGAAAGATGCACACTGTATATACTCACTCATATAGACATATAATACAGGATAAATCTACTAAAATTTGTATACCTAAAGAAACTAATCAAGAGGGAGGACTCTTGCTAAAATGCTCAATTCCTTTCCAGAAAGGCAAAAAGGATGGACATCAGAAGAAGGAGAAAAGAGGGAACAAGTCAGGAGCCTGACACAGAGGACCTCTGAAAGTTTCTGCCCTGCAGACTATCAATGCAGATGCTAAGACTTATGGCCAACCTTTGGGCAGAGTGCAGGGAATCTTAGGAAAGAAGTGGGAAACAGTAAGATCTAGAGAGGACAGGAACTCCACAAGGAGAGCAATAGAACCAAGAATGCCACTTCTAACTGTAAAATGCTGTCTTTTGAACATGACACAACTATTGCATGCATGAACTTACAACAGCTACAGCTACCTACACAAGACCTACATAAATTCAAACCAGCCAAAATTTCAGTATGGATAGAAAAGGTACTCATAACACCCCACACCTAGGTAGGCAGCTAATGACTGAAGTGGAAATTTCTTTTCTCTTTAAAGACTGAGTTTTGTCATGTGATGTTTTACCCAGGTAGGCTTGTGAGAAGGCACATGATGTTTTGCTGTGAACTCTCACATGCAAGGGCCATGACTTTGGCCAGCTGAGAACATCTGCTGGTGGCTCTGAGGGGAGAACAGATATAGAGGCCCATGCATAGTGAAACATAGCTTCTTGTATGGGCATTGTTGCACTGATCTTGGTGTTTCAGAGCTTGACTTCACAAAGAGAAATGTTCCAAAAAGCTTCTCTGGGCAATCCAACTGACTTCATGTTGCTGCTTCATGTTGGCCTTTGGACTGGACTTCTGGTATCCTGATGACTGAGTCTGGTAATCCCTTTATGATTCTTCAACTCTAATCAGCAGGAAGTAGATAAAAGAGACAGCAGCCCTTTTCTCTACTAATCTTTACTTAAGGCTGGGGGGAGTGTGTGTGGAATGGAGATAAAGGTGTTTAACAACACTAAATAAAGCACGTTTGGTGAAAAACCCAACATGGGTTAGGCATAATGGGTAACTTAGCTTCTAATGTAGTGGAGGAACCATCTGGTTTTGATGGTTTGCCAATGTTGTTTAAGGAGGTTGGCAAAATAGCAGTTTTTGCTGCTGGGTTGTCTCCTGTCTTGCTCCCAGAGGAGGTTTTCTGGTTTTGATTTGTGGTCTTCACATATACCATTTTGTAAAAGATTAGGAGAAAGGATGAAAACTAAAAAAGTTCACTCAATTCTCTGGTGTTTGAAAGGATTGCAGAGTTGGTTATGTACCTATAAAAGTTTGCAAATTGAAGTTGATGTGCTTGGAAAGCAAAAGGAACCAGTGGGAGGAGAACAAAAGGGTTTAGGTTTGGCATCCAAAACAGGGAATTTCCCACATGATGAAAGAGGGAAGCAAACTAGGCTGGTTAGGCAGTCTGCCACCCAGCCCTGTTCCATGTACTTGTACTACCAGGGGCACAGAGCACCTCTGTGAGGTAAAGGGTGGGGAAAAGCAGAAGACTCTACAGGGTAATCAGGTTCCTTTCCAGTCAAGTACACTGCCAGAGGAGTTGTCTAAGTCTATACAGGAACCATCCCAGGCTTTGTGCAGCATATACCTGCTAATGAAGCTTATGATGAAATGATGAGACATCGAATAGACATGTTAGATTTAAAATGTTTTAAAGAGTCTATTTTAAAGTTTGGGATGCATTACCCATTCATTAAATAATTATTAAATAATTGGGCTATACAAAACAGACTTATTCCCCAAGAATGGAAGAGTTTGGGGTCAGCTGTTCAAGAAGCTGGTGAACAATTGCAATGGCTATCATGGTAAAGGGACAAAGCCATGAAAATGGAACAACATAACATAACAAGCAGGATAAATATTTGTAAGGACCAGTTGCTTGGTGAAGAGTGTAATGATGATTTGCAAGAGCAAATCCAGTCTGATAAATCATATTTGAACAATGTCATGCTGCAGCTTGAAAAGCATGGAATATGACTGAGGATCCAGGGGGAAAAAATACATCTCTCCTTTACTAAATACAAGGCTCTGGAGAAGTCTTCACTGAATTCTTACAGAGATTGACTTCTGCTGTCGATAGAGCCATGCGAGATCCTGAAATTAGAAAGTTGTGGATAGAATTCTTGGCATTTGAAAATTCAAATACTGAATGTTAGAGGGCAATTAGACCATTAAAAGTACGAGGAGCCCCAATAGATGAATGGATAAGAGAGACAGCTGGTATTGGTTCTCAGGAACTTAGTGCCAATATCATTGGACAAGCTATCATTAGAAATCTCAGAAATCAAAATGTCTGCTATAATTGTGGTGAATTTGGCCATTTCCATAGAAACTGTAAGACCAGAAGTTTCAGAGATCAAAATAGTAGGTGCATTGCCTCTGAAGAAAATGGTGTTCAGAGAAGAGAATAAGCAGTTTCAGGCTACAATCAAATGCAAAGGCTTTCAGTGTTTGGTAGCCATTGTGGCAAGGGAAAACACTGGTCTCTGCATTTAAGTCTAAAGGAGACATTCAAGGTAACCTCTTGTCATTGGAAAACAAACAAAGGGGACTATCAGCTGGAGGCCCCACAACAAACAATGCAAGCCATCTTCCTTCAGTCAGCCAGGAATTACCAAGCATGCAGGAAAATCAGAACTAAGTGCTGATAATTTAATGGATGCTACTGAAGGTAGTAGAGCTTTGGATCTGGCCACAGATACACCTCTTACACTGTCTCCAAATGTTGAAGGTTACAGCTTAAACTGAGGACAAAACTGTGGACACCTGGAGAGTCAATGTTTCACGTTGCTAAGGGCAAGGTGAGGCCATTCTCTCATTTCTTTCTCCACAGAAACAGTCTCTCATTTTATGTGCCTGGCAGAACCACCTCTGTTCAGGATGCCGAGAGACCACAGGAACCGGGGACACTGCCTAGGTGATGGACTAACTAGTCATCTCTGTCATTTTGATTGGACCATGAATTGGTATATTTATTTAGCTTATAATTTATCCTTCTCAGGTCTCTGAACACCTTGATGGCTATGCTAAGTTTATGGTAGCTTTGCAGTTAGAGAGAAGACAATTAGATCCACTGTTAGCTCATTGATCAGTTCATTAGCTAGAACTACTGTGTATTAGATCTCTTATTAGAAGAAAACCAGGTTTGCCTTGCTCACAGGACTCATGTTAGTTGCCTGTATCTTAAGATAAATAAATGGAGCCTATGTAGAGTCTGAGGATATAGGAGTTTAGGTTTTAAAAATCTAGAAAATGTTATTTGCTCTGAGAAAATGTTTCAGGGTTAATAAACACAAAAAGATTGGCGAGTCTAAGTTGATATTTTAAGGTATAATTATGAATTATAAAGATACAAAAAATAATTTAAAACACATTAAAATGGGAGATACTTTAGATTCCCCCCCTTGGTACTGTTGTGCTTATGTTATAAGATTTCAGAAGTTCAGAGTTTTGGCATTAATCAATAGAGTTCTGATAAGTTGATGGAGCACTGACTGCTTATTATTCAGTAACTAGCTTGAGATTTTAATTTCCTTTGGTTGTCTTCTGGAGATAGACTTAAAGGTGCTTCTCATCATGTTAAAAACATCTGTTTAATGTGTATATCTGACCCAAACGTCATAGCTTTTACTATAGTATTCTTAATATCTGCCATTTCTGGGGTAGATTTTGACACAGGAATATCTTAAATCTATTCCTTCTAGTTGCTTTGTTAAGGAAAGTCCAAGCATCCAGGGTTTAGCACTAAAGCCAGTAATGCATTTATGCCTAACTTTCCAAATGGGAAAACATGGAAATGGGGGCTAAAAGTAGATGCTGAGTGTATGAGAAATGGCCAAGCTCCATTCGTGGCAAATACCAACAGTTATGCCCACAGAAAAAAATGTTACCGTGGACACACTTAAGTTGTTTATAAAAGTTATAAAACAAAGAGCTAACTGATACTCATTCAGTGGGATGCAGTTTTACCTGTTACTCTCAGAATGTTATGTTAGATTTGCTGCATATATATTTCCTTTTCTCTACCAAAAATTCATTTGAGTTTCAGGATATAACCTGGATCTGGCATAGCTCAAAAGGATCGCAGATGAGATTTTCCTTGATCTTTCCCATTTAATAGACAAATTTTAACTTCTGTCTCCAGTCTGAATTTGTCTCAGCAGATTTTTATCTGTTTGACTCTGTTCTGGGATCAGCTGTGGACTGCAAGCTGAAATCTGGACTTCCTGGAAACTGACATAATTGCCCCCTGCCTCTTAGGGTGGATCAACTAACCAGATGCTTGTGACTGCCCTATTGCCCAGCCTTTGACTGGCATTTCAGCCTCCCTAGCACCTGATGCCAATGGTCCAATGTCAGTACTGAAGAAGCTCCAGAAGATGGAACTCTGACCCAAAATCCCACCTAGCAGGCTGAAATGCTAAGTCAAAAGGGGCTCCCTGACATTAGCTATTATCTTGGGCATCTGCTTAGCTGAAATGGAAACTAATATTGCAGCAACTGGGCTAAAAGCCTAGAAAGACCCTAAAGAGAAAGGATAATAGTTCTCCTTGGCTTACTACCCCTATATCCACCCTGAAGGAACTCCTACTCATTTTGATTTTTATCTTTGGGCCTTGTATTTTCAATTGCTTAATGGCTTTCATAAAGAAACGTGCCTTAAAGATGGAGCTGGTTTCCGCCTTCCTCCTTCCCGATGGTGAGTGCTCTCTGTCACAAACAACTCCATATTTGGCTAAGGCTGAGGATCTAGCTTGCTTCTGTGTATGTGGACCTATCTGCATTGCCCATGAGGCACGCTGGGGTTGGCTACCCAGAGGCTATTTAAGCTGTGGGCTGGCTTTCCCCAGTGTCAGAAGATTGTTCAAGTTTCCTGAATAAACTTTGAGAAGAACAAAAAAAAAAAAAGATCAGAAAGGAGAGGAGGACCCCCCCCCCCATCAGTGGACTTGGGGAGAGGCATGCATGCAGAAAGGGGGGGGAGGGTGGGACTGGGAGGGGAGGAGGGAGGGGCTTATGGGGGGATACAAAAGGAATAAAGTGTAATTAATAAAAGTTAAATAAAAAAAAAAAGAAATGCTTGACAGCAATACACTAATGGTACTCAGATCCTATTGTAAAAAGGCAAATTTATAGGATACAAGGGGTCGTATCTGGAAGACCCAAGATTGGGTCTTCAAATGATCATGGGAAAGGGGGAAATGAGAGACCAAAAAAATTAAAAATTAGCAGCTATTATTAATCAAGGCCTGAACAATGTGTGTGGAGAAGTCTAGTAATGTCCTGAGGGGAAGGACCGCCTTAATGCATTCTTTCCCCACCCACTAGAGATAACAGTTACTAGGAAACTGGTCCATCCCCCTAGGGAGGGACACGAGGTCATTATGGTCTGGGGACCTTCCTATAGCCAATCAATTCAAAATGTAGCATTTTGACCAATAGATGCTTGCCAGGTAGGAATTGCCCCTGCCTTGAGCATGCTGGGAGGGACCAGAATCTACATATCACCCAACTAACCTGAGCGCAGCGCTCTCAGCTCCCACCCCTTTAGTGGTGGGGGTGTGTGGGCCCAAGCTTCGGTTGTAATTTACATTAAAAAGAACCTCATGTATTTACAGTGGAGTCTATTTATTCCTGGTCTTTTGGGGTTCGTGAACTGGGCAGAACCCCTTCAGGGATAGTAGGAATAGTCCTGAGAAAAAGTGGATTAACTCCTCAAAGATTTATTGTACATCAAGGTATCATAGATGGGCATTGTGAGGAAGAAATTAAAGTCATGATATATGTAAAAAAGAATATAGAAATTAATGCAGAAGATAGATTTGCTCAGCTGTTACTGTTTCCTTACATGGCAAGCCTGCTCCAGTAGAAAGAACAGAGGCTTTTGGGGTTACTGGAAAATGAGTATTCTGGCAAACAGTGTTTAACGGCTAGAAACCCAAATGATTGGTGTTGAAATAAAAGGTTTGTTGGATATAGGAGCTGATGTCAGTATACTTCCCCCAAAGTCTTGGCCACTTAAGAGGGTTTATACACATTTTATAGGAATTGGTAAATTGTCACAAATAAGACAAAGTGGGACCAGAAGGGCAAACAGGGAGGCTGAGACCCCATGTGGCTGACATACTCATAAATTTATGGGGAAGGAATCTTTTACAACAATGGGGTAGTCAATATTCATTCAATCCCAGAGACAGAAAATGAGGAAACTGGGGATAATATGATAGATGTTTCTGGAGAAGGTATTGATATTGGTGATCAAAAATAAGCATAAGTTATGCCTATTGTCCAAACATAGGACATCACAGAAAATGATTTTCCAACTTTATAATAAGGGACACTGCTGAGATACCAAAGCCTTGCCACTAAAAATGGACTTCAAACAGACCTGAGTGGGAAGATCAGTGCCCATAACAAAAGAAAAATTGCAGGCACTTGAACGACTGTTACAAGAGTATCTGGAGGCTCAACATATAGGAGAGTCTACAGCTTGTGGAATTCTCATGTGTTTGCTGTAAAAAAAAAAAATCAAGAGAGATGGCTCAGTGGTTAAGAGCACTGTCTGCTCTTCCAGAGGTCCTGAGTTCAATTCCCAGCAACTACATGGTGGCTCACAACCATCTATAATGAGATCTGGTGCTTTCTTCTGGTATCAGGTAAACATGAAGTTAAAGCACTCATACACATAAAAATAAATATTAAAAAAGATCAGGAAAATAGAGAATGATAACAGACTTAAGAACAGTCAATAGAGTAGTTCAACCAATGGGTCCTTTATAGCCTGGACTTCCTTTACCTTTTTTGTTACCTAGATCATGACCAATAATAATAATTGACTTGAATGATTGCTTTTTTCACAAAACCCTTGAATGTGCAGGATAGGGAAAGGGTTGCTTTCTCAGTACCTACTCTGAACAATAGTGGCCCAAAAAAGAGATACCACTGTAGGATGCTGCCACAGGGAATGATAAATAGTCCAACTTTATGTCAATATTTTTTAAAACAATCATTAAGAAATAATTCATATGCAATTTTCCCAATCTATCATATATCATTACATGTATAATATTTTGTTGGGTGATTCTGACACAGATACTTTAAAAAATGTTTAAGGAAACACAAGGGATTCTTCCAATTTGGGAATTACATAATGCTCCAGAAAAAAAATGCAAAGAGAAGATTCACTTAGTTATTTGGGTTATAAAAATCAGTCAACAAAAAATCTGAACACAAAAGGTCAGATCTGTAGGTACCAATTGCAAACTCTTAGTGATTTTCAAAAATTAATGGGCAATATTAACTGGCTAAGGCCTACAATTGAATTGAGTACTTGTTAGTTAAGCAATTTGTTTCAAACATTACAAAGAGGTTCAAACTTAAACAGTTTAAGATGTCTAACAGCTGAAGTAGAAAAAGAGTTAGCTCTTGTAGAACAAATACTGAAAGATGCATATGTGGATCAAATTGATCCTAAACTTGATTGCATTTTGGTCATTTTGCCTTCATTTCATTCTATTGGGCTCATTATGCAAAAGGAAGACAGTATTATTGAATGGATTTTCTTAGCACAAAAACAAAGTAAAAAATTGAAGACATATATAGAAAATATTTATGATTTAATTATAAAAGGTAGAGTAAGACTATAATATTTATCAGGAAGATACCCAGCTGAAATTATGGTACCTCTTGCTAATACTGAGATCATGTCATCGTGGGTTATCAATGAATATTGGTAAAGAGCTCATAGTAACTGCTTGGGAGAAATAAATAAATATCCTAAAAGCAAACATATTCAATTTATAGAAAGAACTAAGTGAATTCTTCCATGTATTGTAAAGAAAATACCAATTCCACAGGCATTAATGTTCTCACACAAACAAGAAATGGATGGCAGGTTATATGTCAGACAAAATAAATAACGTGTTCAAAAACCCATATGCCTCAGTTCAAAAATCAGAACTGTATGCAATCTTTATGGTATTATTTGATTTTACTTCATCTCTTAATATAATTCTTTATATGCAGAAAGTGTTGTTTTGCATATAGACACTGCGGAATTTGTTCCTGATAACTCAGAAATAACCTCATTATTTATACAATTACATCAGAAGTACAAAATATCCATTATATATTATGTATATCTGGTCTCATACAGGTTTTCCAGGTCCACTGGCAAAAGGAAATGAGTATATTGACCAATTATTAATAGGGAATGTGTTAGAAACTTCCAAATTTCATGAGAAACATCATTTTAATAGGAAAGGTTTAAAGAAAAAAATTTTCTATCACTTGGCAACAAGCCAAAGAAATAATAACAAAAATAAACGTCCTACATGTTCTCTATACAACCAAATTCTGATACCTGCTGGTAATAACCTTAGGTTATAATAAAATATGGTGGATGGATATTTTTCATTTTGCAGAATTCGGAAAAGAAAGGTATGTATACCATACCATTGATAGATATTCAGGGTTTCAATGGGCAACTGCTTTAAGTTCTGAAAAGGCTGATTATGTGATTACTCACTTATTAGAAATAATGGCAATTACGGGGATACCTGCACAAATTAAGGCTGATAACACTCCTGCATATGTATCTAAGGAGATGAAACAATTCTTTGCATATTACAATATAAATCACATTATGGGTATTCCGCAAAATCCTACAGGACTAGTAGTTGTAGAAAGAGCCAATCGTACCTTAAAAGTACGATTATTAAATAAAAAGTGCTTATTAAATAAAAAGGAAGAGTAAAATACCCCAGAGACAGACTAAATAATGCTTTCTTCCCTCAAAATTTTCTTAATGTTGGTGAAAGGGAACAACAGCAGTTGAGAGACACTGTGTTGTAGAAAAAAAAAAAAAACAAAACCTGAAGAACTAGGACAACCAATATGCTATGAGGATGTGGTAACATTAGAATGGAAACTTGCAATAGTTTTGAGATGGGGATGCGGTTATGCTTATCTAGCTACAGGGGATGACAAAATGTAGTTACCAACAAAACTTTAAAAATTAGATCTGAGCAGGGAAAACCCCTTATCACCTTACACATGAATGTCTTCACAAAGCAAATAGCCCAGGTGATTCACTCTCACAAACTGCCTCAATTACTGATTTTTTTTTTTCAAAAATTTCATGCAAATCATCTTCAAAAAGCCAGCCCAAAGGAAGTCAATACAGAGACTAGACAGACAACACAGAGACTGGACAGAAAATACAGACTGGACAGACAACACAAAGACTGGACAAATAATACAGAGAAAGCACAGATAACACAGAGACTGGACAGACAACACAGACAAGGGACAGAGAAAGATATAGCTAGCTTTCCAGGGATTTGGCCAATATCTCAAAATTTCATAGGGCATCTAAAAGATATCTTTGCCTATAAGCCTTACCCATTCCCAAAAGATAGGGAGAATGTTTTGGTCATTTGATGTGTTATTTTATCTACGTATGGATAATGTATATTGATAGAAATTTAAGGTTATTTTGTATTGTATACTGATAGATATTTAAGTATATTTTGTGTAAATATATTTAAGGTTATTTTGAGGTAAAGGTTTTTAAGAAACCTAAATAAAGTAGATTTGGTGAAATTTTTAAGCCTATAGTTACTAAGGTGTGGTCACTGTTAAGCCATCCATGGTTTGGCGAATGGCCCCATACACATACACACATGCACACATGGGACAGACAAATTTGACTTAGTTGACTTTTTTTTTTTGAGAAGAGTGGTTGGAGGAGAGTTATAAGGAGAAAATGAGGAGTAGATATGATCACATTTCATAAAATATATGCATAAAATTCTCAACAAATAAGTTTGTAAAAGTTTAAAAAGTAATAATGTCTTCCAGAAAAGAAGGTAAGACCCTATTAATAAAGAAACAACATACTTCAGACATAAGGTTTAGAGGAATTGATCTGGATCTAACCTGAAAGCCTTATTTGTGATAGTTGGTTCACATAGTTTTATCAGGAACTATGCAAACTGCCAAGGAAGAAGAGCAACCAATGAGCTTCTCTAACTGTAATGTACATGAATTTCAACAAAATTAAATGACAACAAATTCTGGAGGGTGTAATTCACTTGGTGTAATTAAAAGTCACCTAATTGAATTAAAGGTCCACCCAATAGGAGGGTATTCATACCTTGTACTCTAAATCTAGCCAACTACCCATGGATAATGGGGCCTTGGACAATTGAGGTGAACCTATTACTAACAGCTTCGTAGACTAATATAATTTGTAGCTGTATTCTAAATACTTACCCTTACCAACACAGATATGTGTAGCTCTCATCTCATCCATCATTAAAGAAGCACTTCTTTTTGCAGCAAATGGAGATCCTATAGATAGCCACAACTGCTCAAAATACACATTACACATTACAACTGATTATGGCATCCCCAAGCCCAACTGATACATCCACAAGGAAACCTTTACACCTAAAGCTTAGAAAACATTGCAGAAAAGGCTGGAGAAAGATTAAGAGCCAGAGGATCAGGACAGCTGCTGAGAAATAGTCTTTCTTTAAAAAGTGAGAGAAGTGTGAATGAATATGATAAAAATACATTATATGATACCCTCAAAGAATTAACAAAGCATTATTGAAAAAAATTAAAATGCTTTTAAGTCTTTTTTTTACCATCTTTCCCTATTTAATTAGTACTTACTGATTCCAGCTGAGATGACTCAAAGTATAATGTGCTTCTAAGCATTACCCTTTGACCTGAGCAACTTAGAGCCCTTGACTAGGTTTCCTACTTTGGAGGTGTTAATTCTGACCTTCAAAGAAACTAAAAAAAAAAAAAAAAAAAAAAAAAAAAAAAAAAAAAAAAAAAAAAAACCACCTTAATATGCATGAATGGAGGAAAAACTGGGAAGAATATCAGGCTTCAGGCTTTTACCCTTGTTTCACCTACTTCTTTTCATTATTCAGTACCTAGCTGATGGATATTATGTTTCTAAAACCCCATAAGGCCACAAAAAGCAAAGCATCTCTCCATCGTTCTTCCTCACAAGTTACACATTTAAAGCATCATATCTTAAAGAAAAATAAAGGAATTACACATTCTAAATCCATTTTCTTTCTAAAACCTTCTTTCAATATCCCATTTTATATTTTGACAGCATTTAAATTTTATTTTTTATAATTACATACATGCTTAGAATGTATTCTGATCATATTCAGCGCCCTTACCCTCTCCTCCCCTTCTCTCCTATTAAGTAAAAAAAAATAAAAATAAACAGGATTATTAAGTACTTCTATGCTTAATACAAAGCAATAGCAAAAGTCTAGAAATATGAGAGACTGCTGGATTCCAATTAACTTTGCCACTTAACTCTGATTGCTGCGTTACTCTTGGTGAACTCACGTTTATTAGTAAATAGGGGTGAAGATCTCAAAGATTAATGATGGCACTGATTGCTGCTACACAACAAGACCCAGATGTTTCTATACTTACCACTTCCTCTTCTTGACCCTCTTTCCTACAATTACTACAGAGAAAACACAAATATGGCATTTAGTAAGCTGAGATACTGAGGTGGTTATGGCCTAAACTTTCAACAATACTTTGTAATAAAATTAGTTTTATAAGTTATGTAACACTGTATCAGAAATACTAAAAGAAAGAAAAAGCCATATTTAAATGAAGAATGGTAAAACTGAAGACACACTGAAAATCCATAATTATCTGACATTAAAGCCAGGCAACTAAGGAATGCTGAGCACTAGGGAAGAACACACTAATTTATTATCTGATACCAAATGGTCTGACATGAAAACTTAAGCAACAAGTAACATTTTATTGAGCAGGGCATAATTATGTATTTAGGAATATATGTATATATATACATGTGTATAAAACAATTAATTTAAAAAGTGGTCATGAATTTGTAAAAGACCAAAGAGGGTCATAAGGGAGAGTTTAGAAAGAGCCAAGGGAATGGAAAAATATACAATTATAATCCCCCAAAATCACTCAAAAAATTTAAAGACTAATAAGACGGCCACTTTATGTGAACCTCAGTCTTATTAGAATATATTGTTTAGGTTTTTCCAGTTAGCTTACATTTGGGGAGTGTGTATGTTTTAGAGAGGTATAACAGGCTCCATATTGTTACCTCCTACATGAGAAATTTCTCAGACTATTTTCAATTTTGCCCCTATTTATCAAATTTTCTACTCCATACCTAATTTCTAAAGTAGATCCATATTTTTATTGGATTTGTTTCACAAGTACTGTATATAGTACATATTATTTTGCTAGCATGAAAAACCATGATGGCATAGTGCAGACATTTATATATTTGTGACTAGACAATTACAGAAATACAGAAAAGTGTAGAGAAGGGAGGAGAAAGATATAATGATGAGGAATTATGTCTTTGAAAGACAATAACAATAAAATAACTTTGACTCAGATACTCCAGTTCCCCAATGTCATCATGACAGAGGATGGTTTGATCTTGAGTTTGATAACTTTCTGTTACCTAAATGTACATATACTTCAACTTCAACAAAATGTAAGCTATTCTGAACGTATTTATGTGGTTTGCTAATAAACATGGTCAATGTGCCAATTATTTAAAAAGCCAAATCTTGATGAGAAACATACATTCAACCATAGGGCAAGAACATATTACTGGTCAATCATATCTTCTTTCACACATCACTTCTATTTTTTAAGAGAATAAATTTCCTGCCCACAATAAAATGTTGGTTGAGGAATATTAGAAGTTATCCAGCCTATCTAGAAGTAGCATCAAATTTTACTATATTGTGTCAAAAGTTCTTACCAAATATCTGAACCAGTAGTATTTACAAAGTAAACCTCAGAGTAATCTACAAGGATGAGCACAAAAAGAAATTACGGGTACTCACAAAACTTGCTTTATTTTTATATTATTTATCCTTATTATGTACCTGCTCCTCTTGCAGTCAGGTAGGACCATGGGATAAAGTCTGAAATAGACTATATGGAAGGGAATAAGAAAGTTACTCAGCAATAAAAAACAAGGAAATCAGGAAATTTGCAGGTAAATGGTGGGCTCTGGAAAAGATCATCCTAAGTGAGCTATCCCAGAAGCAGAATGATGCACACGATATATACTCACTCTTATAGACATATAATATAGGATAAACCTACTAAAATCTGTATTCCTAAAGAAACTCATTAAGAGGGAGGACTCTTGCTAAAATGCTCAATCCCTACCCATAAAGGCAAAGAGGATGGACTTCACAAGAAGGAAAAAAAGAGGAAACAAATCAGGAGCCTGACACAGAGGACCTCTGAAAGGCTCTGGTCTGCAGACTATCAAAGCAGATGCTAAGACTTATGGCCAACCTTTGGGCAGAGTGCAGGGAATCTTATGAAAGAAATGGGAAACAGTAAGATGTGAAGAGGACAGGAACTCCACAAGGAGAGCAACAGAACCAAAAAATCTGAGCAAAGGGGGTCTTTCCTGAGACCAAGGACCATGCAGGGAGATAACCTAAGACCCCTGCACAGATGTAGCCCATAGAAGATCAGTATCCAAGTGGGTTCCATAGTAATAGGAGCAGGAACTGTCTCTGACATGAACTGATTGGCCTGCTCTTTCTTACCAGGCCACAGAAGAAGACAATGCTGCCACTGCTGATGAGACCTAATTGACTAGGATCAGATGGAGGGAAAAGAAGACCCCCCCTATCAGTGGACTTGGGGAGGGACATGAGTAGAGAAAGGGGAAGGAGGGTGGGATTGAGAGGGTAGAAGGGAAGGAGCTACAGGAGGGTTACAAAGTGAATGGAGTGTAATTAATAAAGAATTTAAAAAAAGAAAGTTATCCTTCTTTTACAGTTCGAAAAACTTACATTATCCTTTTACCCTTGTGTCTATCCTGAGTAAATGTAGATACTGTAGGCGTACTTTTTAAAAACCCTTTTGTTTCTTTTTCCCCCTACTCCACCCAAGCCCTTCCAACACCCCAACACCAAGTAGGAGAGAGAACGGGTTAGTAGAAGAGGGGTGCAGTTATCTTTCTTAGCTGCTTCCTTCTGGCCAGGCTCTTGGGTTCCTTGGAGCCAATCCAATCCTTGTTCCAGGAGATTTTCAACTTATTTCACAACAGCAACTCAGAGTAGCAGGGGGGAAGCAGGGGCAGCCTTGTTCTTTCTCCTGTCCACACTCCCTGGGCTCTGGCATTTATTCTCTCTCCAGAATCCTCAGATTTAAACTATCTACAAGTGGCAAAGAGCTCCTTCCAGGGCCCACACAAAGCAAATAGTGTGCTGTTGTGGAGCTTTTAAATCAGTCCCACATCCTACACTGGAACCAAAACAAAAACATGGTTATATCCACAACATTTTCCCCCTTTCCTGTTTAAGAAAAAAAAAAAAGATTTTCCTTTAATATGAACGAAACTTGCTGTTGCTTTCTTAAGAGGAGATATTCAAGGAACCAGACCCTTTCCTTTTATAATCTGAAGAGTTTCTGCTCTTGTTTGGATCAACTCCTAATTTTTGCTGTTTATCCTCAACCTAGGTTCCTAAGGGTCAGAAGTTACCCAGAAGTTCTTGCAGAGAACCCAGTGCTGCCAGAAATGGCTCATATGCTTCTCTGGCAGAACCAACTATATTTCTGAGTTAATACACTGGTCCTTTTAAGCTCTGAAGCAGCGTAGAGCATTTCGATATCTATATCTTTTGGCTGCTACTGGGAAAGCTAATGGTGTTAATCTCTTAACCTGAGGCTGCTCCTCTGGCAGCTCAGTTTGCTTAAGATTAACCTGTTTTCTTGAAACAGGCTTTTTGGCTTTAATCTTTTCAGCCTGGATAGCCTTCTGTTCCTCCCAGCAACCCATCTTGTTCAGAGACTGTGGGAAAATGACACTGAAAGTACACAGAGCAGGGCTGGGTGGGAATTGTGGAGAATTCTGGCTCTTAGTTACCATATATTAGGTATTTTCCTTTTACCAAAGATGTTTTACTTTCCAGGCATTTCAACCTCTGCCCACTGATATTTTAGTTGTGTTGCAACTCTGCAATGAAACAAAATGAGAGAACCCCCTCTGAAAGTAAATGGGAATAAAATCAGCGATAGCAGCTGCAATACACCTTATGCTTGTCTCTGTATACCCTACTGTCTCCTGTATGGCATTACTCAGTATTTTAAGGGTGACATCTGAGCGCAATGATACCACTCTCTGCTAGAAGGAAGAGTCCCAGGAAAATGTCTAAAAGTACAGCAGACATTACGTACCTTAGACTATTATGGTATGGGGAGGTAAAGAAAATCATTGGATGAATTATTTACAGAGTTGATTTGAGAGTATATAAAAAGTATACATCCACATATGTGTGTCCATACATACTAAATTTTTGATATCCCTAATCCAAAACAAGCCCCTAAAATCTATGATTTTTCTTTGCTTTGATTGACATTTTATTTCGAGGGTCTACTCCTTAGAATTACCCAGTGGAATTTCTGGTATCATAAATCAAATCACTGAACTTTAAAGAAAAAAGTATCAAATACCCTAATATAATAGACGTACATTAGACCTACAAATAAATGTTTCCGTTTGACATATGTGTTCATACATAGGCACACAGAGACTTGGGAAGGCATATGGCATGGGCTCTTTGTCAAGAGTTACATTTAAGAAACGCAGACTAAATAAAGCATCATTGTAGTTTTTCTGCCTTGTGGCTGCCTCACAGCAGCCCATGAAGTCAGGTGTGGCTGGAGACAAGAAGTGCCTGGAATAGCTAGTGAGAACAGTATAGGGATCACATCCTGGGAACAGCTGATGGCTAGTTCAACTTTACTTCCAGAGAATAAAGACTATATAACCCCTAGGGGAGTGGGCAGGGGGCTCCAAGAATAGATGTACATATTGGTTGGAATTAAGTACTTCAAGGATGCTTGATTTGCATACAGATAAGTGCAGGGAGGGGAGAGCTAGCAGGGAGCTGTGTCAGAGGCCATATATCAAGTGTGTGGCTAGGGAAATCTATAATCTAAAGGCACTCTCCAGATGAAATCAGGCAGAGAGCAGAGGACCCTGCCTAGGGAATGGAGTTCAGCCTTTAGTACTGAGCTCATAATGGCTATCTGGTCCAGTCAAGAACTGCAGCCTCAAACAGCAGGGTACCTCCAACATCTCGCCCTGTTTTATTTTATAATGGAGAAGTATCATCATGAGTTTTAAGAAAGTTTTCAACTATATCAGTGGAGTCTAAGGCCTAATAGCATACTATGTATGGCCTGGTTTGTGGTAATTCTAGCAATGGTGGTAATTTGTCATCAGAGAATCGGTATAATGCAAGGAGCAAGTGTCAAAATAAAACATAACATAATTAAAGGTCTAATAAGGGATAGGAGCCAAGAAAACAAAGGGTTTTGAAACCAGGACAAAGATTCCTTAGGATTATACCAGGTCAAGAGATCTTTATAAAAGGCGTTAGAGGTTTTTAAATTTTGTTCCACTAAATTGAACTCACTGAAAAAGAAACAGCATTCCTCCCCCACGACCATGCAAATTCCCCCTTGGTCTCCGGTATTAGATAGAGGGCTTTTCAATTTTGAAGAACTATTCCAGCAAGAGATTTCATTGGTCTTTGTAGCAACTCAAAGCTTTCAGTAGTCAATACCATGCCCTCATCTGGTTTATTTTGAAAGACTCCTGCTAGAAGATGTGTCTGTATGATGGTGGCAGTTGCAGCTCTTCCAGCACCCAGGGAGAGAGTGAGTTTGATTCCCACCAGAAGAGGATGAAGATCTCTCTGCAAATGGGTGCAAAGGAGACGGTCAGCTTCTTCTTTCTTGAACAGTTATACCTGGGGAGTAATAAATACAGGTACACAGAATTAGGACAACAAGACATGGTTGGGTATTTTCTTGGCACCAAAGAAGAAGAGGGGTGGCCTAGAAGGAGTAATATTAGTGAGGCATTGGTGATGAGTAAGCCCATTCTTGCTGGAGACACAAACAGGATAGGTATGATTGGTCAAATAGAGGAATATATGACAGGCCGGAACTGGCAATTTTTTTTTCTGTCCTTGGGGTAAAGAAGGGTGTTATTAACTGGTAGTGCTGTCAGCAAGGGTTCTATTGTTAAATGCACAGAAGAACCAATTGGAGGCATTAGGATGGGTAGTGAAAGAGAGAAAATCAGCAATGTATTGAATATTTTGGTTCCAGGTGATGGTGGCCCCAATCTGTTGATGAACCTTTTTCTCATGGGACAGAATATTGCGGTGTGTTAAGACAGGTTGGGAAGGTGGGACAAGTTGTTGGAATACAAGAAAATCGGCTGTGGGTATTTGAGGTGTGGGTAAAGCATAAAGCTTTCCTTGAATTCCTGTGCTCCAACACTTATTCCAAGGATCAGGCATGGTTATGGAGCCTTTAATGAGCTCCACATGGTTCCCTTTAATGAGCTTTTCCCTGATAAAAACATAAGAGTCTTGGTTTTGAGATTCCTCCATTTTACAGTACTGTCTCCTACGTCCTCCATAGGTTTCCATATCAGACAGTCATTCTTCTTTGAATCTGGTTTGTCTGTGTGGGAAGCAAAGGAAAGGAGCATTCAAACATTTGGTAGAATTGGGGTAGAGAGGGAATGAGATTGTGGTCCATCATCCATGAATTGGGCAGTCTCTGGAACATATAATGATACTGTGGCCTTGTTAAAATTTCCCAAACAGAAAATCGCCATTGAAAGATGTTAAGACTGGACATGGATGTGCCTTAGCGTCTAGGAGAATAAGAACAGCCAAAAGAATAATGGAGAGAGAGGATTGGAGAGGGCAGTTATATCGAGTGGCATCAATAAAAGTATGAATATCCTTTCAGGTGACCAGCTAGTGTCTCTTTGGGTGTCTGCGTCGCTCTTTTGTGTTTTCTCTAAACTGACAGGCTTGCCATCCTTTTGACTGGAGGGGTCATGTTGAACATTGTGGGCTTATACCCAGACAGGGTGAGGCTGATCCTGTGGAAAGACACAAGCAAATCATCATCCTGTTGTTACCAGAGTGTCAGGCCCTTTCTAACATCCATCAAGTGGGTCTTTCTACCTGACCCTAACAGGTAGTAAGTCGGGTGGTTGACTTCAATGATGAATAAAGGGAGGTTCATTCTGGATGTTATAGACATTTAACATTGAGTGTTAATATGCCAGATTTAATTAACATTTGGTGGTAAAGAGTTTTGTGTTTGTTTAATTAATTGTTTTTTGAGCGTCTGATGTGTCCTTTCGATGATAGCTTGGCCCTGAGGCTTATGGGGAATACCATTGTAGTAAGATATTTTTCAGGTTTCACAGAAATTTTTGAATTGATGGCTTTTGAAAGCTGGTCCATTGATAGTCTTAATTTGGAGAGGAACCCCCATAAAAGAAAAAATGAAGAGCATGTGATTTATTAATCTTTTTTGAGTTTTTGTTAGTTTGCGCTGTAGCCCAGATAAAGTGAGAATAGTTATCGATAGTGACAAATACAGACTTCTGTCTATCAAATGATGAAATATGGGTGACATCAATTTGCCAGAGGGCATTGGTCTTAAGGCCTCAGAAATTGGTGCCCAATTGTTGTATAGCCTGTGTGTAGATTAAGGAGGCACAAAATAAGCTACTTTTAAGGATTCATTTAAGGTGTTTTATGGGGGTGTTGGGGAATTTAAATTTCAGTCCTTTTAAATTGATATGAGTCAGCTGATGGAGTTCTTTAGCGGTTAAGCCCCAGTAGTAGCAATCTTATGAGCTAAGGCATTGCCAACAGAGAGGGGGCCAGGCAAGTATGAATGTGATCATATAAGGCTAATAAAAAATGGGGCGTATTCTTGTTTGGAATATATATTTAATTTTTGTTAGTAGAGGAGAAAGAGGGCTACCATCAAATTTGTTATAGGGGAGTAGGTAACTGCATAAATGTTGTCTGAATATAAGTTGAATGGTTGTTTTAGGTGTGCCAGGACTAGGAAGAAAGCATACAGTTCTTTAAATTAGGGTGACTTATCTGTAAGAGGGAAAAAAAATGTGACTTGGAGTCAGAATCTCTCTGGTATATTGTGTAAGGAACTCCTTGCTGGTCCCATCTGTAAAAGCAATGGGGGCTCTAGGGATAGAGGATCCACAGAATAAATGAGGGAGCCATCTAAGGAGTGGTATAGTCCTTAGCAGTCTGTCTTTGGGATGGTGATTGTTTATTTGTGCTGGGAAGCTGATGAGACTATTAGCAAAAGAGGTGTGGTTTCTTAATAGCCATTGGACATCTGTAAGGGGGGAGGGTAGTACTATATTATCAGTTCCTTACCTATAATTTGCAAGGTCTGCTCTCTTTCTGTCCTTATCATGGTAGAGATAATATCAACCTCGGTTAGTAGCAACAGGCTCTCCCTTTTGGTGTATGGAGCCACTCTAGTATTCCCTGGGGTTGGTGTAAATCTCCAACTAACATAGGAGAGGAATTGAATATAAGAATATGAAGTAGTTGTTGTGGGTCATAATGGGTTAGGGAAAATTTTTAATATGGTTAATGATGGAATAAAAGGCCTCTCTGGCTGCTGATGTCAAAGAAAGACAAGAGCAGGGGTCTTTGTTACTCTTGAGTAGGTCAAATAGAGGCTGTAATTGGCTGGCTGGTATGGATAGCCAAGGTCTAAGCCAATTAATATTACCTAGGAAGCTCTGAAGGTTACTTAAGGTTAATGGGCTGGGAATGTCAATGAAATCTTTAGCTGGCAGGACTGAAGTTAAAGTTATTTCAGTCTCTAGGAATGTGATAGTAGGAACAATATGGATCTTATCTTGTGCTATAGTAAAGTCTTTTGCTGTTAAAGCCTTTATGGCTTGTTGTTTAAGGTCTTCTAAGGTTAGTTTAAGATCCTTGTTTTTATCTTGCCATATTAACAGATTGTCCATGCAATGATATATACTGAGACCCAATTTCATAAGGGACTTTAATGCATGAACTACAGATTCTTGGCAAATAATGGGGCTGTTAGCCATGCCTTGAGGGAGCACTGTCCATTCATACCTATCCATTGGCCCTGAATTGTTGATTTTAGGTACTGAGAAGCAAAGCATTTATAATCTTGTTCATGAGTGGTGTTGAAAAGAAACAAACTTTAATGTCTAGTACTAATTTGGGGTTTTTACTGGTAAAGCAGAGGCAAAGGGAAGGGCATGTTGAGGCAAAACCCAGACTTTAATAGTTTTGATTGCTTTTATATGTTGGAGGAGCCTCCAGGTCCCAGTTTTGGTTTTTTTTTTTTGTTTTTTTTTTTTTTTTTGTTTTAATTACAAAGATCAGGGTATTCTAGGGGCTTTTAGAGGGACAGGTGTGTCCCATTTCTAATTGATGTTTAACTAATTTTTGTAAAATTATTAATGTCTCCCTGTTTATAGGTTCCACCTAGATGAAATTGTTCATAATCCATTCTAAGCAGGAAGGTATTCAACAATGGACTTTAGATTTGGGGGTGTTTTTCTATTTTGGTTTGTTTGGTCACTCTTCATTTGGAGGCAATCTCCCTCTTCTCCAGTAGCAATGAAATCTAAGATATCTCTGCCTAATAAGTCAGTGGCCACATCAGCAACTAGGGGCCTAATATTCCCATTTATTCCATCTGGGTCTTCCCACTTATAAGAATCTTGGGTAATAATTGCTCGAGATAGGCCACTTATTCCCATCAACTGGGGGCCTAGTAAGAGGGTCCAATGTGAGTGGACCTCAGCACTTTGTAAAATGGTCTTATCAACTCCTGTGTCTATTAGGCATTTAAAGTTTTTTATTGTCAATACTTATTGAGAGATTAGGGTGAGATTTTCTAATATGTGAGGGACCCGGTGGACTTCTCAGTTTCTCCCTCTTGTTGATGGGGCTGAGGGCTGCCCCACAAGAAGTTTAAAGGTGGCAGGAGTCTGCCTTCCTTATAACATCTGGATCTATGATCTTTTTTTCCAGTGCAAACTCCTTCAGCAACAAGGACATGGTTTTGTGGGAGGTCTGCAGACAATTGAATTATATTTTGGGCAATCTCTTGCCCAGTGTCCATCCTCTCCATATTTAAAGCAGGTCAAGTTAGAACATGTAGGAGAGAACAGAGACCCTGCAGAGGGGAAGGAGTTCAGCCTTTAATGCAGAGCTCATAATGGCTATATGATCCAGGCACAGAGGTAGCAGCTCAGTATCCAACTTGGCTCCATAGTAAGGGGAACAAGGGCTGTCTCTGACATGACCTCGGTGGCTGCCTCTTTGATCACCTTTCCCTGAGGAGGGAAGAAGCCTTACCAGGCCACAGATGAAGACTATGAAAGACAGTGCTGATGAGACCTGATAGCTAGGGTAATATGGAAGGGGAAGAGGACCTCCAATGTCGGTAAACTGGGGAAGGGGCAGAGGATGAAATGAGGGAGGGAAGGCAAAATTGGGAGGGGATGAGGGTGGGGCTACATCTGGGATACAAAATGAATAAACTTTAATAAATAAAAAATATATTAAAAAAGAACTGAAACCTCAACCAGCAGTGTACCTCCAACACAACATCACTGTCCTCCAGGAGAAATAAGGACCAAAGTCATAGAGCAATTTTAAGGTAATAAGAACTGTGTTCTAAAAGTACAATGGGAACTTAGTGGAAGACCCAAACTAATTCTATCCAGAGGAAAATAAAGATGGCCTCACAGAAGCGAGCAAAGCTGAATTGGGAGGAATAAGAATATTTCAGGTATATGTATATTTAGGAAGTATAGTATGTTTAGGAAAAGGCACAGCACAAGCAATGTCCACTCAAAAAAGAACCCACTAAGTGTTTAAAGATTGTCTTATATAGTGTGCATTTAGAACAATTGTAAAATGATAGTTTAGAACAGGTCAGCAGAGAAAAAAAAGGCACATTTTAAGCCAATTTCTTCTAGTTATCTACTACTGAAATACAACTCAGCTCAAACTGCCAGGTAAAACAATTATAGTTTAGTGTTATTTGTCCTGTTTCTAGTTCATTTTATAGGTCCTGCTTTTTTATTAATTACCTGTGATTCACTTTGTATCCCCGTTGTAGTCCTCTCTCTCATCTGTATCCAATCCCACAATCCTCCCTCCCTCATCTCCTTCCATGCCCCTCCCCAAGTCCACTGATAAAGGAGGTTCTCTACCCCTTCCCTCTGACCTTAGCCTATCAGGTCTCCTCAGGACTGGTTTCACTGTCTTCCTCTGTGGCCTGGTAAGGCTGCTCCAACCTCAGGGGGAGGTGATCAAAGAGCCAACCATTAAGTTCATGTCAGAGACAGTCCCTGTTCCCCTTCCTAAGGAATCCACATGGAGACTGAGCTGCCATGGGCTACATCTGTGCAGAGGTTCTAGGGTATCTCCATGCATGGTCCTTGGTTGGAGAATCAGTCTCAGAAAAGACCCGTGTGCCCAGATTTTTTGGTTTTGTCGCTCTACTTGTGGAGCTCCAGTCCCCTCCATAACTTTCATCTCCCCCTTCTTTCATAAGATTCCCTGCACTCTGCCCAAAGTTTGGCTATGAGTCTCAGCACCTGCTTCAATATCCTGCTGAGTAGAGTGTTTCAGAGGCCCTTTGTGGTAGGCTTCTGTCCTGTTCCCTGCTTTCTCTCTCTTCCGATGTCCATCCTGTTTGCCTTTCTGAATGAGAATTGATCATCTTACCCAGGGTCCTACTTCTTGATTAGTTTCTTTAGGTATGCAGATTTTTAGCATGATTATCACATATATTATATGTCTAATATATGTACTTCTCAGAATTTTATTCCTAGGTGCTGGTCAGCAAACACTAAGAAATGCACACACAAAGCATTCTATGTTAATGGTTTTTGTTTGGGTATGTGCATGTGGATACACATATATATGACCACAAGTCAATGTCAGGTGTCTATTTTTCAGTCAACTTCCTCATTATTGTTTGGTACAGTCTATTACTGAGTCTGGTGCTCAACAAATCTACAACCATCTGTAACTCCAGTTTTAGGGGATCTGATGCCCTCTTCTGACTTTTGCAGGCACAACACATGCACATGGTACACACACACACACACCTCATATACATAAAATAAATAAGAATTTTTTAATGCAACATTAGGATATATCACAACTCTATATAAAAATGAATCTCTTTAGGTCCCTCATTACTTGGTGAGTGTTCCTGCCTAGTTTTACTGCAATCAGACTGGACTTACTTTCAATGTTCTCAAGCAAACTTGGATTAATTTCAATTTTCCTCTAACTGTAAATCTGTTCTAATTTTCTCTTCCTAGTAACTATCTCATAATAATACCTGCCACATACTTCCACAGCAAGAATTCCTTGGCTCCCAGAAGTGTAGGTGCATGTATTTGTAAGTATACCTGTTCTTATTTCTCTATAAGTAAGCAAATAAGGTTGCCCTCTCCTCACTGACTATGGGATTTTCTTCCTTTTAACAATGATTTTTTTTAATTATTGTCATTTATTACAATTTATTCAATTTTTATCCCAGCTGTATCCACCTCCCTCCTCTCCTCCCAATCCCACCCTTCCTACTTCTCCTCCTTCTCTGCCCCTCTGGTACTACAGTGATAAAGGAGGTTCTGCTCCCATTTTAGTTGACCTTAGCTTATCAGGTCTCATCAGGACTGCTTACATTGTCTTCCTTTGTGGCCTGGTAAGGCTGCATCCCCCAGGAGGGGGCTAAGTACATGCCAGGGAAAGCCACTGTTCCCCTTATTCCCAAATCTCAGGGATCCCACTTGGAAAATGAGTCTATAGGCTACATTTGAGCCAAGGTTTTAGGTCCTCTGCATGCATTGTCCTTGGTTGGGGTATCATTATTTTCAGGGCCCCCAGGGCTCAGTTTTTATAGCTCTGTTGGTCTTCTTTTGGAGTCCACTCAAGGGTTTTTGTATCTCCCGCTTCTTTCATAAGATTACCTGCACTCTGCCCAAAGTTTGGCTATGAATCTCAGCCTCTACTTTGATACCTCCATCAGTAGTCTTTCAGAGGCCTTCCATTGTAGGTTCCTGTCCTGTTCCCTGTCTTCTCCTGCTTCAGACGTCTATAAGTTTTGTCCTTCTGAATGAGGATTGAGCATCTTCCCTAGGGTCTTCCTTGTTGTTTAGATTCTTTAGGGATATACATTTTATTATGTTTACTCTATATTTTATGACACACTTATGACTGAGAATATAACGTGTGTTTTTGTGCTTCTGGGTTATCTCACTCAAGATTATCTTTTCTAGTTTCCACCATTTGCCTGCAAATTTCATGATTTCCTTGTTTTTGATAGTTGAGTAGTATTACATTCTGAAAACATAACACAGTTTCTGTATCAGTTCTTCTTTTGAGGGACATCTAGGTGTCTTCCAGATTCTGGATATTACAAATAAAGCAGCTACAAACATGGTTGAGCAAATGTCCTTGTTGTATACTTGAGCATATTTTGGCTATATGCTTAGCAGTGGTATAGCTGGATCTTGAGGAAGCACTATTCCTAGTTGTCTGAGAAAACTCCAGATTGATTTGCAAAGAGGTTGTAAAAGGTTACATTCCCACCAGCAATGGAGGAGGGTTCCCCTTTCTCCACATCCTCTCCAGGATGAGTTGTCACTTGAGTGTATGATCTTGGCCATTCTGATGGGTATAAGGTGAAATCTCAGGGTTGTTTTGATTTGGATCTCCCTGATGACTAAGGATGTTGAACATTTCTTTAAGATTTTCTCTGTCATTCGATATTTCTCTATTGAGAATTCTCTGCATGGCTCTGTACCTCATTTTTTTAGTTTATTTATTTTTTTATTTTTTATATTAATTACAGTTTATTCACTTTGTATCCCAAGTGTAGTTCCCTCCCTACTCACCTCCCAATCCCACCCTCTCTCCCTCATCTCCTTTTTTTACATGTAAGAAATAATTATATTATTATTATTATTAATTACACTTTATTCATTTTATATCCCCCCATAAGCCCCTCCCTCCTTCCCTCCTGATCCCACCCTTCCTCCCCTTTCTGCATGCATGCCCCTCCCCAAGTCCACTGATAGGGGAGGTCCTCCTCTCCTTCCTTCTGATCTTAGTCTATCAGATCACATCAGGAATGGCTGCATTGTCTTCTTCTGTGGCCTGGTAAGGCTGCTCTCCCCTCAGGGGGAGGTGATCAAAGAGCAGGCCAATCAGTTTATATCAGAGGCAGTCCCTCTTCCCACCACTATGTAACCCACTTGGACACTAAACTGCCATGGGCTACATCTGCGCAGGGGTTCTAGGTTATCTCCATGAATAGTCCTTGGTTGGGGTATGAGTCTCTGGGAAGTTCCCTGTGTTCAAATTTTCTTGTTATGTTGCTCTCCTTGTGGAGTTCCTGTCCTCTCCAGCTCTTGTTATTTCCCACTTCTTACATAAAATTCCATTCACTCTGCCTGTCAGTTGGCCATCAGGCTCAGCATCTGCTTTGATAGTCTGCAGGGCAGAGGCTTTCAGAGGCCCTCGGTAGCAGGTTCCTAGGTTGTTTCCTGTTTTCTTCTTCTTCTGATGTCCATCCTCTTTGAATTTCAGGATGTGGATTGAGCATTTTAGTTAGTGTCCTTTCTTTTGCTTAGTTTGTTTAGAGTACCAATTTTAGTGGGTTTATCCTATGTTGTATGTTTATATGAGTGAGTATATACCATGTGTGTCTTTTTGCTTCTGGGACAACTCACTCAGGATGATCCTTTCCAGGTCTCATCATTTACCTGCAAATTTTCTGATTTCCTTATTTTTCATTGCTGAGTAATACTCCATTGTATATGTGTACCACAGTTTCTGCATCCATTCTTCAGTTGAGGGGCATCTGGGCTGTTTCCAGCTTCTGGCTATTACAAATAAAGCTGCTACAAACATGGTTGAGCAAATGTCCTTTTTGTGTGCTTGAGCCTCTTTTGGATATATGCCTAGGAGCGGTATGGCTGGATATTGAGGAAGCGCTATTCCTAGTTGTCTGAGAAAGCACCAGATTGATCTCCAGAGTGGTTGTACAAGTTTACATTCCCACCAGCAGTGGATAAGGGTTTCCCTTTCTCCACAACCTCTCCAGCATGTGTTGTCACTTGAGTTTTTGATCTTGGCCATTCTGATGGGTGTAAGGTGAAATCTCAGGGTTGTTTTGATTTGCATTTCCCTAATGGCTAATGATGTTGAGCATTTCTTTAAATGCTTTTCTGCCATTCGATATTCCTCTACAGAGAATTCTCTGTTTAGCCCTGTTCTCCATTTTTTAAGTGGATTACTTGGTTTGCTGTTTTTCAGCTTCTTTAGTTCTTTATATATACTGGATATGAGTCCTCTGTCAGATAAAGGGTTGGTGAAGATTCTTTCCCAATCTGTAGGCCGTCGCTTTGTTTTGATGACAATCTACAGATTTAATGCAATTCCCATCAAATTGCCAACACAATTCTTTACAGACCTGGAAAGAAAAATTCTCAACTTTGTATGGAATAACAAGAAACCCAGAATTGCTAAAACAATCCTCTACAATAAAAGATCTTCTGGAGGTATCTCCATCCCTGATCTCAAGCTGTACTATAGAGCAACAATTATAAAAACTGCATGGTACTGGCATAGAAACAGAATGGTAGATCTATGGAATCGAATAGAAGACTCTGACATAAATCCACACATTTATGGACACCTGATTTTTGACAAAGATGCCAAAACCATACAATGGAAAAAAGAATAGCATCTTCAACAAATGGTGCTGGTCTAACTGGATGTCTACATGTAGAGAAATGAAAGTAAATCCATACTTACCACCCTGCACAAAACTGAAGTCCAAGTGGATAAAAGACTTCCACATAAAACCAGACACATTAAATTGGCTAGAAAAAAAAGTGGGGAATACCCTAGAACTCATTGGAACAGGAGAGATCTTCTTGAACAGAACACCAACAGCACAGGCTCTAAGAACAACAATCAATAAATGGGACCTCTTGAAACTGAAAAGCTTCTGTAAAGCAAAGGATACTGTCATCAAAACAAAGCGACTGTACCCCATTTTTTATTGGATTACTTGATTTGTTGATGTTTAACTTAAGTTCTTTATATATTCTGGATATTAAGGTTGGGGAAGATCCTTGCCCAGTCTGTAGGCTGTTGTTTTGTTCTGTGTCTTTTGCTTTATGTTGAGGTCCTTGATCCACTTGGACTTCAGTTTTGTGCAGGCTGATAAATATGGGTCTATTTGTATTTTTCTACATGTAGACACCCAGTTAGAACTGCAGCATGCACTCACTCATAGGAGGATGTGCAAAGCTCTGAGGGCCCTTGAACTCATTTGCAGTCATATGTGCTAACCCCAAAGAGCCTACAGTTTTCTACTCTCAGATTTGGGTCCTCTGTTTGGCTGTTCGAGTAAGGAGGCTCCCTGTACCTGGGATTATGTGATCCATGACACTGCTCTCCCTGCAGCAGAGCTCCTTGCAGCAGCACCAGGATGCAGTTGATAGTTTGCCACTCTGAGACCCCTGAGATGTACACGGGGGTGTGGGGTTGGATCCAATCTTTCCCAGCTCACGGGTTGTCCCCTCTAGTCCGGAAAACCTCAAAGTTGATGCTCTGGCTTCAGTCACTGATCCACTCACCAGTTTTGAAGTTTCTGATCTTTTGTCCTTCAGAAATGGTGCAGGCTGGTCACCGCCATCTTGGAGAGTCCTGTCTAGGGGATTTTCAAAGGCAAGGAATGCTTAAGTATCTTTCTAGAGCCTACAGTTGGAAAAAAATCCTGGTATAAAACTGTTCAAAAAAGTCACTTGTTTTGAATTTAATGGTGTCTAGTATTTACTGAATGCAATAATAATTTATTAGGTTAATTTTTTAAAACTTACTAAAACCTCCCACAACACCCATAACTATGACCATTTTTTGGTTTGGTAAACTGAAATTAATAGGGGCTAACTTTAATTTGGGGGGTAATACTATTAATTTATTGTTCATTATGCATATACTTGTCTGTATGTATAAGTACCTAAAAATATAAATATACCTGTAATATAGACAGTTGAATAGTATCAGTACAAACTGTGCAGCCTACAGAGACTAATATACACACTATGTTATCTTCTGCAAAAGATCACCAAAATTCTTATCTGGGAAAATAAGTGAACCAAGTCAGAAAGGCAAATAAAGATTCTGCAAAATGAATATGTCTCATAATCTTGTCTTGGCTGGTTTAAAATGAGAATAGAAAGTAAGTTTATTCAAGAAATTGGTGCACAAAATGCAATGATCTAGTCAAACAAGCAGTAAGTCAATAAAGAGCAAAAAACTGTATTTACAAACTGATAAACAGTAATTTAAAAATAGAAACTTACTCTGATAAAAAACTCAGAACCTAGCTAAATGACAGGTCATAGCAATAAATACAAGCAAAAATTAGAAAAAAAAAGTCAGACCTTATATTCTAAGAAACATCACCACTTACATGATTGATGGAAATTATGTAAAGCTATCAATTCTCCAGTAGGAAAAAAATACAGAAGTGCAAAAGTATAGAAATTTGAAGACAACAAAGGTCTGCATTTAATGAACAACTATGACATTTTCAGTCATTCATAAAACATGAGTATCATTAATTATGAAATTTATTCCCATGGAATTTCCTAACATTGTAAAAGTATTTTCATTTCATATGCTCTTTTAAACATCCTCATTGAGGACAGGAGACATGTCTCAGTTGTTAGAAGACTAGATTCACAAGCCAATTCCTTATTGAACATCTAGCAGGTAAAAGCATTGGACCAAGTGGTAAAGTGGTACCATAAAAATTTGGTTACAATGCTCAAAAGAGTTAAATACATTAGGGAAATATAGGAAAGCTAAAGAGACCCACAAAGCTGACGACAAATTTGTGAAAATCAGGATGGGGATGGTTGAACAAGTAAGTAAACTCAGAGTGTTTACAATTAATGTGGAATAATTTAAAACTTCGATGTATTGCTCAATTTTAATTGTAGAGAGTGCTCCCAATTTCAGAGGATTGAAAATGGTAGCTCTTAAACCTTAGTCATCTTTTCTCCATGGCAAATAATACAAACATTAAATATCTTCACAGAGGTCCCACAGTAGCACCAATATACTGGCATTGAGTTATGATTTCCCCACCTACCCTATAGCATACCCCTTGAGCTACTTTTTTCAGTGATGCTGTACTTAAAAAACTTTTCATTTTGCCCATTCACTATACTGCTTTTTCATGAAGAAAAGTATGTTTATCAGTAAACACCACAATATAGATGCCTTCTCATCTATCAAAAAAACAAGGCCTTAAAGCATCAAAACTCACCCCACCTGTGCTTTTTTTTCTTCAAGATAATGACAGAATTGCAATACAATCAGGGGAGAACGTTTTTTAGAATCGACTTTTAATAACATTATTTTATGATATAAATAACAAAAGCAGCTTACACTGACTCTGAGTCCTTGGAATCCTCTTGAGGATACTGTACTGCTCTACCTCTTTTAAGACTATCCAAGGGTAAATAAATCTATTGAAACATGATACATATTGCTTATAGAGTGTGTCAGAAAAAAATATGCAAAACATTTATTCTTAGACAAATACCCTGATCAAAACAAAACCAAACAAACAAACAAAAACCTTGACAGACCAGTTTTTTAAAAAAGCACTGCTTCCAATGTAATTCAAACCCTAGAGTTTTCACATATAATAACAGTCACAGGGGTGAAAAGGGAACATTATACCTTAAAATGTAATGATGTTAGGACAGATGTGGCTAGGAGAAGAAAAACAAATCTAAAATAGAAAGAACAATGTCTACTTCACTTATTTTCCTAAGATGTCATCCATTTATCTAGTTGTAGTTAAGCAGAAATTGATTTCAATTGAAAATATCCTCTCTGCTAACAGGTTAAAACACAATCAACAGTTCAACGAGCTATCATGAGCCTAAGGAATTTTATGTCATTCAATTATTTACTGCCATTAAAGGTCATCTTATCCCATATAACAGAAAATTGACTTTCTTAGAAATGAAAAACATCCATCAATCTTGCAATACAAGTTTTATTATACACATAAAAATCCATATAATACCACCAACCAATGTTTCATGGGGTCATACCAGCCTGTCTAAATAAGAGTGAAGTTGGAGAACTTAGGCCTAGCAAAATCTAAGATGGGAATTGGATTTGAGAGGGATCTAGAAGATCTAAAGTCAAAATAACTTTCATAAAAAGTAGTTATTTTTATTTCATTAAAAACATAATTTTATCATGCAACAACACAAAATCTCACAACAAAGTCATATTTGGAAGGAAGGAGAATGCATATTATAGCTCTTCAGAGTCTTTAAATAAAGGAACATTGGCAAGCAACGATGATGTGAATGAATCTTTGGTTTATGTGCAAAGTACAAACGATATGAGATTATACACAAAATTTAGTCCATGTAACTACTTCAACCAAGTGCCTAAAGCTGGCAGCTTCTATTTGAGAACAACTTGGCCACTGTGTGTGCCACTCCATAGATCAGAAGATTGATTTGGTAAACCTATTTTGCAGGTGTTTCCTTCTTCTTTCATATGTATTTCTCTAGAAGCTATGTAATTCATCGTGGGAGGAACACACATTTCTCAGGCAAAGAACAAAAGCAACCAAACTTTGGGGTCATCCATTTTTCACTGTGCCTTCCAACCCTTTTTGCAATCTACCAAATTTTCAAATCCCACCACCAGAAATTTATTGTTTCTTTCTTGGCACTATTGATTAAAAGTAATTACAGTGATTTATAATTGTAACTACTTTGAGGTGATTATTCTTACAATTTTATATTAAGCTTTCTATTTTCTTACTTTAAAATTGAAACACAGTAAATATTTGACAGTGGCCACACACTTCAATCATTTCCATCATAAGAGAATTTCTCATTGTAAATGATGACTGTATTTCTCATTATATATTGCTGGTATAAATAATATGGGCCAAATTCATCTTTGAAGCTTCCAATATACAATGGCTCTACTCCATAGTATCTAATTTTAGAAAGAAAATATTTATTTCTAATATTTTAATTGCATAACCAACAATGTATTTCTTGGTTCTTAGAACACATGCTATTAACTTTAATGAATAGTTCAGTAATTTATTGTCTGCAAATGCCAATGTAAAGTGAAACAATAGGAGAGATCCAAGATGGCAGCAACGAGTGTACACCATATCTGAGGGGCAAAGGATCAGAAAGTCTGAAATTGGTGAGTGGAGAGTCTGCTGAACCCAGAACAATGACATCGAGGCTTCCAGGGAGAAAGCATACTAAATGTGAACTGAGTCCATCTAAATTCATGTCACCCAAGGACTCCTCCATGGATTACTCTTGGTGTCTCAATCCACAGGCACTTCCCCATATCCACCTCCCTACTTCTTCTTTGGCGGAGGCAGGTGAGGTGGTCCACAGAGTCCACCACAGAGCACAGCCTCTGTGCCCCAGTGCCGGTGGCTCCTAGCAAAGAAATCCCAGCTTGGGATCTGGGACAGAGAATACTCAATCCCTACCGGCACTCCCCTGGGACCTGTTGCCATAATCCTTCCCAGTCGGAGGTGAAGGCTATAGAATCAGCCTGCAGAGTCTGCCAGAGAGCACTGTGCCAGGGCCCCAGTAATGGTGGCTCCCAGCACAGCGCACAGTGTCAGTGGACACCATGATCTTCTGCTAAGCACCACTGATAGCCTACACCTGCATTTGCCCCAGCACGATCAAATCGGAGAGTAGGTAACAAGGGGAACTCCTGAGTTGTCTGACTGGCCCTGCTAGAGAGTGAGTGCGCCTTCAAATGAGTGCTTAGAGAGACCCAGATCCAGCACCCCTCTTCACAAGCAGCCAAACAACAGATCCTTACCACCCACTCCCCTATTGTGGGAAACATAGGGATTCTTGGGACAGCACTTTCAATCCTGAAGATCCTGCTCTGCAGTCTACTAGCGAATTCCAGGCAAACAATTCCTGGAGCCTAGACAGATCTGCATACCAGTGCCCTGAGGTAGTCAGGGAATCTGTGCCTGTGCACTTCGCCAGCTAAAAGTGCCTGCGAATACTACCAGCATCACATTCCTCACTTAGGTACAGCTGAAACACCAACGCATAATCTCAAACCAGTGGACTTCTCTCAGCTTCCAGAAAAATATTCCAGAATCCAGAAAAAGACAGACCCAGTCTGAAATACAGACTCCAGGAACAAGAAGTAAAGGTTATAGATAAGCAGACATAAGAGGCTTATGTAAGAACATGTCCAACAAAAATCAGGACATCTTGGCTTCACCAGCAAACCCCAAAATCAACGGAACTTTCAGTTTATCAGAAACACAAGAAAATTACTTTAAAACTGTACTTATCCAGTTATTAGAGGCTCATAAAGAGGAAATAAATAAATCTCTCAGAGAAGTAGCCACACAAATAGAGGTACATAAAGAGGAAACAAATAACTCTCTCAAAGAAATGGCTACACAAGTAGAGGCAAATAAAAAGGAAACGAACAAAGCTCTTAAAGAAATAACCACACAAATGGAGGCAAATAAAAAGGAAATGAACAAAGCTCTCAAAAAAAAAAAAAAAAAAAAAAAAAAACTTGTTTGGCAAGTACAGCCAAACAAGTAAAGGCACAATTAGCGGCATACAGAGAGGAAAAAAACAACAGAAAAAAAAAGAAGCCATCATTGAAAAGCAGGACTCCACATTCAAACAGATGAAAGAAATGGTGCAAGACATGAAAACAGAATTACATCAATAAAGAAACAGAGAAAACACTGGACCTGGAGAAAGCAGAGGAAAGTTCAGGAACCACAAAGGTAAGCATAACCAATAGAATACAAGAGATGGAAGACAGAATCTTGGGTGCTGAAGATACACTTGCAGAAAGTGATACATGTTTTCAAAGAAAAAATAAAACCAGAAAAGTTCCAAACACAAAACCTCCAAGGAATCAAGGACTCCATGAAAAGACAAAATCTAAGAATAATAGGAGTAGATGAAAAAGAAGATACCAAGCTCCAAGATCCAGAAAATATTTTCAAGAAAATCATAGAAGAAAATTTTCCCAACTTAAAGAAAGAGATATACATAAACATACAAGAGGCCTACAGAACACCAAATAGACTAGACCAGAAAAGAAACTCCTCATTTCACAACATAGTCAAAACACTAAACCTAGAGAACAATGAAAATATATTGAAAGCAGCAAGGGAAAAAGGCCAAGTAACATATAAAGGTAGACCTATCACATCATATTTCTCAACAGAAACTAAAAAATCCAGAAGGGCCTTTGCAGAGGTCATGCAGGCTCTAAGGGACCACAGGTGCCAACCCAGACTACTCTGTCCATCAAAGCTTTCAGTCAACATAGATGAAGAAATCAAAATATTTCAAGACAAAACCAAATTTAAACAATATCTACACAGAAATCCAGCCCTACAGAAGATACTAGAAGGAAAATTCCAATCCAACAAAAAAAAAACTATATCCACAAAAACATAGGATATAGATAACTACACAACAAAAAATCAAAAGAATACAAGCAACGAAACACAGTAACACCACCAACTCCACAACAAAAGAAATCAACATTCATTGGTCAATAGTATCTATCATTATCAATGTACTCAACACTCCAATAAAAAGACAAAGACTAACAGAATGGTTATAGAAACAGGATTCAACATTCTGCTGTATCCAAGAAACACACCCATGCAACAGAGATAAACACTACTTCAGAGTAAAGGGCTAGAAAAGTGTCTTTCAAGCAAATAGACACAGAAAACCAGCTGGGATAGCTATTCTAATATCTAATAAAATAGATTTTCAATCAAAATTAATTTAAAAAGATGAGGAGGGGCACTACGTTCTCATCAAAGGAAAAGTACACCAAGAGGACATCACAATTCTGACCATCTATGCCCCGAATAGAAGAGTGCCTACATTTGTAAATGAAACATTATTAAGCTTAAATCACACATTGATCCCAATACATTAAGAGTGGGAGACTTCAACACTCTACTCTGACAAAGGTACAGATAATCTAGACAAAAGACAAAAAGGGAAATAAAGGAACTTACAGAGGTCCTAAATCAAATGGACCTAATAGATGTCTACAGAACATTTCACCCACACTCAAAAGAATATACCTTCTTTTTAGCACCTCATGGAACCTTCTCCAAAATAGACCATATAGTGGTCCACAAAGCAAGCCTCAGCAGATACAAAAAGATTGAAATAATCCCCTCTATCCTATCTGACCACCATGGACTAAAGCTGGACCTCAACAACAATGGAAATAGCAAAAAGCCCACACGCACATGGAAACTGAACAACTCACTACTCAATGACAGTTGGGTTAGGGAAGACATAAAGAAATTAAAGACTTCCTAAAATTCAATGAAAAAGAAAGTACAACATACCCAAATTTATGGGACATAATGAAAGCAGTGCTCAGAGGAAAATTCACAGCACTAAGTGCCTTCAAGAAGAAATTTGTAGCATCTCATAAAAGCAACTTATGGCCCAACTGAAAGCCCTAGGGAAAAAAAGAAGCAGATACACCCAAGAAGATCAGACAGCTGGAAATAATCAAACTCAGGGATGAAATCAATAAATTAGAATCAAATAAGACTATTCAAAGCCTCAATGAAACCAAGAACTGGTTCTCTGAGAAAATGAGCAAGATAGACAACTAAAAGGCAGAGAGAAAATACCCAAATCAGCAAAATCAGAAATGATAAGGGGACATAACTACAGATACTCAGGAATTCAAAACAATAATTAGATTGTACTACAAAATCCTAATCGCCACAAAATTGGAAAATCTAAAGAAAATGGATAATTTTCTTGATATATTCCATCTACCAAATTAAGTCAAGATCAGGTAGAAAGAATGAATATCCCCAATGATTGAAGCAGTCATCAAAAGTTTCCTTTTAAAATAAAAGCCCTGGGCCAGATGGATTCAGCCGAGAATTCTACCAGACCAGCAAAAGAAGTGCTAACAACAATTCTCTTCAAACTATTACACAAAATAGAAACAGGAGGAGCATTAAAAAACTTATTCAATGAAGCCACAGTCACCTTGATACCTAAACCAAGTAAAGACCCACCAAAAAAAAGAGGACTTCAGACATATCTCTCTTATGAACATTGATGGAAAAATACTCAATAAAATAATTGCAAACCAAATCCAAGGACATATGAAAGATATCATCACCATGACCTAGTAGGCTTCATCCCAGACATGCAAGGGTGGTTCAAGATACAGAAATCCATCAATTTGATCCACCATATAAACAAACTGAAGGAGAAAAACCACATAATCATATCCTTAGATGCTGAAAAACCATTTGATAAAATCCAACACCCATTCATGTTTAAAGTCTTGGAGCGATCAGGGATACAAGGCACATACCTAAACATAGTAAAGGAAATATACAGCAAGCCTATACCAAAATCAAACTCAATGGAGAGAAACTTAAATCAATCCCACTGAAATCAGGGACAAGGCAAGGCTGCCCACTCTCTCCATATCTCTTCAACGTAGTACTTGAAGTCCTAGCTAGAGGAATAAGACAACTAAAGGAGATCAAGTGGATGAAAATTGGAAAGGGAGAAGTCAAAGATTCACTATTCACAGATGATTTGATAGTATACATGAGCGAAAAATTCATCCAGAGAAATCCTTTGGCTGATAAACACCTTCATCAAAGTTAATGGATACAAAATCAACTCAGAAAAATCACAATCCCTCTTGTGTACCAAAGACAAAAGAGTTATGAAAGAAATTAGGGAAAAAACACCCTCTGCAATAGCCACTAATAACACCAAGCACCTTGGTGTGACTCTAACCAACCAGGTGACATACCTGTTTGAAAAAAACTTCAAGTCTCTGAAGAAAGAAATTGAAGAAGATAATCAGAACATAGAAAAATCTCCTGTTCTCATGGATTGGTAGGATTAACATAGTGAAAATGGCCATCTTACCAAAAGCAATCTACAGATTCAATGCAAGTCCTATCAAAATATCAACACAATTCATTACAACACAACACAAGACCTTGAGAGAACAATTCGCAACTTCATATGGAGAAACAAACAAACAAAAAAACAACAGAATTTCCAAAATGATCCTGAACAACAATATATCATCTGGAGGTATCTCCATCCCTGATTTCATGCTGTACTACAGCACAATAGTCATAAAAACTGCATGGTATTGGCATAGAAACAGAATGATGGAACCGAATAGAAGACCCAGATATAAACCCACACACCTATGAATACAGGAAGCCAAAACCATTCAATGGAAAAAGAGAGCATCTTCAACCAATGGTGCTGTTCCAACTGGGTGTCTACATGCAGAAAAATGCAAATAGATCCATATTACCCTGCACAAAACTAAAGTCCAAATGGATCAAAGACCTCAACATAAAACCAGATACTTTAAATAGGTTAGAAAAAAAAGTGGGGAAAAGACTAGAACTCATTGGCACAGGAGACAACTTCCTGAATAGAACACCAACAGCACAGGCTCTAAGAGGAACAATCAATAAATGGGACCTCCTGTAACTGAAAAGCTTCTGTAAAGCAAAGGACATTGGTGTCAGAATAAAACAACAGCCTACAGACTGGGAAAGAATCTTCACCAACTGTAGATCTGATAGAGGGCTGATATCCAGAATATATAAAGAACTAAAGAAGTTAAAAAGCAACAAATCAATCAATCCAATTTAAAAAATGGGGTACAGAGCTAAACAGAAAATTGTCTGTAGAGGAATATAGAATGGCAGAGAAACACTTAAAGAAACGTTCAATGTCCTTAGTCATCAGGGAGATACAAATCAAAACGACCCTGAGATTTCACCTTACACCTATCAGAATTGCTACGATCAAAAACTCAAGTGACAACACATGCTGGAGAGGATGTGGAGAAAGGGAAACCCTCCTCCATTGCTGGTGGGGATGTAAACTTGTACAACCAGTTTGGAAATCGATATGGTGCTTTCTCAGACAATTAAGAATAGTGGTTCCTCAAGATGTAGCTATACCACTTCTACACATATATCCAACAGATGCTCAAGTACACAACAAGGACATTTGCTCAACCATGTTTGTAGAAGGTTTATTCGTAATAGCCAGAAGCTGGAAACAACCCAGATATGTGTCAGTTGAGGAACGGATGCAAAAATTGTGGTACATCTACACAATGGATACTACACAGCAATAAAAAACAAGGAAATCATGAAATTTACAGGCAAATGCTAACCTGGAAAAGATCATACTGAGTGAGGTGTCCCAGAAGCAAAAGACAAACATGCTATATATTCACTTATAAGTTGATACTAGACCTATAAGATTGGTTAAGCATACTAAAATCTACATCTAAAGAAGAAGGCAGGATGGGATTGGGAGGAGATGAGGGAGGGGCCACAGCCTGGATACAAAGTTAATAAATTTTAATAAATAAAAAATTAAAAAAATTAAAATTAAAGAAAATAATGTGAAACAACAGATTAACTATTACACATTAAAGCTATATAATTCACCTGAACAATACACATTCCATGTTTTTACCATCAATAAAACTATTATTAGGGAAAGCCAAGAAACCGTACATTTAGTTAGGAAACAGAGGGCTTACTTGGAAATTGACCTAAAACAGGATTTAATGATCAAGGAACATTTTTATGTTAATGATTGAATTATTATTTAAAGGCAGGACTGGAAGAAGTGGAGCAAGGGGAAACTGCGGATACATTGAAAAATAAGAACAATAAAATAAAAAATAAATTCCTAATTATTTCGGGCTTTAAAAGTCCTAGAGTACATCTACCACAAAGGTAGTTAGTTAATTTCACTTTATTGCTACAGAAACAAAATATTTCAAAGGAATTATCAAAAACACACAGTAATTCAACCAAGACAGAATCAAATGTAAACTTGCACATGATAAGGGTCATGAGCACAATAAGACAACCTTGATTAAAGCCTCTGAGAAAAGATCAAAGCGGTATATTCAGAAAAATAAACATAAAAGACAGTCATGCAATTAAAAATGTCAATACCACAGAATTCTGCAAAATCTGCATTTTCATATTGCAAAGAATGAATTTCATGTACTACTTATAGTACCCCAAATGTTAGAATGCCACCTTCCAATAACCTGAAGGGAAAACCTGGTACTTAACATTTTGTTTTGGTTGATATGTACAATTTTAGTTATTATTTTAATTTTGTGTACTTATGGGATATGGTATGGTATTTTGGCACAGGCTGCAGTACTTAATGGTTTGTTGATCCCCTCCTTCCACTAGTTCTGCCTGGCTAGGAGGTGGTAGCTTCAGTCTTCATATCCCCTCTGTTAGGAGTCTCAGCTAGAATCACATCCATATCTTCCCAGGAGCCTACCCTGCAGCAGGCCTCCACCTTGACCAAGAGATAGCCCTCCCTAGTTTCCCTTCTTGTTCCCAGCCCTCTCACCTGCCACACCCATTCTCCCCATATTTGAATCCCACCCTTGCTTCTCTTCCCATTCCATCTCCTGCCCATTTCCCTCTCTTCATCCACTCCTGCTGTCTATTCTATTTCCCCTTCTGAGTGACATTCAGGCACCTTCCCTTGGGTCCTCTTTGTTACTTAGCTTCTTTGGGTCTGTGGATTGTAGTATGATTATCCTGTACTATATGTCTAATATCCACTTATAAATGAGTACATACCATGTGTATCTTTCTGGGATGATCTTTTCTAGTTCCTATCTTTTGTCTGCAAATTTCATGATTTCCTTGTTTTTAATATCTGCGTAGTATTCTGTTGTGTAAATGTACCACAGTTTCTCTATCCATTCTTTGGTTGAAGGACAGGCATCTAGACTGTTTCCAGATTCTGGCTATTATAAATAAAGCTGCTATGAACATAGTTGAGCAAATGTCCTTGTTGTATGGTGGAGCATGTTTTACATATATCCCCAGGAGTGGTTTAGCTGGTATAGGAGTGGTTTTTGCTGGAGTCTAGTTCTCTGGGTTAAGTTAGATTGTAACTCTAGGTGCTGATATATTGAACCTTTCATTGTTATGTGGGTGTTTTGTTCTTTGGTTCGCGTTGCACTCTCTGGTTCTTAACAAAGTGTGGTGGATTTTTGTTGTGTGATAAGAAATTCTGGGATTCTGATAAGTGTGGCCATTATGGATACCAGGTTAAATATATTTCTAGGTATTGGGAGCAGATACTTAAGAATTTATATAGGTTAGGTGTAGAGGTGCCTGAGGAAGGTTCCAGAGGAGGGAGAAAATCAGGGTGTTCCTTAGCCCCTTGGGAATGGTTGCAGAGAGTGAGGATAGGCAGCAGCAGGTGGTCTCCTACAGAGTTCTGATTGACACTAAGAACTGGACTTGGAGGAATTGAGGGAGTGGTGAAGATTTGCAGGTAACCTGCTTGCTTAGCTGGCCTTCATGGCCTGTGGGTTCCCAGGGAATGCTTGTTGGTGTTATATCTGGGGCAGAGCAATGAGTGTGGGGAAGGAAGTTTTGAGGGGATCTATGTGATCCACTGGAGAAGGGGATAGAGAGGAAGGAAGCCTGCAGCAGGTGGTCTTCTGCAGAGATATCGATGAAACTAGGAGATGGATTTGGGAGAGCACAGGGAGAGGTGAAGATGTGTCTGCCTGCTTCACTGGTGAGGGTGCCAGATGATGCAGCCAGCCTTGATGAGTCCTAATATGCTAGGATCAGATAGAAGGGATGAGGTCCTCCGCTATCTGTGGGCTTTGAGAAGGGGCATGGGAGGAGAAGAGGGATGGTGGGTGTGACTGGGAGGAGACTAGGGAGGGGGCTTCAGTGGGGATACAAAGTGAATAAATTGTAAATAAATAAATAAATATATATATAAATAAAATTTTAAAAATACAAATATTCCAGAAGAGGTAAAAAATTCCCCAGGGTGCAAAACTCATATGCTATGAGTTTCTGTGTTTAAAAAATCAAAGTGTCCTGTAGATAATGTGCTATTAGATCCAAGCCCATGCTTCTAAGTTAGATATAAACCATTAATAATCCCTGAAGCCTGCATTATTTATATATAACAATACAAGTTTGCCTGCTGATAGTCAAGTAATTTGGTTTGTATTTCCTTCAGTGCCTCCATATTCTTGTTAATGCCATCAAAAAGCAGTCTTTCCCTTATGCTAGACAAATTCTTCTTGACAGATGCCCAAATGGAATTCCATCCATATCTAATTAGAAATCCCAGGAAATCACTGAACCTGCCTTCCATCAAAGACATTTGATCCAAACAAACTTCATCTCTAACACCCTTGATGGCTGCCCTTAAACGGAAACCCTTTAAGTCAACTAAGCTTCTTTAGTTTTCACTAAAATTTCCCACCATAAAGCAACTGTTGTCCTGTACATTCTTACCCAAAATTTTATTTTTGCAGGTTTGATTTGTTGGTATGCAAGAATTAGCTTCAACTCAATGTGTTCATGTCCTTCCAATTTCACATTTTATAACATTATTTTGATAACTTCTAGTCACAATGGGAGTATTTGTAGCATGGAAATCAGTACTTGTACTGGAGAATGGCAAATCAATTTTTCTTAAAACAAAGCTTTAGCCAGTTTTAAATTAATTACTTTATTTACTTTACATCCAGATTTTAGTCCCCTAACTCCTCTTCTCCAAGTCCTACACTCCCTCTCTTTGTCCCATACCTCCTCCTCCATTCCCAAGATAAGGGGAGCTCCCTCCCTACTCACCCATCTCAGCTCATGAAGTCACATCATTTGAAGGAAAAATCTATGTTAAAAAATTTGAACACTCACTAGCTGCCCCTTGTTTTCTATTGTTCTCATTGAAAATCATTGTTCTCATCATTCTCAAAGAAACATGTTTCTGCTATATATTTTTTTTTCAAGACAGAGTTTCTCTATGTAACCCTCACTGCCCTGGGATTCACTCTATAGACACACTGGCTTAGAACTCAGAGATTTTTCTGCCTCTGCCCACCATGTACTGAGATTAAAGGTGTACACCAAAATATTTGGCTACTAAAAAAATTTTATAATGTGGTTCTACTTAATCTACATTTCCTCCTTATAGTCAAATGAATATTTCAGGTAGTTACAATATTCATTTCGACCCTGAGCCCTGCTCTTACCCTGTGCAACTTCAACATCCTCAAGAATGTCTCATACAGCTCTACTCTATTGCTATATTTCTTTGGAGAATCCCCTTGGTCTTAGCAGCTACAATATTCTGAGAATTCCAATGTGCTTTACATTCACAGCTTCATGCTTTGGCATCTCAGAGTCCCTTTTCAGGGACCACTGCTTTGCCACATATTGCCTGGCATTAGGTCCTCTCTGAAACATAGAAGTAAAACTCAGTACTATATCATTCTTCCATATCCCATGCTTACAAAACAGTACCATCTGGAAAATAAAGTCAAGATCTGCTGCTAGCTTGAGATGAAGCCTAGGCCCCTTGAATCAGTGTACTATCAGCTTCTAGGTGTTAAAACACAGAGACCATTCTTCTAAACACTGCTTTTGAGGAACATGGAATACCCTCAGGCTTTCTCCTTTTACATAAAGTTGCATCTTTACAATTGGGAAACTTTAATGTGTATAATTTTGCCCTCAGGACACACTTTATATTTTCTCAGGGCAGATTGTTGTGTTTCTTTTTAATGGTGTTAACCTCTTAACACTTGTAGCAAATTTGTTTTCTAAGTTCTTCTTGTCCAGAACAGTCACCTTGTTCACACATATTTCCTTTACCAAATGCATTATTAGCCCATCTTTATAGTCAATTTCACTCAAGTTCTCAGGACAAGAGCAAAATGAAGACAGATTCTTGGCCAAAATTAGGCATGAATGGCTTCTATGTCACTTCCTGATCAAGATCTTATTTTCTTGTGAAAGTTCACAAGAACTTTCACAGCTGGGCCCCCTCTGTCTCCATGTCTCACAGCATACTTTTCTCCCAAGTTTTGATCAGAATGACCCATTCTGGTTGAGCATTCAACAACTGGTACAACACTTAGAATATACTCTAATTTTAATTAGAGCATTCAATAACTTTTCTTTTTTATTTTTATTAATTACACTTTATTCACTTTGTATCCCCCATAAGCCCCTCCCTCCTCCCCTCCCGATCCCACCCTCCCATCCCCTTCTTCATGCATGCCCCTCCCCAAGTCCACTGATAGGGGAGGTCCTCCTCTTCTTCCTTTGGATCTTAGTCAATCAGATCTCATCAGGAGTGGCTGCATTGTCTGATTGGCCTGCTTTTTGATCAATAACTTTTCTAAAACAAAGTTTCAGATTCTTCCACATTCCAGCCACAGAACAAGGCCTAAGAACCACATGATCGGGTTTATCATAGCAATGGGCCCACTTGTAGGTAGAAAATTTTTATCTGTCTTAGCTTTTATTTGCCTTGTTGCTGTAATCAGATATGGTAAGGAGAGCAACTTAAGAAAGAAGAGTTTGCTTTGGCTCACGATTCAAGGGCTCAGTCCATCATGGTGGGAAAGTCAACATAGCAGGAGCTTGAAGCAGCTAGTCACAATGCATCCACAATCATGATTAGATAGTGATAAATACTGCTGCCCAGATCTTTTTTGCATTTATATAATTCAGGATCACAGCCAAGAAATGATGTCACTTATTGTAGGTGTCTCTTTCCCTCTGTCTCAATTAACACAGTCATGATGATTCTGTACATACTTTCCTGTGTGAATCTAGATTCTGTCAAACTGATGGTTAACAGTAATCATTAACATTAAGGTATAACACAATCAAAACCACATACTTCTTTATTTTCTTCCCAGATCAGAGCCACACATTTATCCACTGAACTTAAACTCCCAGAAGAATCATTTTAAGTATTCCTGCCAACACCTCCAAACAAGTCAATTTTCTATATTTCACCAGCAATTACCTTGATATCACTCACCTTATAAAAGGAACTACAAGTTACCCTCTCCCCTCATATATCTGATCTATGGAGTCTGGTGAAAGAGAAAAAAAATCTTCATTCAGAGAAGTTTCAGAGCAGAGTTATGATTTCTAGCTACAGGTTGTCCTGTGTTTGTACAACTATAATTTTCTTGCATTTATTGTTGTGATAAAACATGTACCATATTGCTAACTTAAGTATCTTGCACTAAATTTTAAAGATATTTTCTGAACATGTGCAATTCTCTTTTAAACCCTTATTATTCTACAGCATCTTCAGGGGAAAATGTTTATATGTGAGTATGTAACCTGAAAGTAGCTGAAGAAGCTAGAAAAATGAAAGGAGACTCTGGAAGAAGGGGTGAAACAGAAGTGCCAGTAAGAGAGATAGTGGACACAAGTGCTATGAAGGAGCAATGAAAACAATTGGAGGAACTTTTATCGGGGGAGAGAAGATGATGCAAAACGGTAAGATAAAACAAGGGATAAATAACATTAGGTATGTTTGAAATAAGAAGGGCAACATTATTGTATAAGCTTACATAAATTAATACATAGGTATATGCACATACATGTATGTTCACACATATACTTTTAAAAGGAATTATGCCCCATGAGGAAATAATACTCCCCCAAAGAACAATGCACTATCAAATAAAACCCTAAGGGTAAAGCATGGGAAACCTCCCTTCAAGTTGTTGGTTAGAAGGTTACAAAAATTTCTTAAAACAATATTGGGTATTGCCATTGCCCTTCATTGCTTTCCTGAACTTAAACATAAGACTCTATTGTTAAAGACACCACATATTTCAGACATGGGAGAAAGGTAATCACCAGTCTTACCCAGTTATGAACCATTACGAACTATAATAACAACTGGTCTGGCAAGAGATGCCCACTGGACAAATAGTAGCATGAATCTACTATCTTACTGGAGTTAGGTCTACTTTGTAAGTTGAAACCCATACCCTGTACCATCACCAGGCCAAGAACCTATGGCTAGACAGGCCATTGATTAGAACCAACTACTATTAATTTTCTAAACAGGGACAGTATTAAACTGATTCCTAATGACTCATTCTTATACCTATCAATTAGTTCCTCTATCAACACATATCAGAAATGTTTCTGTCTACAAAAGATGGTGATTAATACAGAAACCTGCAACAAGTCAAGACATCAAGAATGAGGGACTGGCATCCAGGCTTGGTGGTGCATACCTTTGATTCCTGCACTCAGGAGGCAGAGGCAAGCTGAACTCTAGGAATTCAAGGCTAGCCTGTTCTACAGAGAGAGACTGGGAAAATTCAGTCCTAATTGAAAGACAGAGTCTCTGTCTCTGACAGGAACTCAGTGGCAGGCCCTTTGACCTCTCCTCCCTCTCCTGCTAAGGGAGGAGTAGCCTTGCTAGGCCACAGAGGAGGACATCGCAGCCAGTCCTGATGAGACCTAATAAACTAGGGTCAGGTGGAAGGGGGGAAGGACCTCCCTTATCAGTGCACTTGGAGAGGGGCAGGGAGGAGATGAGGGAGGGAGGATGGGATGGGGAGGGAATGAAGGAGGGGGCTACAGCTGGGATACAAAGTAAATAAATAAATAAATAATAAAGCTTAATCAAAAGCCTAGGCAACAGAATGGTGCATGTGGAAAACAGAATATCTGGACTGGAAAGCAACTTAGAAGAATTGTATCATTCAGTAAAGGTCAATCATAAACTTAAAAAATATATGCATGGAACATGGGAGATACCTAGGATATCATAAACAACAAATCTTAAAATTATGGGCATAAAGCAAGAAGAAGAATACCATACTCAAGACACAGAAAATATTTTTAATACTTCCCAAATCTCAAAAAAAAAAAAAAAAAAAGATGCTCAGCCAGGCTTACAGAACACCAAAATAGAAAGGACAAAAATGAAACTTTCCACAACATATTATAGTTAAAACCTAAAATTACAGACAAAACAAAAGGTATTAAAAACTGTGAGAGGGGAGCAGCCCTACCAGGCCGCAGAGGAAGACAATGCAGTTAGTCCTGATGAGACCTGATAGGCTAGGGTCAGAGGGAAGGAAGGAGGACCTCCCCTATCACTGGACTTGGGGAGGGGCATGGGAGGAGATGAGAGAGGGAGAGTAGGATTGGGAGGGCTTATGGGAAGGGGTTACAGCTGTGATACAAAGTGAATAAACTGTAATTAATAAAAACCAAATTTAAAAAAAATGCGAGAGAACATCAACTATTACAAAGACATGCCACTCAGAATTACTTTATTGCTCAACAGAAACATTTAAAGCCAGAAAGGCAAGGAAAGATAATGTTATAAATTCTGAAAGACCACAGCTTCCAACCCAGACTATTAAATAGCAAAGCTATGTATTAAAATTGAGAGATAAATAAAAATTAATTATAAAAATAGACTAAAGGAATTTATCTTCAGTTCTACAGAGGGTAGTGGAAGGTGGAAAGAAATGATAAATACATCAGGAATAAAACTTCACTTGGAAAAAATTCTAATTGATCTCTCGTCGTTTGCCTTGCTCGTCATATCTATTTAATGCAGGGACCTCAAGTTTTTATTTTGTGACTCAGTGAAGCACTCAGCAGTCTCCCTTTGATTTTATACATATACACCTTATCACTTATATTGATGAAGAAAAACCATGCAGTGTATTCATCTAATATGCTGCCATGTTATACAAAGTGGACAAATTAAAGAAGGTAAATTTCAGATTGTTTGCTCTAAGGATAAATGTATGGTAAACCCTGAATATTGGCAAAAAAAAAAGGTAATTACTGAATACTACCTTAGAACATTCATCTCCCATAAGATATGTGTACAAATTAATAATAAAGGAAAAAGAAATGCTAGCCCCATTTGCTACATGGTTAACAAAATTTTTATTTTATGCTACATCAGAATTCAATTTTCACAGCTTAATAAGCATGTATAAGAAGAGTTGAAATTGTCAGTGTTAAAAGCTCCAAAGATTCTCTGTGTATCATTCAGTTTATTTCATGTATCGAAATTGCTTCCCAGTTTCCCAAAATATGTCATGAGGCATTTATTTCCTTGTCATGTCATTTGACTGAAAAGATATGAACATTTGAGACAAAGTTCAAGCTTAATTCATATCCGAAGGTTGGACTCAAATGTGCTTTACATAAGTGTAGTCCTCCTTGAACCAAAGAAACAGTTAAAACAATAGTGATTCATAACAGAGACACAGGTATACATGACATGCCCAACTACACAGGAATATTTTTAGTGTTCACATCTCATTCAGCTGTATTCTATAGGCCACAGCAAGTAATACGGCCATAGCCAACAGGAATGATGTGATAAAGTATGTATTCCCATGCAGACATAGAGGAAAAGACTTAGTACTTAGTCAACAATAAACTATTCTATCCTAACAGACAGGAATAATCTGTTTATTTTTACTAAGAATGATGCCCTCCCCACAAGAACTGGACACTATTAGACCACAGTTATACTTCTGTTTTGATGGGATTTTATTCCAAACAAATTCATTATAAACTGAGAATATTGTAAGTCACACAGCCATTGAATACAGGTAACATACGAAGCATTATAGCATAGCATAGCCTACCATAAACTGTTCAGAATACTTAGCCTATAGGTAGACAAAAATCACATAGCATAAATCCTGTTTCATAAGACAGATTGAACTTTCTTATGTAATTAACTGAATGTGATACTGGAAATAAAAAATATTATAATGATTTTTGTGGGCAGATTTTCCTACTATTGTGAAGTTAAGAAGTCACCAGTTGAACAATTCCATTTCTGGGACAGTCTGTACAATCAACAGTTACAACTTCAAAGTAGATTTTTTGCTAGTCTGGTCGATGAATATTTTGTAAACAACATCTAATGAGTCTTCTCATTTCTGTGTTTTATAAACAGTTCAACAAATTAGATGTCAAAAAGTCCTAAGGGCGGAAATTTCCCGGTAAGAGGAATCTCATAAAGAAATGATGGTATTTTTAGAAACCAGAATGACATTTCTATCCTTTATTTGTTTACCACTTGAACTTTACAAACTATATGCCAATGCATTAAAAGTCTTCTTAGTCATTTTCTTGGTGGTTTTCCAGCCTGCTCAAAATTATAGATCCAACAATAGTTCAAGGACTTCACAATTCACTAAAATTGTCTAAACTTCTGGAAAAGCTTTTTTTCCTAAAATATACAGGACTTATAGCCTCTAAAACTATAACCAACCATCTTTCAGCTTGACGTCTTTTTCTAACCTGTGGAATTTACTAATAAATTCATTATATTTTATTATATCTTTAATTTTACCATATTTAAATTATGGTAAAGAGATAAAAAGTGATTCTGTGTTTTGAGCTGCCATCAATAACAGAAGTCCTACTAGCAATGGCAGTTCCAATTACAGACCTGACCAGTGGCTATAAAAGTGTTTCCCTATACATAAGCCTCATCAAGGTGCCCCACATGATGGCACAATCCAAGGAGCTGTTGAGTCTTTTTGTTTTGTTTTGTTTTGTTATTTTTACTGGTATGTGTCCTCACATTTTGGGGGAGTTATTTTATGCCTTTTTTCTGCTGACACTCTTTAGATTTTGAATCAGTGATATTTTATCTAAGATAAAACAAAAATAGGAAAAATACTTAATTAAATACTTAAAAGGTTTGACTTTAGCTGTAACCATAGTGATTTTATCACAGCATGGGCAGAGAAGGGAGAGAAGCCAATGTGCAGTAGTGAAAGAATACTCTCAGCAGGCAAGAGGGCAAAGTTTTTTTTGTTTTGTTTTGTTTTTGTTTTTTTAGTGAGAAAATTATATTGCACAGGATGCACACAAAGTACACTGTACAAATCAACCAATACATGTCAAACCTGACATTTAGATGGCATCTTTAATTCTAATAATTCAAGAAACTTTGCATATATATAAAAAACGTTTCCCTGGCAACATTTATGTGGGTATTTCAGAGTGTTTGCAACATAGACTTGTAACAGAGGAAACATGAACATGTGAGTTGTCTTATCAAATAGAAATATTGTCAATCAAGTTCCTTAATATTACATATAGTCCTCTGTACAAACCAACTGATATTAATCTGCATAAATCAAGTGATCGTAGAATAGTACAGTATGATAAGCAGGACTGTGGTATGTCAAGGGGAAGTGGCCTTCACCTCAGTAAGCAGTAAACAGAAACCATCAACTACAAATATTTTCCCAAGGTGGATAGTTTGGAATTTTTGGACATTGAAAGCCTCAGTAAGAGCAGGCTTCATTATGGTATTGTTTCTGAAAAAAAAAAAAAAAAGTTCACAAAACAGAGAGAGAGAGAGAGAGGGAGAAAGAGAGAGAACACGATTTATCTATGTGTATTACCATCAGAATTAAATAAATATTTAAATGTCAAGAATATTAGTAAGATTTAGTAAGTAATTAACCAAATCATAAGAAAAATTGCAGAAATAAAATAAATAATATAATAAAGTGAGTAAAACTCAGAGCTAAACTAATTAGCTGTATCATCTTTTATTTAAAAACTGTTATTAAAAAGACAGTTTTACTTATTGTGACATTTATAGTTTTTACACAAAATTTGTGATCAATGTTAATAAACAGACAAAAATACAAGCAGACTTGTACTGGTTTATAAAATGATACTACCATAATAAGAAGCTACCTTGTGACATTTTGATATTTATTTTTTTAATTGCTCCTCTGACCATATCCTCCTGATCCCCTCCTAATTGTAACCTCACTTGGAAGAAACTAAATTTTCATTTACAAGTCATTATCAATTGGAGATTGCTCCTGGGTTAGGGATGCGTACATGTCTACTTCTCTTCTCTGTTCTAGTACCTTGTCTGGTACAGATCCACACAGGCCCTTTCTGTGATGCTTCAGTCTCTTTGAATTTATATTAGCTTTCTTCATGTTGAATGAGAGGCACTGTTTATGCTGTACTCCATTCCCTCTTGTTCTTCCACTCTTTCTGCCTCCTCTTCCACAGGGTTCCCTGAGCCCTGTGTGTGGGATTTGATGGAGGTATCCCATTTGGGGCTGAGTATACAAAGCACACACTCTCTCTCTCTGTCACTTTGTGTGTGTGTGTGTGTGTGTGTGTGTGTGTGGTGTAATATCTGGCTGTGAAATCTCTGTTCCTATCTGCTGCAGGAGAAAACTTCTCTGAAGATGGCTGAAAAGGGGAAGGTTTTATGAGAATGTCATTAGAAGTCATTTTATTGTTGTGGGGTTTTCTTGGATATTTTTGTTTGTTTGTTTTGTTTGAAAGAACATTATCATTTGGTTTTATCCCAGGTCCCTGGGCTACCTAGTCTTAGGTTCTTTGTCACTCAAGCAGTATCTGGTATGGATTCCACCCCACAGAGTGGGTCTTAAGTCAAATCAGATATTGGTTGGTTACTCCCACAAGCTTTGTGCTACTATTACCCTAGTATATCATGCAAGCAGGGCACCACTGTAGATGAAAGACTTTGGCTGGGTTGATATTTATGTTATTCTTTTGGTAGTCTACAGTGTCCCTTCCTGTACCAAAGAGACAAGAAAGTAGACGTGAAGGCTCTATGTAGACACTAGTTTGACTTCTCTATCCTATATAGGTATTTTCAGCAGTGCAGATTTGCTGTCATTTTGGGGAGAGCAAACTATAGTCATGACAACAGCCTTGGTTGTTTGATAATTATTTTGGGACCTCTTTGGCGAAAAACTCAATTAGGTGTAAATCAATCCCAATACTGGAAGCTTCATATAGTGAGTACAGTTGTCCAATTATGGCTCTGTTTGCCTCATTATTTGGTGATTTTAGACTCTCCATATATGTATATATTTTAGGAAGCTTCTATTAGATTAGCTTTACTCAATTAGATTACCCATCAAATTGCCCTTAAATTTAGCTGTCTCTCCCATATTTCCTCTGTCTCCTTCTTATTCAACCCTTCTGTTCTAACCCCCCCCCCATCCATTTATAGATATCTATTCTATTTCCCTTTCCTAGAAATCTAGAAATCTATCTGCCATCCAAAGTTCCATAATCTGTATTTCTATGGATCATGGTTCCATTTATTAATTGCTGAGCATACTGCCCATGCTAACTGTATTCTGTTCAGAAAAGCTATTCCTATGCAAATTAATTCAAGGCAACGCCCCACTTTCTCTTCTATCAGGTTCAGTTTATCAGATTGTATGTTGAGGTCTTTGATCCATTTAGACTTGAGTTTTGTGAAGGGTGATAAGTATGGATTTATTTACATTCTTCTACATGCAGCTGTTAAGTTTGACCAACACCATGTGTTGAAGTTGCTTTCTTTTTTTTTTTTCAAATGTGTATTTCTGATGTCTTGATCAAGAATCAGGACTATGTCCATAGGAGTGTATATTTGTGTCTGGATCTTCAATTCAATTGCATTGAACAATACAATGCAATATTATTTTGACAATACAATATTATTTGTATTAATAAATCTCTGTAGCACAATTTGAGATTGGAGACCGTGAAATCTCCAGTAGTTCTTTGATTAGTTAAGATGATTTTAGATATACTGTGAGGTTTTGTATGTGTGTGTTGTATTTCCATATGAAGCTGAAAATGATCCTTTCAAGATCTGTGAAGAACTGTATAAGAATATTGATGGGGTATGCATTAAATTTGTAGAATGCTTTTTGGTAAGATGGCTATTTTTACCATATTAATCGTACTGGTCCATAAGCATGAAAGATCTTTCTATCTTTTGGTACTTTGTTCAGTTTTCTTTTTCAGTGTCTTAAAGTTTTTATCATGCAAGTCTTTCACTTGTTTGGTTAGACTTACCCCAAGATATTTTACATCCTAAAGCTATCATGAAAGGTATTGTGCACCTATTTCTTAATGTTTGTCATTTATATACAGGAGGGCTACTGATTTTTTGTGAGTTAATTTTGTATCTAGCTACTTACTTTGCTGAAAGTGTTTATCAGCTGTAAGGAGTTTCCCAGTGAAATTTTTAAGGTCGCTTATGTATACTATCATTTCATCTGCAAACAAAGATACTTTGATGTCTTCCTTTCCAATTTGTTTCTCTTTGATCTCCTTCAGTTGTCTCATTGCCCCAAATATTATATTGAAGAGATATGTAGAGAGTGAACACCCTTGTCTTGTTCCTTAATTTAGTAGAAATTCTTTGAGTTCCTCTCCATTTAAGTTGATGTTAACTATGGACTTGTTTAAACTGTGTTTTTACTATGTTGAGGTATGTCCTTTGTATACTTAATCTCTGAAGACCTTTTATCATCAAGGGTATTGGATTTCATCAGAGTCCCTTCCTCCCTTTTTACATCTAATGAGATGATCATGCAGTTTTTTTTTTTCATTCAATTTGTTTACTGCTTTTCATATATTGAACTATCCCATCATATCTGGGATGAAGCTTACTTGATTATGTTGGATGATGTTTTTGATGTTTTCTTGAATTAGGTTTACAAGTACTTTATTGAGGAATTCAGTCTCTAATACGTTTTCTTTGATGAGTTTTTATGTGGTTTTAATATCAGGGTATCTGTGGCCTTATAAAATGAATTGGGTAATGCTCCTGTTTCTATTTTGTTGAATGATTTGAGGAGAATTAGTATTATTGTAATTCTATCTTTAATAGTCTGGTAGAATTCTGTGCTAAAACCATTTGGTTTTAGGTTTGGGTTTTTCTTATTTTGTTTTGCTTTTTTGTTTGTTTGTTTGTTTGTTTGCCTGCTTGCTTTTTTTAAGGCATGATCTCTCTGTGTAGCCTTGGTTGTCCTGGACATGCTTTGTAGAACAGGCTGGCCTCGAAATCAGAGATCCACCTGCCTCTCCCTGCTGAGTTCTGGGATTACAGGCATGTGCCATCCTGTCTAGCTTTGGTTGGGGGACTTTTAATGAATGATTCTATTTCACTGGGGGTCATAGGTCTGTTTAAATTTCTTATCTGATCTTGATTTAACTTTGGTGAGTGGAACATATTGAGAAAATTATCTTTTAAACTTATTTATTCACCTAACATACTAATTGCAGATCCCCTTCTTCTCCCAGTACTCCCTTGCACACCCTTTCCCTCCCTCATTTTCTCCAAGCCTTCCTCTCAGAGAAGAGGGAACCAATCGGCCCTGGCACACTAAGTTGCAGCAGAACTAAGGGCATCCTCTCATACTGATGTCAGACAAGGCAGCCCAGTTAGGGTAATGGGTTCTAAAGGGAGGCATCAGAGTCAGAGAGGGTACCAGCTCTGGTTATTGGGTGATTTACATGAAGACTACATATGTGCTACATATGTGCAGGAGCTCTAGGTATAACCCATGCATGCTTTTTGGTTGGTGGCTCAGTCTCTGAGAGTCCCTAGGAACTTAGGTTAGTTGACTCTATAGGTCTTCTTTTAGATTCCTTGACCCTTACAGCTCTCTCAATTTTTTCCTAGCTTTTCAAAAGTACTCCCTGAGCTCTGTCTAATGTTTGGCTGTAGGTCTCTGCATCTGTTTCCATCAGATGCTGGGTGATGTCTCTAAAAAGACAGTTTTACTAGGATTCTTTTTTAGAATAGCAGGGTAAATTTCATGATTTCCTCCTTTTTGATTGCTGAGTAATATTCCATTGTGTAGAAATACCACAATTTCTGTACCCATTCTTCCATTGATGGACATCTGGGTTGTTTCCAGGTTCTGGCTATTACAAATAAAGCTGCTATAAACATGGTTGAGCAAGTATCCCTTTTGTGTACTTGAGCAAACTTTGGATATATACCTAGCAGTGGTATAGCTGGGTCTTGAGGAAGCACTGTTCCTAATTGTCTTAGAAAGCGCCAGATAGCTTTCCAGAGTGGTTGTACCAGTTTACATTCCCACCAGCAGTGGAGAAGGGTTCCCCTTTCTCAACAACCTCTCCAGCATGTGTTGTCACTTGAGTTTTCATCTTGGCCATTCTGATGGGTGTAAGGTGATATCTCAGGGTCGTTTTGATTTGCATTTCCCTGATGGCTAATGAGGATGAGCATTTCTTTAAGTGTTTCTCTGCCATTCGATATTCCTCTGTCGAGAATTCTCTGTTTAGCTCTGTTCCCCATTTTTTAATTGGATTACTTGGTTTGCTGCTTTTCAGCTTCTTTAGTTCTTTGTATATACTGGATATGAGTCCTCTGTCAGATAAAGGGTTGGTGAAGATTCTTTCCCAATCTGTAGGCGGTCGCTTTGTTTTGATGACGGTGTCCTTTGCTTTGCAGAAGCTTTTCAGTTTCATGAGGTCCCATTTATTGATTGTTGCTCTTAGAGCCTTGCATGCGGGTTGATGCCCCAGGTCCCGCCTCTGAGAAAAAGGTATCAGACGGGTCTGATGCTCTTTGGGTGGATGACACCTAAATGAACATTGGTACAAAGTCCCAATTTATTTCTTATATCAGAGATCAGACCTCTACTCTTGCCTGATGCGTCTAAAACAAAAAGGGGGAACTGTAGAGAGCTGCGGAATTCTATGCCTTAAAGATGGAGCTGGTTTCTGCCTTCCACCTTCCCAATGGTGAGTGCTCTCTGTCACAAACAACTCCATATTTGGCTAAGGCTGAGGATCTGGCTTGCTTCCGTGTATGTGGACCTATCTGCATAGCCCACGAGGCACGCTGGGGTTGACTACCCAGAGGCTATTTAAGTTGTGGGCTGGCTTTCCCCAGGGTCAGAAGATTGTTCAAGGTTCCTGAATAAACTGCATTGAGAAGAAAAAAAAAAAAAAAGAAAGACAGATGGGATGTGCATTGAACGTATGACAGGAGTCTACTGAGCACATCTGCAAGACTCTAACTAGCAGTGTTTTCAAAGCAAAGACTCATGACCAAACCTTTGGTAGAGTACAGGAAATCATAAGAAAGATTGGGAGTTAGTCTGATACAGAAAGGATAGGAGCTCCACAAGGACCAAATATATCTGGGCACAGGGTCGGGTCTTTTCTGAGACTGACATTCAACCAAGGACCATGTATGAATATAACCTAGAACCTCTGCTCAGATGTAGCCTGTGGTAGCTCAGTAACCAATTGGTTTCCCAAAGTGAGGGGGAAAAGGACTATTTCTAACAGGAACTCAATGACTGGCTCTTTGGCCTCCCCACCCCCCAAGGGAGGAGCAGTCCTTTTAGGCCACAGAGGAGGGCTTTGCAGCCAGTCCTGAAGATACCTGATAAAATAGGATCAGATGAATGGGGAGGAGGTCCCCCCTATCAGTGGACTTGGAATGGGGCACGGTGGAGATGAAGGAGGGAGGGAGGGGCTGGGAGGTAATGAGGGATCGGGATATGGCTGGGATACAGAGTTAATAAAATGTAATTGATAAGAAAAAAATAAAATAAAAAAAAGAATAGCAGGGTAACATTTGGGGGGGGTTGAGACAGGGCTTTCTTTGTAGCTTTGACTACCCCGGAACTCTCTTTGTAAACCAGGCTGACCTTAAACTCATAGCGATTTGCATGTCACTGACTTCCAAGTGCTTGGATTGAAGGCGTGTGCTACCACTGACTGGCTGGAGTGAAGGGTTTTCTTTATTTTTTTTATTTATTAAAGTTTATTCACTTTGTATTCTACCTGTAGCCCCCTACCTCATCCCCTCCTAATCCTGCCCTCCCTCCCTCTTCTCTTCCCATGCCCCTTCCCCAGTCTACTGACAAGGAAGGTCTCCTCTCCTTCTATCTGACCATAGCCTATCAGGTACCATAAGGACTGGCTGCACTTTGTGGTGTGGTAAGGCTACCCCACATCTCTCAGTGGGGAGGAGATAACAAAAGCCAGGCACTTAGTTCATATCAGAGACAGCCCCTTTTCTGCCTACTGGGGAACCCACTTGGAGACTGAGCTGCCATGGGCTAAAATTGTGCAGGGGTTCCAAATTATCTCCATGAATGGTTCTTGTTTGGATTATCAGTCTCAGAAAAGACCCCTGGGACCAGAATTTTGGTCTGTTGCTCTCCTTGTGAGGCTCCAGTCATCTTCTGGTCTTTCTCTTCCCCCTCTACTATCATAAGATTCCCTGCACTTTGTTTATATGGTAGATTGCATTGATGGATTTCTGCATATTGAACCACCCCTGCATACCTTGGGAGGAAGCTACCTTGGTCATGGTGGACAATAACTATAAGGTGTTCTTGGATTGTGTTTGTTGAGTATTTATGCACAGACATTCATAAAGGAGATTGGCCTGAAATTAATTCTCTTTGTGAGGTTTAGGTATCAAGGTTACTGTGGCTCATAAAATGAGTTTGGTAATGTTCCTTCTTTTTCTATTTTGTGTAATAGTTTGAAGTGTATTTGTGTTAGCTATCCGTTGAAGGTCTGGTGGAATTCTGCGTTGAAATGATGTGGTCCTGGGCTTTTTTTTTTTGATGGGAGATTTTGATGACAACTTCTATTTCCTGAGGGATATAGGTCAATTTAATTTATTTGGCTGGACTTGATTCAGCTTTGATAAGTGGAATCAAACAAGAAAATTGTCCATTTCATTTAGATTTTCAAATGTTTTGCTATATAAGCTTTTGAAGTAGGACCTAATGATTCCTTGGATTTCCTCAGTGTCTGTTGTTATCCCCTTTTCATTTCTGACTTTGTTGATTTGGATAGTTTCTTACTGCCTTTTAGTTTGTTTGGCTAAGGGTTTGTCTGTCTTGTTGATTTTCTCAAAGAACCAGCTCTTGGTTTCATTGATTTGTTGAATTGTTTTATTTGTTTCTAATTTTTTTTATTTCATCTCTGTGTTTGATTATTTCCAGCTATCTACTCTTTTGGTGTGAGTCTGCTTCTTTTTTTTTCTAGGGCTTTCAGGTGATCTTTTAAGTTGCTTCTATGATATGTTTCAAATTTCTTCTTGAAGGCACTTAGTTCTATGAACTTTCTTCTTCGCAGTGCTTTCACTGTATCCCATAATTTTGGGTATGTTGTGCCTTCATTTTCACTGAATTCTAGAAAGTCTTTAATTTCTTTCTTTATTTCTTCCTCCAACCAGCTGTCACTGAATATCGAGTTGTTCAGTTTCCATGTTTGTGTAGGCTTTTTGTTGAGGTCCAGCTTTAGTCCATGGTAGTCAGATATGATACAATTATTTCCATCTTCATTTCTTAGTTGTGGCTTGCATTGTGGTTTATTTAAAGAAGGTTCCATGAGGTGCTGAGAAGAAGATAAAGGCTTCTGTGTTTTGGTGAAAGGTTCTGTAGATGTCTCTTAGGTCCATTTGATTCATGACCTCTGTTAGAGTCATTTTTTCTTTGTTTAATATCTGTTTTGTTGACCTGTCCTTGTTGAGAGTGGGCTGCTGTAGTCTCCCACTATTACTGTATGGGGATGGGGATCTATGTGTGGTTTAAGTTTTATTACTGTTTCTTTTACAAATGTGGGTGTCCTTGTACCTGGGGCATAGATATTCAGAATTGATGTCTTCTTGGAGGAATTTTCCTTTGATGATTTGCAATTACATTCCCATTCTTCTTTGATAAATTTTGGATGAAAGTCCATTTTATTAGATATTAAAATGGCTACTCCTGTTTGCTTATGGGGTCCATTTGCTTGGAAAACCATCTTCTAGTCCTTTACTCTCTGGTAATATCTATTATTATTACTTATGTGTGTTTCTTGTATGAAACAGATTGTTGAGTCTTGTTTATGCATCCATTCTGAAAGTGTGTGTCTTTATTGGAGGGTTGAGTCTATTGATGTTGAGAGAAAGAGTAACTACCAGTGCTGTTAGAACCTTTTATTTTGACGTTGGTTGTAGTCATCGGTTTGGGTGCTTGGTTACTTTCAGTTTTGCTCTAGTGAGGTTATTTGTTTCCTGTGCTTTGCTGAATGTAGGTAGCTTGCTTGGGTTCTATTTTTCCTTTGAGTGTCTTCTGTGAGGCTAGATTTGTAGGTAGGTACTGTTTAATTTTGTTTTTGTCATTGAATATCTTGTTTTCTCCATCTATGAGGACTGAGAGTTTTGCTGAGTATAGTAGCCTGGGCTGACATCTGTGTTCTCTTAGGGTCTACATGATATCTGCCTAGGCCCTTCTGGATTTCATAGTCTCTGTTGAGAAGTCAGTTGTGATTCTGATGGGTTTGCCATTATATGTTCCTTGACCTTTTTTCTTTGCAGCTTTTAGTATTTGTTTTTATTTGTTCTGTACACTTACTGTTTTGATTATGTGGTGGGAGATTTTTTTTCTGGTCCAATTTATTAGGTGTTTTGTAGGCCTCTTGTATGCTTATCAGCCTGTCCTTTAAATCAGGAAAATTTTCTTCTATGATTTTTTTGAAAATATTTTCTCAGCCTTGGAGACAGGAATGTTCTTTTTCCTCTATTCCTATTATTCTTAGGGTTTGTCTTTTTATGTTGTCTTGAATTTCTTAGACAGTTTGTGTCAGGAATTTTTAGATTTAATAGTTTCTTTGATTATGCATCACGTTCTTCCATTGTATCTTCCACAGCTTCTATTCTTTCTTCCATCTCTTATAGTCTGTTGTTTATGGTTACCTCTGTAGTTCCTGTTTTCTTCAGTGAGTTCTTTTCTCCATGATTTCCTTTTTTTGTGTTTTCTTTTTTCCCTTTCTATCTTCAGATCTGGAACCATTTTATTAATTTTCTTCACTTGTCTGACTATATTTTCCTGTTTTTCCTTCAGTTCCTTCAACTTTGTTTGAACATTCCTGTTTCTTGTATTTCTTTCAATGAGTTAATAATTTCCTCTCTGAAGGCCACAAACTGTTTGGCTATGTCTTCCTGTATTTATTGACAGCCATATCTGTTTGACTTTATCTTCCTCTATTTCTTTACACATTTTATTTGATTCCTCCATTATCCTCTTCCTAAGCATCGATGTAAGGACATCTTCTTGAATTTTGCTTTTGATACGGTATCCAAGGCTACTTCCCCCTGGATAACTGGGTTCTGGAGATGCCATATTGCTTTGGCTTTTGTTGTTTGTGCTTTTATGCTGGCCTCTACTCATCTGGCTGTCTCAGGTGTTAGCTGTTAGTTCCTGGTGCTTGCTGGAATCCTATGGTTGGGATAATCACCTTGGCAGGGCTCTTCAGCTTTTTGGGAATGGTCACCAAATGGCCGGTGCTTCTCAGAAATTGCCACAGTTCACATTAGGCATATAGACCTGTATGGTAACTGTGGTTGTTGGTAGTCAGAGGGGATCTCCTCTCATCAGGAGAGGTCCTTTAGACAGTTGCCCTGCTACTGGGTTTCTTGTTCTGAATTTAGTGAGCTGCTGCTGCTGCTATTATGCTGTGTTTGCTGGGCATAGCCCTCTTAGAGAACCAGTGAGGCCTGTGGGTTGGTCAGTTTGGCTAGGGAAAGAAGTTGCACCCTGGAACAGTGTCTGCAGGTTCATCCCATGGATCCCAGGTCTCTGTAGGTCTGAGGTTGGAACTCTGTGCCCGTATCCAAGGGGTAATCAGTGGCAGGTGAGTGCAGCACTCATGCCTTTGGTAAAAGGCTAGAGCCTGGAGCCCGCAGGAACCCAGGAACTTTTCTAGGAGTTAGCTGGGTGTCCTGAGATGGAACCTGATGTTTTCCCCACTGTAGGGTTTCCCCCAGGCAGGGAGACCCAGTCTGTGGTATTTGGGGGTCAACAGTTCAGTCTGGGATGGTGAGTAGAACATGCAGGCACAGGCAAGTTGCTCCGTGCTGGAGACTGGGCACATTCAGCAAACCGGGAACTTTTCCTGAGAAGTTTCCGGGGGCAGGGGGTCTGGCTGGGTGCCTTGAGGTTAGACCTGATATTTCCTTTATCATGGGGTTTCCTCTCAGCAGGGAAACTCAGTCTCTGATGCTTTGGGGCACACAGTTCTACAAGGATGAATCAGGTGCACACATGGTCTCTGGACTGGCGGCTAAGTGCCTGCCAGTGCTTGGACCTTTTCCAGGGATTGTCTGGCTGACCTGAGGTCAGTTCCAATTGCTTCCTTCACCATGTGGTTTTCTCTCAACTAGAAAACACACTCTCTGGTGTTGTGGGGCCTAGAGATCAGTCTGGGATGGTGATCAGAACATTCAGGCATGTGGCTCTGGGCTCCAGACTGAGCCCCTGTGGCGACCTAGTAACTCTTCAGGTGGTTGCTGGGTGACCAGAGAATGGATCTGATTGCTTCCCACACCATAGGGTTTCCTCTCACCTAGGAAACACAATTGCTGGTGTTTTAGGGCTCAGAATTTTGTCTGTTGGTTGCTGTGCAGTCACTGCTGTCCTGCTAGTCTGACACAGTGTCTTCTCCATATGGCCATCTTGGATTCTTTCCTGGAGTGCAGGCTTTTAAAGTTTGTACTCATGATTCTCTGGATTTGCTTGTTATCTTTTGTAATAGCTCCCTTTTAATTTCTATCTTTTTAAAATTTAGATATTCTATCTCTGCCATTTAGTTAATTTGAAGAAGTTTGTCCATCTTCTTGATTTTCTCAAGAAACCAACTCTTTGATTCATTGATTTTTTTTTTATTGGTTTTTCAGAGGAGAGGGTTTTTTGTTTTTCTGTTTTATTTATTTTAACCTGAATATCATTGTTTCTTGTCATTTACACACTTTGGGTCTAATTTCTTCTTTTTGTTTTAGAGTTTTCAGTTGTGCTGTTAAGTTGCTAATAGGAGATCTCTCCCACATTTTCATGTAGGCCCTAATTGCTATGAACTGGCTTCTTCATAGTACCTTCATTGTGTCTCTTAAGTTTGTGCATGTTGTGTATTAATGTTCTTTCAATTCTACAAAGTCTTTAAGTTTTTTCTTGATTTTTTTTGTTTTCTTTGTAGACTTTGCTGTCTTAGAACTTGCTTTGTAGACAAGGTTGTCCTCAAACCCAGACTTCTTAGTTGTAGGGTTAAAGCCATGCATCAACTCCACCTGGCCTGTTTCTTACTTATTAGAGTTGATCAGTTTCCATGAGTTTGTAAGCTTCCTTTTGTTGATATCCAGCTATAATCAATCCATGATGGTCTGACAGAATGCAGGGTGTTATTCCAAATTTTTATATCTGTTGAGCCTTGTTTTGTATATAGATATGTGGTCAATTTTGGAAAAAAGTTTCATGAGGTCCTGAGAAGAATGTATGTTCTCTTGCATTTCAGTAAAATGTTCTGTAAATATCCATTAGGTCCATTTAATTTATAACATCAGTTATCTCCAGAATTTTCTGTTTAGGTTTTGTTATGATGTTCTCTTTATTGGCAAAAGTGGGATATTGAAAACTACCATTATCAGTATGTGAGAATCAATATGTGATTTAATCTTTAGTACTGTTTCTTTTTTTTATATCCAAGTGCCCTAGTGTTTTGTGCATAGATGTTAAAAACTACAATAGCATATTTCCTTTGATGGCTATGTAGTGCTGTTATGGTTATTTTTATAAAATTGTGTTTGTTTCTTAGTTTCTCAGTTAGCCCAGCTATCACATAAATAATTAACTCTATTATATTTGTTTAATAATAAGCTTCACAGCACAAGAACTGAGCAGTTTCAAGTCTATTCTTAACCCTCTAAGCTAATTTAGCTTTCTCCCCATATGCATCCCAGAGACACTTGTACTTTGTGAGCTTTCTTGATGAGGTCTCTCTCCTGGCCCCTCCTGTATATCTACTCATGACTAAATGCCCTGGCTGAAACCTCTACTTCCTACTCTAATTCATCCTTCCATGGCTGGCAGGAAGTCCAGCCAGATTCTCTCTCTTGCTCAGTAATTCACTATAAACTGCTTTATTGATATATCAGGGAACAATTGGGAATCAACATTTGCACAACATTTAGATAGGAGAGTCTCAGAACAAGATTGTAACCAGATATTGGTGAATATAGAAGTCAGTATTTAAATTATACAACAATTTATTGATTGTTGCTCTTAGGGCCTGTGCTGATGGTGTTAATGAGACCTCATGAAACTGAAAAGCATCTGTAAAGCAAAATCACTGTCGTTTGAACAAAATGACAGCCTACACATTGGGAAAGGATCTTCACCAACCCAACATCTGACAGAGGGTTGATATATGGAATATATAGAGAACTAAAGAAATTAATTTCTCTGCTTTTGTTCTCAAGGGCAGAGAACTGGGGTACTAATCACTTAGAATATGCTATTTGTCTCCTTGAATAAACTTGAGCAAGCTAATAAAAAATTATACAATAAACTTATACCTACATATTATACTTTCATATCTCTACTGATTAATTTTTGTTTGAAGTCTAATTTGACAGATATTAAAATGTCTACTTCATTTGCTTTTAAGGTCCATTATTTGTACTTTTTCCCTTGAGGTTAGGTCTCTTCTTAATGTTAAGGTATGTTTCTTGGATGTAGCAAAAAGATGGATTCTGGTTTAGTACCCATTCTGTTAGTCTTTTATTGGTGAATTAAGAATGTTAAGAGATATCAAGGATATGTGTTTGATGATTCCTGTTATTTTCTTCTTGTATGGTGTGTGTTTTTCTCTATTTCGACCTGCTGGTCTAGGATTATTTTGGGGGTGTGGTTATCCTCTTTAAGTTGCAATTTTCCTTCTAGTGCCTTCTGTAGGGCTAGGTTTGTTGATAGATACTGCTTAAATTTGGTTTCATCATGGAATATCTTAATTTTTCCATCTATTGTAATCTAAATATTTGGTGGATATATTAGTCTGGTCTGTGGTCTCTTAGAGTCTATAACACATCTGTCTCGGCTCTTCTGGCTTTTAGAGTTCCATTCAAAACTCGGGTATAATTCTAATAGCTCTGTCTCTATCTGTTACTTGGTTTTAAAATATTGTGATCTACTGGAAGTGGGGGCAGGGAAAATGGGACACCTCATCAGGTGTTCTGGGGGATTGGATTTGGAGGAGAGGAGAGAAATGTGATGATCTACAATTAGCCCATCTGCATCCCTTGCTGGGGTTGCCTGTAGCTTTCCAAGAAATGCCCACTGGTGTTGGGGGCTGGGATAAACCAATAAATGGAGAAAAGGAAGTTTGAGGGGAAGATGTGACTGAAGATGGGAGCAGGAGAGGAAGGGAAGATGCAGGAGATAGTCTGCCACAGAGCTGGGGATGAGACTGGAGAATGAGTCAGGGAGGGAAGCTTGGAGGGAAAGATCTGTGTGATCCTCTGGTCATTTCTTATAAGGACTAAATGTATTACGATATTTTCCTTTCAAGTAGCTAATATTATTATCAGAAGTTACAAAACAGCAACACCAAAATTATCAATGTTTTTTTACAGAGGTTTTGAATAAACTTCTTATACTGTGTATAAACCAATTTGACTTATTTTTTCACCATCCATCGAAAACTTTGGATAAAAATAAAGTCTATGAAAAGATTTATAATGCTATTAAAAATGTATTTTTAAAAAAACCTTCACTATTTCTTATTTTGTTATGCATTTTAACCTGAGGTCAGGGAAGGGTGTTGTAGCAGTTGCTGGAATTTGTGTGCCAGAAAACACACATACACACACACACACACAGAGAGAGAGAGAGAGAGAGAGAGAGAGAGAGAGAGAGAGAGAAAGTTTAGAAAAAGGAATTTACGATACTTGTGTGTCATCCATAGAAGCAAAAAAAAAAAAAAAAAAAAAAGAAGACAGATGGCAAAGAATTAATCTAATACCTAACTCTAACACTTTTCAGCTATGTTGTCATTAAGTACTTCTCTACTGTTCTAATTCAGACTTCGTCTTGACATTGATCACAAAGTTGTATGCATGTATTCAACACCATCTGCTGCTTAAGTGCAATTCAGGGGTTGGGCATAGTCACCATGGGATGTCAACAATAAGCTGATTCCACAGTAACATCTCTCTAATGGGAAAAGGTAGGCACTTGAACTAGCATCATTGCATGCCCAATTATTGACTAAAATCCACGGGTACTCCTCCCTGTCAAATAGTTTTGCAAAAGCAAAGAGGCACAATGCAAACAGTTGTTTCTAATTATATACCTTTAAAGTAAGTTTTCTACTTGAGTTGAAAATCAATAAAGTTTTATAAACAGACATTGCAGTTGCTTTTTTCTGTCAGAGGATTTCAAGCCAACAGAGAACAAGAAGATTTTAGATGTGCCTAGTGTGGAAACTGTTTTGAATATTCTAGGTACGCAAAGTCAAAAATATGTGTACAAACTAAAAAACATGCTTCCAAAAAAAATCATCAATAGTACCAAGCTTTCCAAAGAACCCTTACATACCCTTACCAAGTTATTCACTCCAAACCCTAGTCTAAATCTAGAATCCTGAGATCATTTTTAGTCAGGATTCATAGAGAAGGTTGTAGCAGCAGTGCCAAAAATCACATATTAACCATGCATTGTAGGCTGTCCATTGAATATAAAATGAAACATTGGATCATGATGATGCAGAGATATTTAATGCAGTATTTTAACAGTCTTCAAATACGTGAAGTATGAGAAAACATTTTAATAATAAAACAAAGATGAATTATAGCAAAGCAACAAAGAATATAATGGAATATATTTGAAGATATTTTAACACTTCCCATCAACAGCACAACTTTTGGAAATTTGTAAACTAGAACAAATAAAATAAAGAGAGAAAACAACAAAAACATTTTCAAAAATAGTTTAATACACTACCAAGGAGCATATTTCCAACATTAACACTGAGACCTAAACATAACTAGAAAAATAAAAGGAAAGGAAACAAAGGTTCTAAAATAAGTAGTTTTGTTATTAATGCAATACCCATAAAAACCATCTATTAATAAATCCCAAAAAGCCCATACAATCAATGCATCTACTTTCTACATTCTATTTTATTAGTAAAAATTATTGTGTAATTAATGCAACTAACCTATATCTCTGGAAAGATGCTTTAAGGATACCTTTACCAACATTTATACAATCCTACTTCCAAAATAATCTACAGTACTAGGAATTAAAATCCCGTTGATAAGACTCTAGGTTGCTCTTGACAAACTAAAAGCAATTAAATTCATTATATATATAATATATAATATAATATATATATATAATATATAATATATATTCATTATATATATAATGAATTTCAGTTTAGTTTTTTATGATATTCCTGAGTGTGTGAATGAGTGGGTCTATGAAACGGAAGTTTCTGGTTTCTTTGAAGATTCATTTGAGACTTGTGATTTTTTTTTGAGTTTATGAAAATATATATTTTTTATAATTTTTTATTAATTACACTTTATTCATTTTGTATAAGCCCTTCTCTCCTCCCCTGCCAATCCCACCCTCCCTCCCCTTTCTGCATGCATGCCACTAACCAAGTCCACTGATAGGGGAGGTTCTCCTCTCCTTTCTGATCTTAGTCTATCAGTTCTCATCAAAAGTGGCTGATTTGTCCTCTTCTGTGGCCTCGTAAGGGTGCTCCCCCATCCGGGGGAGGTGATCAAAGACCAGGCCAATCAGATTATGTCAGAGGCAGTCCCTCTTCCCATTACTATGTAACTCACTTGGACACTGAACTGCCATGGGCTACATCTGTGCAGGGGTTCTAGGTTATCTCCATGAATAGTCCTTGGTAGGAGTATGAGTCTCTGGGAAGTTCCCTATGTTCAAATTTTCTTGTTTAAATTCCCACCAGCAGTGGAGAAGGGTTCCCCTTTATCCACAACCTCTCCAGCATGTGTTGTCACTTGAGGTTTTGATATTGGCCATTCTGATGGGTGTAAGGTGAAATCTCAGGGTTGTTTTGATTTGCATTTCCCTGATGGCTAATGAGGTTGAGCATTTCTTTAAGTGCTTCTCTGCCATTCGATATTCCTCTACAGTGAATTCTCTGTTTAGTTCTGTTCCCCATTTTTTAAGTGGATTACTTGGTTTGCTGCTTATCAGCTTCTTTTATTCTTTATATATACTGGATATGAGTCCTCTGTCAGATAAAGGGTTGGTGATGATTCTTTCCCAATCTGTAGGCAGTCTCTTTGTTTTGATGATGGTGTCCTTTGCTTTGCAGAAGCTTTTCAGTTTCATGAGGTCCCATTTATTGATTGTTGCTCTTAGAGCCTGTGCTGTTGGTGTTCTGTTCAGGAAGTTTTCTCCTGTACCAATGAGTTCTAGGGTATTCCCCACTTTTTTTTCTAGCCGATTTAATGTGTCTGGTTTTACGTTTAAGTCTTTGATCCACTTGGACTTCAGTTTTGTTCAGGGTGATAAGTATGGATCTATTTTCATTTTTCTACATGTAGACATCCAGTTGGACCAGCACCATTTGTTGAAGATACTATCTTTTTTCCATTGTATGGTTTTGGCGTCTTTGTCAAAGATCAGGTGTCCATAAGTGTGTGGGTTTATTTCTGGGTCCTCTGTTCGGTTCCATTGATCCAGCATTCTGTTTCTATGCCACTACCATGCAGTTTTTATAACTGTTGCTCTATAGTACAGCTTAAGATCAGTGATGGAGATACCTCCGGAAGATCTTTTACTGTAGAGGATTGTTTTAGCAATTCTGGGTTTCTTGTTGTTACCTATGAATTTGAGAATTTTTCTTTCCAGGTCTGTAAAGAATTGTGTTGGCAATTTGATGGAAATTGCATTAAATCTGTAGATTGATTTTGGTAAGATGGCCATTTTTACTATGTTAATCCTGCCAAGCCATGAGCATGGGAGATCTTTCCATCTTCTCATATCTTCTTCAGTCTCTTTCTTCAGAGACTTAAAATTTTTTTCATACAAGTCTTTAACTTCCTTTGTTATGGTTACTCCGAGGTACCTTATGTCATTTGTGGCTATTGTGAAGGGTGTTGTTTCCCTCATTTCTTTCTCAGCCCTTTGTCTTTTGTATACAGGAGAGCTACTGATTTTTTTGAGTTAATTTTGTATCCTGCCACTTTGCTGAAGGTGTTTATCAGCTGTAGGAGTTCCCTGGTAGAGTTTTTGGGGTCACTCACGTATACTATCATATCATCTGCAAATAGTGATATTTGACTTCTTCTTTTCCAATTTGTATCCCCTTGATCTCCTTCAACCGTCTTATTGCTCTAGCCAGGACTTCCAGAACTATGTTGAAGAGATATGGAGAGAGTGTGCAGCCTTGTCTTGTCCCTGATTTCAGTGGGATTGCTTTAAGTTTCTCTCTGTTCAGTTTGATGTTGGATATAGGCTTGCTGTATATCGCCTTTACTATGTTTAGATAGGTGCCTTGTATCCCTGATCTCTCCAATACTTTGAACATGAATGGATGTTGGATTTTGTCAAATGCTTTTTCAGCATCTAGGGAGATTATCATGTGTTTTTTTCTTTCAGTTTGTTAATATGGTGGATCACATTGATGGATTTTTGTATATTGAACCACCCCTGCATACCGGGGATGAAGCCTTCTTTATCATGGTGGATGATATCTTTGACGTGTTTTTGTATTCGGTTTGCAAGTATTTTTTTGAGTATTTTTGCATCAATGTTCATAAGGGAGATTGGCCTGAAATTCTCTTTCTTTGTTGAGTCTTTGTGAGGTTTAGGTACCAAGGTGACTGTGGCTTCATAGAATGAGTTTGGTAATGTTCCTTCTGCTTCTATTTTGTGGAATAGTTTGAAGAGAATTGGTGTTAGCTCTTCTTTGAAGGTCTGGTAGAATTCTGCGCTGAAGCCATCTGGTCTTGGGCTCTTTTTGTTTGGGAGACTTTTGATGACTGCTTCTATTTCTTTGGGGGATATAGGACTATTTAATTGATTTACCTCGTCCTGGTTCAGCTTTGATAAGTCAAATCGATCAAGAAATTTTCCATTTCATTTAGATTTTCAAATTTTGTGGCATATAGACTTTTGAAGTAAGTCCTAATGATTGCTTGGATTTCCTCAGTGTCTGTAGTTATGTCCCCCTTTTCATTTCTGATTTTGTTGATTTGGGTCGGGTCTCTCTTCCTTTTAGATAGCTTGGCTAAGGGTTTGTCGATTTTGTTGATTTTCTCAAAGAACCAGCTCTTGGTTTTATTGATTCTTTGAATTGTTTTATTTGTTTCTAATTGATTGATTTCAGCCCTGATTTTGATTATTTCCAGCCATCTATTCCTTTTTGCTGTGTCTGCTTGTTCTTTTTCTAGGATTTTTAAGTGAGCCATTAAGTTGCTTGAATAAGCTGTCTTGAATTTTTTCTTGAAGGCACTTAGTGCTATGAACTTTCCTCTTAGCACTGCCTTCATTGTGTCCCACAAGTTTGGGTATGTTGTGTCTTCATTTTCATTGATTTCTAGGAAGATTTTAATTTTTTTCTTTATTTCTTCCCTGACCCAGCTGTCTTTTAGTAACAAGTTGTTCAGTTTCCATGTATGTGTAGGCCTTTTGCTGTTTCTGTTGTTATTGTGGTCTAGCTTTATTCCATGGTGATCAGACAGGGTACAAGGGATTATTTCAATCTTCTTCTATCTGTTGAGGCTTGCTTTGTGACCAACTCTGTGGTCTATTTTGGAGAAGTTTCCATGAGGTGCTGAGAAGAAGGTGAATTCTTTTGTGTTTGGGTGTAAGTTTCTGTAAATATCTGATAGGTCCATTTGATTCATGACCTCTGTCACAGATATTGTTTCTTTGTTTAATTTCTGTTTTGTTGACCTGTCCTTTGTTGAGAGTGGGGTGTTGAAGTCTCCCACTATTAGTGTGTGGGGACCTATGTGTGGTTTAAATTTTATCAATGTTTCTTTAACAAATGTGGGTGCCCTTGTATTTGGGGCATAGATGTTCAGGATTGTGATGTCTTACTGGTGGAATTTTCCCTTGATGTGTATGAAGTGTCCTTCTCCATCTTTTTGATTAATTTTGGTTGAAAGTCTATTTTATCAGATATTAGAATGGCTACTCCTGCTTGCTTCTTTTGTCTGTTTACTTGGAAAGTCGTTTTCCAACCCTTTACCCTCAGGTAATGTCTATCTTTGTGTCTTAGGTGTGTTACTTGTATGCAACAGATTGCTGAGTTTTGTTTATGTATCCATTCTGTTAATCTGTGTTTTTTTACTGGAGAGTTGAGTCCATTGATATTGAGAGAGATTAATGACCAGTGGCTGTTAGATCCCTTGATTTTGATGTTGGCTGTGGTCATCGGGTTGTGTGCTTGGTTGCTTTTTGTTTTACTGTAGTAAGGTTAATTATTTCCCGTGTTTTCTTGAAAGAAGCTAATTTTTGGGGGTTGTTTTTTTTCTTCCAGTGTCTTCTGTAATGCTGGATATGCTTGTAGATATTGTTGAAATTTGTTTTTGTCATTGAACATCTTGTTTTCTCCATCTATGAGGACTGAGAGTTTTGCCGGGTATAGTAGCCTGGGCTGACTTCGGTGTTCTCTTAGGGTCTGCATGATATCTGTCCAGGCCCTTCTGGCTTTCATAGTCTCTGTTGAAAAGTCAGGTGTGATTCTAATGGGTTTGCCATTATATGTTACTTGGCCTTTTCCCCTTGCAGCTTTTAGTATTTTTTCTTTGTTCTGTATACTTACTGTTTTGATTATTATGTGGCGGGAGGATTTTCTTTTCTGGTCTAATTTATTGGGTGTTCTATAGGCCTCTTGTATTCTTATTGGCCTCTCCTTTAAGTTGGGGAAATTTTCTTCAATGATTTTGTTGAATATATTTTCTGGGTCTTGGAGAATGGAGTCTTCTTTTTCCTCTATACCTATTATTCTTGGGTTTTGTCTTTTCATATTGTCTTGGATTTCTTGGACGGTCTGTGTCAGGAATTTTTTGGATTTAACATTTTCTTTGACAGATACACCAATTTCTTCCATTGTATCTTCCACACCTGAGATTCTTTCTTCCATTTCTTGTAGCCTATTGGTTATGCTAACCTCTGTAGTTCCTGCTTTCTTCCCTAAGTTTTTTCTCTCCACCATTTCTTCCATTTGTGTTTTTTTTAATTTTTCCAATTCTATTGTCAGGTCTTGAGATATTTTGTTGGTTTCCTTCACCTGTCTGACTGCATTTTCATGCTTTTCAGTCAATTCCTTCAGCTGTTTGTTTGAACAATCAATCCACTGTTTCTTTTATTTCATTCAGTGATTTAAGCATTTCCTCTCTAAAGGCCACAAACCGTTTGGCTGCAGCTTCCTCTTTTTCTTTTCGTATTTTATTTGTTTCCTCTGTTATCTTCTTCATGAGCATATATGTTAGGTCATCTCCTTGAATTTCAATTATGCTGGGGTGTCTAGGGCTATTTGCCCCTGGATAACTGGGTTCTGGAGATGCCATGTTACTCTGGCTTTTGTTGGTTGAAATTTTACACTGTCCTCTACTCATTGGGCTATCTTAGTTGTTTGAATTTAGTTTCTGGTTGTTCCTGGACTCTTGTAGTGGATTGAATCCCTTTGGCAGGAAGATGGATTTTTGGGTATAGTCACTCTATGTCTGGTGTTTTTCAGGAGATGCTACAGCTCACCTCAGGCATAGAGACCTGGGTGGGAACTGTGGTCCTGCTTAGTCAAGAGGGCTCTCCTCTCACCGGGAGAAGTCCTAGAGACAGCTGCCCTCCTTCTGGGTTTCTTGCTGTAAATTTAGTGATCAGCTGCTGAGACCTGTGTTTCCAGTGGTTTGGTCGGTTGTGTTAGGGATAACTGTTTGCCCCTTGGAGCATTATCTGGGGGTTGATCTCAGGGTTCCCGGTCTCTTTTGCACTGGGGTGTGCAGCTTGTCTGTAGCAGTAAGCTGGGTATGCAGCTGCTCAGATGACCCAAGCAGCCAGGTTTCTTCCTTCCCTGTGGGGCCCTCTCTGGACAGGGATTTCCCAATCTCTTTTGTGCTGGAGCGTGCAGCTTGTCTGTATGGGTGAGCTGGGCGTGCAGCTCTCCATGGGGCGGGAGCTCAGTTGTGATGGCGGCGGGTGCCAGTGGTCTGTGAGACCTTCCAGGGAAAGACTGGTTGACCCGTGATCACACTCCCAACTTTGCTTCCCTGTGGGGTTTTCTTACGACTGGGACTCCTAGTCTCAGGCACCCTTGTGCCCACCGATCAGCCTCGGAAACACGATTGCTGTAGTTTTAGAGCCCAGAGTTCAGTCTCCTGGTAGCTGCATGGAGAGTGCTGTCCTGCTTCTTAGACACAGTGCTCTCCCGGAGCCGCCATCTTGGCTCCTCTCAAGACTTTGATTTTTTAATTTAATTTTGTTTATATATTTATTACAGTTTATTCACTGCAGCTCCTTCCCTCATCTCATCCCAGTCCCACACACCCTCCCTCTTCTCCCCCTATGCCCTTCCCCTAGTCCCCTGAGAGGAGAGGCCCTCCTCCCATTCTATTTGACCCTAGCCTATCAGGCCTCAACAGGACTGGTTGCATTGTCTTCCTCTGGGGAATGAGAAGGCTGCAACTCACAGGGGGAGGTGATCAGAGAGCCAGCCAGTGAGTTATTGCCAGCTAAAGTCCCTAATCCCCTTACTAGGGACCCTACTTAGAGACTGAGCCTGGGAGCTACATCTGAGCCTGGGTTTTAGGTACTCTCCATGCATTGTCCTTGTTGGGGCATCATAATCTTCAAGGCTCTCAGGGCTCAGTTTTTATGACTCTGCTGGTCTCCTTTTGGAGCTCCTATCTCCTCCAGGTCTTTCTGTCTTCCACTTCTTTAACATGATTTTGTGCACTCTGCCCAAAGTTTGGCTAGTTGTCTCAGCATCTGCTTCAAAACCTCTGCTTCAATACTGCCGTCAGTGGAGTCTTTCAGAGGTCCTCTGTGTTAGTCTCCTATCCTGCTCCCTATCTTCTGCTTCTGATGTCGATCATATTTGTCCTTCCAAATGCGGATCTTTCCTAGGGTTTTTCTTGTTGTTTTATTCTTTAGGAGTACAGATTTTGTCCTTATCCTACATTATGTGGCTAATATCCATATAAGTGGGTTTATACCATGTGTGTCTGTTTCTGTTACCTCACTCAAGATGATCTTTGCTGGTTCCCACCATTTGCCTGCAAATTTCATTTCCTTGTTTTTAATTGTTGAATAGTATTCCACTGTGCAAATGTTCCACACTTTCTGTATCTATTCCTCCATTGAAGGATATGTGGGCTGTCTCCAGATTCTAGGTATTGCGAATACAGTTGCTATGAACATGGTTTAGAAAATGTCATTATTATATAGTTGAGCTTATGTTGGATATATGCCTAGGAGTAGTATAGCAGGATCTTGAGGAAGCACTTTCTGTCAGTTTCTGAGAAAGCACCAGATTGATTTCCAAAGTGGTTGTACAAGTTTACATTCCCACATCCTCTACAGCATGTGTTGTCACTTGAGGTTTTTTATTTTATTTTATTTTTTTAGCCATTCTGATGGGTGTAAGATGAAATCTCAGGGTTATTTTGATTTGCATCTCCCTGATGACTAAAGATATTGAGAATTTCCTTAAGTGTTTATCTACCATTCGATATTCCCCTCAAGTGAATTATCTGTATAGCTCTGTACCCCGTTTTTAATTGGATTACTTGGTTTGTTGAAGTTTAACTTAAGTTTTTTTTTTTTTTTTTATATTCTGGATATTAGCCCTCTGTCAGATAAAGGGTTGGTGAAGATCCTTTCCCAGTCTGTAGGCTATCGTTTGTTTTGTTCTGCTGACAGTTTTCTTTGCTTTACAGAAGGTTTTGTTTGTTTGTTTGTTTGTTTGTCTTTGTTGTTTTGCTTTGTTTTTTGATTGTTTTATTTTTCTTTTCAGTTTCATGAGGTCTCATTTATTGAATGTTGGTCTTAGAGCCTGTGCTTTTTCTTCTAGCAGGTTTACTGTGTATGGATTTATGTTGAGGTCTTTAATACACTTAGACTTCAGTTTTGTGCTGGGTCATTAGTATGGATCTATTTGCATTTTTTTTACATGTAGACATCCAGTTAGACCAGCACCATTTGTTGAAGATGCTCTCTTTTTCCATTGTATAGTTTTGGCATCTTTGTAAAAAACCCGATTTCCATAAGTGTGTGAGTTTATTTCTGGTTCTTCTATTCGATTCCATTGATCCTCCAGAATATTTCCCTGCCAGCACTATGCAGTTTTTAATACTGTTGCTCTATAGTACACATTGATATCAGGGATGGAGATACCTCCAGAAGATCTGTTATTGTACAGGATTGTTTTAGCAATTCTGTTTTTGTTTTGTTTTGTTTTTCCATATGAAATTGGGAGTTGTTCTTTCAAGTTTTATAAAGAACTGTGATGGTATTTTAATGGGAATTTCATTGAATCTGCAGGTTGCTTTTTGTAGGATGGCCATTTACACTATGTTAATCCTACCGATCCATAAGCCTGGGACGTCTTTCTATCTTCTGATTTCTTTTTCAAGTTCTTTCTTCAGAGACTTGAAGTTTCTTTCATATAGGTATTTCACTTGCTTGGTTGAAGTTACACCAAGGTACTTTATGTCCTGTGTGGCTATTGTGAAGGGTGTTGTTTGCCTAATTTCTTTCTCAGCACATTTGTCTTTTGTATACAGGAGAGGTTCAGATTTTTTGGGTTAATTTTGTATCCAGCTTCTTTGCTGAAGGTGTTTATCAGCTGATGTAGTTCTCTGGTTGAATTTTTGGGGTCATTCATGTATACTATCATATCACTTGTGAATAGTGATACATTGGCTTCTTCCCTTCCAAGTTTTATCCCTTTGATCTCCTTTGATTGCTCTAACTAGGACTTCAAGAACTATGTTAAAGAGGTAAAAAAATGATTGGACACCCCTGCCTTGTCCCTGATTTCAGTGATATTGATTTAAGTTTCTTTACATTTAGTTTGATGTTGGCTATAGGCTTGATGTATATGCCCTTTACTATGTTTTGGTATGTGCCTTGTATCTGCATTCTCTCCAAAACTTTAAACACGGAAGTATGTTGAATTTTGTCAAATGCTTTTTTGGCATCTAAGAGATGATCATGTGAGTTTGTTCTTTCAGTTTGTTTTAATGGTGGATTACAGCGACATTTTTTTTGTATGTTAAACCACCCCTGCATGCCTGGGATAAAGCCTACTTGGTAATGGGGGATGATATTTTTAATGTGTTCTTGGATTCGGTTCATGAGTATTTTATTGAGTATTTTTGCATCAATGTTTATAAGAGAGATTGTTTGGAAATTCTCTTTCCTTGTAGGGTCTTTGTGCTGTTTAGGTATTAATATGACTGTGGCCTCATAGATTGAGTTTCATAATATTTCTTATGTTCCTATTTTGTGAAATACTTTGAAGAGTGTTGTAGTTAGCTCTTCTTTGATGGTCTGATAGAATTATGCACTGATACTATCTGGTCTGATTCTGCTTTGGTAAATGGAATCCATCAAGAAAAATGTCTATTTCATTGACATTTTAAAATTTTATTGCATATAGGCATTTGAAGTAGGACCTAATTATTCCTTGGATTTCCTCAGTGTCTATTGTTTTGATTTGGAGAGTGTCCCTCTGTCTTTTAGTTGGTTTGGCTAAAGGTTTGTCTATCTTGTTGATTTTCTCAAAGAACCAGCTCTTGGTTTCATTGATTCTCTGAATCGTGCTCTTTGTTTCTAAGGTATTGATTTCAGCACACAATTTTATTATTTCCAACAGCCTACTCCTGTTGGGTATGTCTGTTTCTTTTTTTTATTTCTAGTGCTTTCAGGTGTGCAATGATACTGCTTGCATGAGATGCCTCGAATTTCTTTCTGAAGGCATTTAGTGCTATTAAATTTCCCCTTAACACTGCTTTCATTGTATCCCATAAATTAGGGTAAGATGTACCTTCATTTTCATTAAGTTCTAAGAAGTCTTTAATTTCTTTCTTTATTTCCTCCCCAACCCAGGTGCCATTGAGTAGAGAGTTGTTCAGTTTCCATGTGTGTGTAGGCTTTTTGCTCTTTTTATCATTGTGGAGATCTAGTTTTAGACCATGGTGGTCTAATTGATACAAGGAATTATTTTCTTCTTGTATCTGTTGAAGCTTGCTTTGTGCCTGACTGTATGGTCAATTTTTGAGAAGGTTCCCCAAAGTGTTGAGAAGAAGGTATACTCTATTGTGTTTGGCTGAAAAGTTCTTTAGACATGTATTAGGTTCATTTGATTTAAGACCTCTGTGATTGTCATTATTTCTCTGTTTAGCATTTTTCTCAATGATCTGTCCCTTGGCGAGAGTGGGGTGTTGAAGTTTCCCATTATTAAGTTGTTGGGATCAGTCTGTATTTTAAGCTTTAATGTTTCTTTGACAAATGCAGGATCCATTATGTTTGGTGCATACTTGTTCAGAATTGTGATGTCATCCTGATAAATTTTTCCTTTGATGAGAATGAAATGTCCCTCTCTAGCTCTTCTGATTAATTTTGTTGAAAATATATTTTATTACATATTAGGATGGCTACTCTAGCTTCCTTTTTTTGTCTGTTTGCTTGGAAAACCTTTTTCCAGCCATTTACTCTGAGGTACTATCTATTTTTGTTGCAGAGGTATGTTTCTTGAATGCAGCAGAATGTTGGATCCTATTTCTGCAATCAGTCAGTTTGTGCCTTTTTTATTGGAGAGTTGAGACCATTGATATTAATATATATTAGTGACCAATGATTGTTAGTTCGTTTTATTATGAAGTTGGTCATGACTGTTTATTTCTTTGTTTTTTTTTTTTTTTGTTTGTTTTGTTTTGTTTTGTTTTTGCTTTTTTTTTTGATGTGATGATGTCTTTATCCTGTGTTTTCTTGGGTGTGGTTGATCTCGTTAGGTTTAAATTTTCCTTCTAGTTTCTTCTGTAGGGCTGGATTGCTGTGTATATATTATTTAAATTTTGTTATGTCATGGAATATTTTGTTTTTTCCATCTATGGTGATTGAAAGTTTTGCTGGATATAGTATGCTGGGTTGGCATCTGTGATCTCTAAGCTTCTGCATGTCATGTGATGTTGTGATACAAGCTTTCTTGTGAAAGGGCATGTGATGTTTCCCTGTGAGCTCTCTCATGCGAGGCGCATGACTTGAGCCAACTAAGAATATCTGTGGGTGGACTCCGATGAGAGGATACGTATAGAAGCCCATGGTCAGTGCTAGACATTGCTTTATGTCTTGACATCACTGTGCTGGTCTTCATGCTTCAACACTTGACTTCATAGAGAGAAATGTTCCAGAGAATTTCTGGGGGCAATGCAACTGAGTCTTGGAGCTTCCAGTGACTGTTCTGATTCCTGTTGCTGTTTAGTGTTTGTATTTGGATAGGACTGCTGGTATCCCTACAACAAAGAGTGGATTCACCTCCAAATAACTACTTCTAAAATGAGACAAACCTTCCAGAGAACTTCTCAGGACAATTCAAACAAGTTTTGCTGCTTTTGCTGACTTGTCCAGATCTTCTGAATCGTGCTGATTCATGTTGCTTTTTGGTGTTGGCCTTTGGCCTGGACTGTGGTATATGGAAAAGGAAGAGTGGACTCATGCCAAGGAACTACTTCTAACAATGTCTACAAGCCCCTTCACCTAATAACCTTCTTTCTCCCCTACCTTTAGGGGAGGTAGAAACATTTAAGAATCCTAAATAAAGTAGGTTAGGTGAAAAATCTAAGCCTATAGGTCTCTAATTGTTGTGTCTTCTCTTGGGCTCTTTTCCTTCTGTTTGTTTATCTTATCCAATTCTGATGTGTAGGGTTTTATCTTATTTTATTTTATTATTATTCCAAGGGATATGCCTGTTTGTTTTCTAATGAGAGACATAAAGGGAGTGGATCCATATGGAAGATGAGATGGGGAGGAACTGGTTGGAGTACAGGGAAAGGAAACCTTAATCAGGATATATTATGTGAGAAAAAAAAATCTATTTTCAATAAAAGAGAAAAAGTTTTCCCCAACTAAAACGTTGGGGAAATAAAAATTCAAATTATGCTCTTTATAAAAGATTTACAAAAGGATTAACATAAAACAACACCCTAGTACAGCTTTTGGTTGGTTGTTTAGTTGTTTCATTTGATTTGATTTGGTTGGTTTGGGTTAGTGATGAGGGTCAAACCCAGGGTTTTGCACACATTGGGCAAGTACTTCACCACTGAATGACATCCCAAGCCTTTCAGTTAACATATCTCAGTCTGTTCATGACCCAGAGGGGGATATCTGTCAACCAGAAATTACAATAAATCTTAAAGCAGCACACAAAACTGCTGAACTGAGATTCTGTGGGAATATTCTAAAAGGAAGTGTGCATTGAATTGCTTTACTTATTTTAATTTGTTTTCTGGTTTGATTTTAGTCTGCAAGTACCCCACTGGGAAGTGGGGAGAACACTGTGTCTGACACGTTGCTGAGAAATGCTTGTGTCTCAAAGGGGAAGGGCATCTCCCATAGCTCAGCAGTTATTAGGAACCAAAGTACTGCTTGCCATTTCCATTTGCAACATGACCTTAGGAAAGAAGGCCACTCTGTGTGATACACAGGATGCAGGCTTCGTTCATAAGCCTGTTCAACATTTGCAACTCTGCTTTCTGTTTTGCTATAGATCTCCAGCATTAAGGCAAATCTAGGTAATGTTCAAATGAGTCAACCTGATATAATTGGGGCCTCTTATGAGTCAAATGTAGGATCTTAGTCACCTGGAGCAATGGTGGTCTATGTATATTAAATTAGAAACCAAAAATTTATTTTCATTTTTAATTCTTTATTAATTACACTTTATTCACTTTGTATCCCCCCTGTGGTTCCCTCCCTTCCCAATCCTTCCTCTCCTCCCCCCTCTGCATGTATGCCCCTCCCCAAGTCCACTGATAGGGGAGGTCTTCTTTTCCTTCCTTCTGATCCTAGTCAATTAGGTCTCATCAGGAGTGGCTGCATGGTCTTCTTTAGTGGCCTGGTAAGGTTGCTCCCCCCTCAGGGGGAGGTAATTAAAGAGCAGGCCAATCAGTTCATGTCAGAGACAGTCCTGGTTCCTATTACTGTGGAACCCACTTGGATACTGAACTGGCGTGGGCTACATCTGTGCAGGGGTCTTAGGATATCTTCATGCCTGGTCCTTGGTTAGAGTATAAGTCTCAGGAAAGACCCCTGTGCTCAGAATTTTTTTTTGTTTCTGTTGCTCTCCATGTGGAGTTTCTGTCCTCTCCAGATCTTACTGTTTCCCACTACTTTCATAAGATTCCCTGCACTCTGCCCAAAGTCTGAGCATCTACTTTGATAGTCTGCAGGACAGAGCCTTTCAGAGATCCTTCTTTTCTCCTTCTTGTGATGTCCATCCTCTTTGCCTTTCTGGATAGGGATTGAGCATTATAGCAAGAGTCCTCCCTCTTAATTAGTTTCTTCAGGTATACAGATTTTGGTAGGTTTATCCTGCATTATATGTCTATATGAGTGAGTATATACTCTGTGTGTCTTTCTGCTTCTGGGATTAGTCATCAGGAAAATGCAAATCAAAACGACCCTAAGATTTCACCTTACACCCATCAGAATGGCTAAGATCAAAAACTCAAGTGACAACACATGCTGGAGAGGTTGTGGAGAAAGGGGAATCCTCCTCTACTGTTGGTGGGAATGTAAACTTGTACAACCACTCTGGAAATCAATCTGGTGCTTTCTCAGACAACTAAGAATAGCGCTTCCTCAAGATCCAAGTATATCACTCCTAGGCATATACCCAAAAGAGGCTCAAGTACACAATAAGGACATTTGCTCAACCCTATTTGTAGCAGCCTTATTTGTAATAGCCAGAAGCTGGAAACAGCCCAGATGCCTGTCAGTTGAGGAATGGATACAGAAATTTTGGTACATCTACACAATGGAATATTACTCAGCAATACAAATCAAGGATATCGTGAAATTTCCAGGTAAATGGTGAGAACCAAATAATTTTTATACCCACATATTGGGTTTGGAAAATGAAAAATTTCAAATTATAAGTATCTGTCAACTACTTTGATGTGGTGCACGCTAAAACAAAACAAAATCCTACAATAATATAAGGTGAAAGTTAAGGGGTCTGATATTTTCTGTGGATACATGGCTTATTGTGAAATTCAAAGGGTTAATGTTTGTCAGAGTTTTAATTATCTGAGATGTTGTGCTGATAAAATATAAAATAAAATACTAAAATGCATTATTCATGGCATCATTGGGCTTTATTCTTATGTGACTTAAAATGTTGTGTGAATATTAATATGTATAATTTGCTTTTGTTTGGATACAGCAAATAGTATTACCTAGCTTTGTAAAATTTGTGTGCCTGAAGAAATTCAGTCATGTACACTGAAATGTACTTGAAGTATTGTTTTCTTTCTATCACAGTTTAAAACACACCTGTTCATATTTAATTTACAACAATAAGACTAACAGTTTATAAGCATTTCATAAATTTGATGAAATTATGTCTTCATTTTAAGAAAACTTTAGTTGCAGTCTATACACATAGTTCACAAACATTATTAAAAAAAAAAAACCCTGGAAACTCCTTATAGTTTTCTATAAGATATTGGGAATACACAAAAGTGAAACAAAACATTCCCTTTATGAATGCTATTTTTACAAACAGGAAAGGAAGGTTTATTTGTACATTCAGTAAATACTTGGCCAAGTAGGTGTAAATTGGGTTCTACATCCTGGGCAAAAACCAAGGAAGACCAAGAGGACTACAAAAAGTTCACAAAAGCATGCATGAATTATGTGTACACCTTGTGGCACATTGCAGAAAATGGACATTTTGATAGGCTTTTGAATGTTAAAAAGCAAAGGATAAGAAATATGTAAAAAGTGTAATGATTTGATAACTGTTTGTGTGTGTTGTATGTATCACTCTTCATGTGTGTGTGGGGATGTGTGTGTGTGTGTGTATGTGTGTGTGTGTGTGTGTGTGTGTGTGTGTGTTAGGACATGTGTGATATACTTTAAAGCCTCATAAAGGCTTTTGCTATGGAAAGGTAATAATTTTCATTGTTTTTTAATACTGATGGAAATAATTGAACAAAAAACTAGGGAGTCCTGTTCATTTGAAAAATTCTTAGTGAGGCTCCCTGCTTCTTCAGCAGAGGGCACTCTGCAATGAAAAGCCATAAATGCTGTATTTCCAATGTAGTGTATCCAAGAATACAGTAAAACTGATATTAGAGGGAAGAGAATTGTGTTCCCACCTTAACTTATGAAACATCTTCATGTTTCAGTGGTCATACTTATTCTATTTCTCACTCTCAGCTTCAATGTTGCCAAAACCTCCCAAAGTGCCTTTCTTCTTTTATTAGGAACATGTATGTATAGCAAAGAAATCAACATATCAATTCTATGAAAGCTGAGAAATCACTACAAATTGCTAAAAATGCCAATGCTCCTACACACACCAAAATACTTAATAAAAAATTGATGGCTTTAAATGGAGAGCACAATATAATTAAGTCTTCCGTTCTGTACCAAAACAATACTGAAAATAGAAGATCCCTTTGCTATATTTTCCTAGCCCCATTATATGTTTGTGGCTACCACAGTGTAATAACCTTCAGTGATGAAACAATTGGAAATACAGAGCATGTTGTGCAAAAGGCATAGTTTAATAAACAACAGTCAAAGCTAGAGTGAAATGGAAGGGGAGGAGGACCTCCCCTATCAGTAGACTTGGGGAGGAGTATGGCAGGAAATGAGGGAGAGAAGGTAAGGTTGGGAGGGAATGAGGGAGGCAGCTATAGGGGTATACAAAGTTAATAAACTGTAATTAATACAAAAATTAATTAATTAAAAAAACAAGTTCAAAGCCCAAATTACACTACTGATTACTTAGCCTGTGACATGGAGCAACTTAGTTAACATTAACCTTGTAATATTTTAGTTCCTTTTCAAAGTATAATTATCAGCTTTTCAGAAAAAAAATCTTTTAGGTAATAAGTTATTTTACAAATATAAAAATAAAAATATTATAATGTGTGTCAAGGGTTTAGTCTCTTTGGCAGAGCAAGTAGTCTGGATATTTCAGTACTTACCATCATATCTCTATCATTTTCATTTGCTTTTCATCATTTCTTTATTTCAACACTAAAACATCCATTGTCTTTGTTAAGTACTTATTTGGATATTTTTTAAACTTTTTATTTAACTTTTATTAATTACACTTTATTCATTTTGTATTCCCCCATAAGCCTCTCCCTCCTCCCCACCCGGTCCCACCGTCCTCGCCCTTTCTGCATGCATGCCGCTCCCCAAGTCCACTGATAGGGGAGGTCCTCCTCTCCTTCTTTCTGATCTTAGTCTATCAGTTCTCATCAGAAGAGGCTGCATTGCTAGGGTTCTAGGTTATCTCTATGAATAGTCCTTGGTTGGAGTATGAGTTCTGGGAAGTTCCCTGTGTTCAAATTTTCTTGTTCTGTTGCTCTCCTTGTGGAGTTCCTGTCCTCTCCAGCTCTTGCTATTTCCCACTTCTTACATAAAATTCCATTCACTCTGCCCAAAAGTTGGCCATCAGGCTTGGCATCTGCTTTGACAGTCTTTCAGACTGTCAGAGGCCCTCTGTGGCAGGTTCCTAGGTTGTTTCCTGTTTTCTTCTTCTGGCTTTCAGAGGCCCTCTGTAGCAGGTTCCTAGGTTGTTTCCTGTTTTCTTTTTCTTCTGATGTCCATCCTCTTTGCCTTTCAGGATGGGGATTGAGCATTTTAGTTAGGGTCCTCTCTTTTCCTTAGTTTGTTTAGATGTACAGATTTTAGTGGGTTTATTCTATGTTGTATGTTTATATGAGTGAGTATATGGCGTGTGTGTCTTTTTGCTTCTGGGTCAACTCACTCAGGATGATCCTGTCCAGGTCCCACCATTTACTTGCAAATTTCATGATTTCCTTATTTTTCATTGCTGAGTAACACTCCATTGTATAGATGTTCCACAGTTTCTGCATCCATTCCTCAGTTGAGGGACATCTGGACTGTTTCCAGCTTCTGGATATTACAAATAAAGCTGCTACAAACATGGTTGAGCAAATTTCCTTTTTGTGTACTTGAGCCTCTTTTGGATATATGCCTAGGAGTGATATGGCTGGATATAGAGGAAGTGCTATTACTAGTTGTCTGAGGAAGCACCAGATTGATTCCCAGAGTGGTTGTACAAGTTTACATTCCCACCAGCAGTGGATAAGGGTTCCCCTTTCTCCACAACCTCTCCAGCATTTGTTGTCACTTGAGTTTTTTATCTTGGCCATTCTGATGGGTGTAAGGTGAAATCTCAGGGTTGTTTTGATTTGCATTTCCCAAATGGCTAATGCGGTTGAGCATTTCTTTAAGAGCTTCTCTGCCATTCGATATTCCTGTACAGAGAATTCTCTGTTTAGCTCTGTTCCCCCTTTTTAAGTGGATTACTTGGTTTGCTGCTTTTCAGCTGCTTTAGTTCTTTATATATACTGGATATGAGTCCTCTGTCAGATAAAGGGTTGGTGATGATTCTTTCCCAATCTGTAGGCAGTCATTTGTTTTGATGACAGTGTCCTTTCCTTTACAGAAGCTTTTCAGTTTCATGAGGTAGCATTTATTGATTGTTGTTCTTGGAGCCTGTGCTGTTGGTGTTCTGTTCAGGAAGTTTTCTCCTGTACCAATGAGTTCTAGGGTATTCCCCACTTTTTTTTCTAGCCAATTTAATGTGTCAGGTTTTATGTTGAGGTCTTTGATCCACTTGGCCTTCAGTTTTGTACAGGGTGATAAGTATGGATCTATTTACATTTTTCTACATGTAGACATCCAGTTGGACCAGCACCATTTGTTGAAGATGCTATCTTTTTTCCATTGTATGGTTTTGGCATCTTTGTCAAAAATCAGGTGTCCATAAGTGTGTGGGTTTATTTCTGGGTCTTCTGTTCGGTTCCATTGATCCACCATTCTGTTTCAATGCCAGTACCATGCAGTTTTTATAACTGTTGCTCTATAGTACAGCTTGAGATCAGGGATGGAGATACCTCCAGAAGATCTTTTATTGTAGAGGATTGTTTTAGCAATTCTGGGTTTCTTGTTATTCCATACAAAGTTGAGAATTTTTCTTTCCAGGTCTGTAAAGAATTGTGTTGGAAATTTGATGGAAATTGCATTAAATCTGTAGATTGCTTTTGGTAAGATGGCCATTTTTACTATATTAATCCTGCCAAGCCATGAGCATGGGAGATCTTTCCATCTTCTCATATCTTTTTCAGAGACTTAAAATTTTTTTCATACAAGTCTTTGACTTCCTTGGTTAGGGTTACTCTGAGGTACCTTATGTCATTTGTGGCTATTGTGAAGGGTGTTGTTTCCCTACTTTCTTTCTCAGCCCTTTTGTCTTTTGTATACAGGAGTGCTACTGATTTTTTTTTTTTGAGTTAATTTTGTATCCGGCCACTTTGCTGAAGGTGTTTATCAGCTGTAGGAGTTCCCTGGTAGAATTTTTGGGATCACTCATGTATACTATCATATCATCTGCAAATAGTGATAATTTGACTTCTTCCTTTCCAATCTGTATCCCCTTGATCTCCTTCAACTGTCTTATTGCTCTAGCAAGGACTTCCAGCACTATGTTGAAGAGATATGGAGAGAGTGGGCAGCCTTGTCTTGTCCCTGATTTCAGTGGGATTGCTTATTTGGATATTTTTAAAATAAAGAATGTAACATCCATAAACATTTTAACTATGAAGAGCCTAAAATAAAGACTTCACAGTCTATCTCTCTGTGTTTACTTATTGTCATAACTATTAAAATAGCACTAAAATTTAGAGATTACATCTTCCATAAATTTTACATTGTATCTGTGTTTGTTGATTTTCTGTTCAGTTATTTTCTTCCACATTAAATATATATAAAACCATGCCATAATCTGTCCTTTCTCTGTAAAGGCTCACTATATATGGATTAATTGAACTATATATAGAAAACATTCCAGAAAAAATAAATTGTTACTGACATGAACTGCATAGTTTGGCTTAAGATGGATATAAACAGTGTCTTTCCTCCTTGTCATTATTCCATAAATATCTAGGGATGATTTAAAGCATATAAGCAGATGTGTATACTTTATATGCTATGAGAAAAATTATACACTGACTTTGTTAGTATTATACTACTATTTCAGGGTTATAAGGTATATTCTGCATTAATATGCAAAATTTTAAAAGCAAAATCATTACCTTTCCTACTTTATCTACCCTTTTACATAAATAGGGATACATATGCTTCTCACAAGATTTATTGACTTGGTGAGTAACTGATGGAAACTCTAGAGAAATGAGAGAAGTGCCTTCCATAATATATCTATAGGACTGTGTATATAAGTTAATATTAGAGCACTTGCCTAGAATGTAAAAGGTTCAAGATTTAATTCCTAGTATCGCCCAAAAAATATCTAGGAAAATTGAATAGTTTGTAAAAGCTTATTCTAACTTTTTTAATTCACTGTCTAGCTTCTATAGAAGTGTTATCTGTCAATAGTTTCAGAAACAAATTGCAATAAAAGATGTGACTTAAATAAACTTCTTTTCCAAACTTGGAATTTAGCATGCATTTTTTTGGTCACTGTAGTGCACTGAGTCATCAGGTGGTGGAACATTAGTGGCTTCAGAAACCTTACCAAGACTAAATTACTCCCCAAAAATTTGGGATGGAGAAATTACTATCAATTAATGCAATTAGGGTCAATCTAAAAGACTGCATGAGGTAGCATTTGAACTGTTTACACCCCAGTAATTCAGATTTGGCAAAAAGTTAAATGGAGTACCAAAAATAGGCCAGAGAATTGCTGGTGGGTATGATAAAACATTTCAATGATGCTGGGTGCAGCATTACTATTCTACCAATTACACAAGGTGGTAGTTAATTGTTCAAGAAGCTACAGTATTGGGTGACAATATGCAGCACTTAAAATGCCACCTATTTTATTTATTGTCTCTTATTTATTTTAAATATTAGTCAAAGCATGTCAACTGGACTTCAGGCTACTAAAATTCCTCTAAATAGCATAATTTATTTATCAGTTTACAATTTAATAACATTTGTTGCTTCTGACTGAAGGTTAGAAGTGAGATGTTTTGACTTTTAAGAAGGATACTGATTCATTTATATTTTCTCAAATTGAAAATCATGTAAAGTATTCTTCTTTAATGTGTTTTATATAAAACTTAACCATATGAATACTAAAAAATACAAACTTTGAGGACCTAACATACCTCAGACCCATCCTCCCAGGCTATGAATTTTTGTGATTGCATTATACCCTTACCACAATCAAACTAAATTGGTACCAGTATGTTTTTCTCACATATAGAAGTGGATACAGTGAATTTGAGTGATTTGGTCAGAGATTCCAGCAAATTCTCTGCCTTCAAAGCTCATATCCTCTTCCTACCACACTGCTACTTTTTCTGAAACTATCAAAACTTCAAGAAAAAGTTTTTTAAATAAGAGCCTAAGCAAAAAAGAGAAAGCATTTTAATTTCTGGGAATATTTAGCATTGAAATTAGCCAGTTCTTCCAATCAAGAAGCAAAGATAAGAATGATGAATGCAAATGCCTGATTTACAAACAGACAGAGAAACACTGAACATCATTAGTCAATTATGGATTGCTTACACTAACAGAACAGAGCAGACATTCTTACAATCTGGGAATACAATCTTCTCAAAATTATGTTTGACCTTGGACTGCTTATTTTCTCATTTGAATCTTATTTCCTAGACATTAACATTTTGTTAAGGGAGCATTTGTTCCAGGCTAGATCAATCTGATTCGGAGGCAACAGACAGCATCATCTGTAGGATTTCCTGTCTAAGCTTCAGCTTCTACACTCAAATCACATGTTGACTTTAAGGACATATAGGGCCTACAGAAATGGATCAGTTGGTAAAGGCACCTGAAGTCAAGTGAATATAAACAGGGGTTGCATCCCTGGAATCTCAATGTAGAAGAAGAACAGTAACTCTCACAAATTGTCCCCTGGCTTCCACATACATGCATACACACATACACAAATTGAACGAATCTTAAAAAAAGAAAAGCACTCTGTTGGTCTCCTTGTGGAGTTCCTGTCTCCTCCAAGTCTTTCTCTCTTCCCCTTCTTCCATAAAATTCTCTACCCTCTGCCCAAAGTTAGGCTATGAATCTCAGCATCTGCTTCAATATCCTGATCAGTGGAGTCTTCCAGAGGCCCTCTGTGGTAGGCTCCTTTCCTGTTCTGACTTCTCCTGCTTCTGATGTCTATCCTGTTTGCCATTTCAGGGGTGCCTGCAGAGGTCAATGCTCCAACCAAAGACCATGCATGGAGAGGACATAGACCCCTGCTCAGATATAGCCTATACGCAGCTCAGTATCCATGTTGGTGCCCTAGTAAGGCCTCTGATATGAACTCAACGACTCTTTGTTCACTTCCCCCTGGGTGGTGCAGCATTACCAGGTCACAGAGAAAGACAATGCAGCCAATCCTGGTGAGACCTGATAGGCTAGGGTCAGATGGAAGGGAAGGAGCACCTCCCCTATCAGTGGAGTTGGGGAGGGACATAGGGAGAGAAGGGGGAGGAGAGGAGACTGAGAGGAGAGGAGGAAAGGGGCTACAGCTAGTAAACAAAATGAATAAATTATGATTAATAATAATAATAATGAAAACTTATGAATGAAAAAGAAAACCACATCTCAAAACAAATCTGACTTTAGAAACACAAAGATAAGCAAAGTAAAACTAGATAAACTACCACAGTTGATCTTGTAAACTTATACGCTTAAAATGTGTTAATTAAAATAAGTAAAATAGAAAATGGCCAAATCAATAGAAAAATGAGAAATATGCAGCTTAAATAAGGTAATTAACAGAAAAGTCCCTACTAGATGATGGAATTCATGTATTTGTTATTCCATATGTAATTATAGCAAATTAAAAACACACACATAATGAATTCTGTAGTCAAATATTTGTACAAAGCCACATTGTAGCTCAGTCAGTAAAGTTGTGACTACACAGTTCCAAGCATTGGAAGCACTGCCCTGATTTTAGTCTGCTGACTAAATTCACTGATTTTAGCACTTCACTGATTTTAGTACTGTACTCAGTTTTCCAGTTCATTCTTAATACTATATTGAGTTTTCCAGTTCATTCTTAGGATCATAAACTCCAATTATGGCCCTCGGTCCCTAGAATTATTTCATCCCAAGACAAAATGAAAACACTATTTTAAGTTTGCAATTGCTTTTAAATTGTCATAACAGCCTTTTAAGTTTATTTCAGTAGTTGTATAATAATACAAAATTCATAAAAGTAGAATTTTTAGGTAAGGCTACAAACTCTAGTGCTAATGGTACTAAAGGTAGCAATAATTTCTTCAATCATTTATATGTCATTACCTTATAAAAGAAGGTTCTTATTGTGTATTAGGAATTACGCAATTAAATAAAATAGAATAATTCCAAGTGAGCAAGCAGCTTTGAGAGAAAGATCACAGTAAGTAGAATACTTAGTAGGAACAATACAATCTACTAAGAACTTCCCGTTTCCACCATTTGCCTGCAAATTTCATGATTTCCTTGTTTTTAATTGCTGAGTAATATTCCATAGTGTAGACATACCACAATTTCTTTATCCATTCTTCAGTTGAGGAGCATCTGGGTTGTTTCCAGATTCTGGCTATTACAAATAAAGCTGCTACAAACATAGTTTAGTAAATGTCCTTGTATACTTGAGCATCTTTTGTATATCTGCCTAGGAGTGGTATAGCTGGGTCTTGAGGAAGCACTATTCCTAATTGTTTGAGAAAGCACCAGATTCATTTCCAAAGTGGTTGTACAAGTTTACATTCCCACCAGCAGTGGAGTAGTGGTCCCCTTTCTCTGCATCCTCTCCAGCATGTATTGTCACTTGAGTTATTCATCTTAGCCATTCTGATGAATGTAAGGTGAAATCTCAGGGTCGTTTTGATTTGCATTTCTCTGATGACTAAGGACGTTGAGAATTTCTTTGTCTGCCATTCAATATTTCTCTATTGAGAATTCTCTGTTTAGCTTTGTACCACATTTTTTAATTGGATTAACTGATTTGTTGCTGTTTAACTTCTTGAGTTCTTTATGTATTCTGGATATTAGCCCTTGTCAGATATAGGGTTGGTGAAGATCTTTTCCCAATCTGTAGGCAGTCTTTTTGTTCTGACGATGGTGTCCTTTGCTTTCCAGAAGCTTTTCAGTTTCATGAGGTCCCATTTATTGATTGTTGCTCTTAGAGCCTGTGCTGTTGGTATTCTCTTCAGGAAGTTGTCTCTTGTGCCAATGAGGTCAAGGCTCTTTTTCTTTGAACAAGTTTAGTGTGTCTTTGATCCACTTGAACTTTACTTTTGTGCAGGGTGATAAGTATGGATCTATTTTAATTTTTCTACATGTAATCATCCAGTTAGACCAACACCATTTGTTGAAGACGCTTTCTTTTTCCATTGAATGGTTTTGGCATCTTTGTCAAAAACCAGATGTCCATAAATGTGTGGATTTATTTCTGGTTCTTCTATTCGATTCCATGGACCCACCAGTCAGTTTCTATGCCAGTACCATGCAGTTTTTATAACTGTTGCTCTATAGTACAGCTTGAGATCAGGGATGGAGATGCCTCCAGAAGATCTTCAATTTAGAGGATTGGTTTAACAATTCCGGGTTTCTTGTTATTCCATATGAAGTTGAGAATTTTTCTTTCTAGATCTGTAAAGAATTGTGTTGTTAATTTGATGGGAATTGCATTGAATCTGCATATTGCTTTTGGTAAGATGGACATTTTTACTATATTAATCCTGCCAAACCATGAGCATGGGAGATCTATCTTCTGATATCTTCTTCTAATTCTTTCTTCAGAGACTGGAAATTATTTTTCATACAATCTTTCATTTGCTTGGTTAGGATCACACCAAAGTACTTTATGTCCTTTGTGCCTATTGTGAAAGATGTTGTTTCCCTAATTTAGTGAGGTATCTCAGAAGCAGAAAGACACATCGGGTATATACTCACTCACAAGTGGATATTATACATATAATATAAGCATACTAAAATCTGTACACCTTAAGAAACTAATCAAGAAGTTGGACTCTGGCTAAGATTCTCAATTCCTATTCAGAAAGACAAAGCAGATGGACATCAGAAGAGGGAGAAAACAGGAGACAGGACAGGAACCTACCACAGAGGGCCTCTGAAAGGCTCTAAACTGCAGGGTATCAAAGCAGATGCTGAGACTTTTAACCAAACTTTGGGCAGAGTGCATGGAATCTTATGATAGAAGTGGGAGATAGTAAAACCTGGAGAGGACAGGAGCTCCACAAGGAAAGCAACAAAACCAAAAACCCTGGACACAGGGGTCTTTTCTGAGACTGAAACTCCTACCAAGTACCATTCATGGAGATAACCTAGAACCCCTTCACAAATGTAGCCTATGGTAGTTCAGTGTCCAAGTGGGTTCCCTAGTAATGGGAACAGGAACTATCTCTGACAGGAACTGATTGGCCTGCTCTTGGATCACTTCGCCCTAAGGGGAGAGCAGCATTACCAGGCCAAAGAGGAAGGAATGCAGCCACTCCTGATGAAACCTGATAGACTAGGATCAGAAGGAAGGAGAGAAGGACCTCCTTATCAGTGGACTTGGGGAGGAACATGGGTAAAGAAAGGGGAAGGAAGGTGGGATTAGGAGGGTAGAAGGGAGGGAGCTACGGGGGGGGGTACAAAGTGAATAAACTGTAATTAATAAAAAAGAAAAAATAACTTCCTATCTATGGTTTTCTTCAATACTCAAGACAATCCTCTGAGGAAAGTAGAATTATCCCACATATTAGAAGGAGAGAAGCTGAGTTTAAAAGAAGTTATTCACTGCATCCTGCTAACAAATGCAGCAAATAGCCAACTGCTTTCACATATTCTAAATTTGAAATAAGAGAGAGGCCACAGTTAGAGTGAGCAAAATCAGTTATTTTATAATTGAGTGACCTTGTGACCTTTAAGATTAAGACGGATGCAAAGGCTAAATTAGTATACATTAATATACACAATCAATATTGTGAATTTTTAAATGACTTTACATCCTGCTAAAGAGAAACTTGCTTATCCACATTCATTTCTGCTGTACTTATAATAGCTAGAAGTCAGAAACACCTTAGATGTCCAAGAGCTGATGAATGGATGATTAAAATATGGTACATTGCACACTGGAACATTATTTAGCTGTTAAGACAGATATATTATTTCCTCTTATATGTGCGTGCTAGATTTTAAAACTTAATGTGTGTTACAATCTGAATAACTACAAAGGGTAGGTACCTAGTAAGATATCAACATGAAAAGGAGGATCTCTGAAGAAAATAAAGGTAGGATATAGTGTCATGCAGAGATAAGGGGGAAACTAGAATAAGATTAATAGGAAGAGGATGGGAAAGCAGGGTAAAAGAAAGAATATGTTGAGAGACAACTAACACAAGATCTTCTGAAAAACTCTATGAAAACCTGCAGCTCTAGAAGCTTCCATTTATAATATGAATATGAAAGGAATCTATGGAATTAGCATATAATCATGAAAACAATGTCCCAACTAGACCTCTTATACCATCAAGTGAAATCTGCAGTTCCAAGGAATGAGTTATATCTTGTTGAGTCATTGGCCAAAAGAATCTCATGGACCTCTGCAGTGGAAGTTTCAGGTATCTGTGAAGATTCATTTTTGTCATGTGATATTTTGTTGCAAGCTGTTTTATAAGAGAGCACATGATGCTTTGTAGTAGTCTGGTTTGTGAGAGAGCATGTTTTTCTGTGAGCTCTCTTACAGAAGGAGCATGACTTCAGCCAGTGGGGAACATCTATGAGTCGACTTTGAGAAGAGCAGATATATAGAGGCCCACACACAGTGAGACATCTCCACTTTTTGGATCAACATCACTGAACTGATCTTTATGCTTCGACACTTCACTTCACAGAAAGAAGAATTCCAAAGAACTTCTCGGAGCAATCCATCTAAGTCTTTCAGCTTTTGCTGACTTGTCCTGATCTTCTGAATCATGCTGATTTGTGTTGCTGCTTGGTGTTAGCCTTTGGACTGGACTGCTGGTATCTTGAATACTGAGTTTAGTAACCCCTAAGGACTCATTGACTCTAATCATCAGGAAGTACATAAAAAAGTTCTGTAGCTCTTTTTCCTACTAATCTCTACCTAAGGATGGGTGGTAGGGGGGTTAGAAGGGAGGTAAGCATGTTTAAGAACCCTAAATAAAGTATGTTTGGTGATATTATAAGCCTAAAGACATCTCTAAACATCAAAGACCAAAGCTATCAGTTATTCTGTACTACCCAATGGTAAGGCCCTATTGCTGAGGACAACATGGATTTAAGCCATTAAACATGAAGAAACCAAGCTGTTGCCTAACTCGAAGCTTCATTTCTATTGACTGGCATTCACAGTGCTGGAAGCTACTCTACAAAATATCAAGGGAAATAGGGATCATTAATATCACCTAGCTATAAACCTTGCAACCTGCAACAGAGACCTGCCTGCAAGATAGACTGGTGCAATAGTGACACAGCTGTTACGGCAGTAAACCAAGTAAATGACTGGCTCTTTGGCCTCCCCACCCGCCCCCAAGGGAGGAGCAGTCCTGTTAGGCCACAGAGGAGGGCTTTGCAGCCAGTCCTGAAGATACCTGATAAAACAGGATCAGATGAATGGGGAGGAGATCCCCCCCCCATCAGTGGACTTGGAAAGGGGCACGGTGGAGATGAGGGAGGGAGGGAGGGACTGGGAGGAAATGAGGGATCAGGACACGGCTGGGATACAGAGTTAATAAAATGTAACTGATAAGAAAAAAATAAAATTAAAAAAAGAAAAAGACATATAATTAAAGATAACTGATTGGGCCACAAATATATATATATATATATATATATATATATATATATATATATATATATATATATATATATATAAATTGGATTAAAGGCCCACTATATGAAATGTAACCTGTATTTAGCACTTCTAAAGTGTTCAAGAATCTAAGAGTAGATAAGACATGAGCCAAGGGGGAAGACCACTATTATTATTCTGCTACAGGAACACAGCAATAAAATAACTACTAAGAACATATTTGTATACAGAACAGGAAAAAAGGATATCAGAGTTAAAGCAAAAAATAAGGAAATCTGAATACAGACTTCAGTTAATTCTAATATAAAACTACAGATTTATCAGTTATGGAAAATGAACCATACTAATATGATATTAAAAATAGGGGAAGCTTATGATGAGTTATCTCAGTAGATCACTGTAACTTTCCTATAAATTTGAAAGTATTCTGAAATTGAAAGTGAATTTTAAAGTTTTAGTCTTAGTAAGTAGATACCCAAACCATGTCAGTTATACATATATCAGTAAGAAAGCACATGTTTCAGAAAACAACGTGTTGACTTTTGTAAGTTTTCAAGTATCTTTCTAGCTATCTTCCTTCTGACTATCCACTACTTTTCCATATTTGAAATGACTTATTTTTGTTTTCCCATATCTGCTGGAATGAATAAAGCTTTAAATTTCAATTAAGTATATTTTAAATCTGAATATTCAGGTTCCACATTCTTGTCAGTTTTACTTAAATAAACCAAAAGTATTCTATTGAATACAAAATATTCCTCATCCTTAAAATAATCTTGAGAAACGTCAGAAAATTGAGACCACTTTATTCCAACTTACCTTGGGCTGAGGCAGAATCATCTTTTAGCTATGAAACAAAACAAAAAAATCAACATAATGAAATCTATACAGCTAAAGAAGATAAACAAGAAAGAGGACCTGGGGTAAGATGATCAACCCTCACTTAGAAAGACAAAGGGGATGTGCATTGGACATAGGAGAAAACAAGTAACAGAAGAGGAGCCTACCGCAGAGGGCCTCTGAAAGGCTTTAATCTATCAGTGTATCAAAGCAGATGCCAAGACTCATAACCAAACCTTCAGCAGAGTGCAGGGAATCATATGAAAGAAGGGGGAGTTAGTACAACGTGGAAAGGATAGGAGCTCCACAAGGACCAAATATATCTGGGCACAGGGGTCTTTTCTGAGACTGATACTCCACCAAGGACCATGTATGGATATAACCTAGAACCTCTGCTCAGACGTTGCCCGTGGTAGCTCAGTAACCAATTGGTTTCCCATAGTAAGGGGAACAAGGAATATTTCTGACAGGAACTGAATGGCAGGCTCTTTGACCTCCCCATCCCCCAAGGGAGGAGCAGTCCTGCTAGGCCACAGAAGAGGACTTTGCAGCCATTCCTGAAGATACCTGATAAAACAGGATCAGATGAATGGGGAGGAGGCCCCCCCATCATTGGACTTGGAAAGGGGCATGGTGGAGATGAGGGAGGGAGGGAGGGACTGGGAGGGAATGAGGGATCGGGACAAGGCTGGAATACAGAGTTAATAAAATGTAACTAATAATAAAAATTAAAAAAAAAATAAAAATAAAGTTTAAAAAGCTAAAAAAAATCAAGAGGTGCAGACTCACTTAATAGAGAAAAACTTTGTGGGAACTTCTATATAATTTATTAAATAAAAAACAAAAATAAAAGCCAGTTTTGAACCCAAACTAATAGAGCCCCATAGGAGAAGCATGTGGTAGAGTTATAATAAGAGGCATTTCTAAGGCAGATAAAGAACCCTAAAGGTATAAATCAGAGAGGTTTTTGTCATAGTACAATTAGTAAAAAGAGAATGAGCTTTAGGTCTTCATTTTACCACTGCTGATAGAGCAAGGTAACTAAAGATAAAGCAAGTGTTCCCTCTCTTTCAAGATTCAGTAGTCATGTCTTTTTGATGCATGAGATAACTTTAGGTTTCTAGAAAATCCTTAAGGGCATACAAACATAAGAAAAATAATTTTTCTTTTGTTTGTTTGTTTGTTTGAGGCAGGGCCACAGCATGTAGCTTTGGATGGTTTGGAACTCATTATGTAGATCAGGCCTTGAACTCAGAGATTCTGCCTGTCTCTGCCTCCCAAATGCTGTAATTAAAGCATTTGTGTGTGTCACCACACCTGGTCAGCAAATTTCAAAAGTTATACTTTAATGGAAAGATTATCAGGCTCATTTAAGAGGATATACCATGAATTAACTGGTAAAATTAGGTAAATTTCATAATAAAGGAGAGTTTGTTTTATATATATTTTAAAATTAATATTGGTTCTTTTCTTTGAAGAACACCTCTCAGTTCTTGGAATACTTTTTTGTACTATCTCATTTCATCCTAACAATAAAGTGATAAAATTAACCAGGCAGTGATTATCTTCATTTCATACATGAGGAAATGTAACTTATAGAGTTTCTTTAATTTAGGTTGGTTCACACAACCAAAAAGTTGGAAGTGTGACTCTGACCTTAAGTTTTCTGACTTAGTTGTCTGCTCTTCATACATCTTCAGAAAGCTATCCAGAGAAGCCTTGCAGCCCTAAAATTCTGTTACCCTTAGACTATGAAATGGCTTTGAAATTTTAAATTCATAATCTTTTCTCTCCAGCTAAATAAATATGAATGTTACACTGAAAGAAGTCAATATGTTTTTCTACTTCAATATGAGAAAAAAGATTGGAGATTTTAAAAGCATAACAATCAATCATAATTTTAGCATCTCTCATAGATTTAAAAGGTTTTACATTTTTCATAAAAAGTGGAGCAATTTTTCAAAGAACATTAATAACACTGCAATCAAATCTTAAACCATGTATTATCAGAAGAAAATAGAATCCAAAGAGTTCATGATTTTATTTTGTTTCTTAATCTAAACTACAGTAGGTGATAAACAATTTTTATAAAAACTTAAAAATAATTTTTAAAAAAGGAAGAAGCCTTTTTTCCTCCATAAATCATGGGTTGAAACTACAGTACCTATTATTTTTGGATTTTGGCATCTCAACTATGAAAAGAGAATCTAAGCAATGATAATTAAACTACAAAAAGTGAAAGAAAGAAATCTTGGGAAAACTCTGACACTGTTACTCTATAATTATTGATTTCAAAATTACTAATTTCAATTTGTGTTAAGTGGTAAGCTAAAGAATTTTAATTACCTCAGTAATTTACAAAGAGAGATGGGTTGGCCTTAAAAATATTAGATTTGTCTTAAAATAGCTACAAGCTTAAAAATAAGAAAGTGTTACTAGTAATAGAGAACACACACAAACAACTTCATTCTCAAATATGATTTAAAATTCAGAAAATGTAACAACACAAATCCATCTTAGTGCTAGGAGGCTGAGAAATCCAGAACAGTGGAGAAATTCCCAAAGACACAAAATATCTCAAATTCACAGAGACGTACAAAACTGTTATACAAAACTCATAAATATGTCAAGATGACAGGGTGGAAATGTAAATTTTTCCAGCTGAATCCTGAAATAATTGAGACAATAGAAGCCATGGTGGCTGAAACAGATCTATAAATCAAAAATGGTATAGTTGAATGTCTCCCTTAACCATAGAAACATGACTATGCCATTTGCTTCATATGTTATAGCACTAGGAACTTCTTTACACACAAAATCATGAGTTCTGAAAGGAATCCTGTGTATTCCTTGGAGTGGAAGAAGTAGGACAGAACCTGGAGATTATGTTAGGCCATTATGAGAGAAGGGAAAGCCTTATAGCCAGGAAACAAAATACATTTGCAAGCTATCTAAAAAAAAGGGCACCAGCTGTATAAATTCAGACTCCTCTACATAAGTGCTACAGTCAGGACCTCTCTTCATATATAAGAATTATGTGTTTAGGCATAGTGACCAATTTATCCCAGCAACTGTAAATCTGATGAGAAAATATTTAAGGTTAAAAAAAAACATGGGAAAACAAACAAACACACAAATGGTAAGAAATAATACCACACAAAACATAAAATAGAAGAATCATCTAACAACTATTAAATACAGAATGTTTAGTGAAACTGCTCTATTTAAAAACAATAATCTTCTATGAAAAAGAAGCAACAAAACACCTGAAAAATTTAAAATCTCACAGCCACTTCTTAGTTGGCTAAATTATATCTAAAATAAGGAAAATAAAATGAAGAAATTTCCCTGAGTACAATGTAGAGAGGTAAAAAGTATGAAACAAAAACTAAAAGGCATGTAAGTTAAATCCATTGGTTCCAATACTTATTCTACTATTAGTAGAGCAAGACATATTGATAGAGATAAAGGGGGAAATATTTGTTAGGCTGAAGAAAGATAGCTCTCCAAATTGTAACATCCAGAAAGTGTTAAGCAGTAATAATCAAATTACACATAGAAAATTACTGGTAACAATGTCTAAAACATAATAAAACCTATCTGAGAGATAATGGCAATAGGACTGACATCATAACTTTTGCCAGTGGCATGGGATTTAAGAGAACTAAAGCAAAAAGTCTTTAAATTGCCGAAGTATATTTCTTCAAAAGTATAAATTGATAACATTTACAGTGATCAACCTAGTAATAGTTACCAAAACTAAAATTAAGTATTCCTTAACAATGCAACTCTACTCACAGGAATTTATCTTACAAGTGAGTTCACACAGATCCAAATTATATTCATAGAATAATACTGACCTGGCTAGCTAGAGTAGGCCCAAACACAAATAAGCAAGTTGCCATTACCTAATTAATCCTTTTTTCACTACATCCATTTCCTCAGGCATTCAATAAGCTAACTATATTATTTCTTCCCCCACAATTCATCTTAGACTCCCAACGTGATTTCTATATTTATCAAACTTCCTCAAAGTTGTGAATTTTTTTATATCTATAATAAGATAACTATAAGCTGTGGTACTTAGGAAGCATATTTTATGAACACCAAAATTTTTTCATTCGAAATAACTAGTAATACTGGAGGATGCCAACCTAGAGGATTCCAAAAGGTAACTTTTTCTCATATTAAATAAATATATCTTAATTATCCCATCAAAATTTATGACTTTCTCCAAAAAAAATGCACAAATAAGGGCTGTCACAGGTCTCCCTAAAGAGTAAGATAGATCTACACAAAGTCTGAAAGGAGAAAAGAGCAAAGGTGTAAGATGAGAAAAGTCAGAAAGAAGAGGGTGAAAAATTAAGTCTACAAACTACAGGTTGCCTGGAAAGAGTAGGAGGGTATCTTGTATGAGCTCAGCATGGATCTGTTTTAAGCTAATTCAAAACCGTTCCAAATGAGCTTATTAGATTCTAATTTGGTGGCTCAGAATCTAATAAGAATTCAGATCAAATTGTTCTCCTTCCTCGAAGAGACAGCATTGTCAAAGAGCCAATATTGGAGTGGGCGTTTGGGGACTGAGTTTTACAGCTTTCACATTATGACTCACCTCTCCACAGCAAAACCCTTCCCCCAGCAGAATAACATCTGTCATACATTTTTATTGAAATTCCTCACTACCGAGGGCAATCAGAAGCTGAAGGAATGCTCCTACAGAAGTGACCCTAGCAAAAATAGAAGTCAGTAACATGGCCAGCTGACATAGAAGATGTCAGGAAGTGTGACATGATGAGGGCAAAGAAAAAAGGAAAACCTTTGTAAGGCAGAAAAGTAATGATCACAGGACAGGATGAAAAATTAGGGCAATTATCTGGATAATTCAGCCTCAAAACGCTCTTCCTGATGATTGACATAAATGTGTGTTTTCCTTTCTCAGCTCAATTTTCACAGTAGATGGCACACTGGAGCTGCAATAAACAGCATTCTATTCTTCATCATTGATATTTGTAAGAAGTTTAAAGGAAACACACCTTCTTCACTCACTTTAAGCTTTATACCTACTGTGAATAAATGTTTTTAAAATATGATGTTATATGACAGTATGCCTAAGAACAAAGATAAAATTACCTTTCTGCCCGAGCTGTTTCTTGCCTGTGTTATCTGAATATTGATCCCAATTCTCCAATTCTGCTGGCAGATAGAATTAGGTTACCAGGAGTTATAGGTTTAAAATCAACTTGTAGATGATGAAGAAGTAAAATAGGACCTGTGCCAGTTTGCCATTCCGTTGTATTTCCAGTTTACACAAATTTGCATGCACCTTCATGTGGCCACATACAATTAAAAATGTTTATATGAAAGGAGTACTGGAACTTTGAAATAGAGTGTACATATTTAGTAGTCTTTTAAAGTATCTTCAAAATCTTCATGATATTGGTAAGTTATAATCTTACTTTAGCAAAATGGAGAGTAGGGAGAGATAAACTAGTATTTTATAAGCATCTAATTTATCCCATGTTCAATTTGTCCTAGTATGTTATTTATCATTAAATCTTTATAATATACAGAAGGTATAAAGAGATGAATAAATGAAGCTAAGAAAAATCCAAAAGCTCAATCTCAAGTTAAATAGCTAATAAATGGCACCATCAAGAGACCTAATGAGATTCTTATTACTCTGTAGGGCACATGTCTATTAATAGGTAAATGAGTTAAAGAAATGTGGTACATATATACAAGGAAATTTTATTCAGCCAAATATAAAAGTGAAATCAGGATATTTTCAGGAAAATTGATACAGTTGAAGATCATTTTAGTAAGTGAGAAATAAGTCAGATTTAGAAATACAAACACCATATTACCATATTAATTCTCTCAAATGTGGAATCTAGATAGAAAGTGGGAGAAGGAAGGAAGAGAGTGAGTTCAAGAGGAAAAAAGTGAGAGAGAAAGGAGGAAGATATCTTAAAGAAGGTGAAGAGAGGAATAAAAAAGAGAATAATGAAATGTATGGCATGAAAGAAAGGAGAAAATATTTGTGGAGAGGAAGAGGAGCAGTAATAGGTGGACACGGAGGAGGAGCACGATGGCAGTGGAAAAGTGGAATGAATGAGAACAAAATATGTCATATATGTTGGAAAATAGCACTGCATGTTAGCTTGCACTGATGTGCAAGACCATTAAGGGACATGTATATGTATAGGTACCTAAGGACACATAAAGTGAGCCTTAACAGAATATGAAAATTGATTAGTTTCTGTTTGAGTAGTGTGTCATCTTAGCATCAGCAGTGGTGACATGAATATAGAAGGGGGATGTCTTTTCTTCTCTTTAAGTTGTAAACATGTAAAGCTCCAGCAAACAATCAACATTTTCAGATTTTCAATATGTAATTTCTACCTTCCTAAGAGACGCTACATACCTATATTATACAAAAACTCAAATTTACTCTGAAGTACAAAGGTGAACTAAAGACCAGGAAGATACAGAAAGGCAAGGCCAAGCCTCTTAGTGAGTAAACCTAGTCTGCTGTTGAGTGTTCTCTTCCAATATGTGCTTGCTACCTATAACAGATCCCATGTTTATGGAGATACAGTGATAGGATGATTGAGTGATATGGCAGTTACTCATAGACCTCAAGACTACAATAAGTGAGAAGAAGGGAGAGGCCCACTGAAATGAAGAGTTGGCCTCCTAGATAAAGTCTATAAATAGAAACTTAGTTAGTTAGTATATTGGTTATATTTATCATTATTATGATCAAAGACCCAACAAGCAGCTGTTTAAATGAGAAAAGGTTTTTTCTGGCTCACATTTTATAGGTATGTTCCATCATTGCAGAGGTGTATCAGCAGAACCATAATGCATCTGGTCAAATTGCATTCTTAGTTAGGAAGCAGAGGTTCATTCTTTATTCTTAATTTAAATTTATTTATTTGTTTGTTTGTTTATTTATTTATTACAATTTATTCACTTTGTATCCCCACTATATCACGCTCCCTCATCTCTCCCTAGTCCCACTCACCCTCCCTCTTCGCCCCATAGCCTTTTCCCTAGTACCCTGATATGGGAGGACATCCTCATCTCCTATATGAACCTAGCCTATCAGGTCTCATCAAGGCTGGCTGTATCATCTTCCTCTGTGGCCTGGCAAGGCTGCATCTGCCAAGGGAGGTTATCAAAGGGTTGGCCACTGACTTGATTTCAGAAAGAGCCCCTGTACACCTTATTAAGGAACCTACTTTGAAACCGAGAAGCCTATAGCCTTCCTCTGAACAGGGGTTCTAGGTCCTTTCCATCTATTCTTCTGGGTTGGAATATTATTCTCTGCAAGACCACCTATGCCCAGGTATTTTTTTCATTTTAATTTTTTTTTTAATATTAGTTACGGTTTATTAACTCTGTATCCCAGCTGTATCCTGCTCCCTCAATCCTTCCTAATCCTACCCTCCCTCCATCATCTCCTTCCTGCCCCTTTCCAAGTCCACTGTTAGGGGAGGACCTCCTCCCCTTTTCATCTGACCCTGATTTATCAGGTATCTTCAGGACTGGCTGCAAAGTCCACCTCTGTGGCCTAGCAGGGCTGCTCTTCCCTTTGGGGGTGGGGGGGGCAAGGGAGGTCAAAGAGCCCGCCATTGACTTCATGTCAAAAATAGTTCCTGTTCCACTTAGTAGGACACTCACTTGGATACTGAGCTACCATGGGCTACATCCAAGCAGAGGTTCTAGGTTATATCCATACATGGTTGGAGAAAAAGTCTCAGTCTCGTAGAAGACCCCTGTGCCCAGATATATTTGGTCCTTGTGGAGCTCCTGTCCTCTTCAGGTCATATTAACTCCTCCTTCTTTCTTATGATTCCCTGCACTCTACCAAAGGTTTGGTTATGAGTCTTAGTATCTGCTTTGATAGCCTGCTAGGTAGAGTCTTTCAGAGGCCTTTTATGGTAGGCTCCTGTCCTGTTACTTGTTTTGTCCTACATCCAATGTCCATCCCATTTGTCTTTCTAAGTGAGGATTGATCATTTTACCCTGGGTCCTCTTTCTTGTTTATCTTCTTTAGGTGTATAGATTTCAGTATGTTTATCCAAACTTATAGGTCTATATAAGTGAGTATATACCATGTATGTCTTTCTGCTTTTGAGATACCTCACTCAGGATGATCTTTTCCAGATCCCACCATTTGCCTGCAAATTTCATGATTTCGTTGTTTTTAATTGCTGAGCAGTATTCCGTTGTGTAAAAATACCACAATTTCTGTATCCATTCCTCAATTGACGGACATCTGGGTTGTTTCCAGGTTCTGGCTATTATGAATAAAGCTGCTACAAACATGATTGAGCAGATGTCCTTGTTGTGTACTTGAGCAACTTTTGGTATATGCCTAGGAGTGGTAAAGCTGGAATTTGAGGAATCACTATTCCTAATTGTTTGAGAAATTGGCAAATTGGTTTCCAAAGTGGTTGTACAAGTTTGCATTCCCACCAGCAATGGAGGAGGGTTCCCCTTTCTTGGCAACCTCTTCAGCATGTTGTCACTTGAGTTTTTGATCTTAGCCATTCTAATGGGTGTCAGGTGAAACCTCAGGATCGTTTTGATTTGCATCTCTCTGATGGCTAAGAACTTTGAGCATTTCTAGAACTTTGAGTGTTTCTCTGGAATTATGTATTCCTCTACTGAGAATTCTCTGTTTAGCTCTGTACCTCATTTTTTAATCAGATTGCTTGATTTGTTGCTTTTTACTTCTTTTTTTTTTCAATGCAGTTTATTCAGGAACCTTGTACAATCATCTGACCCTGGGGAAAGCCAGCCCACAGCTTAAATAGCTTCTGGGTAGCCAACCCCAGCGTGCCATGTGGGAAATGCAGATAGGTCCACATACATGGAAGCAAGCCAGATCTTCGGCCTTAGCCAAATGTGGAATTGTTCGTGACAGAGAGCACTCACCGTCGGGAAGGTGGAAGGCGGAAACCAGCTCCATCTTTAAGGCACAGCATTCCGCAGCTCTCTACAGTTCCCCCTTTTTGTTTTAGACACATCAGGCAAGAGTAGAGGTCTGATCTCTGATATTAGAAATAAATTGGGACTTTGTACTGATGTTCATTTAAGTGTCATCCACCCAAAGAGCATCAGACCTGTCCGATACCTTTTTCTCAGAGGCAGGACCTGGGGCATCAACCCGCATGCAATCAGACATGCTCTTCTCTGGGTCGAAAGCGGCTGACCCTGAGTGCAGTGCTTAGTCTCGCATCCTGAGCATAACATTTTAGCTTTTTATGGTAGCCAACCATGCTTGGGGAGACTGTCCTGCTTCAATGGCTGTAAAGGCCTGAATGGTCATGGCTGCATTACGCTGTTGTGAGACTCTAATCTTGCATATATATCACAGGCAAACCAAGGAGACCAACACCAGAAGGCCTGCTAACGCTCCCATGCCCGCCCATTCCTTCAGATGATTCATGGCTGCAGCAATCCATGATGATAATCCTGTGGCTAGTCCTGCGTCCACTCTGGTAGAATTTACCGTGATAATGGCCACTCTCAGCTGCTCCATCGTAGTATCGAATTCTCCAGTCCAATTACCTAAAATATAGCTAGACAATTGTTTAGACAGATTTGCAGCACGGGAAAATTTCTCATATTGTATGCTATATATTCTGGATATCAGCCCTCTGTCAGATATAGGGTTGGTGAAGATCCTTTTCACAGTCTGTAATGCCCAGGTATTTTGAATCTGTTGTTCTCCTCGTGGAGTTCCTGTCCCCTCCAGGACATTCTAGCTCCTTCTTCTTCCATAAGTTTCCTGTAATCTTCCAAAAGTTTGGCTATGAGTTTCAGTTTTACTTTCAATACCTTGGTGGATAGAGTTTTTCTGAGGTCCTCTGTGGAAGGCTCCTGTCCTGTTTTGTCTCTTCTTCTTCCGATGTCTATACTGTTTGCCCTCATCCTCTTCCCTTAAGGTCCTCCTTGTTGTTTAGCTTCTTTATGACTATAGACTTTAGTGCATTTATCTTATATTATATGGCTAATACCCACTTATAATTGAGTGTATACCATATGTGTCTTTCTGTTTCTAAGTTACCTCACTCAGGATGATGTTTTCTGGTTCATCGAATTTGCCTGCAGATTTCATGATTTCCTTGTTTTTAATTGCTAAATAGTATTCCATTGTGTAAATGAACCACACTTTCTGTATCCATTCTTTCATTGATGGACATCTAGGCCATTTCCAGATTCTGGTTATAACAAATAAACTTTCCATGAATATATTTGAGCAATTGTCCTTATTGAATGGTAACTTATTTATTGGGTATATACCTATAAGTGGTATATCTGGATCTTGAGGTAGCACTATTCCTAATTTTCCGAGAAAGCCCCAGATTGATTTCCAAAGTGGTTATATGAGGTTACATACCCACGAGAAATGGAGGAGGGTGCCCCTTTCTCCACAACATCTCCAGCATGCATCATCCCTTGAGTTTTTTATCTTAGCCTTTCTGATGGGTGTCAGGTGAAATCTCAGGGTGGTTTTGATTAGCAGTTCCCAGAAGGCTAAGGATTTTGAGCATTGCCTTAAGTGTTTCTCTGCCATTCTATATTCCTCTGTTGAGAATTCTCTGTTTAGATCTGTACCACATTTTTTAATTGGATTACTTGCTTTGTTGGTGTTTAACTTCTTAAGTTCTTTATACATACTGGATAATAGCCCTCTGTCAAATGTAGGGTTGGTGAAGATCCTTGCTCAATCTGCAGGCTATCGTTTTGTTCTGATGGCAGTGCCCTTTGCTTTACAGAATTTTTTTTCAGTTCCATTGGGAGTCATTTATTGATTATTGATCTCAGAGCTTTTTCTGAAAGTTGTCAGTGAGATCAAGATTCTTTCCCACTTTTCCTTCTAAGAAACTTAGGGTGTCTGCTTTTATGTTAAGGTTTTTAATCCAGTTCAACTTTAGAAACTCTCTCCTCTGCCAATGAGTTGGAGGCTCTTCCCCATTTTTGATCCAAAAGATTTAGTGTGTCTTGTTTTATTTTGAGATCTTTGATCCACTTGGACTTTAATTTTCTGCAGGGTGATAAATATGGGTCTATTTGTATTTTTTACATGTATACATCCAGGTAGATGAGCACCATTTGTTGAAGATGCTATCTTTTTTCCATTTATTGCTTAGGCTTCTTTGACAAAATTCAAGTATCTGTGGGAGTGTGGGTTTATTTATGGGTCTTCTATTCAATTCCATTAATCCTCCAGACTATTTCTCTTCCAGCACCATGCAGGTTTTATTACTGTGGCTCAACTTGAAATCTGAGATGGAGATACCTCTAGATCTTTTATTATACAGGACTGTTTTATCATTTTTTTTGTTGTTGTTTTACCATATGAAACTGACAATTGCTCTTTGAAGATCTATAAAGAATTGTGTTGGTATTTTTATGGGACTTGCTTTGAATCTGTAGATTGCTTTTGGTAGGATTGCCATTTTCACTAAGTTAATACTACTGATCCAGAAGCAAGGAAGGTCTTTCTGGTATCTTCTTCAATTTCTTCCTTAAGAGACTTGAATTTTCTTTCATATATGTCTTTCACTTGATTTTAGTGATAGGTTAGAGTCACACCAAGGTACTTCATGTTGTTTTTGGCTACTGAGAAGGGTGTAGTTTCCCTAATTTCTATCTCAGCCTGTTTTACTTTTGAATACAGGAGGGTTTGAGTTAATTTTATATCCATCCACTTTGCTGAATGTATTTAACAGTTGAAGGAGTTGTCTGATCAAATTTGGGGGGTCAATAGTGTATATTATCATATAATCTGTGAATAGTGATAATTTGACATCTTCCTTTCTGAATTGTATCCCTACGATCTCCTTTAGTTGTCTTATTGCTTTAGCTAGGACTTCAAGAACTATGCTGCAGAGATATCGAGAGAGCATGTAGCCTTGCCTTTTCACTGATTTCAGTGGTATTGATTTAAGGTTCTCTCCGTTTAGTTTGATGTAGGTTATAGGCTTGCTGTATATTGCTTTTACTATGTTTAGGTATGTGTCCTTTCTTATTCATCTGAAGGTAAACTGTTCAGTTCCAGAATCAGCATAAAAAAGGAAACTTAATTCCTATATATTATGAATGTCTGAAAGTCCTCCAGCAAGACATCACATTCTGAACATCTATGCACCCTAAACAAGAGCACCTGTATTTGTAAATGATACACTTAAAGCTGAAATGACACATCTATCCCCACAGTGGGAGAACTGAACACTCCATTCTCACCAAGGGACAGATCATCTAGACAGAAGCTAAATAAGGAAATAATGACACTTACAGAGGTACTAAATCAAATGAACCCAATAGATATCTCCAGAGCTTTGTAAACAAACTCAAAAGACTATGACTTCTTTTCAGCACCTCCTAGAACATTCTCAAATATCCATAATATATAAAGAACTAAAGTAGTGAAAAAATAACAAATAAAGTAATCCAATTAAAAAAGGGGGTATGAAGCTAAACAGAATTCTCCATAGAAGAATATAAAAAAGCAGAGAAATACTTAAAGAAATGCTCAACATCCTTAGACATAAGAGAGAGAAAAATCAAAATGACCCTAAGATTTCACCTTACACCCATCAGAATGGCTAAGATCAAAAACTCAAGTGACAATACTTACTGGAGAAGATGTGGAGGAAGGGGAACCCTCCTCCATTGCTAGTAGGAATGCAAACTTGTATGACCACTTTGGAAATCAATCTGGCAATTTCTCAGACAATTAGTAATAGTGCTTCTTCAAGATCCAACTAAACCACTCCTAGGCTTATACCCAAAATATGCTCAAGTATACAACAAGGACATTTGTTCAACTATGTTCATAGCAGGTTTATTCATAATAGCCAGAACCTGGAAACAGCAGAGATGTCCATCACCAGAGGAATAGATACAGAAATTGTGGTACATTTACACAATGGAGTACTACTCAGCAATTAAAAACAAAGAAATCATGAAATTTGCAGGCAAATGGTGGGATCTAGAAAAGATCATCCTGAGTGAGGTATCCCAGAAGCAGAAAGACACGCACGGAATATATTCACTTATAAATGGATACTGGACATATAATATAGGATAAACCTACTAAAATCTGTACACCTAAAGAAGCTAAGCAAGAAGGAAGACCTAGGGTAAGATTATCAGTCTTCACTCAGAAAGACAAATGAGATGGACATTGGAAGAAGGAGTAAACAGGAAACAGGACAGGAGTCTACCACAGAGGGCCTCTGAAAGACTCCACCCAGCAATGTATAAAAGCAGATGTTGAGACTCATAACCAAACTCTGGGCAGAGTGCAGGGAATCTTATGAAAGAAGGGAAGATAGTAAGACCTGGAGAGGAGAGGAGCTCTTCAAAGAGAGCAATAGAACCAAAATATCTGAGCACAGGGTTCTTTTCTGAGACTGATACTCCATCCAAGGGCCATTCATGGGTATAACCTAGAACCCCTGCTCAGATATAGCCCATGGCAGCTCAGTATTCAAGTGGGTACTCTAAGAAGGGGAACAGCGACTGTCTCTGACCTGAACTCAGTGGCTGGTTCTTTGACCAAACCCTGAGGAGGAAGCAGCCTTGCTAAGCCAGAGAGGAGGACAATGCAGCCAGTCCTAATGCGACCTGATAAGTTAGGGCCAGATGGAGGGGGAGGAGGAACTCCCCTATCAGTGTACTTGGAGAGGGGCATGGGAGGAGATGAGAGAGGGAGGTTGGGACTGGGAAGAAATGAGGGAGGGGGCTACAGCTGGGATACACAGTGAATAAACAGTAATTCATAAAAAATAAAAATTTAAATAAAACTTACCATATAGTCAGACACAAAACAAGCCTCAACAGATACAAGAAGATTGAAATAATCACATGTATCCTATCAGACAGCCATGGCCTAAAACTGGACCCCCAAAACAACAGAAATAAGAAAAAGCCTACATATACATGAAAACTCTACTCAATGAGAGCTTGGTCATGGAGGAAATGAAGTAGAAATTAGAGACTTCCAAAAATTCAACGAAACTGAAGGCAAACTACCCAAAATTATGGGACACAATGAGAGATGTGCTAAGAGGAAAGTTCATAGCATTAAGTGCCTCTAGGAAGAAGTTTGAGACATCTCATACAAGCAACTTAATGGCACACCTATAAGCCCTAGGGAATAAAAGAAACAGACACCCCAAGAGAAGTAGACAATCGAAAATAATTAAACTCAGAGCTGAATTCAATGAATTAGAAACAAACATTTCAAAGAATCAATGAGACCAAGAGCTGGTTCTTTGAGAAAAATCAACAAGATAGACAAACCCTTAGCCAAACCAACTAAAAGGCAGAGAGAAACTATACAAATCAGCAAAATCAGAAATGAAGAGGACACAACAATAGACACTGAGGAAATCCAAACAATCATTAGATCTTAGTACAAAAACCTGTATGCCAAAATATTTGAAAAATCTAAATGAAATGGACAATTTCCTTGATATATTCTATTTACCAAAATTAAATCAAGATCAGGTAAACGGATTAAATAACTCTACTTCACCCAAAATAGACTCAGTCATTAAGCTTCCCTTCCAAAAAAAAAAAAAAAAAAAAACCAGCACAGGGCCAGACGGCTTCAACAAAGAACTCTACCAGACATTCAAAGAAGAGCGGACTCCAATTCTCTTCAAACTACTCCACAAAACTGAAACAGAAAGAACATTACCAAATTCATTCTATGAAGTCACATTCATATTGATACATAAAACCACACACAGACCTAACCAAAAAGAGAACTTCAGTACTAGATCTCTTATGAACATTGACACAAACATAATCAAATATTTGCAAAGCAATTCCAAGAACACATAAAAGTTGTCATCCAACATTACCAAGTAGGTTTCATCCTGGACATGCACAGGTGGCTCAATATACAGAAATCCATCAATGTAATCCACCACATAAACAAACTGAAGTAGAAAAACTACAGGAGGATCTCTTTAGACCCTGTAAAAGCATTTGAAAAAATCCATCACCCATTCATGTTTAAAGTCTTGGAGAGATCAGGGATACAAGGCACATATTTTTTTTTCAATGCAGTTTATTCAGAAACCTTGAACAATCATCTGACCCTGGGGAAAGCCAGCCCACAGCTTAAATAGCCTCTGGGTAGCCAACCCCAGCATGCCACGTGGGCAATGCAGATAGGTCCACATACATGGAAGCAAGCCAGATCCTCAGCCTTAGCCAAATGTGGAATTGTTCGTGACAGAGAGCACTCACCATCGGGAAGGTGGCAGGTGGAAACCAGCTCCATCTTTAAGGCACGGCATTACGCAGCTCTCTACAGTTCCCCCTTTTTGTTTTAGACACATCAGGCAAGAGTAGAGGTCTGATCTCTGATATTAGAAATAAATTGGGACTTTGTACAGATGTTCATTTAGGTGTCATCCACCCAAAGAGCATCAGACCTGTCCGATACCTTTTTCTCAGAGGCGAGACCTGGGGCATCAACACGCATGCAATCAGACATGCTCTTCTCTGGGTCCAAAGCGGCTGACCCTGAGTGCAGTGCTTAGCCTCGCATCCTGAGCATAACATTTTAGCTTTTTATGGTATCCAACCATGCTTTGGGAGACTGTCCTGCTTCAATGACTGTAAAGGCCTGAATGGTCATGGCTGCATTATGCTGTTGTGAGACTCTAATCTTGCATATATACCACAGGCAAACCAAGGAGACCAGCACCAGAAGGCCTGCTAACGCTCCCATGCCCGCACATTTCTTCAGATGATTCATGGCTGCAGCAATCCATGATGATAATCCTGTGGTTAGTCCTGTGTCCACTCTGGTAGAATTTACTGTGACAATGACCACTCTCAGCTGCTCCATCGTAGTATCGAATTCTCCAGTCCAATTACCTAAAATATAGCTAGACAATTGTTTAGACAAATTTGCAGCACAGGGAAAATTCCCATGTTGTATGCTAGTGACTCAAAGTCCAGCATACTTTCATTGACAGCCAAGTTGAGCGATTTGCCATAGGGTATCAATTTGCTTCTGCACGAGGTCAATCCTCTGATTGAACACCATCACGCCTCCTTTTAGTTGAGCATTAATTCCTTTTTGTACATCTAAGGCATGAGCTACATTGGCTAAAAGGTTATTCAGGGTCTGGGCAGTCTGCACAGTATGACTCCTGGCTAATGCCGTGGTGGTAACTCCAACAGCCGCCAATGAGATGGCAGTAACAATGGCAGCTGTAATTCCAAGATCCCTTTTCTGTCTGAAGAGAGTCATAGCATGAGGGGCATCAACGGCCACAGGCACCCAGCTAGGCATGCGAGTAACCAACTAGTAAATTTACTAGCATTCCAGCATTGGGCAAAAAAGCAAGTATCATTACCACAATTACTTGGCTCTATCTGGCTAATAATGAATAAAAATGGGGGATATAAACAAAGAGGTGTGGGCTTATAGGAAATATTATGAGAAGCTTTCAGCCCCTCGTTGGAACATCCTGCATCAGTTCTAGAACTAGCAGTGGTGGTGTCCGAGGTCTGAGTAGGTTCAGGAGACCATTGCCCCCAGGGGCGAGACATGCTCCATGTAAATTGACTAACTCCATGTTTTCCTCCACTTTTGAAAGTCATTTAAAGTTCTTAAATTATTTTTTCACTTTTTTTTTTAAATTTTTCATCAATTACACTTTATTCATTCTGCATCCCCCCATAAGCCCCTCCCTCCCCTCCCAATCCCACCCTTCCTCCAACCTCTGCATGCATGCCACTCCCCAAGTCCACTGATAGGGGAGGTTCTCCTCTCCTTTCTGATCTTAGTCCATCAGTTCACATCAAAAGTGGCTGCATTGTCCTCTACTATGGCCTGGTAAGGCTGCTCCCCCTCAGGAGGAGGTGACATAAGAGCAGGCCAGTCAGTTCATGTCAGAGGCAGTCCCTCTTCCCATTACTATGTAACCCAATTGGACTCTGAACTGCCCTGGGCTACATCTGTGCAGGGGTTCTGGGTTATCTCTATGAATAGTCCTTGGTTGGAGTATGAGTCTCTGGGAAGTTCCCTGTGTTCAAATTTTCTTTTTCTGTTGCTCTCCTTGTGGAGACCCTGTCTGCTCCTCTCTTAATATTTCCCAGTTCTTACATAAAATTCCATTCACTCTGCCCAACAGTTGCCCATCAGGCTCAGCATCTGCTTTGATAGTCTGTAGGGCAGAGGCTTTCAGAGGCCCTCTGTGGTAGGTTCCTAGGTTGTTTCCTGTTTGCTTCTTCTGATGTCCATCCTCTTTGCCTTTCCGGATGGGGATTGGACATTTTAGTTAGGGTCCTCTCTCTTGCTTAGTTTCTTTAGATGCACAGGTTTTAGTGGGTTTGTCCTATGTTGTATGTCTATATGAGTGAGTATATACCATGTGTGTCTTTTTGCTTCTGGGACAAATCACTCAGGATAATCGTTTCCAGGTCCCACCATTTACCTGCAAATTTCATGATTTCCTTATTCTTCATTGCTGAGTAATATTCCATTGTGTAGATGTACCACAATTTCTGCATCCATTCTTCAGTTGAGGGGCATCTGGGTTGTTTCCAGCTTCTGGCTATTACAAATAAAGCTGCTACAAACATGGTTGAGCAAATGTCCTTTTTGTGTGCTTGAGCCTCTTTTGGATATATGCCTAGGAGTGGTATGGCTGGATCTTGGGGAAACACTATTCCTAGTTGTCTGAGACAATGCCAGATTGATTTCCAGAGAGGTTGTACAAGTTTACATTCCCACCAGCAGTGGAGAAGAGTTCCCCTTTCTCCACAACCTCTCCAGCATGTGTTGTCACTTGAGTTTTTGATCTTGGACATTCTGATGCGTGTAAGGTGAAATCTCAGGGTTGTTTTAATTTGCATTTCCCTAATGGCTAGTGAGGTTGAGCATTTCTTTAAGTGCTTCTCTGCCATTCGGTATTCCTCTATAGAGAATTCTCTGTTTAGTTCTGTTCCCCTTTTTAAGTGGGTTACTTGGTTTGCTGCTTTTCAGCTTCTTTAGTTCTTTATATATACTGGATATGAGTCCTCTGTCAGATAAAGGGTTGGTGAAGATTCTTTCCCAGTCTATAGGCGGTCGCTTTGTTTTGATGACGGTGTCCGTTGCTTTGCAGAAGCTTTTCAGTTTCATGAGGTCCCATTTATTGATTGTTGCTCTTAGAGCCTGTGCTGATGGTGTTTTGTTCAGGAAGTTTGCCCCTGTACCAATGAGTTTTAGGGTATTCCCCACTTTTTTTAAGCCGATTTAATGTGTCTGGTTTTAGGTTGAGGTCTTTGATCCACTTGGACTTCAGTTTTGTGCAGGGTGATAAGTATGGATCTATTTTCATTTTTCTACATGTAGACATCCAGTTGGACCAGCACCATTTGTTGAAGATGCTATCTTTTTTTCCATTGTATGGTTTTGGCGTCTTTGTCAAAGATCAGGTGTCCATAAGTGTATGGGTTTATTTCTGGGTATTCTGTTCAGTTCCATTGATCCACCATTCTGTTTCTATGCCAGTACCATGCAGTTTTTAAAACTGTTGCTCTATAGTACAACTTAAGATCAGGGATGGAGATACCTCCGGAAGATCTTTTATTGTAGAGGATTGTTTAGCAATTCTGGGTTTCTTGTTATTCCATATGAAGTTGAGAATTTTTCTTTCCAGGTCTGTAAAGAATTGTGTTGGTAATTTGATGGGCATTGCATTGAATCTGTAGATTACTTTTGGTAAGAAGGCCATTTTTACTATATTAATCCTGCCAAGCCATGAACATGGGAGATCTTTCCATCTTCTCATATCTTCTTCTAGTTCTTTCTTCAGAGATTTGAAATTTTTTTCATACAAGTCTTTGACTTCCTTGGTTAGGGTTACTCCGAGGTACCTTATGTCATTTGTGGCTATTGTGAAGGGTGTTGTTTCCCAAATTTCTTTCTCAGCCCTTTTGTCTTTTGTATACAGGAGGGCTACTGATTTTTTTTTTTTAATTAATTTTGTATCTGGCCACTTTGCTGAAGGTGTTTATCAGCTGTAGGAGTTCCCTGGTAGAGTTTTTGGGGTCACTCACGTATACTATCATATCATCTGCAAATAGTGATAATTTGACTTCTTCCTTTCCAATTTGTATCTCCTTGATCTCCTTCAACTGTCTTATTGCTCTAGCAAGGACTTCCAACACTATGTTGAAGAGATATGGAGAGAGTGGGCAGCCTTGTCTTGTCCCTGATTTCAGTGGGATTGCTTTAAGTTTCTGTCCATTCAGTTTGATGTTGGATATAGGTTTGCTGTATATTGCCTTTACTATGTTTAGATATGTGCCTTGTATCCCTGATCTCTCCAATACTTTAAACTTGAATGGATGTTGGATTTTGTCAAAGGATTTTTCAGCATCTAGGGAGATTACCATGTGGTTTTTTCCTTCAATTTGTTAATATGGTGGATCACATTGATGGATTTCCGTACAGTGAACCACCCCTGCATACATGGGTTGAAGCCTACTTGGTCATGGTGGATGATATCTTTGATGTGTTCTTGTATTCGGTTTGTATTTTGTTGAGTATTTTTGCATCAATGTTCATAAGGGAGATTGGCCTGAAGTTCTCTTTTTTGGTTGGGTCTTTGTGAGGTTTATGTACCAAGGTGACTGTGGCTTCATAGAATGATTTGGTAATGTTGCTTCTGTTTCTATTTTGTGGAATAGTTTGAAGAGAATTGGAGTTAGCTCTTTTTTGAATGTCTGGTAGAATTCTGCGCTGAAGCCATCTGGTCCTGGGCTTTTTTTGGATGGGAGACTTTCGATGACTGCTTCTATTTTCTTGGCGGATATAGGACTATTTAATTGATTTACCTGGTCCTGATTTAGCTTTGGTAAGTGGAATCGATCAAGAAAATTGTCCATTTCATTTAAATTTTCAAATTTCGTTCCCTATAGACTTTTGAAGTAAGTCCTAATGATTGCTTGGATTTCCTCAGTGTCTGTAGTTATGTCCCCCTTTTCATTTCTGATTTTGTTGATTTGGATGGTGTCTTGCTGCTTTTTAGTTGGCTTGGCTAAGGGTTTGTCTATCTTGTTGATTTTCTCAGAGGACCAGCTCTTGGTTTCATTGATTCTTTGAGTTGTTTTATTTGTTTCTAATTGATTGATTTCAGCCCTGAGTTTGATTATTTCCAGCCGTCTGCTCCTTCTTGGTGTGTCTGCTTCTTCTTTTTCTAGGGTTTTTAAGTGAGCCATTAAGGTGCTTGAATGCGCTGTCTCAAATTTCTACTTGAAGGCACTTAGTGCTATGAACTTTCCTCTTAGCACTACTTTCATTGTGTCCCACAACTTTGGGTATGTTGTGTCTTCATTTTCTTTGAGTTCTAGGAAGATTTTAATTTCTTTCTTTATTTCTTCCCTGACCCAGCTGTCTTTTAGTAGCAAGTTGTTCAGTTTCCATGTATGTATAGGCTTTTTGCTATTTTTGTTGTTACTGAGGTCCAGCTTTATTCCATAGTGATCAGACAGGATACAAGGGATTATTTCAATCTTCCTGTATTTGTTGAGGCTTGCTTTGTGACCAACTATGTGGTCTAGTTTGGAGAAGGTTCCATGAGGTGCTGAGAAGAAGGTAAATTCTTTTGTGTTTGGGTGTAAGGTTCTGTAAATGTCTGTTAGGTCCATTTGATTCATGACCTCTGTTAGACATATTGTTTCTTTGTTTAATTTCTGTTTTGTTGACCTGTCCTTTGTTGAGAGTGGGGTGTTGAAGTCTCCCACTATTAGTGTGTGTGGATCTATGTATGGTTTAAGTTTGATCAATTTTTCTTTCACAAATGTGGGTGCCCTTGTATTTGGGGCATAGATGTTCAGGATTGTGATGTCTTCTTGGTGGAATTTTCCCTTGATGAGTATGAAGTGTCCTTCCCCATCTCTTTTGATTAATTTTGGTTGAAAGACTATTTTTATCAGATATTAAAATGGCTACTCCTGCTTGCTTCTTGAGTCCATTTGCTTGGAAAGCCATCTTCCATCCCTTTATCCTCAGGTAATGTCTATCTTTGTGGCTGAGGTGTGTTTCCTGTGCACAACAGATTGCTGGGTTTTGTTTACGAGTCTATTCTGTTAGTCTGTGTCTTTTTATTGGAGAATTAAGTCCATTGATATTGAGAGAGAGTAATGACCAGTGGCTGTTAGATTCTTTGAATTTAATGTTGGCTGTGGTCATACGATTGTGTGCTTGGTTGCTTTTTGTTTTACTGTAGTGGGGTTATTTATTTCCTGTGTTTTCTTGAATGTAGCTAGCTTTCTTGGGTTGTATTTTCCCTTCCAGTGTCTTCTGTAATGCTGGATTTGTTTGTAGGTATTGTTGAAATTTGTTTTTGTCATTGAATATCTTGTTTTCTCCATCTATGTGGACTGAGAGTTTTGCAGAGTATAGTAGCCTGGGCTGACATCTGTGTTCTCTTAGGGTCTGCATGATATCCGTCCAGGCCCTTCTGGCTTTCATAGTCTCTGTTGAAAGTCAGGTGTGATTCTAATGGGTTTGCCATTATATGTTACTTTGCCTTTTTCTCTTGCAGCTTTTAGTATTTTTTCTTTGTTCTGTATACTTACGGTTTTGATTATTATGTGGCGGGAGGATTTTCTTTTCTGGTCAAATTTGTTGGGTGTTCTATAGGCCTCTTGTATTCTTATTGGCCTCTCCTTTAGCTTGGGGAAATTTTCTTCAATGATTTTGTTGAAAATATTTTCTGGGCCTCGGTGCAGGGAATCTTCTTTTTCGTCTATTCCTATTATTCTTAGGTTTTGTCTTTTTATGTTGTCTTGAATTTCTTGGACGGTCTGTGTCAGGAATTTTTTAGACTTAACATTTTCTTTGACAGATACATCTATTTCTTCCATTGTATCTTCCACACCTGAGATTCTTTCTTCCATTTCTTGTAGCCTATTGGTTATGCTAACCTCTGTAGTTCCTGCTTTCTTCCCTAAGTTCTTTCTCTCCACAATTTCTTCCATTTGTATTTTTTTTAATTTTTCCAATTCTATCTTCAGGTCTTGAGCTATTTTGTTGGTTTCCTTCCCCTGTCTGACTGTATTTTCATGTTTTTCCGTCAATTCCTTCAGCTGTTTGTTTGAACAATCCACTGTTTCTTTTATTTCATTCAGTGATTTAAGCATTTCCTCTCTAAAGGCCACATACCATTTGGCTGCAGCTTCTTCTATTTCTTTTCGTATTTTATTTGTTTCCTCTGTTATCATCTTCTTGAGCATAGATGTTAGGTCATCTCCTTGAATTTCATTTATGCTGGGGTGTCTAGGGCTATTTGTCCCTGGATAACTGGGTTCTGGAGATGCCATAATGCTCTGGCTTTTGTTGGTTGAACTTTTACGCTGTCCTCTACCCATTGGGCTATCTTAGTTGTTTGAATTTAGTTTCTGGTTGTTCCTGGACTGTTGTAGTGGAGAGAATCCCTTTGGCAGGAAGATGATTTTTCCTCAAGGAAGCCTTCCCAGCTTTTTGGGTATATTCCCTGGATGTCTGGTGTTTTTCAGGAGTTGCTACAGCTCACCTCAGGCATAGAGACCTGGGTGGTAACTGTGGTCCTGATTAGTCAAGAGGCCTCTCCTCTCACTGGGAGAAGTCCTGGAGATAGCTGTCCTCCTTCTGGGTTTCTTGCTGTAAATTTAGCGATCAGCTGCTATAACCTGTGTGTCCCGTGGTTTGGTCGGTTTTGTTAGGGACAACTGGTTGCCCCTTGGAGCAGTATCTGGGGGTTGATCTCAGGGTTCCCGGTCTTTTGTAGGTCTGAGATTGGGGCTCTGTGCCCCAGAACCCAAGAGGTAATCTGTGGCAGGTGAGTACTGCTCTGGTGTCTTGGGGACTCAGTTCTGTCTGTAAGGAGTAGATGGTAAGAAGCAGGCCTCTGAGCTGGCGGAGTGTGTGCCCACCAGCTAGTCTGCAGGAGCTGAGTTTCCAATCACTCTGTGCTCCCTGTTTGGGCCCAGATCTGTGATGGCTGGCCGTACTCACCTGTTTGCGATCTGCAGTCTGCTAGACTTTCCCTAGGTGACCCCAGCAGCAAGGTTTCTTCCTTCTCTGTGGGGTCCTCTCCAGACAGGGGTTCCCAGTCCCTGTTGTACTGGGGCGTGCAGCTTGTCTGTACCTCTGAGCTGAGCGCAAAGCTCTCTGTGAGCAGCAGAAGCTCGGCTGTGATGGCTGCAGAGACCTTCCGGGGAAAGACTGGGTGACCTGCGATCAGACCCCCAACCCTGCTTCCCCGTGGGGTCCCCCGCGACTGGGACTCCCAGTCTCAGGTACCCTTGTGCCCACGAATCAGCCTGGGAAAGTGGCTGGGACACGCCCACTTGAGGCTCCAGCCCGGAGACCCAAAGCCTGTGTTACTCGGGATTTCTTCCGGGTTCTGGCTGGGTAGCCGTGAGTGGACCCGACCAATTCCCACGCCGTGGGAGCCTCCCCTCACCTGGGAAACAGGATTGATGTAGTTTCAGGGCCCCGAGTTCAGTCTCCTGGTCTCTGCATGGAGAGTGCTGTCCTGCTTCTCAGATGCGCTGTTCTCCCAGCGCGGCCATCTTGGCTCCCACAAGGCACATATGAAACATAGTAAAGATAGTATACTGTAAGCCTATAGCCAACATCAAATGAAACAAGAGAAACTTAAATAATCACACTGAAATCAGGATGTCCACTCTTTCTATATCTCTTCAACATAGTATTTGAAGTCCTACCTAGAGCAAAACGTCAACTAAAGGAGATCAAGGGGATACAAATCAGAAAGTAAGAAGTCAAAGTATCACTATTTGCAGATGATATGATGGTATACATAAGTGACCCCCAAAAATCAACCAGAAAACTACTTCAGCTGATAAACACCTTTAGCAAAGTGGCTGGATACAAAATTAACTAAAAAAAAAAAAAAAAAAAAAAAAAAAAATCAACAGCACTCTTGTATATAAAAGAGAAAATGGTTGAGAAAGAAATTTGGGGAACAACACAATTCACAATAGCCACTAATGACTTAAAATATCTTGGTGTGACATAACCAAGCAAGTGAAAGACGTATATGAAAAAATTTCAAGTCTCTGAAGAAAGAAATTGAAGAAGATATCAGAAGATGCACAGATCTCCCATGCTCAGGGATCAGTATGATTAACATAGTGAAAATGGCCATCCTGCCAAAGGCTATGTACAGATTCAATGCAATTCCCATCAAAACATGAACGTAATTTTTATTTTTATTTTTTATATTAATTACAGTTTATTCAATTTTTATCCCATCTGAAGCACCCTCCCTCATTCCCTCCCAGCCCCACTCTCCCTCCCTTATCTCTTCCTCTGCCTCTTTCCAAGTCCTCTGAGAAGGATGGTCCTCCTCCCCTTCCATCTGGACCTAGCCTATCAGGTCTCATCAGGACTGGCTGCATTGTCTTCCTCTGTGGCCTGGTAAGGCTGCTCCCCCACCAGGGTAGTTAATCAAATAGTCAGCTACTGAGTTCATGTCAGAGACAGTCGCTGTTCCCATTACTAGGGTACTCACTTGGATGCTGAACTACCTTGGGCTACATCTGGGCAGGGGTTTAGGTTATCTCCATGCATGCACCTTGGTAGGAGTATCAGTCTCAGAAAAGACTGCTGTGCCCATATTTTTTGGTTCTGTTGTGCTCCTTGTGGAGCTCCTGTACCCTCTAGGTCTTTCTATCCTCCCTTTTTTCATGGATTCCCTGCACTCTGCCCAAAGTTAGGTTATGAACCTTGGCATCTGCTTTTATACACTGCTGGGTAGAGTGTTTCAGAGAACCTCTTTGGTAAACTCCTGTCCTGTTTCTCCCCTTTCTGATGTATGTCCAATTTACTATCCTAAGTAAGGATTGATCATCATAACCATCCTTCTTCCTTAGTTTTTTTAGGTTTACAGATTTTAGTATGTTTATCCTGTAAAATATAATATAATATATATATATATATATATTACAGGGATTTTACAGGATAACATATATATATATGTATATATGTATATATATATATATATATATATATATATATATATATATATACATAATATCCACTTATAAGTGAGTAAATACAATGTGTTTCTTTCTGCTTCTGGAATACCTAACTCAGGATCTTTTCTAAATCTCACCATTTGCCTGAAAATTTCATGAAAACATACAATGGAGAAAAGACAGCATCTTTAAGAAATTGTGCTTGTCTAACTGGATGTCTACATGTAGAAAAATGTAAATAGATCCATATTCATCACCCTGCACAAAAATAAAGTCCACGTCAATCAAAGAGCTCAACATAAAACCAGATACACTATATCTGTTAGAAGAAAAAGTGGGGAAGAATCCTGAACTCATTGGCACAGGAGATAAATTCCTGAACACCAATAGCACAGGCTCTAAGATCAACAATCTATAAGTAGGACCTCATGAAACTGAAAAGCTGCTGTAAAGAAAAAGACAATGTTGTCAGAACAAAACGACAGCCTACAGATTGGGAAAGGATTTTCACCAACCTTGTATATGACATAAGGCTAATATCCAGAATATATAAAGAACTGAAGAAGATAAACAGCAACAAATCAAGTAATCCAATTAAATAATGGAGTACAGAGCTAAGCAGAGAATTCTCAATAGAGGAATATCGAATGTCAGGGAAATACTTAAAGAAATGCTCAATGTCCTTATTCATTAGGGAAATGCAAATCAAAATATCCCTGAGATTTCACTTTACACCCATCAGAATGGCTAAAATAAAAAAAAAAAAAACTCAAGTGACAAAACATGCTGGAGAGGATGTGGAGAAAGAGAAACCCTCCTCCACTGCTGGTGGTTATGTAAACTTGTTCAACAACTGTGGAAATCAATCTGGGGATTTCTCCGAAAACTAGGAATAGTGCTTCTTCAAGATCCAGCCATACTACTCTTAGGCATATATCCGAAATATGCCCAAGTATACAATAAGGACATCTGCTCATCCTTGTTCTTAGCAGCTTTATTTGTAATAGCCAGAAGCTGGAAACAACCCAGATGCCCCTCAGTGGAGGAATGGATACAGAAGCTGTGGTGCATTTACAAAATTAAAAACTACTCAGCAATTGAAATCATTAAATTTGCAGGCAAATGGTCAGATCTAGAAAAAATAATCCTGAGTGAGGTATTCCAGAAACAGAAAGACAAACATGGTACATAGTCAATTATAAGTGGACATTAGACATATAATATAGGATAAACATACTAAAAATCTGTACACCTAAAGATGCTAAGCAAGAAGGAGTACCCTGAGTAAGATGATACATCCTCATTCAGAAAGGCAAATGGACGGACATGGGAAGAGGGAGAAAACAGGCAACAGTACAGTACAGGAGCCTACCACAGAAGGCCTCTGAAAGACTCTACCAGGCAAGGCAGATTGTGAGATTCATAGCCAAACTATGGGAAAAAAATGCAGGAAATCTTATGAAAGAAGGGGTAGATACAAAGACCTGGGCGAGACAGGAGCTCTACAAGGAGAGCAACAGAACCAAAAAATCTGGTCTCAGGGGTCTTTTCTGAGATTGATACTCCAACCAAGGACCATGCATAGAAATAACCTAGACCCCCTGCACAGATGTAGCCCATGGCAGTTCAATCTTAAAGTCAGTCTCCTAATAAGGGAAACAGGGACGGTCTCTGACATGAACTCAATGGCTGGCTATTTCATTACCTTCTCCTGATGGGGGGAGCAGCCTTACCAGGCCACAGAGGAAGAAAAGGCAGCCAGTCCGGATGAGACCTGATAGACTAGGGTCAGACGGAAGGGAGGAAGACCACCCTATCAGTGGACTTGGAGAGTTACATGGTTGTAGAAGACTGAGGGATGGTGGGATTTGGAGGGAATGAGGGATGGTGCTTCAGCTGGGATACAAAGTGAATAAACCGTAATTAATATAAAAACTAAAATTAAAGAATAACAACAAATAAATGAATGAATGAATGAAGCTTTTCTGAAAAAAAAAAACTACTTTAAAAAATAAATTAAAAAACGATTTACCTCTTCAATAAACAATAGGCCAACATAAAAAATAACATGAAATAAAATAAAAGTCTGAATATTTGTTTCTTAACATTATTATTAATGGACTGTCCTCATAGATATGGACAGGATTTCTCTTTTTATTCAACAGAAAAGACAGAATGTTAGAAGTATTGAAAACATGACAACATTTTATGGTACTGTGTATCAAACTCAGGGCCCCATAAAGACACTTGCCAAAAGAGGATATAAAACTAGAAAACTATCTTATAAAGCACCTTGGTCACAGCTTTCTAAATAGTTTCCCAGCAACTATCAACTAGTTGCTAATATGACTACAAACCAAATGTTAACCTCTTTCATCTCTGAAAACAGCAAGTGATATTAATTAAGATCACGATCTATAAATGTAATTCAGACCCACCAACACTTTTTTTTTAGTTTTTTTTTAATATATTTTATTTTACTTTATAATTTTTATATTAATTTACTTCACATCTCGAGAGTGGTCCCTCCCTCCCCTTCTCCAACTCTCCCCCACTTCCTTCCTTCCCCCTTTCCCTCTCCTTTTCCCCCCAGAAAAGGGGAGCCCCAATCCCACCCTCATAAAACCTTTTCCAGCACATCAAGTCACATCAGGACTGCTCTTATGTTCATCCCCTGAGGCCAGGCAAGGAAGTGATCCAACACTTTTTGTCTGTTAAAATAATATATAATTAAGTAAGAACAAAAATGACATTTATTCTGAAATTTAGTTATAACTACTAATAATATAGACTTATTAAAGACAAAATACTCAAATTTATTAAGTGATGATAACTTGTCACTTTCCCTTACATGTGACAATGAGAAGGGGCAAATAAATGAAATTTCATACACTGAGTTTATTCAATAGCAAACTCTATCTTGAATTTTAGCTGATTCCAATTCTATATAACTTTATCATAATATCATTGTTAAGTTCCATAATGAAAATAGCTTGCCTTACTCCTAACTCTTGAGATTAACTGTCTGCACAAACAAGTGGGGAATTATCTTTTTGTCAAATACTGTATGCACTCTTTTAACCATAATTCATAAAACAATGCATCAAGATTGGCATTGCAGTGCATTAACTGCAGAATCAGCTTAGTACTCCTCTTCTCATTGTCAACTAAGAATTGTGAAGATAAATGAACCCTGGAAATTTCAAGGTCTGGAATATTGTGCCAGCTGGTGCATGGAAGAAACAAATTCAATCAGGCTACCTGATGCTTCCTGCTGCTGCCTGGAGCACAGCACTCAGCAAGCTTGTAAAAGGAACCAATTTATCCTTGTCTTACTTGTGATTTAAGGGCCAAGGGAAAAAGGTCTTTAACTCTGCTGATAAGGAGGTAAAAATGTATAAGCAGGTGGAAACTTTATAATAGGCCTAATATGCTTCATTTTGGATACTGAGAAGGAATTTTGACAAGTGATTTTAACAGTTGTGGTTTAGCACATAGGAAATCTGGCATTGTACAATGGCTAATGTATAAAAGATAGAGATGCATTTTTCAAACTTTCCTTGTGCGCTTAACCCTCTGGTTTTTATAAAAGCTATGAGTCAACAGAATGATAAAAACAGGATTTCAGATGTTTGAATGAACTGCACTGTCTTACTAAGCATTTTAATTCATTTTGCATCTTTGCTTTTACATTTTTTCTGAAATCCATTTGTGTGAGAATCATGCATTAACTACCTACTCTGCAGTGAATGCTGTGCTGAATGTTCAAAATACAAAGTTAAATAAGATAGGCGTCCTCCTCCAGAGGGCTAAAGTTTCTAAAACATGAAGGTGCTGAAAACTAAAACACAGTTTTATCTATCAGTCTGCTATTTTACAAAACCATGTGGTAAAAGCAGAGAAAATATCAAGTGTGGAGGAGTCCAAGATGGCACCGACCAGAGCACCATATCTAAGGGGCAAAAGACCTGAAGTGGTGAGTGGAAGGGCAGGTGAAGCCAGAACATCAACACTGAGACTTCCTGGGCAAAAGGGGACAGCCAGTGAACTGGAACAGTTTGGATCCAGGTCACCTGTGGATGTCTCCGGAGACTGAAAATGGCAAATATTCAAGTGCCTTGCACTTCCCCTTACCCCAAGTATGGGCCTTCTTGCTTAGTGGAGGCAGCAGAGGTTGCCCCAAGAAGGAGCCTCAGTGCTCAGTGACTGAGACATCAGAGGCTGCTGCCCCACATACAGATCTCCCTGCCTGATAGCCAAACAGTAGACACCACTGAGGTGAAGGATCTCCTACACTCTCACTTGGCCCCTTGAGCCCAAATCTGAGGGTATAGAGAGATCAGGGGAAAACCTTGTGCTTTCTTATTATGCCTGCAATCAAGTAGGGGCACTTTCAAGTGAGTGCTTGCAAAGTCCCAGATCCAGGGCCCCTCTATAATAGCAGTCAGACATTGGATTCCTCCCACCCACTGTGGGCAACATAAGGATCCTTGGGAGAATATTCTCAACACTGAAGCCCCTGTTCAATGGGTGTCCCAGTGGAGTCCAGGCAATTGCTGGAGCCCAGACAGATCTGAATACCAGGAGGACAGTAGGACAGGCCTGTAAGCCACTGAGGTATTCAAGGCACCTGTGCATGCACATTGTGCCCTCAGACAGAGCCAGCACTCCCTCCTGCACTTAAGCTCTACCCTTGGAGACATCTATTTGCTCTAGCAACCTGTCCTTCAAGGCACACTTCAAAGCTCATGCCAGTGCTTACTCACATGTGCCTGCGAACTTCCTCCCTTAGCTACAGCTGAAACACCAACATCTATTCTTGAACTGGTAGTCCTCTCTTGTCTTCCTGAAAAATACTCTCAACACCACAGACAGATGGACCCAGTCTGAAGTACAAACTCCAGGAACAAACAGTGAAGATTAGAGGTAAGTAGATCGCTAGAGATCAGCCTAAGAACACACCCAACAAATATCAGGACATCATGGCTACATCAGCAACACACAAAACCAATGAATATTATGATTCATTGTAAACATAGGAAAATGATCTCAAGTCTATGCTAATCCAGTTATTAGAGGCACATAAAGAGGAAACAAACAAAGCTCTCAAAGAAATACAGGCAAATACAGCCACACAAATAGATGAACATAAAGAAGAAACAAATAAAAAAATAGAGGCCATCATGGAAAGACAGGAATCCACATTCAAACAGATGAAGGAAATGGTGCAAGGCATGAAAACAGAATTAGAATAAATAAAGAAAAAAACAAACAGAGAAAATCTTGGAGCTGGAGAAATTAGAGAAAAGGTCAGGAACCACAAAGGTAAAAGTCGCCAACAGAATACAAGAGGTGGAAGAGAGAATGATACATCTCTCAAAGTAAAAGTAAAATCAGAAAAGTTCCAAACACAAAACATCCAAGAAATCTAGGATCCCATGAAAAGACAAAACCTAAGAAGAATAGTAGATAAAAAAGAAGATACCAGGCTCAAAGATCCAGAAAAAATTTTCAAGAAACTCATAGAAAAACAATTTCCCAACTGAAGAAAAGAGATGTCCATAAACATAAAAGAGGCATACAGAGCACCAAATAGATTAAACCAGAAAAGAAACTCCTCGTGTCATATAATAGCCAAAACACTAAATCTACGGAAGAAAAAAAATATTAAAAGCAGCAAGGAAAAAGGGATAAGGAACATATAATGGTATACCTATTAAAATCACACCAGACTTCTCAACAGAAATTATGAAAGCCAGAACAGCCCAGGCAGATGTCTTGCATTCTCTAAGAGACCACAGATGGCAACCCAGACTACAATACCCAGCAAAGCTTTCAATCAACATAGATGGAGGAAACAAAATACTCCAAGACAAAACTAAACTTAATCAATATCTACGCAGCAACCCAAGCCCTATAGAGGATACTAGAAGGAAAACTGAAATCCAACGAAATCAACCACATCCAAGAAAACACAGAATATAGGTAACTCCACAACAAAAAATTAAAAGAAAACAAGCATAGAAACACAGTAACACCACCAACTCCACAAAAAAAAAAAAAGGAACTAACATTCATTGGTCACTATTATCTATCAACATCAATGGAATCAACTCTCCAATAAAAAGACACAGACTAACAGAATGGTTGCAGAAACAGGTTCTAACATTCTGCTATATCCAAGACACATATTCCTACAACAAAGATAAACACTAGTTCAGAATAAAGGGCTGGAAAAATATTTTTCAAGCAAACTGATGCAGAAAATAATCTGGAGTAGCTATCCTAATAGCTAATAAAATAGACTTTCAAACAAAATTGATGAAAAGGCACATTTCATTCTCATTAAAGGAAAAATCCAGCAGGAAGACATCACAATCCTGAACATCTATGCACCAAATACAAGAACATCTGCATTTGTAAATTGAGCATTATTAAAACTGAAATCACACATCGATACCAATATCTTAATAGTGAGAGACTTCAACACTGCACTCTCACCAAGGGACAGATCGTCTAGGCAGAAGCTAAATAGGGGAAATGGTACTTAGAGGGGTCTTAAAGAAAATTTAATAGATTTCTACAGAACTTTTCAACCAAACTCAAAAGAGTAAATCTTCTTTTCAGCACCTTATGGAACTTTCTCAAAAATTGACCATATAGTCGGCCACAATACAAGCCTCAACAGGTACAAGAAAATTGAAATAATACCTTGTACCCTATCAGACCACTGTGTCTTAAATCTAGACTTCAAAAACAATAGAAATGACAAAAGACTTACATACACATGGAAACTAAAAAACTCTCTCCTCAATGACAGCTTGATCAGGGAAAAAAATGAAAAAAGAAATTAGAGAATTTCTAAAATCGAATGAAAATGAAAAAAAGGTAAAAATATCGAAACCTATGGGACACAATGAAAGCAGTGCTAAGAGTAAAGTTCATAGCACTAAGTGCCTCCAGGAAGAAAATGGAGACATCTCATACAAGCAAGTTAATGGACACCTAAAATCCCTAGAAAAACGAAGGAGACACACTCAAAAGGAGTAGACGGTTGGAAATACTCAAACTCAGAGCTGAAATCAATGAATTAGAAACAAAGAAAACAATTCAAAGAATCAGTGAGACCAAGAGCTGGTTCTTTGAGAAAAATCAACAACATAGACAAACCTGTAGCCAAACTAACTAAAAGGCAGAAAGAAACTACCCAAATCAGCAAAATCCAACCTGAAAAGGGGGACATAGCAACAGACACTGAGGAAAACCAAACAATCAATAGATCTTATTACAAAAGTCCATATGCCACAAAATTTAAAAATCTAAATGAAATGGACAATTCTATTGATAGATTCCATTTACCAAATTAAATCAAGATCAGGTAAATAGATTAAATAGTCCTATATCCTTCAAGGAAATAGAAGTAGTCATCAAAAGTCTCCCTGCCAAAATAATAATAATAATAATAATAATAATAATAATAATAATAATACTCAGGGCCAATGGTTTCAATGCAAAATTCTACCAGACTGTCAAAGAAGAGCTAACACCAATACTCTTCAAACTATTCCACAAAATAGAAACAGAAGGAACATTACCAAACCCATTCTATGAAGCCACAGTCACCTTGATACCTAAACCACACAAAGACCCAACAACAAAAAAATAAATAAAAATTCAGACCAATCTCTCTTATGAACATTGATGCAAAAATACTCATTCAAGTACTTGCAAAGCAATTCCATGAACACATAAAAGATATCATCCACCATTACCAAGTAGGCTCCATCCCAGGCATACAGAGGTGGTACAATATACAGAAATCCATCAACATAATCCATCATATAAACAAACTGAAAGAGGAAAATCACATAATTATTTCCTTAGATGCCGAAAAAACGTTTGACAAAATCCAACACCCATTCATGTTTAAAGTCTTGAAGAGATCAGGGATTCAAGGCACATATCTAAACATAGCAAAGCCAATACACAGCAAGCTTAAAGCCAACATAAAACTAAACAGAGATAAACTTAAATCAACCCCACTGAAATAAGAGACAAGGCAAGACTGCCTACTCCTTCTGTAGCTCTTCGACATATTACTTGAAGTCATAGCTAGAGCAAAAACACAACTAAAGGAGATCAAGGGGATACAAATCGAAAGGAAGAAGTCAAAGTATCACTATTTGCAGATGATATGAAAGTATACATGAGTGACCCAAAAAATTCAACTAGAGAACTCCTTCAGCAAAGTGGCTAGATACAAAATTAACTTAAAAAATCTGTATCCCTCCTGTACATGAAAGACAAAAGGGCTGAGGAAGAAATTAAGAAAACAACACCCTTCACAATAGCCACTAATAACATAAAGTACCTTGGTGTGATTCTAATCAAGCAAGTGAAAGACCTGTTGGAAAAAACTTCAAGTCTCCGAAGAAAAAAATTGAAGAAGATATCAGAAGATGGAAAGATCTCCCATGCTCATGAATCAGTAGAATTAACATAGTGAAAATGGCCATCCTGCCAAAAGCAATCTACAGATTCAAAGCAATTCCCATCAAAATACCAACACAATTCTGTACAGAACTTGAAAAAACAATTCTCAATTTCATATGGAAAAAAAAAGCAGAATAGCAAAAACAATCCTGTAAAACAACATATCTTCTGGAAGTATCTCCATCCCTGATCTCAAGCTATACTACAGAGCAAAAGTAGTAAAAACTTTATGGTACTGGCATAGAAACTGAATGGTGGATCAAGGGAATCAAATAGAAGACGCCAAAATAAACCCATACACCTATAGAAACCTGATTTTTCACAAAGAAACCAAAACCATACAATTTAAAAATGACAGCATCTTCAACAAATAGTGCTGGTCTAGCTGGATATCTACAAATAAAAAAAATTCTAATAGATCCATATTTATCACCCTGTACGAAACTAAAGTTCATGTGGAGTAAAGATCTCAACATAAAACCAGACACAATAAATCTGTTAGAAGAAAAAGTGGGGAAGAGCCTTGAACTCATCAGCAGAGGACACAACTTCCTGATCAGAACAACAAAAGAACAAGCTCTAAGATCAACAATCAATAAATGGGACCTCATGAAACTGAAAAGCTTTTGGAAAGCAAAGGACACAGTCATCAGAGCAAAATGACAGCCTACAGTTTGGGAAAGGATCTTCACCAATCCTATATCTGACAGAGGGCTAATATCCAGAATACATAAAGAACTCAAGAAGTTAAACAGCAACAAATCAAGTAATCCAATTTAAAAATGGGATATGGAGCTCAATAGAGAATTCTCAATAGAGGACTATAATGGCAGAGAAACGCTTAAAGAAATATTCAGTGTCCTTAGTCATCAGGGAAATGCAAATCAAAATGACCTTGAGATTTCACCTGACACTCATCAGAATGGCAAAGATTAAAACCTCAAATGACAATACATACTGAAGAGGATACGGAGAAAGAAGAACCCTACTCTATAGCTGGTGGGAATATAAACTTGTACAGCCACTTTGGAAATCAATCTGGCAATTTCTCGGACAATTAGGAACAGTGCTACCTCAAGATCCAGCGATACCACTCCTAGGCATACACACAAAATATGCTCAAGTACACAACAAGGACATTTGTTCAACCATGTTCATGGTCCCTATTAATAGGAACAGGGGCTGGCTCTTTCATAACCTTCCCCTGACAGGGGAGCAGCCTTACCAGGCTACAGAAGAAGACAATGTAGGCAGTCCTGAAGAGACCTGATAGGCTAGTGTCAGATGGAAGGGGAGGAAGACCGCCCCTATCAGTAAACTGGGGAAGGGGTATAGGAGGAGGTAAAAAAAAAAAAGGGAGGGTGGATTGGGAGGGGACGAAGGAGGGAGCTACAGCTGGGGTACAAAGATAATAAACTGTAATAAATAAATAAATATATACAAATCACTCAAAAATTATGTAGTGTGACTGTAAAAGTGGTGTAGAAATAACATTTAATCTAGGATGGAAATGAGTATGACTTTTCAGTCTACAAAGAATTGTCTGAATATGTTCATTATTCAAATGTTCACATGTAGGAAAATATATATAAGTTCAATTTAATCATGATTATCCTGCAAGATACAGCCTCCTGCTTCTCTCTGATCTGATTTCTCCCTTGGAGATCTGTTCCACTGCCATGATCTCAACCATCCTCCACCCTCTCAGGTAATAAATTAACCTTATGGTCTTAGATTTTTGATAGAATCTGTAGCTATTTGAGGTAGTAATTTCTAAAAGAAAGGTTTATTTTGGCTCACAGCTTTGGATAGAGGGAAATTCCAGACTGAGTTTAAGGGTAAAGTACTCATGCTGCATCATATCATGAAAAGGACAGGAATAAGCAGGCTTGTGCTTAAGGGGCAAACTCACAAAGAGGCAGTGTCGTATTATAACAACCCTCTCAAGTAAGAGCAAATCTAGTCCTGTAACAGCAAGATTTCACTCCTTCTCTCTAGAATTAAGCCACTCATATAAGAAAGGCATTAATATCTCATAAAGTTCTCATCTGCCAACACAGCAGCAGAAATCAAATTTCAATATGACTATGAAAAGAGGCAAAGCACACTCCAATTACAGCACTTACTCTCTGCCTTATGTTAAACAACTGTACTAAGATGTCCTACCATTATTTCAGATTTAGCATAATAGAAAAATTACCACCCGAATCCCCAAGACAGTTCTTGCCTACTCTATTTTTGCTCTCCCACTTTTAAATTCACTCAAATATAAAACTCTGGTGTTACCTGTGACACTGTTTCCTTCTATACAATGAAAAATGTCACCAAATTTTCTCAAATCCTCTGAAATCAGTGTACTTTTACCTTTTCACCCCAGCCATGCAGTCTCAGCATATATAATATAGTTAAAGTGCAACAGTGCCCTCTCAGTTGTTATCTAGTTCTATAACCCTCCAATATCCTGGTCAAAAATGAGGAACTTCCTTTGTGTACAAGATCATTGCTAAATAAAAGCATGTCGAGGTAATTTTTCCAAATCATTATTTTCATAAAAGTTCTGTGTATCAAGTCAATATCTGTTTGTAAATATGAAGTGAAGCTCCTTAACCAGGCATTAACAATTCTCCTCTATAAGTTGTGAAAATATGTTTCTTTCATTTTTCTTCCTGAAGTACCCTACATGTAGACCTATAAAATATAGACCTGAAATCATACCTTTACTTACCCACCCTATGATATCACTTTTCAAATTCATTCTGATTCATTTCCATCCTTTAAGTTGCTGTAATTCACATTGAAAGTTTATTACATCCTTTTCTCTATTGTTTACAATATATGTACTACTGTATAAACCCTTAAGTTGAAACATATGAAACTGATAGTATTCTAACAAATTTTACCCAAAAATTAATTAGTAAAATAACAGTTTCAAGCAACTCATCATGATAAATGTCACTTTGTTATTTACCTGAGTTCCTAGAGTGTAGGGTATATAATACGATCAGTTTACTTTATCATCCTTATCTGTAAGCTGAACAAGTGGATGAGAAAAATAGTAATTTCATAGAGGATAGACAGCAGTCTCCCTCCAATCTGATAGTCCCTTATCACTTATCATAGTTTAGACTTAGTCAGATTAGCACTTGCACACTGAAAACAATATTTTCTGCTTCACTTAGAAGAAGGTGGCCCATTTGGACAGGATGCTTCAAGTCATAACCCTCTGGCTACCACAATAGGTTCTGTAATAGTTTCCAAGAGCTGCTATAATAAGATACCAAAAACATTTAAAATAACAGAAATATTATTTTGTAGTTCTGAAGTTGTAAGTCTGAAATCAAAGTTTCTATGTAGCCATGCTCATGGAAACCCTGCATTTAATAGTTCCTTGCCTCCTCTTAGTTCCTGAAGGTAACTGTCAAGCATTGGTGATCCTTGACTTTAATGGGCAACATTTCAATTGCTGCCTCCATCAGCATATAATAATCATTCTCCACTCATTTTTCTGTGTCCTACTCTCTTCCCTCCACATTGGATTAAGGATCTAAATGGTATTATAAACTCATATTCACTGATTAAATTTTCAATGACCCTATTTCTGGTTTTCATTAGTTAATTTTTTATTAATTACAATTTATTCACTTTGTATCCCAGCTGTAGCCCCCTCCCACATTCCTTCCCAATTCCACTCTCCCTCTTCTCCTCCCATGCCCCTTCTCCAGTCCGCTGATAGGGGAGGTCCTCCTCCACTTCCATCTGACACTAGCTTATCAGGTCTCATCAGGACTATCTGCACTGTCTTCCTCTGTGGCCTGATAAGGCTGCTTTCCCCCTCATGGGGAGGTAATCAAAAAGCCATCCACTGAGTTCATGTCAGAGACAGCCCCTGTTCCCATTAGTAGGAAACCCACTTGGACACTGAGCTGCCATGGGTTACAAAAAAATTCAGCTAGTTACAGATTCCATCTTGAAAGGTAAAGTTCATCTAAACTGAGAACAGCATGATTTTCATATACATGCATACATGCATACATACATACCTAAACACACCACACACACACACACACACACACACAAAACACAGATGTGAGACAAGGGATCACTATAGAACTCTAGTTGACATTGAGCTAAGACTCCTAGTTGTGGGGGATACAGAGCCTGAACTGGTCATTTCCTATAACCAGACAAGATTTTCAGTGGAAGGTTTGGGGCACAAACCCAGCCACAAAGCCTTAGACATACAATTTTTCTTGCCAGCATGATGTACTGGGGTAATGGTGGCACAGAAATTGTGGGAGTGGCTAACCAGTGACTGGTTCAACTTAAGACCCATGTCACAAGAGGAGCCTACCTCTGACACCAACTGGAAGACCAGAAACCATAGGCTAGAATGCTCAGAGACCTGGGACAGAACCAATACAACTGGCCAAGAATAAAATGTCAATAAAATGATACCTAATGATATTCTCCTATACTTATAGATTTGTGCCTAATCCAATTGTTATCAGAGAGACTTCATCTGGCAACTGATGGAAATAGATACAGAGACCCACAGTCAAACATTAGGCAGAGTTTGGGAAATCTTACTGAAGAGGGGGAAGAAAGATTGTAGAAGCTAGTGGGGTCAAGGATACCACAAGAAAAAAAAACATAGAATCAAGTAAGCAGAGCTCATAGAGGCTTACAGAGACTCAACAACAATCAGGAAGCCTGTGTTAGAGTAACATAGGCCCTTTGTATATATGTTATAGTTGTTTAATTTAGTTTAGTTTTTTTTTTTTGTGTGTGTGTGTGTGTGTGTGGAAATTCTACCAGAGATATCAGGGGCTGTTTCTAATGCTTTTGCCTGTTTGGGGGACCCTCTCCTTCCTACTAGGTTGTTTTGTTTAGCCTTAATACAAGGGGTATTGTAACTCATTGCAACTTAATATGCCATGTCTGGTTGATATCCCTGAGAGGTCTGCCCTTTTCTGAAGAGAAATAGAGGTGGAGTGAATGGAGAGAGATGGAGAGAAATAGATGAGGTAGGGACAGAGGGAGGGGAGACTGTGGTTGGGGTGTAATATATGAAATAATAAATTAATAATTAAAATAAAATTTAAAAAGGAAGGAAGAGAAAAAGAAAGAAAAAAATCTACAGGTTATTGTATTAAATCATAGGAAACTTAAACATTTTTACTGTAAGGTTAAATTGCTGGTAGTGTCTGCCTCACATATACACATTCAGTCTCTAGAATCATAAAAATTGTTCTTAAAAAGTAAAATTTATATTTCTATGAATTTCAGCACAACTATAGATACAGTACAAGAGAAAGATTGGTTTTATTATCAATGCTGTTAGGAAAGTGAAAGTTTAAAAATTCTTTCTTTGCTAAGATGCTTTCAAAAACTATTTTAAAATAGTTTGCATTTACTGACAGAGTAGAAGATATGAAACATTGTGTTGCTAGAAACGATACTTAGAAAAAAAGTTACTGCCTTTTAAAAAGGTTTTTTTTTTAGAAAGCAAAAGTGCTTAAAATAGCATCATTCCTAAATGCTTTAAATAGTCGACAAAATAATTACAACAATAAAGTTAAGCATCCACTTACAGAAAATGAAAAGAAAATTATCAGGATATAGATGACCTCAGCAACACTGGCAGCCTACTTGATCTGATTGGCATTTATAGGACTATTTTTTTTTTCAAATGCATGCCAGGACAGACCACCTTCTAGACCATAAAGCAACAGATTTAAACCATGCAAACAAAATCTTTTAAGAACAAGAGAATTGAACCATTTATAAACTTTAAGTAGAACACATCTAGTTCCTGCTGATTTCTTCAAGACAGTTCATTAAAGTTAAGTATTCCCAAGGCCATGGAAAGCAAAAAAGAGCAAACAGATTGTGGAAGCTGAAAAGTAAATGAACAGTCAGTTCTTGATGTATCAAAACTGAAAATGCTGATACCCAGGAAGCAGCACAGTAGGAACCATATCTTACAGAAAGAGTAAGATTTGTCCTTTACTAACTTCTGAAGACACAACACAGATAAACGAAAATGAAGTCAGATGCAGTGACATAATGAAACGTTCTCCTTTCATTCCATAAAGCCACGTTAACTCACTCCCTAACCGTGAAATAACAGTATTTATAATAGTATATATACTCTGCAGAAAAAAGACTCAGCTTTGTCATTCTCAGGCAGAGTTGAAAACAGTGTACAATATAAACTGCGTTTGGAGGAAAAAAAAAAAAAACTGAGTGAACACTTGCAAGCAAAGAAGTGAGGAGAAAAGAATATAATGTGGGACTCACTGTGACACACTACAGCTTCCAAAAAATAGTTCTTTTTCTTTGGAACAGGGTGGGGGTTGCAAGGGCAGAGGGTGGATATGAAGGTAGACGAGTGAGATAAGGGTGCATGATGTGAAATTTACAAAGATTCAATAAAATGTTAAATAAAAATTAAAGATTTCTAACCTTCTTCCTTCACTAAGTTCTCAAATTGTAGCGGCCAGACTTAGACACTCGGGGAGAAAATGTGAAGAACACTTTTCTACAAAATCTGACTCACAGAACGAACTGTTTGTTTGTTTGTTTGTTTTGTTTTGTTTTTTTTTATTTTTTTTTCAATGCAGTTTATTCAGGAACCTTGAACAATCCTCAGACCCTGGGGAAAGCCAGCCCACAGCTTAAATAGCCTCTGGGTAGCCAACTCAGGCGTGCCACGTGGGCAATACAGATAGGTCCACATACATGGAAGCAAGCTAGATCCTCAGCCTTGCCAAATGTGGAATTGTTCGTGACAGAGAGCACTCACCATCGGGAAGATGGAAGGCGGAAACCAGCTCCATCTTTAAGGCATAGCATTCCGCAGCTCTCTACAGTTCCCCCTTTTTGTTTTAGACGCATCAGGCAAGAGTAGAGGTCTGTTTTTTAATTGACATGATGGACTCTGTTTGCAAGTATGTCTATCCAAAAGTTACAATTAAGCCTTTAAATCAAGTTACCAGTGAGGTTGTTTGTTTTATGGAATTGAAATGTGCAAGCGAACAGTCTCATACTGATGTGGAGCTCATACACTCACCTAGACATTTGAAAAGCAATTTGGAAGTAGTTCACATACAATAAAGGGGGCTTAAATAAAAGTCTTATTTACCTGAACAGGAAATGAGAAAATATGACTTTCACAAGAGAACAAAATACTATGAAAAGAAGGATCAAAGAATTTAAAGACCTCATGAAAATAGAGGAGATAATACAAGACAATTCAAAATTTTAGCAAAAGAATTGAAAATATTTTTACAGATATTTTAAAAGAATCAAAGAAAAAGAATAGAAAAGAAAAAAAAGTAAAGAACATTACAGTGCTCCTCTAAGAGTTTTGGCATCCTAAAAAGAAGAGGGAAAGAAAGAAAAGAAGGAAGGAAGGAAGGAAGGAAGGAAGGAAAGAGGGAAAGAGGGAAGGAAGGAAGGAAAGAAGGAAGGAAGAAAGGAATGAAGGGGGAGGGAAGGAAGGAAGGAAAGAAGGAAAGAAGGAAGGAAAGAAAGAAAGAGAGAGAGAGAGAAAGAAAGAAAGAAAGAAAGAAAGAAAGAAAACAAGGAAGGAAGAAGTTATTTAAAATATTATTCAAAAATTCTCCTATACGGCTAGAAAGATTGCTAAGTGGTTAAGAGCACTGGCTGCTTTTCTAGAGGAGCCAGGTTCATTTCCCAGCATCCACATAGTAGCTTCCAAACATGTGTAACTCCAATCCCAGGGGATCTGATTTTTTTTTCTGGACTCTGAAGCCATAGACATGCACAGGATGCACAAACATACATGCAAGCAAATCACCTATACACATAAATATATAAGTATTTCCTAAACCTAAGGAACCTGAGTTTCTAGATAGAAATATCCTATTGGACAAAACAGATTCCTCCCAAATCACATCATTATAAAATAGAAACACTAAGGAGAAGATTCCTAATGTTTTCAGACAGGAAAAATAGATTTCACTTAAAATGAAAATTACTTCAGACCTTCTAGCAGTATTACTGAAAATTAGAAAGCAATGAAGTAGGGTACAGTCTTTTAAATTCTCATTAAATAGCCTCTATCCTACAGTTAAATTTTTGTCTTTACTTTTGAAAACTTAATACATGTATATAATGGAATTTGGTCAATATCTACCTCTTCCAACTTCTCTAGATCCACTAGAATATGTTGGATCCCTCTCAACTTTATGTCTTCTTTAACTATACCTTCTAAGTTAAAGTAACACTGTTCATATGTTCTCAAGTATGGAGCCATTATTACTGGAACATGGGAGAGGACCAGTGACAATATCCTCAGTAAGGAATAGTTTTACCTCCACCAACAACTATACACTGCCAATAGCTACTGCAACCCTGATCTAAACCATATTTATATAGCCAGGTAAGTTAAAGTGTATAAATAACATCTAAAACTTAATGTTTGAGAAACTTTTATAGAGAAGTTATTAAGGGAGTTGGTCTAATAATGAGAGTACTGCAGGGTACTAAAATCCAGTAGACAAGAGGAAAGGATGACACTCTCCAGAGAGTACAAATTAAACAACTACCAAGCCAGGAACACAAAAACTTTTCAAAAGGCCATATAAGTGATTTTCCAAGAAGAAACTAAGTACTCAATGCACGTGTGTATATTGAGAAGACATTGAAGTTAAATTACAGGTAAGAATGTAGAAAAATAAGCAAATATAAAAACAAGGCAATTATTAGCTCTGAAGAAAATTAAAGGATTTTCTAGGAAAGAAAGCAGAGCAATCAGCTGTGACTAACCATTCCTTGGATCACAACCTTGGCTGAATATTAGAATTGCCTATGAAGCTTTGCACAAATATGCCCAAGCCACACATGGATGATTACACCAGAAATAGGCACTGGTATTTTTAAGGTCTCCAGGCATTGTAAATGGACAGGCAGTATGACACTGATTATTTAGAATATGCTGAAAATTGATGTAAGCAAGACTATAATAAATTGGAAGCCTAGAGAGTGAGTAGAAAGGTGTGTGGTGGGGCAAGAATGGGGAATAGTGACACAGAAAGAGAATTATCGACTTCTTTGATAGGAAATCAGTTTGAAATAGCCCAAGCTGAGCCTTAAAAGATGTAGACTGATTAACAGGAATATAACAAATTTCATGATTTCTTTGTTTTTAATAATTGTGTAGTATTCCATTGTGTAAATATACCACAATTTCTGTATCCATTCTTCAGTTAAGAGGCATCTAGGCTGTTTCCAGATTCTGGTTATTACGAATAAAGCTGCTTTGATCATAGTTGAGCAAGTGTCCTTGTTGTATGGTAGAACATCTTTTGGGTATATGCCCAGGAGTGGTATAGCTGGATCTTGAGGTAAAGATATTCCCAATTTACTGAGAAAACAACAAATTGATTTTCAAAGTGGTTGTACAAGTTTACACTCCAGCCAGCAATGAAGGAGGGTTCCCCTTTCTCCACATGCTCGCCACCATTTGCCATTCCTTGAGATTGATCTTAACCATTCTGACCAGTGTGAGATTGAATGTCAGAGTAACTTTAATTTGCATTTCACAGATGACCAAGGACTTTCGGCATTTCTTTAAGTCCTTCTAGGCCATTCGAGGTACCTCTCTTGAAAATTCTCTGTTTAGTTCTGTGAAAGACCCACTGTATGGAAGAGTGCCAACTCCTGACACTATGAACAGTACTCACTTTCTACCTTTGGTCATTTCCCCCTGGCAGGACTGCCTTGCTGGTCCACAGGTGAAAAGGACATGTTCAGTCCTGATGCAACATAATGAGCAGGGGTGGATGGGAAAAGGAGCTCCCCTTTTCTGAGGAATAAGTGAGAAGGAAGGAGCATGGAGGGAGGGGAGGACTTGGAGGGGAGGGCAGAAGAGATCACAACAAGGATGTAAAGTGAATAAAAAATAAATAAATTTTAAAAAGAATGTTCAATAACAAGTAGTAATGACGACTTCAATTCTGATTACATGTGATTCATTTAAATAAAGCATTTGCATATAGAGGAAAAAAGGTACAAAATAATTGATTCACCTAACACAATGAGTGTGGTGGTCCATGAAAAGTAGAAAACGGAAGGGTGCTCAGTGTAACTCACAACCTGCCTTGTAGAAAGGCTTTAGTCTAAACTGTATACATGTATGAATAAATTTTAAAAAGTAAATTAAAATTTAAATATGGTTAAAGTAATTTTAAAACTTGATTAAGAAAACCTTGAGCTGAGCAACACAACACATAGATATATGTATATAGAGAATAAACACACACGCACATATACATATATACATACACATACACTCCACACACTGAAACCATTAGGTGACACATGAGTGACAGGTAATAATATCAAATAAAATTGTAAAATGTGAATCCATCAATATAATCTACCACATAAACAAACAGAAGGAAAAAAAACACACATAATCATCTCCTAAGATGATGAAAGAGCATTTGACAAAATCCAACACCCATTTATGTTTAAAGACTTGGAGAGGTCAGGGATACAAGGCACATTTATAAACATAGTAAAGCCAATATACAGCAAGCCTATAGCTAACATCAAACTAAATGGAGAGAACATTAAATCAAACCCACTGAAATCAGAGACAAGGCAAGGCTGCCCACTCTCTCCTTATCTCTTCAACATAGTACTTACAGTCCTAGCTAGAGCAATAAGACAACCAAAGGAGATCAAAGGAATACAAATTGGAAAGGAAGAAGTCAAAGTATCACTATTCACAGATGATATTGTAGTAAACGTGAGTGAACACAAAAATTCTACCAGAGAACCCCTTCAAATGATAAATGCCTTCAGCAAAGTGGCTGGATACAAAATTAACTTAAAAAAAATCAGAAGCCCTCCTGTATACCAAAGAAAAAAGAGCTGAGAAAGAAATTAGGGAAACAACACCCTTCACAATAGCAACTAATATAGAGTACCTTGGTGTGACATAACTAAGCAAGTGAAATACCTGTATGAAAAAACTTCAAGTCTCTGAAGAAAGAAATTGAAGAAGATATCACAAGATGGAAAGACCTCCCACACTTATGGTTTGGCAGTATTAACACAGTGAAAATGGCCATCATAGCAAAAGCAATCTTCAGATTCAATGCAATTCCCATCAAATACCAACAAAATTCTATACAGAACTTGAAACAACAATTCTCAAATTCATGAAGAAAAAGAAAAACAAACAAATAAAAAACAGAATTGCTAAAACAATCCTGTACGATAACAGATCTTCTAGAGGTATCTCCATTCCTATCTCAAGCTCTAATATAAAGCCACAGTAATAAAAACTGCATGATCCTGCCAGAGAAACAGAAACAGAATGGTGGCTCAATGGAATCGAATACAAGACTGAGAAATGAACCCACATATCTATGGATACTTGATTTTTAACAAAGAAGCCAAAACCAAACAACAGGAAAAAAAGATAGTATTTTTAACAAATGGTATAGGTCAAACTGGATGTCTACATGTAGAAAAATGCAAATAGATCTATACTTATCACCCTGCACAAAACTAAAGTCCAAGTGGATCAAAGACCTCAACATAAAACCAGACACACTAAATCTGTTAGAAGAAAAAGTGGGGAAGAGCCTTGACCTCATTGGCACAGGAGACAACTTCCTGAAGACAACACCAGCAGCACAGGCTCTAAGATCAACAATCAATAAATGGGACCTCATGAAACTGAAAAGCTTCTGTAAAACAAAGGACACTGTCAGTAGAACAAAACAACAGCCTACAGATTGGAAAAGGATCTTTACCAACCCTCAGCCTGAAAGAGGGCTAACATCCAGAATATAGAAAGAACTCAAGAAGTTAAACACCAACAAATCAAGTAATCCAATTTAAAAATGGGGTAAAGAGCTAAACAGAGAATTCTCAGTAGTGGAATATCAAATGGCAGGGAAACACTTAAACAAGTGTTCAACATACTTAGTTATCAGGGAAATGCAAATCAAAACGACCGTGAGATTTCACCTTACTCCCATCAGAATGGCCAAGATGAAAAACTCAAGTGACATAACATGCTGGAGAGGTTGTGGAGAAAATGGAACACTCCTCCATTGCTGGTGGGAATGCAAACTTGTACGACCACTCTGGAAATCAATCTGGCTCTTTCTCAGACAACTAGGAATAGTGCTTCCTCAAGATCCAGCCATACCACTTCTAGGCATATATCCAAAAGATGCTCAAGTATACAACAAGGACATTTGCTCAACCTTGTTTGTAGCAGCTTTATTTGTAATAGCCAGAATCTGGAAAAAACCCAGATGTCCCTGAACGGAGGAATAAATACAGAAATTGTGGTTCATTTACTCAATGGTATACTACTCAGCTATTAAACACAAGGAAAGCATGAAATGTGCAGCAAATAGTGGAAACTAGAAAAGATCATCTTGAGAGAGGTTACCCAGAAGCAGAAAGACACACATGGTATATATTCACTTGTAAGTGGATTTTAGACATATAATATAGGATAAACATATAAAGAACTAAAGAAGTTAAAAAGCAATAAAGCAAGTAATCCAATTAAAAATGGTGTACAGAGCTAAACAGAGAATTCTCTGTAGAGGAATATAGAATGGCAGAGAAACACTTAAAGAGATGCTCAACATCCTTAGCCATGTAAAATCATTCACTCAGTCAGTCTCAAGATTTAAGAATCATTCTCAGTGGACTTGGAAAGGGGCAGGAAGTAGATGAGGGAGGGAATGTGGGGTTGGGAGGGAATGAGAGAGCAGGATATAGCTGGGATACAGAGTTAATAAAATGTAACTATTTGGTCCTTGTGGAGCTCCTATCCTTTCCCCATCAGACTAACTCCCCTTCTTTCTTATGATTCCCTGTACTCTGCCAAAGGTTTGGTCATGAGTCTTTGCTTTGAAAACACTGCTAGAGTCTTTCAGATGCGCTCAGTAGACTCCTGTCATACGTTCAATGCACATCCCATCTGTCTTTCTAAACGAGGATTGATCATCTTACCCCATGTCCGCTCAATTGATTATCTTTTTTAGGTGTATAGATTTCATTATGTTTATCATATCTTATAGGTCTATATAAGTGAGTATATCCCATGTTTGTCTTTCTCCTTCTGGGATATTTCACTCAGAATGATCTTTTCTAGATCCCACCATTTGCCTGCAAATTTCATGATTTCCTCCTTTTTGATTGCTGAGTAGTATTCCATTGTATAAAAATACCACAATTTCTGTACCCATTCCACCGTTGATGGACATCTGGGTTGTTTCCAGGTTCTGGCTATTACAAATAGAGCTGCTATAAACATGGTTGAGCAAGTGTCCTTTTTGTGTACTTGAACAAACTTTGGGTATATACCTAGCAGTGGTATAGCTGGGTCTGGAGGAAGCACTATTTCTATTTGTCTTAGAAAGCGCCAGATAGCTTTCCAGAGTGGTTGTACCAGTTTACATTCCCACCAGCAGTGGAGCAGGGTTCCCCTTTCTCCACAACCTCTCCAGCATGTGTTATCGCTTGAGTTTTTCATCTTGGCCATTCTGATGGGTGTAAGGTGATATCTCAGGGTCGTTTTGATTTGCATTTCATAGGAGCTCCACAAGGACCAAATATATCTGGGCACAGGGTCTTTTCTGAGACTGACATTCAACCAAGGACCATGTATGGATATAACCTAGAACCTCCACTCAGATGTAGCCTGTGGTAGCTCAGTAACCAATTGGTTTCCCAAAGTGAGGGGAACAGGGACTATTTCTAACAGGAACTCGATGACTGGCTCTTTGGTCTCCCCACCCCCGAAGGGAGGAGCAGTCCTGTTAGGCCACAGAGGAGGGCTTTGCAGCCAGTCCTGAAGATACCTGATAAAACAGGATCAGATGAATGGGGAGGAGGTCCCCCCCATCAGTGGACTTGGAAAGGGGCACGGTGGAGATCGGGATACGGCTGGGATACAGAATTAATAAAATGCAACTGATAAAAAAATAAATAAATAATAATAAAAAACAAAAAAATACATAAATAAAATGTAACTAATAATAAAATTAAAAATTTTAAAAATTTTTAAAAAGTTACATTCAAACAGATGTGGGCTTATAGGAAATATTATGAGAAGCCTTAACCCCCTCGTTGGAACATCCTGCTTCAGTTCTAGAACTAGCACAAGACGTGCTCCATGCCAATTGACTAACTCCATGTTTTCCTCCACTTTTGAAAGTCATTTAAAGTTCTTAAATTATTTTTTCCCTTTTTTTAAAATTTTTCATCAATTACACTTTATTCATTCTACATCCCCCCATAAGCCCCTCCCTCCTCCCCTCCCAATCCCACCCTCCCTCCTCCCTCTGATTGCATGCCACTCCCAAGTCCACTAATAGGGGAGGTTCTCCTCTCCTTTCTGATCTTAGTCTGTCAGTTCACATCAAAAGTGGCTGCATTGTCCTCTACTATGGCCTGGTAAGGCTGCTCCCCCCCCCAGAGGGAGGTGATCAAAGAGCAGGCCAATCAGATTATGTCAGAGGCAGTCCCTTTTCACATTACTATGTAACCCAGGGATCCCCCATTTTTATTCATTATTAGCCAGATAGAGCCAAGTAATTGTGGTAATGATACTTGCTTTTTTGCCCAATGCTGGAATGCTAGTAAATTTAGGTATGCCCTGGTTACTCGCATGCCTCACTGGGTGCCTGTGCCCATTGATGCCCCTCACGCTATGACTCTCTTCAGACAGAAAAGAGATCTTGGAACTACAGCCACCATTGTTACTACCATCTCATTGGCGGCTGTTGGAGCTACCACCGGGGCATTAGCCATGAGTCATACTGGGCAGACTGCTCAGACGCTGAATAATCATTTAGCCAATGTAGCTCATGCCTTAGTTGTACATAAAGGAATTAATGCTCAACTAAAAAGAAGCTTGATGGTGTTCAATCAGAGGATTGACCTCGTGCAGGAGCGAATTGATACCCTATGGCAAATCGCTCAACTTGGCTGTCAATGAAAATATGCTGGACTTTGAGTCACTAGCATATAACATGAGAATTTTTCCTGTGCTGCAAATCTGTCTAAACAATTGTCGAGCTATATTTTAGGTAATTGGACTGGAGAATCCGATACTACGATGGAGCAGCTGAGAGTGGCCATTGTCACAGTAAATTCTACCAGAGTGGACGCAGGACTAGCCACAGGATTATCAACATGGATTGCTTCAGCCATGAATCATCTGAAGGAATGGGCGGGCATGGGAGCGTTAGCAGGCCTTCTGGTGTTGGTCTCCTTGGTTTGTCTGTGATATATATGCAAGATTAGAGTCTCACAACAGCGTAATGCAGCCATGACCATTCAGGCCTTTACAGCCATTGAAGCAGGACGGTCTCCCCAAGCATGGTTGGCTACCATAAAAAGCTAAAATGTTACGCTCAGGATGCGAGGCTAAGCACTGCACTCAGGGTCAGCCTCTTTGGACCCAGAGAAGAGCAAGTCTGATTGCATGCAGGTTGATGTCCCAGGTCCCGCCTCTGAGAAAAAGGTATCAGACGGGTCTGATGCTCTTTGGGTGGATGACACCTAAATGAACATCGGTACAAAGTCCCAATTTATTTCTAATATCAGAGATCAGACCTCTACTCTTGCCTGATGCGTCTAAAACAAAAAGGGGGAACTGTAGAGAGCTGCGGAATGCTATGCCTTAAAGATGGAGCTGGTTCCCGCCTTCCACCTTCCCGATGGTGAGTGCTCTCTGTCACGAACAATTCCACATTTGGCTTAGCCTGAGGATCTGGCTTGCTTCCATGTATGTGGACCTCTCTGTATTGCCCACGTGGCACGCCTGGGTTGGCTACCCAGAGGCTATTTAAGCTGTGGGCTGGCTTTCCCCAGGGTCTGAGGATTGTTCAAGGTTCCTAAATAAACTGCATTGAAAAAAAAAAAGTTTAATGAACCCTTTTTGGTGTTAGTATCATCTGTGCTGTAAGGCAGGCATTCATTAAATACTTATTGAATAAATGAAAATAATCACCTAAAAAAAGTTACATTCAGAAAAAATTTGTCTGTGTTATAGGGATGTATCTTAAATAAATACCTAGAGATGATGTACGTAAATTAGATAATGCAAGTAGCTCTTTGCCTTAGTGATATCTTCCTTGAAACTCCTGTACCATGAGAGTCAAATGTAGGAAGAAGTAAATATGCAGGCTGAAGAGCAAGAGAAGAAAGATGAGGCAGAGGTCCAGGTAAATTAACCTGGCCACCCACGAAACCTGGAGGGGTAGAGGAAAGGGATGCTGAAGGACAGAGTAGTGGTACAAGTTGTTGGACCACATCTTCCTGTTGGTAATAAGTCTCAGCAGATTGGGGATATCACCATCTGCTCACCTAGACTACCTGAGAGACTGCCTTCTTTACAACTAAAACAGTCCTGCTGGCCCTCTGCCCTGGACTTAGGGCATTCTGGGCTAGTTTTGGTCTCACTTGTGACCAAGTGTAACTCATGTACAACAAATAATTTTTCTAGCTGTCTCATCTGGAAAGAAAAAGAAGAATGCATATAAAGCTCAAAATTTAATTTAATGTTTATAAATATTTGAGCAGGATGGAATTCTCATCCTGAGAATATCCCTCTTTTTAAATTAGGCTGAGGTCACTCTAACTGTGTAGATCATTAGAGCCAATGTCTTTAATGTTAAAACAGAATAAGGAATTTGTTGAAACAAAAATTCTTTCATAGGTCCCTGAGAGTGGAAATATTACATTGGGAAGTATCTCAGTCCTCCTGATTGGACTCTCTAAAAATATAGATGATGATCATCTCTATCCAGTTTTGGTGGGTTTCTTTCATCTACTACCATATATAGCACAGACTGGTACATGTTGGGGAGAACTAAAGTCATTATCTAAGATGGTAATATATGTTTACTCTTGATAAAAATTAATTTAAATCCAAGAAAAGGCACAAGAAACAAGAGACCTGTGTGGATAGACAGAAAACCCAAGTATTTCAAAACGTTCCCCACGAGAACAGATAAGATCGTATCTCTATTCTGACGAGATGGCTGGAGGTTATTGCTTTCAAGCCTAAAGACGTGAGTTCTATCCCCAGAACACATATGGTGAAAGGAAAAAAAAAATATCCTAAAAGTTGTTCTCTGGCCTTCACACAAGCATGTGGTGTGTGTGTGTGTGTGTGTGTGTGTGTGTGTGTGCCTGTAGAGATAGAGAAGTGAGAGAGGAAGGAAGGAAAGGAGAGGAAGGGAGGGAATGTAATAATTTTAAAAATCACATCTCAAATACTGGAAAGACTGCTATAAAAACTCCTTCTAGCACCTGTGACATTAAAAAGCATTCTTTGCAGAACTGTGAAAGGCAGCAAATCATTAAAGGCATTTGTTATCATACCCTACCGATTGCAATTGAAATGCATCTGCCAAGCAGATAAAGAAAATACTCTTTTGCATGTTTTTTTTTTTTTTTTTTTTTTTTTTTTTTAGTGAGATGTGATCTTACATCATAGCAAAAGTAATTGGAGTATTGGGCAAATTTAGTACCCCACCCCAAAGTTACTTTTATTCTGCCCTCTCATGCAAAACATTAATGAAATTAATTTAATCTAGTCTTGATAATGAACTGTCTCCATTCTGAATATCAAGAGTCAGCCTTCTTCTTCTTTTAGGGTCTATTGTCTTTCTCTAACATAGAAAGCAAATGCTCACCTCTTGCCATTGCCGTTTTTCTATCTCTATCAGCCTTGAGCATACATTCTAGAATAGGTTTATTAGTTACCATATTTACGACCTAACACATACACAAATGCATTACATTAGCATATTTAAACATATTGATATTGGAATAAAGTTCCACATTTGTTTTGGCATTATGAACTCTATTTTTCTTGTTTCCTTCCATAAAGGTTTTAAAATTTCTCATCAGAAATCCCATTTTCATCAAAGATTTTTTTAAATGCATGTGAATTTATACAACAAAATAAAATTGAAAAAACACAAAAACATAGTAATAAGACCTAATAAAGTATAATTTGCATTTTATGGATAAATCCAAATGTGCAAAACAGTGAAAAGTGTTCGACCTGAAGTATAAGCAAAAAGCCATCTGAAAAACAAATTGGAACTCAGCGACCTGTCAGAATATTCAATGGCTTAATATATTAACACTAATTGGCATTACAGAAAGAAAAGTAATAGAGAAATAAATACAAAAATTATTCAATAATGGCTGAAAGATTTTCAAAATTATGCAACTGTAAATCCATAGAACCAAGAATGTCACCAAATTATAAGGAAGATAAATAAAAACAGAAAACCACACAAAGACATAACCATAATCAAATTGCTGAATAAGAACAATAAAACAATTAAATGGAACCACAGGAGAGTAAGCAAAGTGTGTATTACCTACCAAGGAACAAAAATAACACTTTAAATTTGTTATTAAAATCTATTCAAGCCTAAAAGGCAATAAAAGTATGTCTTTAAAGCACTGGAAATTCTAAAAATGTACACCTAATAAAATTATCTTTCAAAAAACAAGATGGAAGAGATCTAGTTTGAGCTTCAACATGTAAAGAGCTTAAAAGTCATTGTTAGCATCTTTTCAACAAGGTAATGTTGGAAAAATTAAAAATCAAGTCTCTATAGATCCTTCAAGGAACTGAAGCCACAAGAGCAAGTAGGAACAATAGTAATTTTCACAGGCTGAAGGATAATGAGTGTTGGACTGAAATAACAGCAAAAGATTCTTGGGAGTCAAGAGTTAGAGAAACTCACAATCTTATGAAATTTTTCCTTTAGCAAGCTCACCTAGTTCTCACATGAAGATTAAAGATAAACCCACTCAGCTCTGGCAGAGGAATAGAGAGACTGACAAAGTCACATGAAAAGCATGTCAACAGCCTTTTCAACAATGAAAACCTATTCTCTGTAGGTAAAGGCCTTTTCAAAATTTATCACACCTGGCAAAATTATTTCTCCCACTCCAATTCCTTTTGAATCACATCTCAAAAGAGGGATACTTTTTGCTACAAAAAAAAAAAAAACTTATTTTCATTTGGTTCAACACTGTGCCAATGTTTTCAAAACTTTGTATACTGCCTGGAGACAAAGGCTCAAGCTAAAGCCCTAGGGCTAGGAGCTAGAGAGCACCTGCTCAAAGGCTACTGGTATTCAGACATCCTAGTGATGCTTGAGTGTGAAACTCATTTAAAAAATATTTATTCACTTTATATCTCTATCACAGTCCCCTCTCTCCTTTCCTCGTGGTACTACCCTCCCCTGTCTTCCACCTTTCTCCCTTCCCCTTCTCAGAAAAAGAAACCCACTACCACCAACAACCCATCCCAGCACAACAAGTTGCATCAGGACTAAGTGAATCCTCTAAGCGTGAAACACCTTTAAAGAGAAAAATTTAAACACTTTTAAAGAGATGTGATTATTTGGGGTCAGAGATTCAGAGATTTGATGCAGAAAATAAATACAAGAAAATATGTTTATGTCATTGAAATGTTCTATATCCTTACTATGATGGCAAATGTTTATCATAATACAGAAAAAAGACCCTAACAATTAAAATTTGTGTACTTGGATAACAGTTTGGCAGGGGTTGGAAATTGAATACTGAACATTTTAAATTTAAAATTGTTTAGCTTATCAAACAATAATACTTCATCATGTTCTTTCTTTTAAAAACTACACTTCACAAATGCTTATCTCTTCTCAACCAAGATTAATATTATAATGTACTCCCCTTGAAGTAAAGCAAGGGGAGTATATTAATCTTGGTATTCCTTGAATTTTTCAAGCCCTTAAATTATTTTGATTGCTTTGTATTACCACCTAAATTAAGAATTTTGTCACACGTTGGGTACTTTGAAAATTCCTGTCTATTGTTTCTCATTACATGAGTAGGTATTTTATTTTAAATTATTAATTGAAATGAATAACTTTAATTTTTAATAATCTTAAATTATATGTAAAAGTACCAAGAAACAGCTAAGATACTATTCTTTGTCATGTTCTAAAAACATGTATTGTTTTAAGTTAAAACACACAGTTTTTGTGTAATAACCTCATTTTATCTTCCATCAAAGAAACTAGATAAACAATATATTTTAGTTGGTTGATTTGGGGGTTTGATGTGTCTGTAATCAAACTTAAGGCCTCTTACACTTTAAGCAATGAGGTGCTCAGTGTACCACTGACAAACCCATCCCAAGCTCTTGCTAAAGTGTCTTACTTCTTATCTCTGGATTATTTTCTGGCTTTGAGGGTTCTTGTTGTTGTTGTTCAACACAAAATAATTTAAGAGAAATTAAAAAAAAATAATCTTTGCTCATAAACACCTTATCGTCCCCTTTGAACTTAAACCATTTAATAATGTCATTCTTCTTTGATTATTAGAAATTATTTGAAAGATCTCTTAACTGAAGAGACCATCTCTACCAGCAAGTACATTTATCACTGCTCTGTAATATAATCCTCATAAATAATGGTAATAAATTCATGGTAATGAGTTCATAATGAATAGCAATGGGTTAATGGTCTTCCCTCTAATGCAATGACTATCTGTTATTACTTATAAGCCAAAAACATCCAGTAAGTATCTACTGCTTGATTTGTAAATGACACCTCTTAAGGAAATTAATGATAAAAATGCCCATTCCGCATCCTAAAGTCAACTACATGTTGCATGCTCTTAAGCCAATGACCAGTTACCATTAAATAAATAGATACTAATTTGTATAATGCTTATAGTTACCTTACCACATAACTGTATACAGTGTCTTTACAGAGCATAATACACATCTAAAGGCTATGAAAAGAAATTAAAGTAACCCTTTATTCAATCTGCCAAGGGACTATGGAACCTTGTAATTATCTGGCTTTAAATAGAAGAGATACATTGCAATCGGGTACACACAAGGGCACAGGTTTATGCCTCTGATGACAGATGGCAGGGAAAAAAAAACTTCAGAGTGCAATCTTTCTACCAGACATTCTTAATTTAGTTTCCCCAAATGCATTACATTTTAATGCTGGCTTTCTGACCCAGTATGTTATCGTTTTTATGAACTTAGGATTAACTAGTACCATGGTTGTAAGAGTGAAATTTTCTTCCATTTATAACTAATTTTTTTCTAGTCTCCATTTGAGGATATGAGAGAGGGGGCTACAGCAGGGACACAAAGTGAATAAATTGTAATAAATAAATAATTTTTTTTAAAAAACTAAATTTTTCTCATAAAAGTTATAACCCCTAAACACTGGGTAAAAGAGACCAAATGAGGAATAAAAGTATTTTAAAAAGACAAATACGAACAGAAAATATAACCTAGGACTATAATTACCAGAGCATCTGGAATTCCAGTAGCCAAATTTAGTCAGTTTTAGTCCTGGACAATTCAATTTGAGAAGCAAGTTTCAAGAATTAACCATAGCAACTACTGCCAAATAGTCCCCCTCACACACACATGCACACACCAATACACACAATATTCCCAAACTTCTCTTCTAAACCATGTGGTAGCCTTGGGTATTGTGGTAACATAGTGAATATAAAAAAAAATACTTTTACATCCCCAAAGATGAAGTTCTATAACTTAGGTGCCTAAATTATATGAATCAAATCTGGACTTCCTAATACATGGCAAGAATATGAGCTTGGCTTATAGTTTGCCATGAAAAAAGAAGTTGTGCTAAGTTGTCAAGCATATGTTAAGCTTCTGGCAAGACAGTTTCAGTCAATTTGAACACTCTTTCTAATTGCTATGAAAAGAATTTGGAAAAATAGCTGATATATGTCATAAATGTGGCATAACTAAAAAGCTTTTGATGTAGATAACAAATTACTGCAAAATTTTAAAGAAAAAACATATTACTGCAAAAGTTGAACAAAGGGCTAATGAATGCCTTGGTGGGTACAGGTGTTGCCATGAGGTATTTAGTCCTGCCAGGCACAAGTCTAAGAACATAAACTACAACATTAAGTTGCATGCTTGCTTTAGCCTTAAGAAATACGTTAACATTTTACAAAGAAGGGAGTGAGAGCATGGAAAGAAAAAGAAATGCACTGAAACTCTAAATAACTTTAAACTCTAAAAGTCATGATTCCAGAAGTCTAAATTCAAAACTACTAGACAATAATGTGTCTCGTAACTCACAATTAATTCTGTTAGTGACTTAGGATAAAAGAACAAAAGAAAGAGTGCCAGAAAAGGTGACATTTGTTATAGACAAATCAAGGGCAAAATGTAACTTAAATATCGACAGTTATATCTTTATATCTAACTAACTTTTTAAATTCAATTTTTGTTTTGTAATAGTTTCAGATTATCCTGATAACAAAAAATTAAAGGTTAAAATTTTAACAAAGACTAGCATGGAGAATTCCTATGGCATGTTTATTTATTTCTGATGAAAAATAAATTGACAGAATTGTGAGGAAAAAAATGATATATGCTGTCCAAGTGAAGGCTTCAATAAATAAAATCTTCAGTAGTATGTAAGGTTTTATTTATTGAAGCCATCACATTACTTCTTAATGTAATTTAAGAAGGAAACATTTAAAACAGTCCACCTCAATTCAATAATGCCTTCCCAGACTTACTCCTGTGAGGTCTAATACTTAAATGTCTTTCCATGCCTTCCTGCTCTTGCAGGAATATTTCTGTTGCCTGAGTCTGTCTTCAGACTCTCTTCTCAGCTGAAGATCTGGGACATGATTTGTATTCATCCTGAAACCACTGGCATTAATTGCTTTGCTGCTTTCTGATTACTATGTCAGCAAAGTAATATAATTTAAATTCTAGAAGGAAGGAATTCCTATTGGCAAGAGTTAACTAATTCAGGGTAAAAAAGGAGAAGAAGGGTTCCTGTAAATTATACAGTAAGCTTTCAGTAAAGATTATCTAAAAGTTATTCTTGATTTTTTATTAATCAGATGTGTTTTAAATCCTTCATTTTAAAAATTAAGCCCATTTTTCATACATTAAAAATCATCACTCCAAATACCTATTTGGTGGTAGCGTAACATTTTTTATTGCACAGAGAACTATTGCTAACTTGACTTAGAAATTACATTTTATTTTCCTTGTTTTAAAACAAAATCACATGAAAAACCACTACTGAAGAAGCTTCTTAAATATAAATATATAATATGTAAAAATAAAATAACTTAATTAGGAGTTATCCTATAATAGGGCAACAATTCCTCTACTAGATACCACTGGCTAACAACTTTCCAATGTTCGAAATGGGTTACCTCTTTTGGAGTTGTTGGTTAGTGATGCCTGATGGACCCTCAGCTATTACATTCTATTTGCATTATTATTGGTCACTTTCCAGAACAGTAGGACCCTATTGCTGAAGATGCTACCTACTTAATTCATAGAACATGGAGAAATCAAGCTAGTATTGACCTGGAAGTTTCAACTGTATTAGCTATCTTTCATAATGATGGAAAGTGCTATACATGCTACCACAAGAGAAAAGGAATCATTAGCCTTATTCAGATGTGAAGTCTGTGGTGACAATAACAACCTCCCTAATAAGATATGCCCACTGATTCATTAGTGATTTCAATGTCATGCAGTAACCATCTATTTTCTTGTTAAATTTAAGGCCTGCTCTACAATATGCAACCACAATTCACACAGTTATTTGAGCCAAGAAACTGGTTAGACAGGTCATAGGCTGTAGGAGAGAGTTTACTACTACTGCTCTGCTAATGGAACATAATATTAAACTGACCTGTAATGATTTCATATTGTACCTCATCAGAAAAGCTTCCTTTTAGACTTAGACGGTGATTATAGCAAAGACCCACAACTGGTCAAGGTGCAAAGAATAATGACTGCAGAGTGTTCAGATATAAACGGGACATCTACATCATACCCCATCGTCCTAAAGCTTAGGGATCACTGTGGAAGATGAAGAAGAAAGAGCCAGAGTCATTGAATGACTACAAGGAAGCAGGGTTTTGTGTACACAATAGCTGCATGTACAAACTCACAGCAGTTGTGACAGCATGGACAGGATCTGTACAAATTCATGCCAGACAAAACTACCAGCATAGTGGGGGAAGACTGGCACAAAGTCCCTCTTCTAATTGAAAAATTATTGACAATCAATAACCACCAGAAAAGTGGGAGTTATTTTTCTTTAATGGTGTGGTCCCTATTAGGTCTAACTTACCTCAGTTGATGTCCATGTACCTGAGAGTATGTAGGTAACATCAATTGGATTCAATGGGGGTTTTGTTTGTTCATTTGTCGTTTTGTTTTGTTTTCAAGACAGGGTTTCTCTGTGTAGCTTTGGCTGTCTTGGAACTCACTCTGTAGACCAGGCTGGCCTCAAAATCACAGAGATCTGCCTGCCTCTACCTCCTCAGTGCTGGGATTAAAGGAATGTACCAGCACCACCGCCCAGCTTGAATGTTCTGTTTGTTTGTTTGTTTTTGTTTTTTAATGAAGATATAAAGCTTGATGAGTAGGATGTGAGAGAAAATGGATAGAAAACTTAAAATGTTCAAAATGCAAAGTAGGAAATTCTTTTTAAACTCCATATAGCTCCAGAAAGAAGGCTCAGTAGATAAAAAATACAAGCCTGATGACATGAGTTTGATCCCTGGAACCCATGCGGGGTGAAAACAAAACAAAACAAAACAAAACAAAAACAGATGTAGTGGCAAGTTTCTGTTTTCCCAGCACCACACATGTTATGGGAAGCAGAAACAAGTGAATTAAAAGTGTACAGTGTAGCACCAGAAATAAGGCATAGCCTGCCTCACAGCTGAGGTAGGAGAGAGCTAACTCCTAAAAACTCATCTTCTGTTACTACTTAACATTTATTTCCTTTATTTTATTTTTCATTAATTCATTTATTCTTTATATCTCTTTATATCTCTTCACTCCTCTCCTCCCAGACTGCTTTTGTGCCCCCTCCCTCCATGTCCTCCTTCCCTTCCACTCATGTGTCTCAACCTTCCCTAGAACATTAAGTGCACAACAGGACTCTCCCACTGAGGCCCAACAAGGGCAGTCCAGCTAGGGGAAAGGGATCCAAAGACAGGCAACAGAGTCAGAGACAACCCCAGCTCCAATTGCCAGGGGACCCACATGATGACCAAGCTGTCCATAAGTTACGTATGTGTAGGGGGCCTAGGTCCAACTCTTTGGTTGGTGCTTCAGTCTCTATGAGCTCCCACATGCCCATTTAGTTGACTCTGTAGGTCTTCTTGTGCTGTTCTTGTCCCCTCTGGCTCCTTCCATCCTTTCCACCACTCTTCCTCAAGACTCCCTAAACTCAGCCCATTTTTTGGCTGTGGATCTCTGCATCTGTTTTCATCAGCTGCTAGGTGGAACCTCTCAGAAGACAGTTATGTTAGACTCCTGTCTGCAGGCATAGCAGAGTACCATTAATAGTGGTTGGCTCTCTCCCATGGGGTAGGCCTCAAGTGGGGCCAGTAATTGGCTGGACAGTACCTCAATCTCTGCTCCATCTTTATCCCTGCACATCTCGTAGGCAGGACAAAATTTCGGTCAAAGGTTTTATGAGGGGATTAGTGTCCCCAGTCCTCCACTGGAAGTCTGACCTGGCTACAGGAGCTGGGCACTTCAGACTCCTTATCCCTTGCATTTTAATGGTATAAAAAATAGAGCTCCACTTATGAGTGAGTATATACCCTGTGTGTCTTTCTGCTTCTGGGATACCTCATTCACGATGATCTTTTCCAGTTCCTACCATTTATTTGCAAATTTCATGATTTCCTTGTTTTTTTGTTTTTTTTTGTTTTTTTTTATTGCTGAGTAGTATTCCATTGTGTAAGATGTACCACAATTTCTGTATTCATTCCTCAACTGAGGGGCATCTGGGCTGTTTCCAGCTACTGGCTATTACAAATAAAACTGCTACAAACATGGTTGAGCAGATGTCCTTGTTGTATACTTGAGCGTCTTTTGGATATAGGCTTAGGAGTGGAATTGTTGGAACTTGAGGAAGCACTATTCCTAATTGTCTGAGAAAGTGCCAGATTGATTTCCAAAGTGGTTGTACAAGTTTACATTCCCAAGTGAATATTAGACATATAATATAGGATAAACATACTAAAATCTGCACACCTAAGGAAGATAATCAAGAAGGAGGACCCTGGCTAAGATGCTCAATCTTCATTCAGAAAGGCAAACAGGATGGACATTGAAGGAGAGAGAAAACAGGGAACAGGACAAGAGCCTACCACAGAGGGCCTCTGAAAGGCTCTACCCTGCAGGGTATTGAGGCAGATGCTTAGACTCATAGCAAAACTTTGGACAGAGAGCAGGGAATCTTATGAAAGATGTGGGAGATAGTAAGACCTGGAGAGGACAGGAGCTCCATAAGGAGAGCAACAGATCCAAAATGTTCGGATACAGGTTTTTTTTCTGAGCTTGATTCTCCAGCCAACATCATAAACAATGGAGATGGCCTGGAATAGTCCATGGCAATTCAGCATCCAAGTAGGTTCAGAGTAATAGGGACAGAGACAGTCTCTGACTGGAACTGATTGGCCTGCTCTTTGATCACCTCCCCCTGACAGGGGAGCAGCTATACCAGGCCACAGAGGAAGCCACACAATGCAGCCATTCCTGATGAGACCTGATAGACTAGGATCAGAGGGAAAGGGGAGCAGGATCTCCCTTATCAGTGGACAGGGGGAGGGGTACAGGTGGGGAAGATGGAGGGTGGGAGTAATTAATAAAAATAAAATAATTAATAAAAAAGAAAAATATAGCTCCAGGTATTTCTCTATGTAGTGAATGGTATGTTTTTCTTTTCCTTATTATTGCAATGACTATTATTGCAATGACTATTATTGTGTGGTATTCTAAAAGGATATTAGACTTAAAAAGTTCTAATCCTACCCAGTACATTTTAATAATGAAAGATTCTATGACTTTTTTATTACCTTGCTTTTATCATTTACAATAAAAAACATGAAGTCATTTACAAAAAAACCTTTTCTTCTGACTAACAGACACATGGTAAAAAATAATAAAAATTTTCTAAAAATTCAGGTAAATTACCTTTGCATTTCCACAATAAATTTGTCAAAACTAAAAGGCCAGCATAAGAATACAGCCAATACTTAATATCTTTATTTATATTTTATTGCTATTTCCTATAATAGTGTCTTCCTTGTCCAGGATCGTCTCATAATACCAGACTGAATAAATTACTTGTCACCTCTCACAAGTCTCTGGACTATAACAGTTTATTGGCTTTTTGTTTTGTTTTATTTTGTTCTGTGCATTTTACATTGACCTAATATCCTGTAGAAGGTACTTCAAAGTGGATTTGTTTGATGTTTCTCTCATAACTAAACTAACATAGTGTTAGGTATTTGGGGGAAGAACATCATAAAGATGGAGTACCTTTCTCATCACATTACATCGGGGGACATTAGATACCCCCAATTATTTATATTCATGACCTAATACCATAATGTTACTCGGGTTTCCTAACTGAAAGTTTATTGTTTTCCTTTACTCTAAAACATACATTAGAAACAAGCCACTTTTTACAAACATTTTTACTGCAAAATTTTCCTACAATATATTTCAATTATGGTTTTCTTATCCCCAGTTTCTCCCAGATCCTCCCCACCTCCCTCCAGAAACAACTGTTTTTTCTTTGTTTTTCTTTGATTTTTTCTTTCTCTCCTTTTTAAAGTAACAAAAACACAAAAATAGAAACATGCACAAAAGAATCCCACAAAACAAAAATTAAAATAAGTAAACAAAAAACCAATAAGATAAACAAAACAAATCACTTAAAGAAAGAAAAATGAGACAAAAAAAGTCTACAAAAATGCTACTGAGTTTATTTTAAGCTAGCTTAAGATATGGTGGATAAACAATATCTACTTTCTTGAGCTTCCTTTATTATAACCAACTTATTTCAATGCCAATTAAACTCAACTGTTCTGACATGGTAGAAAATATTAACTATGCAGGCTCCAAAATTGTAACTAAATTTCTGTGGATCATGGTGAAATCAAGATGTAAAATATTACTGATGATTTACCTTCATATCAGGATTATGCTCAGAAACAAAAACTGTGATTCTTAATTCATACATTATATACGTGTTATGAGTGATTTCTTATTAAAATGTACATAATATGTATGCATTTTCAACTATTGAGAGAAATTCTTATCCTTGAGTCTCCATACTCATAGTCCAAAACTGTTAAGTCTTATCATTTTTAATGTTTGATATCATTTCAGTGAAGTAAGCTACCAGGGAAGCAATGCAAACCATAAGAGGCCTATCTCATCTTGTTGGAAGCATGCCATTAAGTACAAATCACAAAAGATATAGGCCCATGAAGGGTTTGTATTCCAAGCTTACCTCAGCCATCAAATGACTAGCCTACAAACCCATACCATAGTACAGTGATTCTCAACCTTCCGAATGCTGTGACCCTTTAATACAGTTCCTCATGTTGTGGTGATTCCCAACCATAAAATAATTTTGTTGCTACTTCATAACTGTAATTTTGCTACTTTTATGAATTATAATATAAATACATGATATACAGGATATCTCATATGCAACTCACAAAGATGTTGTGACCCACAGGTGAGAACTCCTGCCATGGTGGCAGGTATTTGAATAGGGTTGGGAAAGAAGTGAACACATACAGACATAGACTGTAGTTTTCTTGATTCCAGAGCTGGAAACAAATGTAGTCAATGCTAATGTAATCACTATGACTACTTCATGATTTCTTTTGAAAGCATGTGGGATGCATGAATTGGCAGGGCACAAGGTATATTTAGAGTAATAAAAACTATTTTGTGTGGTACAATAATGTTGCATACATGTCCAAAACCAAACAATGTGCTGTATCAGAAGCAAGGCTTAATGTAAATTGTGAGCTATGTGTGATAATGGTGAATCAGTTTAAGTTCAGACAAATATGATAATGTATGATTCTAGTGGAGAAATATTGTTAATAAGAGAAGGTTTTGCCTGTTTGGGAAGGGGGTGAATGATTTCCATTCAGTTTTCTGACAACATAAAACTGCTCCATTAAAAAAGAAATTCTATTGTTTCCAAAACAAATGCCTATGGGCACATATTATTTTATAAGAGACAGAGAGATCTACTTTAAATGTTTACTTAATAATGACCATGTTTAATAAAATCATCTTTTTCAAAATATTTAAAACCAATTAATGATTATAATTCCTCAGGCTCTGTCCATAATATTTAGTATTAAGGCTTCATCTGCTGAAGCCTATCTGATGAATTGATTACATTCAAACACCAACAGTGTATTTTTTCTGAAATCTTCCTCCCAATGATTTTTCTACCTTCTTTTCTCCCTTTCCAAGCTAAGAAGGTCACTCATTCTTATGACAGTTCACACAATGATAGTTTTGTCTTAAATGTTAGTCATCACATTAGTAATTTCCAACTTCCTTGAAGAAATAGTGAAACATTCATGCCCAAAGCATTACCTGCTATGACCAGAACTGAAATCACCCCTTCTAGATGCCTAGGCCTGCCAAATTCTCAACCCAATAACTTGTAGATGTATGTGTGAAATGAAGTATGCCGAGAGGAGAGAAAATAGCATATAAAAACAAGTGACATACAATTGCAACTCTGCCTAGCTTAACCTCTCATCAGGAAGAAATTTTCTTTCCACTGCACAATTTTCTCGGTGGCTAAGCTACTATTTTTCAAAATTAAATAAGAGTTATATTTAAAAAAAAGTTGAGTGTTTCATTGAACAGCAAGAGATGTGTATTGTGGCACACAGTAACATTTTTTAAAGAGAGAAAGTCATCCCCATACCACTTCTTCTTCATAAAACCTCAAACAATATGATTGTTTCAGAGGATGTAAGTTTGCATTTCAATTTCTTCCTAGCACACAGTGGAAAAATTGTAAAACTGGAGCTTGAAACCAGAAAGTCACGCAGGGCTTTGTGTGTGCTTTGAAGGGAAAGGGAAAGCGATGAACAGAAAGGAAACAGAAACCCATTGTGCTGCTCTGGTCTGCAGCCAATCCACACCCCACTTACTTCTGTTTCTGGTGCCTCAGGGAGTTTGTTATTTTTTTTTCCGAGCTTTTGTGGAACAAAAGAAAAAATGTATTTGGAAATACGGGAAAATCTATTTTGCAAAATGATATTATTTAGTACACTCCTAGCAATTGGTGATACTACAAAAGTGAGGGCATGGAACTGACTTTTAGAAATTTGTATGTGAAAGACTTTTGTATGTAATTGTTGTAGGCACTAAAGATCAAATAACAGTTCTCTGATGCTAAGAATTAGTTTTTAATTTTTCTCAACAACTAAATAAGAGTCTTTTGTCCCCACTTTGCATATTTACAAGCAGAAGAGATGGTTTCTGTGGGCTTTCTAGGAGTGAGTCACAAGGAGTTACTTGCTTCATAAATTCATGGTAGAACAGATGAGTACCACATTGAAACAGCAAGGGCCAGCAGTGAGTGTGAGCATTATGAAAGGTCATCTCTCAGCCTAATTCCTCTTAAAGTCAAGATGTTTTCTCTTGGCCTGTAACCCTAGAAATTCTGTAATTTCTAGAAGTTTTGTAATCCTTGAAATCTACAAAGTTTCAAAAGTAGTCTACCTCTATCATATGTCAACCTTGATTTTAAAGGAAAAAAGTCATGGACTAACCGTTGATACATTCCAAATAAATGTTATGAGAACATAGCAATATTATAAAATGAATCATTTGATTACAGTCTTTCCTACAATAACCTCCCTGGAAAGATGATAAATGTACAAATATATAAGTATATACGTACATACATATGTATATACATATTCATAAACATTTACCCACATGATAATTTACAGCAAATACCTGTTATATACATATATACATCTATAGCTAACATGGTATTCATTATTCATATATATATAATATATAATTGCATTTCAAGGATCTAGCAATAATTTAACAACTTCCAATTTTCTCAAATGTATGAAAACGTGAATTAAATTATGTAAAAATATGACTAAAGTATAACTTGGTGGAAGAGTGCATGCCTAGCATATATGAGGTTGTGGGCTCCATTCCTAGCATAACAAAATAATGCAGATCATTTCTAGTGAGCAAAAACAATACTGTTGGTAATGTAATTTGTATTTTTAAAAATGCAGTATTATATAAGGAGTAAATAAGAGCTACTTTAGATCTAGGTAAACAAAATAAGACAACAACACTGTAGCCATGAAACAATTGACTCGTGTCTGATTATTGTCAGAGAGCTTTGTGTTACTTTAACTGATGCTCCATTGCCGGAGAAATGGATCCTTCCTATAGACAAACAAGAAGGCTAACTTCTACCAATAAAGATGCTACATTCTGAAAATTCAACTGCCCAGGGCGCACACCAAATTTTGACAAAAGCGCTAGCAAGTAGCTTAAAATATTTTTAATTTTATTTTATTTTATTAATTACACTTTCTTCATTTTGTATCCCCCCATGAGTCCCTCCCTCCTCCCCTCCCCATCCCACCTTCTCTCCCTCTTCTTCACACATGCCCTTCCCCAAGTCCATTGATAGGGGAGGTCGTCTTCTCCTTCCTTCTGATCTTAATCTATCAGATCACATCAGGTGTGGCTGCATTGTCATCTTTTGTGGCCTCCTAAGGCTGCTCCACTCTCAGGGGGAGGAGATCACAGAGCAGGCCAATCGGATAATGTCAGAGGTGGTCCCTCTTCCCATTACTATGTAACCCTCTTGGACACTAAACTGCCATGGGCTACAGCTGTGCAGTGGTTCTAGGTTATCTCCATTCCTGGTACGAGTCTCTGGGAAGACCCCTGTGTTCAAATTTTCTGGTTCTGTTGCTCTCTTTGTGGAGATCCTGTCCTCTCCAGATCTTACTATTTCCTACTTCTTACATGAGATTCCATGCACTCTGCCCAACCGTTGGCCATAAGTCTCAGCATCTGCTTTGATAGTCTGCAGGGCAGAGCCTTTCAGAGGCCCTCTGTAGTAGATTCCTAGGTTATTTCCTGCTTTCTTCTTCTTCTGATGTCCATCCTCTTTGCCTTTCAGGATGGGGATTGAACATTTTAGTCAGGGTCCTCTCTCTTGATTAATTTCTTTAGATGTACAAATTTTAGTAGGTTTATCCTATGTTTTATGTCTATATGAGTGAGTATATACCGTGTGTTTCTTTTTGCTTCTGGGACAAATCACTCAGGACGATCCTTTCCAGGTCCCACCGTTTACCTGCAAATTTCATGATTTCCTTATTTTTCATTGCTGAGTAATACTCCAGTGTGTAGATGTACCACAATTTCTGCATCCATTCTTCAGGTGACGGGCATCTGGGTTGTTTCCAGCTTCTGGCTATTACAAATAAAGCTGCTACAAACATGGTTGAGCAAATGTCCTTATTGTGTACTTGAGCCTCATTGGACATATGCTTAGAAGTGGTATGGCTGGATCTTGAGGAAGCCCTATTCCTAGTTGTCTGAAAAAGTGCCAGATTGATTTGCACAGTGGTTGAACAAGTTTACATTCCTACCAGCAATAGAGGAGGGTTCCACTTGCTTCACAACCTCTCCAGCATGTGTTGTCACTTGAGTTTTTGATCTTGGCCATTCTGATGGGTGTGAGGTGAAATCTCAGGGTCATTTTGATTTGCATTTCCCTAATGGCTAATGATGTTGAGCATTTCTTAAAGTGTTTCTCTGCCATTCGATATTCCTCTACAGAGAGTTCTCTGATTAGCTCTGTTCCCCATTTTTTAATTAGATTTCTTGGTTTGCTGCTTTTCAGTTTCTTTAGTTTTTATATACATTGGATATTAGCCCTTTGTCAGATAAAGGGTTGGGGAAGATTCTTTCCCAATCTGTAGGCACTCCTTTTGTTTTGAAGAAAAGTGTCCTTTGCTTTGCAGAAGCTTTTCAGTTTCATGAGGTCCCATTTATTGATTGTTACTCTTAGAGCCTGTGTTCTGTTCAGGAAGTAGTCTCCTGTACCTATGAGTTCTAGGGTTTCCCCCAATTTTTCTTCTAACCTATTTAACGTGTCTGGTTTTATGTTGAGGTCTTTGATCCACTTGGACTTTAGTTTTGTGCAGGATGATAAGCATAGGTCTATTTGCATTTTTCTACATGTAGACATCCAAGTACACCAGCACCATTTGTTGAAGATGCTATCTTTTTTCCTTTGTATGGTTTTGGCATCTCTGTCAAAGATCAGATGTCCATAAGTGTGGGGGTTTATTCCTGGGTCTTCTGTTCCATTCCATCGATCCACCATTCTGTTTCTATGCCAGTACCATGCACTTTTTATAAGTGTTGCTCTATAGTACAGCTTAAGATCAGGGATGGAGATACCTCCAGAAGATCTTTTATTGTACAGGATTGTTTTAGCAATTCTGGGTTTCTTGTTATTCCATATGAAGTTGAGAATTTTTCTTTCCAAGTCTGTAAAGGATTGTGTTGGTAATTTGATGGGAATTGCATTGAATCTGTAGATGGCTTTTGGTAAGTTGGCCATTTTTACTATGTTAATCCTGCCAAGCCATGAGCATGGGAGAGCTTTCCATCTTCTGATACATTCTTCTAATTCTTTCTTTAAAGACTTGAATTTTTTTTCATACAAGTCTTTGGCTTGCTTGGTTAAGGTTACACCAAGATACTTTATGTCATTTGTGGCTATTGTGAAGGGTGTTGTTTCCTTAATTTCTTTCTCAGCCTTTTTCTCTTTTGTATACAGGAGGACTACTGATTTTTTTAGTTAATTTTATATCCGGCCACTTTGCTGAAAGTGTTTATCAGCTGTAGGAGTTCCCTGGTAGAGTTTTTGGGGTCACTCATGTATACTATCATATCATCTGCAAATAGTGATAATTTTACTTCTTCTTTTCCAATTTGTATCCCTTTGATCTCCTTCAAATGTCTTATTGCTCTAGCAAGGACTTCCAGAACTATGTTGAAGAGATATGGAGAGAGTAGGCAGCCTTGTCTTGTCCTTGATTTCAGTGGGATTGCTTTAAAATTCTCTCTGTTCAGTTTGATGTTGGCTATAGGCTTGCTGTATATTGCCTTTACTATGTTTAGAATATGTGCTTTTATCCCTGATCTCTCCAATACTTTAAACCTGAATTGATGTTGGATTTTGTCAAATGCTTTTTTATCATCTAGGGAAATTATGTGTTTTTTTTCTTTCAGTTTGTTAATATGGTGGATCACATTGATGGATTTTCATATATTGAACCACCCCTGCATACCTGGGATGAAGCCTACTTGGTCATGGTGGATCATATCTTCATATCCTTGATGTGTTCTTGTATTCGGTTTGCAAGTATTTTGTTGAGTATTTTGCATTGATGTTCATAAGGATGATTGGCCTGAAATAGACAAACAAATTTAATTTTGAGTAGGTTCAATTAATGACAATATTTTGAGGGTTATGGAACCATATTAAGCCACATGACACTGACAGAAATTAAGTTAACTTCACTAAAACATTCATTTGTTCACCCTTTCTCTAATACTTAAAACATGCCATATGTCATGCCATTTTTGGTCTAAACTTTGCCCTTCAATGTTTCACTAAACAGAGTTATTTTTCCTATTGAGTTACAATGAGCACTTGTGAATATTTGGACTTACGAAGAAACATAAATAAATAAATTTTCTCTTTGATTTGTCACTACTTATGCCAGTAAGTTCTCATAATCACAAAATTTATGTTGAACATTTATAGCATTAGGATCCCCTTTAACCTTCAACCTCTCTTCCTTGTAATGTTTTCTTAAAATGAATCTCTCTAAGATAACTTTATTTTTATCTTCCAAAACAGCTGTGATTATTTTGCTTCACTTCTCCTCCCTTTAGAATCCATTATGTGGAAGTTATCAAGACATTAGCTGATTATCTTGCAAAATTCTTGCACAAATAAGTGCAAACTGAGTAACCATAGGAATATTAGCTTTTAATTCTAGACCTGAAAACATGGTACTTAAAATATAAATAAGAAAAATTTCCAGGCCATTCTTGAATAAGTTTAGAATATGACATCAAAAATTAAAGGCAAGGAAATGAGCCACCAGACTTCTTTAAAGGTTATTTACACAGACAACTTATTAGTTCCCACCTATTTAAGAAGTATCCTAGAAGTAGAAAAACTTGAGAAACTTGAGAAGTTACAAGATTTAGATGCATTCAACTGTTCCAGAAGAAGGATCTGTCATGACTGCACATCTCAAACACCAGACCTTAAAAAGGCTTTGCCTGCTCTTGGGACCCTTTTCTTCCTACTGGGTTACTTTGTCCAACCTTGATATAAGGGGCCATGCCTAGTCTTATTGTAATTTATTTGTGTCATGTTAAGTTGATATACCTGGGAGGCCTGCTGTTTTCTGAAGGGAATCAGAGGAGGAGTGGATCTAGGAAAGAAGGGAGTGGGGTTGGGCACTGGGAGATATGGAGGAAGGGGAAATTTCAGTTAGGATGTATTGTATGTGAAAGGAATAAATAAGAAAAAAAAAAAAGAAAAAGGCAAACTCCAGCCTTACTAGGTCTTTTCAAGGCCACAAAGACAGTGAAATAGTGACATTTTACTTTTTTCTATTGATAAACTTACCTCTTCATAGACACTAAGAAGTCATCTACTCCAAATGTCAGTCACTACTATTAAAACTTCCTACATTTCTACCTTGCTTGTTATTCTATTAAGAATCTACCAGGCCACAGAGGAAGACTATGAAAGACAGTCCTGATGAGACCTAATAGGCTAGGTTCAGATGGAAGTGGAGGAGGTCCTCCACTATCAGTGGACTGGGGAAGGGGCATGTGAGGAAATGAGGGAGGGAAGGAGGGAGGGAGAGGATAGGAGAGGACGGGGGGGCTATAGCTGGAATATAAAGTGAATAAATTATAATAAATAAAAAATTATATTAAAATTTTTATAAAGACACAGAAAAAATTCAGTAGATTCTTTATTCTGACCTGTTTGACCCTTTCCACTCTCACCACAGCAATTTATGTTGCATCTGTACTATCATAATTAGTACAAGCTAAGTTCATGTCTATATCAACCTGATGTTTAGAAATGTGGAATGACTCAGTTTTAGGCTTACAGAAATATCAAACAAATAAAGCTTTCTACACATGGTGGTCAGAGTTTTAACTTAAAAGTTTAGTGTAACAATATTCCTAAATAAAACAAAGTTTTAATTCCTAGTCTGAATAATTAAACAAAGAGTCAAATAAACATGAGATAAATACACTAATGGTGTCCTCAAATATTTTGGTTTCATCGTGTTAGACAATCTCACTGGCCTTAACAGAACTTGTCCTAAAGGTAAAATTTCACTTTCCAGTCTTTGGTTGTTAATGGGTAGGCAGTTGATCCTAAACCTTTCTGGCTGCCTAATAAAGTAGGATGGATGTAAGTTGAGTTTATTATATTTTTAGCACAGAAGTCTGGGAAATGAAGAGGCTAGACCAGAGAGACTCAATCCAGCAAACATTCTTTTTTTGTTTTTCAAGCTGCCCTGACAATAATGCAGCAGGGTGAAAAGATCAGGAGCACTTTATACACATTGTGCTAATTACTGCAAGTACTTAAAGTTGTAATTAGCTTATTATACTGCAGAGATCCTAACATGGCATGTCTTTCAAAAGAATTTCTCTCCAGATCATTAGTGGGAAAGCTAACAACATCTGCTTCAAATAAAATCAACCAATTAGCACAGGCAACTCCACATAGTTTGCAATCAGAGAATTATATTGTGCCAAGTGCTAATTTCAATGTGAATGCTATCTCCTTCTCATATCCCACGCTTCTCTGCCAGCACAGCTGGTGTTTAACACCACTGACTTCAGCGAAGTCTCCAAAACTTATGTTAATTTGAAATAACCTAATCAGAAGTGTGCAATACAGACTGAGGTTGATCTCAGCTTAATTAAAACTGACCTTGTCATTTCACTGCCTGTAAAACACCATTATCTCACCGTTTATCACTCAACTACCACAAATATTCCATTTACATGAAAACCTAGGAAGATGGGTCCCAAGCCACTAGAGCTATTTTCAGGAGTATTGTAAGCATTGGTGCTTAACGGAAGGAGAGGTCTGCCTGTAAGTATGGGGTAACAATAAAAGTAATTCAGCAGACTCAAAATAACTTGTCAGGCCTACCCATGAAAGCTGTTCTGCCCACTTCCGTTGGCTCGGATGACATAGTCACTCCAGAGACTGATGGGCATTAGCAGATGTGAAGGCTTTCATTTTAAAATTAATATCTCAACCAGTACCTTTCAATGAGCTGAATCGTTCAATCAATAAGCATGACATGGCAGGTGTGATGTGTACAAGGAACTAAATTCTTCTGCCAAAGGTACTAGAAAACATCTGCTCACATGCGTGTGTGTGAATGTCAATGAATTAACTGCTGAGAAAAAAAATGATTGCAAGTAGAATATGTAATATGCTTCAATTCACTAAAATAAATTAAAAACAAAGTAATGTCGTATTTTTGGTGTATACATGCCACCAAATATACCTTCTTTAGCCTGTATTAAGTTCCCAACCATGCAGGGTGTGTGTGTTTGTGTGTGTGTGTGTTTATGTGTGCATAAGTGTGGACAACTGTCTGACAAATTAAACAGCTGCCATTGTGGTTTTCTGCACATTAATATGAAGTTAAAAGTGGCTTTAAGTTCTCCTTCCAGGTTTTGTTTCAATACTTTTATGCAATCTCAGCCTAAACCATATTAAAGACAAGGCTAAAACATTGTTCTGTTTCTGCAAAAATTATAATCAGGAAAAATATTTATTTGTCCTCAAATCACATGCTTACCATCAAATCAACATATTGCTGATACTTTTTTTTTCCTTTCAAGAAAATATCTTTTTTTGGTTTTGTGCTCCCCAGTCAACCTAATCCAATATTACCATTGACCACACAAATTCTAGCCCCGTAGCATTTATGTACTAGATTAATCTTTTTAATGCAGATGTTGACTATCTTGAATTGTTTAATTTGTGGTGGTTTATTTTTATTTTATATCTATGAGTGTTTTGCCTGCATATGTCTGTGTATCACATGCATGCCTGGTATGCATTCAGGTTAGAAGAGGACATCAGATACCCTGGAACTGAAGTTACAGACAGTTGTAAGTGGACATCTGGGTGCTGGGAACTGAATTTGGGTCCCCTGAAAGAACAGCCAGAGTCCTTAACTGCTGATACATCTCTCCAGCTTCATGTGTGACAATTTTCTCTTAGCCACTTTATAGGAAAAACATTCTGTGCAAGGATTTGTTCTTCTTCAACAAGTAATGTTCACTGTTTTAAAAAATAAATTGAATCTCATTTTTACTGAGTATATGACAACTTAAACAAGTGTGATCTTGAACTGTATGTTAAATTTTCCAAGTTCAAATTTGTGCAGGAGATGTTTAATATCCACTTTAGACTGTCAACGATTTTTGTTTTTATTTTTTAATCTTAATGTTCCTATACTGTAGCAAGATTCCTGACATATACAGTGATGTATTTACTAAACAGAGTCCTGTGCAGAAATTACACACTATGCATCTAGACAGATTTTGGTTACACTTTGCCTATCAATGGAGTAGTTCCATTTATAAAGTTTTATACATCAAAAAGCTTTGAATTTGACCAGGCTGTCCATTAATCATCTTGGAAAAAGTGGCGTTTAATTTTAGCTCTATTTTACAGCCATAAAAAGCTTATGCATCAGGTAGCTTCCCTAAACATTGTTCTCTGCACAGTGGCACTGACCAGACAAAGCTCTGCATCCACCTAGATTCAGTCATATCTGAGAGCTTCTGCTACCTATCTGGGACAGAATCCTCCTGACCACATCATGGACTGCTTTCTCTGACAGCCCACCTTCTTGGTCAGTTCACACTGCCAGTGAAGACTCACCAGCAGCTGTCATTTGTACAGACAGCATTAGAGCAACAGGTCAGTGACACAGTGGGAGGAGGTACCATAATAATATCCAGGTAACTAAAGGCCCATTTAAAGATGCCAAACTGAGTTAAACATCAAGGGTACAAATCCATGGCAGCATCTGTACCCTCATCACTCAGTTATGGAGACACTAAAACATGATTCAAATCCCTTTAACTCAGTCTGCATAGCCCTGAGGTCGTCCTGCAAAGTGCGTATCAAAAATACCAAGTTAGGGAGACAAACTTTGACATGATGTCATTATACAGGTCAAACTTGGAAGGTCATATTGAGCATATTGAGCACTTGACATGATGTCATTATGCAGGTCAAACTTGAAAGGCCGTATTCCACAAAAGGTCTGTTTTGAGAGTGTAACCACTATAGTGCATAATAAGACATAAACAAAATAAATAGCGTGCAGACTGGATAATTGTTTTTACTGACATTCAATCCTATGTTATTTTTTTTCTATAAATATTGTATGGCTACTGTTATCACATTATAGGACAGTAAACGTCCTTTGTATACACATTGGTTTTACTGTAACAAAGCAACTTGTACATGTTATTGTTCAAAATGAGCAACTTTTTCTTCCAGTGAAAACAAGAAAAATTTAAAAAAAAAAGTTTACAACAGAGAATATTAAATCCAAATAAAACCCTACAGATTCTGATGATTCTCCCATTTAGTGGCAAGGCTCAAGTCATCATTAGGAGAGAATTTATTTTAAACATGTTACCTTAAACTGCAAGGATGTCTGTTAAACATCACAATCAAACATGCCAAAGGAGAAGCTATGTTGTTAAAATGCCCACTTAACAGCCTCCAGTCACCTCAAACTTACCCTTTACTGACCTTATATAACCCCCATTTTTTTTTTTTATTAAACAAGAGAAAGTAGACAAATACATGTTGGTAAATGCTATCTGTATTCACACAGTGTAATCTCTGGGCCCAATATGCAGAGAAAGTACAAAAAGCTAGAATTCTATGCCCTACTCCACAGGGGTCTAGCACCCTCCAGCATCAGCAGAGCCAAGGGAATTAGAGAATTTCTTTTTTCTATAGAGAACAGTGTTGGCATTGAATCCACAGTTTTTAAGACAAGAAAGGATAAAAAATGCATTTAGAACAGAAAAGTGGAGATTCTTTTCCTGTTGTATTTTGCTCAAGATTATTTCCCTCCAAATAAGTTGAAAACCATAGTGTTAAGAGACCTCAAAACAAGACCACTGGGCACAAGGGTTAGGGGGAAGAAAATGATTGCAACTTGCTCCCAGTGACTGAAGAAATTTTATTTTTTTTAAACTTTTTGTCACATATCAGATATCAGCTTCTTTTTAAAAATTTTTTGTCACATATCTACCGCCAGGCTGGATTATTCATCCTCTATTTGATTTCAAAGAACTTTGTACATATTTTACTAAAAGGTTTTGTAATGATTTGTGTAATCACCTTTTTCCTATTATTGCTTTCTGCCAAATTTTTTGATCTATTCAAGAGTAGGAAATTTTGTCTTAGCAATGTTTTCATCCTTAATGGTGACCAACTATTTTACATAGTAGAAATCCAATAAGTATTTATCAAGTGAATGAATAGATGAATAAATGTATTAATATGATAGATCAATGAACATAAGGATTGCCTACATTCTTTGAAATACTAAAGTCTTCTTAAATTCATAATCAATCTCAGAAATTCAAGATTTTAAACTACACATAAGGTGAAAATTTTACCTTAAGAAATTTCAAAAGTTTTTTTTCCCCAGTATTGTGTTTCTTTTCATTTTTCGTGGACTCAATGAAGTACTCCATCAAAAGGATTCTCTTGAAATTTTGCATACTTGCTACCATTAAGGTAATTAACTAAAAGATTTTCCTACGTGAGAATTTCTTTCCACAAAAGGTCTGTTTTGTGAGCGTAACCACTACAGTGCAAAATAACACATGAAAAAAATAAATAACATGCAAAGTGGATAATTTTTTTTACTGACATTCAATCCTATATTATTTTTACTATCAATATTGTATGGCTACTGTTATCACATTATGGATTATCTTAGATTTTCATACTGTGAACTCTAAATCACAAAGTAGGAATTTGCAACTATCTCTACCTGTTCCATCTCCTTCTGTTAATACCTACCTCCTTGGTATACGGTCCCTTTTCCTTTCCTTGCTTCTGTGTTTACATCAGGTTATATACTCTAAAGATTTAGAGCTCAAATCTACAAATAAGAGAAAACATGAGGTGTTTGTTTTTCTTGGTGTGGGTTACATAACTCAGTACAATATTAATATTTTCCAGTACTATCCCTAAATGAAACTCAGGAGAGAAAGTGTATGTGTAACAATAACAATTAATGAAGAGGAGCTCATAAACATGAGGAATGCAGGAGGCATGGAAGGAATTGGCTGGTGGAGATGAAGGCATGGAATTAAAATACAGCATATATAAAATTCTTGAAAATAAATTTAAAAGAGAATTTGCAACTAGTCCATCACCAAGAAAACTAAAAAAAGAAAAGAAAAAGAAAAACCTCTTTATCATTTCTCAGAGAAGCAATTAGACAGAAAGTATTAGTGGAATTCGGGCAAAATAATTTTTGGATTTAGTGCTTGCTATAGAACTCAGGGTATTGTGCATAGTCACAAATACACTATTTCACTAAGCTACAGTCCCAGGCTCTGCACTGAAATTATTTTAAATTGTATTACTGAATCACAATTTATATAAAAAGACACAAGCTAAAATATCGCAAAAGTCAATTAATATTTTAAATATTGCTCATATGACTTTGTGATCTTTAGACCACCAGATAAATTGTGTACTGTATTTGAAACTAAATATATAATCATATATTACATAGTTATATATGATATAAATATAAAGTATTATATATTTATAATATAAATACTATATTATATGATTATATAATCATATATTATATTGTATTGTATTATATTATATATTAATTATATTATATATAACATGATATATAATAACATTATATTATATATAATAACATTAATATAATCCTTTATTAATATTAACAGGATTAAAATATGTGTAGCTGAACTGAATGGTTTTTCGCTTTTCCAGGACTGTCTAAATTTTCTGTGTTCTGTAATTGACTAAGAAGGTATGTACTCTTCAAACAAAATATTTCAAATTAGAATGTAAAATCTTTGATGTTCATATTACAAGTCATCAGTTAATTAGAACATGCAAAGAACCTGAAATTGTATTTCCAGTTATTGAGATTGTACTTCTAAACTTAAAAATTGCATTTATGTTTTTAAAACAAATATTTGTTGCCAACCTGCATGTCACTGAATATTTGGATTCATCTAAAAATTACAGGAGTTCTCAATAATGGATTTAGGCCAACATTTCTTCAGTACAGCTTGATGATGAAAATAATTATCTATTGTATTTTTCTTTGTCTTATTATCTCTCTTTTCCTTCCATTTCTCTCACTGGATGGTAAACCTTCTTATTACACATGTTATAAAAACTTCCATTCCAAAAAGCTCAGACAATACATGATGTTTACTTTTTGTTTGCAAACAACAGAATCCACAGCATTACCAGCAGATGCCCTTGATTCATAGTGAATAGGGAATAGAATTATAGGAAATCAGTGTGTATTGTGTGTCCAGCTGAAATGGATGCTGGCAGAGCAGACTCCAGGAAATATTTTAGAGCACAAATGTGCATCTTCAAGGCCTCCCTTACTCTAGGGCAATTATTTGAGGGTGAGGATCTTCATACTTTTGTTTTATATATATATATACTTCTTAACTCTTGAAAATGATCAGGAGTTAGTATGACCTGGAGAGGAGAGGAACTCCACAACGAACAAATATATCTGGGCACAGGGGTCTTCTATGAGACTATTTCTCTAAACAAGGATCATGTATGGATATAACCTAGAACTTCTGCTGGGATGTAACCCATGGTAGCTCAGTATCCAAGTGGGTTCCCTAGTAAGGGGAACAGGGACTGTTTCTGACGTGAACTCAATGGCGGGCTATTTGACACCCCCCCCCCCCCCGAGAGAGGAGCAGTCCTGCTAGGCCACAGAGGAGGACTTTGCAGCCAGTACTGAAGATACCTGATAAACCAATATCATATGAAAGGGGAGGAGGTCCTCCCCTTATCAGTGGACTTGGAAAGGGGCAGGGAGGAGATGAGGGAGGGAGGGTGGGATTGGGAGGGAAAGAGGGAGGGGGATACAGCAGAGATACAAAGTTAAGAAACTGTAACTAATATTAAAAAAAATTAAAAAATGGGAAAAAATGATTTTTTCTTTCTGGAGACTTTCTGTGTTACATCATCAGATAAAATTAAGGTGGTTAACTAAGGCAATACTTTCAGATAATATTATGCTTTATTAGAGAACATCTCAGGGATTAAGCTCCCCAATTCAGTTATTAATTGTAGATCTTAGACCCTTTGCTGTTGGTGTTCTGTTAGTGAAATTGTCTCCTGTACAAGAGTTCAAGGCTCTTCCTCACTTTTTTTTTTCTAACAGATTTTGTGTGTCTGGTTTTATGTTGAGATCTTTGATCCACTTGGACTTGAATTTTGTACAGGGTGATAAATACAGGTTTATTTGCACTCTTCTACATGTAGACTTCCAGTTAGACCTGCACCATTTATTGAAGATGTTATTTTTTCCATTGTATATTTTGGCATCTTTGTCAAAAATCAAGTGAACATAGATATGTGGACTTATTTCTGGGTCTTCTTTTCGATTCCATTGATCCACCAGTCTGTTTCTATGCCAGTACCATGCTGTATTACTGTTGTTCTACATACAGCTTGAGATCAGGGATGGAGATATCTCCTGATGATATTTTATTGTACAGGATTGTTTTAACTATTCTGTATTTCTTGTTGTTTCATGTGAAGTTGAGAATTTTTCTTTCAAGATCTGTAAAGAATTGTGTTGGTAATTTTGATGGGAATTACATTGAATCTATAGATTGTTTTTGGTAAGATGGCCATTTTTATGACAGCCTACAGACTGGGAAAAGATCTTCACCAACCTTACATCTGATAGAGAAATAATATCCAGAATATATAAAGAACTCAAGAAATTAGACATCAACAATCCAAGTAATCCAATTAAAAAATGAAGTACAGAGCTAAGTAGAGAATTCTCAATAGAGGAATATTGAATGGTAGAGAAACACTTAAAAATGTTCAACATCCTTAGTTATCAGAAAAACACAAATCAAAACAACCCAGAGATTTCACCTCATACCCATAAGAATGGCTAAGATCAAAACTCAAGTGACAACACATGCTGGATAGATGTGGAGAAAAGGGAACCCTACTCCATTGCTGATGGGAATGCAAACTTGTACAACCACTTTGGAAATCAATCTGGTGCTTTCTCAGACAATTAGGAATAGTGCTACCTCAAGATCCAGCTATACCACTCCTAGGCATATATACAAAAGATGTCCCCCAATTCAATAAGAAGATTTGCTCAGCTATGTTCATAGTAGCTTTATTTGTAATAGCCAGAATCTAGAAAAAACAAACAATCTAGATGGATACAGAAATTGTGGTACATCTACACAATTGAATACTACCCAGCAACTGAAAACAAGGAAATCATGAAATTTGCAGGCAAATGGATGGACCTAGAAGAGATCAGCCTGAGTGAGGTAATCCAGAAACAGAAAGACATGCATGGTATAAACTCATGAATAAGTGGATGTTAGGAGTATTATATAGGACAGTCACCTACAGATCTAAAGAAGTTGAACACTAAGGAGAACCCTAGGGAGCATCCTTACATCTCATCCAGAATTGTAAACAGAATAGACACCAGAAACCATGGAACAGAGGAAACAGGGTTAGAGACTACCATAGAGGGTCCTCTAACAGGATTCATCCAATGGGGGATCAAAGCAGATGCTGAGACTCATGGCCAAACTTTAGGAAGAGAGCAGGGATTCTTATGGAAGAAGAGAGGTTTGGGATAAGAGGGTTGTAGAGGGGACATGATCCCCACAAGGAGACAAACAAAACTAAAAGATCTGAGCCCAGGGTGTCCTACAGAAGCTGATGCACCAATGGAGGACCATGCATGGAGATGACCTAGACCCCCTGCTCAGATGTGGCCATCTGGCAGCTCATTCTCCATGTGGATATCTGAGTGAGGGGGTCAGGGGCTGCCTCTACCATGAACTCAGGTGACTGTTTTCTGATCACACGCCCCTGATGATGCAGCCTTGCTAGGCCACTGAGGAAGAGGATCCAAGCAATTCTCTTTTTATCTTTTTTATTAATTTATTTTTTATTCTTTATTAATTACACTTTATTACTTTTTATCTCCCCTGTGGTTCCCTCCCTCCTCCCATTTCAATCCCTCCCTTCCTCCACCCTCTGCATGCATGCCCCTCCCCAAGTCCCCTGATAAGGGAGGTCTTCTTTGGAGATAACCTAAGACCCCTGCACAGATGTAGCCCATGGCAGTTCAGTATCCAAGTGGGTTCCATTGTAATAGGAACAGAGACTGTCTCTGACATGAACTGATTGGCCTGCTCTTTAATTACCTCCCCCCTGAGGGGGAAGCAGCATTACCAGGCAAAAGAAGAAGACAATGCAGCCACTCTTGGTGAGACCTAATTGACCAAGCAATTCTTCACTGCTTGGGAAGACTTAACAAGCTATGGGAAGATGCCAATTGTGGAGAACTCCCCCTTTCAGTGGACTAGGGGAAGAGCATGTGGGGAAGAGGGCTGAAGGGTGGGACTGGGGCAATTGAGGCAGGGGGATTCAATCAGGATATATAATAAATAAATTGTGAAAAAAATTAAAATTAAAAAAAGATCCCAAACTCTGCACTATGCCGAAAGTTTGGCTATGACTGTCAGTACCTCCTTCAGTACCATGATGAGTAGTCTTTCAGAGGCCCTCTGTGGAAGGCTCCTGTTCTGTTTCTTGTCTTCTCTTACTTCTGATGTCTATCTTATTTGCCCTTCTGAGTGAGGTTTCAGCCTCTTGCCTAGGGTCCTTCTTGTTGTTTAACTTCTTTAGGGCTATAGATTTTAGTATGTTTATCGTATATTATATGGCTAATATCCACTTGTAAGTAAGCATATTCCATATGTACCTTTCTGCTTCTGGGTTACTTCACTCAGGATGATCTTTTCTAATTCAAATTCCATGATTCCTTGTTCTTAATTGTTGAGTAGTATGTCATTATGTAAATGTATCACAATTTCTGTATTCATCCTTCAGTTGAGATACATCTAGGTTGTTTCCAGATTCTGGCTATTTTGAATGAAGCTGCTATGAACATAGTTGAGAATATGTCCTTGTTATATGGTTTAACACCTTTCAGACATATGCCCAGGAGTGGTATAGCTGGATCTTGAGGCCGGAGACTGTATGGAAGACAAGGGAGATAGAAAGACTTGGAGGGGACAGGAGCTTCACAAGGAGACCAACAGAGCCAAAAACCTGGACTTGGGGGGGGGGGGGAGGCTTGCAGAGACAGATACTCCAAAGAGAACCTAAATCCCTGCTCAGATGTAGCCAATAGACTCAGTCTCCAAGTGGGGTCCCTAGAAAGTGGATCAGGGTTGTCTCTGGGATGAATTCAAAGGCAGGCTCTTTGGTCACCTCCGCCTGGAGGGTGCAGCCTTGTCAGACCACAGAGGAAGATGATGCAGCCAGCCCTGATGAGACCTGATAGGCTAGGGTCAGATAGAAGAGGAGGAGATCCTCCCCAATCAGTGGACTAAGGAAGGGGTATAGGGGGTAAAGAGGATGTGTGGTTGGGACTGAGAGAGACAAGGGAGGGAGCTACAGCTTGCGTACAAAGTGAATAAATTATAATTAATTAAAAATATATGCTGGACTTTGAGTCACTAGCATATAACATGAGAATTTTTCCTGTGCTGCAAATCTGTCTAAACAATTGTCGAGCTATATTTTAGGTAATTGGACTGGAGAATCCGATACTACGATGGAGCAGCTGAGAGTGGCCATTGTCACAGTAAATTCTACCAGAGTGGACGCAGGACTAGCCACAGGATTATCATCATGGATTGCTGCAACCATGAATCATCTGAAGGAATGGGCGGGCATGGGAGCGTTAGCAGGCCTTCTGGTGTTGGTCTCCTTGGTTTGCCTGTGGTATATAGGCAAGATTAGAGTCTCACAACAGTGTGATGCAGCCATGATCATTCAGGCCTTTACAGCCATTGAAGCAGGACATTCTCCCCAAGCATGGTTGGATACCATAAAAAGCTAAAATGTTACGCTCAGGATGCGAGGCTAAGGACTGCACTCAGGGTCAGCCGCTTTGGACCCAGAGAAGAGCATGTCTGGTTGCATGCGAGTTGATGCCCCAGGTCCCGCCTCTGAGAAAAAGGTATCAGACGGGTGTGATGCTCTTTGGGTGGATGACACCTAAATGAACATCGGTACAAAGTCCCAATTTATTTCTAATATCAGAGATCAGACCTCTACTCTTGCCTGATGCGTCTAAAACAAAAAGGGGGAACTGTAGAGAGCTGCGTAATGCCGTGCCTTAAAGATGGAGCTGGTTTCCGCCTTCCACCTTCCCGATGGTGAGTGCTCTCTGTCACGAACAATTCCACATTTGGCTAAGGCTGAGGATCTGGCTTGCTTCCATGTATGTGGACCTATCTGCATTGCCCACGTGGCACGCCTGGGTTGGCTACCCAGAGGCTATTTAAGCTGTGGGCTGGCTTTCCCCAGGGTCCGAGGATTGTTCAAGGTTCCTGAATAAACTGCATTGATTTTTCAAAAAAAAAAAAAAAGATACCAAACGTAAGCAATGGGTTTCTAATTACTGTTTCAAATAACTCATATCTCTCAAATTGATAAAGAAGTATCTATCATGAACTATGAAAAGTATGAGTTTTTTTGGGGGGGAGGGAAGGGAACCACAGCATATTTTATTGACCAAGAATTCTATGAGATTTTTATGTGTTTACAAGGTGACAAATAGCTTACCATGTTTTCTCAAAAGCTGGCAGAAATCAAAAGACTCCTGCATCAGAGACAAAAAAAAAAAAAAGTCAGCCTAGCCAATAAGTGAGTATAAGGTATGTATCAAGTCCCCTTCATTGGAAATTCACAGAGTATGACACAGAAGTGTCCTGGATGGCGCTTCATCACCTGCAATGAGTAGGCAGAATAGAGGAGAAACTCTGGGCATAGAGGATTTTTATCATGAGCGGTGTAAGATGTGTAAATCGTGAAAGACTCAAAGAGAATAATCTCTTAGCTGTATGAGGGAAAGACTTTTATCAGATGTCCCAAATAATATCTTATAGACTGCTACTGTCAGCTGGAAACATGCATGTACATAGGCCACAACCATAGAGGTTTTAATTCTGTGGATCTGGTGTACATCTTGATAATATGCATTTGTAAAAGATCCCAAAAAGAGTTGACATTGTTACTTCCAAAAATAACCATTCTTCCCTGTCATGTATGGCAGTTTTTTCCACTGATTCATATAGAAAACAAACTGAATTAGAATAGAAGGTGACAACGTACATATACAGAACAAAAAACAAAGACACTGAAATGAAAAGAACTAACCTATACTTTTGTTCATGGTAAACAATAAGGGCATGTTATTTCCCAGCCTGTACACATCACATGAGTTAGTACTTTTTGTCTTTCAGCTGGGAAATGATAAGGTTGCTTTGTTATCCTGACTGAGCTCAGGACTCAGAAGCAAGATTTTATAATCCTATACACTAGTGTAAAGTGAAGGGTAATATTCATGCCTAGCAAATTTTCTTAATTATATATATGTGTGAGTGTACATATACATATATCTATGTCTTATAATTCATGAAGTTTTAAGTGTGATATAGTATGCACTAGTGTATACTTCATGGCCTCTAAGATCAAAATTCAAATAGCCACATAGACACAAGGATGCAAGGCTTACACTGTTTACCATCAGAGAAACAATTAAACCTATTTTCATTTTTGTCTTCTTCAACATTTTTGCTGTTTAACATCATTCATGTACACTTTGAAGTACACCCTTCTTTTACAAGACATTAGTCTGGGGAGTATTTATATGGTTATTTTGTCACTTAAGTAAAATAGACTCTTGTTTATCATTTTTCTAAAAGCCAAGTAATAAAAGTGAAAAATCAAAGAATTGCCCTAAACCACATCACTCAGAAAAAAAAATCATTAATATTATGTGATTAATATGCCAAGCATCTCAGTCTACTTACAAAGCAAGATAAAAATGGATAAGTATAAAGTTAGAAAAAAACAAAAGTGAGGAAACATTAACTAGAAAAAGATAAATTGACATAGACTATCTCATAAACGTGAAAATATTCCAAATATTTTTAATATGCTGTGATAAACTATATAAATTAAAAGGAAGTAAAAAACAGGGAGAGTCCCAGCTTATATTGGCAGGTAGAATATAGATATTTACCTTCAAGATATCTTAATTAAAGCAGTGGTTCTCAACCTTTCTAATACTGAGATCCATTAATACAAATCTTCATGTTGTGGTAACACTCAAACATAAAATTTTCTTGCTACTTTATAACTGTAATTTTGATATTTTATGAACTGTAACGCAAATATCTGATATGCAGGATATGCAACCTGTGTGAAAGGGTTGTTCAACCCCCACAAAGGGGTGGCAACCAACATGCTGAGAACCACTATCTAGAGTGAAACAGAGAATTCTCCATAGAGGAATATCAAATGGCAGAGAAGCACTTAAAGAAATGCTCAACCTCATTAGCTATTAGGGAAATGCAAATCAAAATGACCCTGAGATTTCACCTTACACCCATCAGAATGGCTAAGATGAAAAACTCAAGTGACAACACATGCTGGAGAGGTTTTGGAGAAAGAGGAACCCTCCTCCACTGCTGGTGGGAATGTAAACTGGTACAACTACTTTGGAAGTCTACCCGGTGCTTTCTCAGACAACTAGGAATAGTGCTTCCTCAAGACACAGCTATACCACTGCTAGGTATATACCCAAACTTTGCTGAAGTGCTCAGCAAGGACATTTGCTCAACCATGTTTGTAGCAGCTTTATTTGTAATAGCCAGAACCTGGATTCAAGTTAGATGTCCATCAACAGAGGAATGAATACAGAAATTATGGTATTTTTACACAATGGAATACTACTCAGCAATCAAAAAGGAGGAAATCATGAAATTTGCAGGCAAATGGTGTGATCTAGGAAAGATCATTCTGAGAGAAGTATCCCAGAAGGAGAAAGACAAACATGGGATATACTGGCTTATATGGACCTATAAGATATGATAAACATACTAAAATCTATACACCTAAAAAAGATAATCAAGAAAGCTGACTCGGGGTAAGATGAGAAATCCTCATTTAGAAAGACAAATGAGATGTGCATTGAACATATGGCAGGAGTCTACCACAGAAGGCATCTGAAAGCCTCTACCTAGCAGTGTTTCAAAAGAGATACTAAGACTCATAACCAAACCTTCGGCAGAGTACAGGGAATCATATGAAAGAAGGGGAGTTAGTATGATGTGGAAAAAATTGGAGCTCCACAAGGACCAAATATATCTGGGCACAGGGTCTTTTCTGAGCCTGACATTCAACCAAAGACCATGTATGGATATAACCTAGAACCTCCACTCAGATGTAGCCTGTGGTAGCTCAGTAACCAATTGGTTTCCCAAAGTGAGGGGAACAAGGACTATTTCTAATATGAACTCAATGACTGGCTCTTTGGTCTCCCCACCCTCCAAGGGAGGAGCAGTCCTGTTAGGTCACAGAGGAGGACTTTGCAGCCAGTCCTGAAGATACCTGATAAATCAGGGTCAGATGAAAGGGAAGGAGGTCCTCCCCTATCAGTGGACTTGGAAAAGGGCAGGGAGGAGATGAGGGAGGGTTGGATTGGGAAGGAATGAGGGAGGGGGATACAGCTGGGATACAGAGTAAATAAAATGTAACTAATAAAAAAAATAAAAAATAAATAAAAAATAAAAATAAAAAAGGGAACCACTGTCTAAAAGCCTAATTAAATTAATAATGAATCATTATTTTTATAGTGAAAAATAAAAAAATAAAAAATAAATAAAAAATAAAAATAAAAAAGGGAACCACTGTCTAAAAGCCTAATTAAATTAATAATGAATCATTATTTTTATAATAAAAAATAAATAAAAAATAAAAATAAAAAAGGGAACCACTGTTTAAAAGCCTAATTAAATTAATAATGAATCATTATTTTTATAATGATAAAGAAAGTGAGAAAGAAACAATAGCATAAAATGTTGTGTATTTGTAAATGAACATAGCAGCAGCCAAGGCCAACAACAGAAAAAAAAAAAAAAAACGAAAATGTGACTTAGCTCCTCTGATACTACAGTTAGTGACAGAGAAGTGACACTCAAAGTCTAAAGTATAATATAAAATTAGAAACCTTGAGAGGATCTGAGATGGCAGAGACGAGAGCATGCTGTATCTGAGGGACACAGGATCCAAAACTCTGAAATTGGTGAGTGGAGGAGCAGCTGAAACCAGAACATCAACACTAAGGCTTCCTGGGCAAGAGGAAACAACACGTGAGCTTGGACTATTTGGAACCAGGTCAACCTTGGACTTCTCCACAGGCTGACAGTGGCCAATATTCAACTACCGTGCATGTCCCCTTGCCCCAAACATGCGCCTCTGTGCTGGTTGCCCCAGGCAGGATCCTCTGAGCTCAGTGACTGAGACAGCAGAAGAGGAAGCAGTAAGGACCTCCCAGGCCTGCAGCTGCCTCAGGCAGCTGTACAGGCCTCCCAGGGCTGGGATTGAAGCTGGTGGGTTGATGAGCTTTCCAGGTCTGTGGCTGTGGATAGCCAAAACAAGAGCTTCCTTGCTCAGTGACTGAGAAAGCAGACAGCTGTCTCAAGTATGGGTCTCCCCCCAGGCAGGCAAACAGTGGACACCACTGAGCTCACAGAGCTCCTACACTCTCATTTTCCCCTGAAGGCCCAAATCTGGGAGCAGAGAACAGGGGAGAACCCCTCTTCCAGAATAGGCCAGCGAACTAGCGAGGGTGCCTTCAAGTAAGTGCATGCAGAACCCCAGATCCAGGGTTCCTCTACACTAGCATCCAGACATCAGATCCCTCCCACCCACACCCCCACTGTGGACAACACAGGGATCCTTGGGACAGTGTTCTCAACATTGAAGGCCCCTTTCTGTTTGTCTACCAGTGGAGTCCAGGCAAACAATTCCTGGAACCCAGACAGATCTAAATACCACGAGGACCTTATGACAAATTTGTAGGCCACTGAGGCATGTATAGCACCTGCACATGTTATTGCGCCCATGAACAGCACCAGCACCACTTCCTGCACTTAAGCTCCACCTTTCAGGCATCTACATATTCTAATACCCTGTCACTCAAGGCAAACTTCCATGCACACACTTGTGCTTTCAAACACATGCCTGAGACCTTCCTCCCTTAGCTACACCTGAAACAACAACACGCACGGTAGAACTTGTGTACCTTTCTCATCTTCCTGAAGAATACTCCAGAAAACAGAGACAGAGGGACCCAGTTTCAAATACACACTCCAGGAACAAACAGCGAAATTTACAGATTTGCAGATGGCTAGGGATAAGGATAAGAGCACATCTAACAAAAAACTGGACATCATGACTTCACCAGCAACCCCCAAAAAGCAATGGATATTTAATTCATCGGAAAAACAGAAAAATGATTTTAAAGTTATTCTTATCGAGTTATTAGAGGCACATAAAAAGGAAATGAACAAATCTCTCAAAGAAATGGCTACAAAAATGAAGGCAAATAAAGAGGAAATGAACAAAGCTTTCAAAGATACAGGCAAATACAGCCACACATATAGAGGCACATAAAGAAGAAACATAAAAAAATAGAAGCCATCATGGAAAGACAGGAATCCACATTCAAACAAATGAAGGAAATGTTGCAAGACATGAAAACACTTTATAATCAACAAAGAAAACAAAAACGGAGAAAGCCCTGGAGCTGATGAACTTAGAGAAAAGATCAGGAACCACAAAGGCAAGCATCACAACAGAATACAAGACATGGAAGAGATAAAATCAGGTGCTGAAGATACACTTACAGAAATTGATCCAACTCTCAAAGAAAAAGTAAAATCAGAAAATAACAAACACAAAACATCCAGAAAATCAAGGATTCCATGAAAAGATGAAACCTAAGGATAATAGGAGTAGACAAAGAAGACTTACCAAAGCTGAATCAGGACCAGGTAAATCAACTAAATAGACCTATATCACCTAAAGAAATAGAAGCGGTCATCAAAAGTCTCCCATCCAAAAAAAGCCCAGGACCAGATGGCTTCAGCGCAGAATTCTACCAGACCTTCAAAGAAGAGCTAACACCAATTCTCTTCAAATTATTCCACAAAATAGAAACAGAAGGAATATTACCAAATTCATTCTATGAAGCCACAGTCACCTTGGTACCTAAACCTCACAAAGACTCAACAAAGAAAGAGAATTTCCGGCCAATCTCCCTTATGAACATTGATGCAAAAATACTTAATAAAATACTTGCAAACCGAATCCAAGAACACATCAAAGATATTATCCACTATGACCAAGTAGGCTTCATCCCAGGTATGCAGGGGTGGTTCAATATACGAAAATCCATCAATGTGATCCACCATATTAACAAACTGAAAGAAAAAAACCACATGATAATCTCCCTAGATGCTGAAAAAGCCTTCGACAAAATCCAACATCCATTCATGTTCAAAGTATTGGAGAGATCAGGGATACAAGGCACATATCTAAACATAGTAAAGGCGATATACAGCAAGCCTATAGCCAACATCAAACTGAACGGAGAGAAACTTAAAGCAATCCCACTGAAATCAGGGACAAGACAAGGCTGCCCACTCTCTCCATATCTCTTCAACATAGTGCTGGAAGTCCTTGCTAGAGCAATAAGACAGTTGAAGGAGATCAAGGGGATATAGATGGGAAAGGAAGAAGTCAAATTATCACTATTTGCAGATGATATGATAGTATACGTGAGTGACCCCAAAAACTCTACCAGGGAACTCCTACAGCTGATAAACACCTTCAGCAAAGTGGCAGGATACAAAATTAACTCAAAAAAATCAGTAGCCCTCCCGTATACAAAAGACAAAAGGGCTGAGAAAGAAATTAAGGAAACAACACCCTTCACAATAGCCACAAATGACATACGGTACCTCGGAGTAACCCTAACCAAGGAAGTCAAAGACTTGTATGAAAAAAATTTCAAATCTCTGAAGAAAGAATTAGAAGAAGATATGAGAAGATGGAAAGCTCTCCCATGCTCATGGCTTGGTAGGATTAACATAGTAAAAATGGCCATCTTACCAAAAGCAATCTACAGATTCAATGCAATGCCCATCAAATTACCAACACAATTCTTTACAGACCTGGAAAGAAAAATTCTCAACTTCATATGGAATAACAAGAAACCCAGAATTGCTAAAACAATCCTCTACAATAAAAGATCTTCCGGAGGTATCTCCATCCCTGATCTTAAGTTGTACTATAGAGCAACAGTTTTAAAAACTGCATGGTACTGGCATAGAAACAGAATGGTGGATCAATGGAATCGAACAGAGGACCCAGAAATAAACCCACACACTTATGGACACCTGATCTTTGACAAAGGTGCCAAAACCATACAATGGAAAAAAGATAGCATCTTCAACAAATGGTGTTGGTCCAACTGGATGTCTACATGTAGAAAAATGAAAATAGATCCATACTTATCACCCTGCACAAAACTGAAGTCCAAGTGGATCAAAGACCTCAACATAAAACCAGACACATTAAATTGGCTTGAAAAAAAAGTGGGAAATACCCTAGAACTCATTGGTACAGGGGAAAACTTCCTGAACAGAACACCAACAGCACAGGCTCTAAGAGCAACAACCAATAAATGGGACCTCATGAAACTGAAAAGCTTCTGTAAAGCAAAGGACACCGTCATCAAAACAAAGCGACCACCTACAGATTGGGAAAGAATCTTCACCAACCCTTTATCTGACAGAGGACTCATATCCAGTATATATAAAGAACTAAAGAAGCTGAAAAGCAGCAAACCAAGTAATCCACTTAAAAAATGGGGAACAGACCTAAACAGAGAATTCTCTGTAGAGGAATACAGAATGGCAGAGAAGCACTTAAAGAAATGCTCAACCTCACTAGCCATTAGGGAAATGCAAATCAAAACAACCCTGAGATTTCACCTTACACCCATGAGAATGGCCAAGATCAAAAACTCAAGTGACAACACATGCTGGAGAGGTTGTGGAGAAAGGGGAACCCTTCTCCACTGCTGGTGGGAATGTAAACTTGTACAACCACTCTGGAAATCAATCTGGCGCTTTCTCAGACAACTAGGAATAGTGCTTCCTCAAGATCCAGCCATACCACTCCTAGGCATATATCCAAAAGAGGCTCAAGTACACAAAAAGGACATTTGCTCAACCATGTTTGTAGCAGCTTTATTTGTAATAGCCAGAAGCTGGAAACAACCCAGATGCCCCTCAACTGAAGAATGGATGCAGAAATTGTGGTACATCTACACAATGGAATATTACTCAGCAATGAAAAATAAGGAAATCATGAAATTTGCAGGTAAATGGTGGGATCTGGAAAGGATCATCCTGAGTGAGTTGTCCCAGAAGCAAAAAGACACACATGGTATATACTCACTCAAATAGATATACAACATAGGACAAACCCACTAAAACCTGTGCATCTAAAGAAACTAAGCAAGAGAGAGGACCCTAACTAAAATGTCCAATCCCCATCCAGAAAGGCAAAGAGGATGGACATCAGAAGAAGAAGAAAACAGGAAACAACCTAGGAACCTACCACAGAGGGCCTCTGAAAGCCTCTGCCCTTCAGACTATCAAAGCAGATGCTGAGCCGGATGGGCAACTGTTGGGCAGGTGAACGGAATTTTAGGTAAGAACTGGGAAATAGTAAGAGCTGGAGTGGACAGGGTCTCCACAAGGAGAGCAACAGAACAGGAAAATTTGAACACAAGGAACTCCCAAGAGACTCATACTCCAACCAAGGACTATTCATGGAGATAACCCAGAACCCCTGCACAGATGTAGCCCAGGGCAGTTCAGAGTCCAATTGGGTTACATAGTATTGGGAAGAGGGACTGCCTCTGACATAATCTGATTGGCCTGCTCTTTGATCACCTCCCTCTGGGGGGGAGCAGCCTTACCAGGCCATAGTAGAGGACAATGCAGCCACTTTTGATGAGAACTGACAGACTAAGATCAGAAAGGAGAGGAGAACCTCCCCTATTAGTAGACTTGGGGAGTGGCATGCAAGCAGAGGGAGGAGGGAGGGTAGAATTAGGAGGGGAGGAGGGAGGGGCTTATGGGGGGATGCAGAATGAATAAAGTGTAATTGATGAAAAATTTAAAAAAAAAATAGAAGCCATCATGGAAAGACAGGAATCCACACTCAAACAAATGAAGGAAATGTTGCAAGACATGAAAACACTATTATAATCAACAAAGAAAACAAAAACGGAGAAAGCCCTGGAGCTGATGAACTTAGAGAAAAGATCAGGAACCACAAAGGCAAGCATCACAACAGAATACAAGACATGGAAGAGATAAAATCAGGTGCTGAAGATACACTTACAGAAATTGATCCAACTCTCAAAGAAAAAGTAAAATCAGAAAATAACAAACACAAAACATCCAGAAAATCAAGGATTCCATGAAAAGATGAAACCTAAGGATAATAGGAGTAGACAAAGAAGAAGATTCCAGGCTCCAAGGTCCATGAAATATTTTCAAGAAAATCGTAGAAGAAAATTTCCCCAACATAAAGAGATGTCCATAAACATACAAGAGGCCTACAGAACACCAAATAGACTAGACCAGAAAAAAAATCTCACATCACATAACAGTCAAAATATTAAATCGACAGAACAAAAAAATATTAAAAGCAGCAAGGGGAAAAAGCCAAGTAACATATAAAGGTAGACCTATCAAAATCACACCAGACTTCTCAATAGAAAATATGAAAGCCAGGAAGGCCTGGGCAGGTGTCATGCAGACTCTAAGAGACCACAGATGCCAACCCAGACTGCTATACCCAGCAAAGCTTTCAATCAACATAGATGGAGAAAACAAAATATTTTATGACGAAACTAAATTTAAACAATGTCTACACAGTAATCTAGCCCTACAGAAGATACTAGAAGGAAAACTCCAATCCAATGAAAACAACTTCACCCAAGAAAAGAAAGTATATAGATAACTTCACAACAAAGAACTAAAGGAAAACAAGCATTGAAACACAGTAACACCACCAACTCAACAAAAAAAGGAACTAACATTTATTGTCACTATTATCTATCAACATCAACAAATTCAAATCTCCAATAAAAACACACAGACTAACAAAATGGTTGTGGAAACCATATGCAACATACCGCTGCATCCAAGAAATACACCACTGCAACAAATATAAAAACTACAACAGAGTAAAGCATTGGAAAAATGTTTTGCAAGCAAATAAACACAGAAAAAAAAGCTGGGGTAGCTATTCTAATATCAAATAAAATAGACTTTCAACCAAAATTAATCAAAAAAATGAGGAGAGACACTTCATTCTCATCAAAGGAAAAATCCACCAGGAGGATATCACAATCCTGAACAGCATGCCCCAAATACAAGAGCACTTGCATTTGTAAATGAAACATTATTAAAGCTTAAACTTCACATCAATCCCAACACCTTCATAGTGGGAGACTTTAACACTCCATTCTCACCAAGGGACAGATCATCTAGACAGAAGCTTATTAGGAAATAATGACACTTACAGAGGTCCTAAGTCAAATGGACCTAATAGATGTCTACAAAGCATTTCAACAAAACACAAAAGAGTATACCTTCTTTTCAGCTCCTCATGGAACCGTCTCAAAAATTGATCATATTGTCAGGCACAAAACAAGCCTCAACAGATAAAAAAAAAAAAAAGATTAAAGATTGAAATAATCCTCTGTATCCTATCAGACAACCATGGCTTAAAACTAGACTTCAACAACAGAAATAACAAAAAGCCTATGTACACATGGAAACTAAACAACTCTTTATTCAATGACAGCTTTTTCAGGGAAAAAAAATGAAAAAAAAGAAATTAGAACATTTCTAAAATTCAGTGAAAATAAAGGCACAAATACCCAAACCTATGGGACACAATAAAAGAGCTGCTAAGAGGAAAGTTCATAACACTAAGTGTCTCCAGAAAGAAGTTCGAGACATCTCATACAAGCAATTTAATGGCACACCTAAAAGCCCTAGAGAAAAAAAGAAGCAGACACACCCATGAGGAGTAGATGATTGGAAATAATCAAAGTCAGAGCTAAAAATCAATGAATTAGAAACAAAGAAAACAATTCAAAGAATCAATGAGACCAAGAGCTGGTGCTTTGAGAAAATCAACAAGACAGACAAACCTTAGCCAAACTAAGTAAAAGGCAGAGAGACACCATCCAAATCAGCAAAATCAGAAACGAAAAGGGGGACATAACAACAGATACTAAGGAAATCCAAACAATCTTTAAGTCTTACTACAAAAGCCTATATGCCACAAAATTTGAAAATCTAAATGAAATTGAAAGTTTTCTTGATAGATTCCACTTGCCAAAATTAAATCAAGATCAGGAAAATAGATTAAATAGTCTTAAATCCCCCAAGTAAGTAGAAACAGTCATCAAAAGTCTTCCTACAAAAAAAGCCCAGGACTAGACAGTTTCAGTGCAGAATTCTACCAGACCTTCAGAGAAGAGCTAACTCCAATTCTATTCAAACTATTCCATAAAATACGAACAGAAGGAACATTACCAAATTTATTCTATGAAGCCACAGTCACCTTGATACCTAAACCACAAAAAAAAAACCAATAAAAAAGAGAACTTCAGACCTATCTCTCCTATGAACATTGATGCAAAAATACTCAATAAAATACTTGCAAACCAAATACAAGAACACATAAAAGGTATCACCTACCATGAAGAAGTGGGCTTCATCCCTGGCATTTAGGGGTGGTTCAATATATGGAAATCCATCAATGGAATGCACCATATAAACAACTGATGGAGAAAACCCACATGATTATCTCCTTAGATGCCAAAAAAACATTTGACAAAATTCAACACCCATTCATATTTAAAGTCTTGAAGAAATCAGGGATACAAGGCACATACCGGAACATAGTAAAGACAATATACAGCAAGCCTATAGTCAACATCAAACAAAATGGAGATAAACTTAAATCAATCCCTCTGAACTCAGGGACAAGGAAAGACTGCCCACTCTCTACATATTTCTTCAACATAGTACTTGAAATCCTAGCTAGAGCAATGAGACAAGTAAAGTAGATACAGGGGATACAAATTGGAAAGGAAGAAGTCAAAACATCACTATTTTTAGATAATAAGATAGTATACAGGAGTGACCTCAAAAATTCAAGCAGAGTGACCTCAAAATTAACTGAAAAAATCAGTAGCCTTCCTGTATATGAAAGACAAAAGAACTGCAAGAAAAATTATAACCTTCACAATAGCCATTAATAACATAAACTACCTTGGTGTAACTCTAACCAAGCAAGTGAAAGGACCTTTTTGAAAAAATCTTCAAGTCTCTAAAGAAAAAAATTGACAAAGGAATCAGAAGTTGGGAAGCTCTCCCATGCACATGGATTGGTAAGATTTACATAGTGAAGATGGCCATCCTGCCAAAAGCAATCTACAGATTCAATGAAATTCACATCAAAATACCAACATAATTCTGTACAGGCCTTGAAAGAACAATTCTCAATTTCATGTAGGGGAAAAAAAACAGAATTTTTAGAACAATCCTGCACAACAACACATCATCTGGAGGTTTCTCTATCCCTGATCTCGAGATGTACTATAGAGCAATAATAATAAAAACTGCATGGTATTTGCATAAAAACAGAATGATGGATCAAGGGACTCAAATAAAAATCCAGAAATCAACCCACACACCTATGGATACTTGATTTTTGATAAAAACCATACCACAATGGAAAAAACAGAGCATCTTCAACAAATGGTGCTAGTCTATCTGAATGTCTACATGTAGAAAAATACAAATAGATCCATATTTACCACTCTGCACAAAACTAAAGTCCAAGTGGATCAAAGACCTAAACATAAAACCAGACACATTAAACCTCCTAAAAGAAAAACTGGAGGAAGCCTTGATCTCATTGGCACAGGAGACAACTTCCTGAACAGAACACCAACAGCACAGGCTCCAAGAGCAACAATCAATAAATGGGACCTCATGAAACTGAAAAGCTTCTGTAAAACAAATGACACTGTTGTCAGAACAAAACAACAGCCTACAGACTGGGAAAGGATCTTCACCAACCCTACATCTGACAGAGGACTGATATCCAGTTTATATACAGAACTCAAGGAGTTAAAAACAAGTCAATAATCCAATTAAAAAACATGGTACAAGGTGCTAGATAGTTGGCTTATTGGTTAAGAACACTGTCTACTTTTCCAAAGGACCTGGGATCAATTCCCAGCACCTACACGACAGCTCACAACTGTCTGTAACTCCAGTTCCAACAGATCTGACACCTTCACAGTAATGCACATAAAATAAAATTAAATAAATTATTAAAAATGGGTTACAAAGCATTTCTTAAATTATTCTATGCCATTTGATATTCCTTTATTGAGAATTCTCTGTTTAGCTCTCTACCCCATTTTTAAATTGGATTACTAGATTTGTTGCTATTTAACTTCTTGAATTCTTTATATATTCTGGATATTAGTCCTCTGGCAAATATAGGGTTGGTAAAGATCCTTTCCCAACTGTCGTTTAGTTCTGACAAAAGTATCCTTTGCTTTACAGAAGCTTTTCAGTTTCATGAGGTCCCATTTATTGATTGTTGCTCTCAGAGCCTTTAATATCAGAGCTCTGTTCAACTTAAAAAATGCTCAATGTCCTTAGTCATGAGGGAAAAGCAAATTAAAACGACCCTGAGATCTCACCTTACACCCATCAGAATGGCTAAGATCAAAAACTCAAGTGACAACACATGCTGGAGAGGATGTGGAGAAAGGAGAACTCTCCTCCATTGCTGGTGGGAATTTAAACTTATTCAATCACTTTGGAACTCAGTCTGGTGCCTTCTCAGACTATTAGGAATAGTGTTTCCTCAATATCCAGCTATACCACTCCTAGGCATATATCCAAAATATGTTCAAGTGTACAGCAAAGACATTTGCTCAACCTTGTTTGTAGCAACTTTATTTGTAATAGCCAGAATCTGGAAAAAACAAAACAAAACAAAACAAAAAAAACAGATGTCCCTCAACGGAGGAATAAATACAGAAATTGTGGTTCATTTACTCAACGGTATACTACTCAGCAATTAAAAACAATGAAATCATGAAATTTGCAGGCAAACGGTGGGAATTAGAAAAGATCATCCTGAGAGAGGTATCCCAGAAGCAGAAAGACACACATGATATATACTCACTTATAAGTGGATATCAGACATATAATATAGGAAAAACATACTAAAATCTGTACACCTTAAGAAGCTAAGGAAGAAGGAGGACACTGGTTAAGATGATCAATCCTCACTCAGAAAGGCAAAGAGTATAGACATAGGAAGAGGGAGAAAACAGGGAAAAGGACAGGAGCCTACCACAGAGGGTCTCTGAAAGACTCTACCCAGAAGTGTATCAAAGCAGAGGCTGAGACTCATAGCCAAACTTGGAACACAGAACATATCCCCCTTATTAAAGAAGGGGGATATAGAAAGATCTGGAGGGGACAGAAGCTCCACAAGGAGAACAATAGAATAAAAAAAAATCTGGCCCTATGGGTCTTTTCTGAGACTTGTACTTCACCAAGGACCATGCATGGTGATAACCTAGAACCTTTGCATGAATGTAGCCCATGGCAGTTCAGTCTCCAAGTGGGTTCTCTAGTAATGGGAACAGGGACTGTCTCTGGCATAAACTCAGTGGCTGGCTCTTTGATCACCATCTCCTGAGGGGAGAACAGCCTTACCAGACCAGAGAGGAAAACAATGCAGCCAGACTTGATGAGACCTGATATGTTCAGAAGGAAGGGGAGGAGGACCTTCCTTGTCAGTGGACTTGGAGAGGGGAATGGGAGAAGTTGAGGGAGGCAGGGTAGGATTGGGAGGGAATGAGTCAGGTGGCTACACCTAGGAAACAAAGTGAGTAAATTGTAATCAATAAAAAATAAATTAATTAAAAAAGAAACCTTATCTACTGTAAATGTAAAGTAATGCAGCTACTTTTCGAAATCATCTGACAGCATAACCAACAGCTAAACTCAAAGTTACTTACTATGTGACTTATCAGTTCTACTCTTAAGAAAACTGGAAACATTCTCACACAGAAATGTATACAAAATACTCATAAGAAAGCACTGTTTATAATACCGAAAAGATAATAATAACCCTTTTGTTCACGAACCTTGTGAACTGCTTGCTGTGTGTCCATACAATGGAATATTATTCAGTCATTAGAAGAAGAAAGAGCTGACACATATTATAAAATAGATAGACCGTAAAGAAATTATCCTAAAGAATGACACAAATCAGAGAAAAGGTCAGTTACATGATTATATTTATATAAAATATGAACTATCCAGGAAATCTATCCAGCCTGAAATTATCAGATTAGTGTTTGTCTCATGCTAGAATCTGGGGTGAACAGTGAATAACTGCTAATGAGCAAAGGATTTTGTTTGGGAAGGAAAAATCATGTTCTAAAATTAATTATAGTTATGTTCATATAAGTGAATGTTTTAAAGCCACAACTTTACTCTTTAAAAATGTATGAATTGTATCTCTATAAAGCTATTTTTTAAACAAAAATAAGAGAAAGGAAAGTACAGTTAGTTACATTCCCAGATATTTCACACAACTCAGCATTTCAATCCATTGCCTTGCCCTCCTCTGAAAGATCAGATTCTTGTCTTCTGGCAAGAACAAGAAGCCATGTCAAGGTAAAAACAGGGGAATAAAGTTACAACCAAGTTCATATGCTTCTTGTTGAGCTCTCGGCTCTCTATATCTTTGGCTGGTAGCCATGCTGTGTAGAAGGGTGCTATAAGACATCAAGTCAATATCCAACCTGCAATCACACTGCAGAAAGTTTGTAAGCAGATACTAGAATGTGAACGTTATATGCACTGAGTATGGGTCTGAACTCTCTTCATGGTTAACAAGAGCTGTGATGGCTATTCTTGGTTGTCAACTTCATTCTATCTGAAATTAACTAAAACCACAAAACAAAGGGCACACCTGTGAGAAATTTCTACTTAATTTGAAGCAGGAAGATGTACTTCTAAACAGGATCTTTGAAGTAGGAATACACACATTTAATCCAGATCTTTAATCCAGATCTAATGGCCACACCTTTTGCAGAAACTTATATACAAGGATATGGAAGAAGGAAGCTTTTGTTCTTTCCTTGTGTGTTATCACCTTGCTATCAAGTCCATTCCTTCACTTGGCATTACAGCCTATTTGTTTGGAATTCCACCATCTATTGAAGACCACCTGAGAATTCCAGCCTTGTGAACTGAGCAAGCCAGTGAGCAGGCCTCCATGGTTTCTGCATCAGCTCCTGCTTCCAGGTCCCTGCCCTGTTTGAGTTCATGTCCTGACTTCCTTTGGTGTTGAACAGTGATATAGAAGATGTGATGGTTTGATAAAAATTGCCACCACAGGCTCATAGGGAATGACATTAGTGAAAGCATGACCTAATTGGAGTAGGTGTGGCCTTGGGAAAAAATGTACCAAAGTTGATGCTCTTTGAAATTTCAGAAGCTCAGGCCAGGCCTAGGAGATCTCTGTCTCTTCTTGCTGCCTGCTGATCTAGATATAGAACTCTCAACTACTTCTCCAGCACAATGTATACCTGCAAAGCACCATGCTTCCCACCATAGTGATAATGAATTAAACCCCTGACCCTGTAAGCCAGCTACAATTAAATACTTCCTTTTAAAATGTAACCATGGCCTTGGTTTCTTTGCAGCAATAGAAATCCTAAGACAGCCTGATACCTAAATCACATAAAGACCCAACAAAGAAAAGGAAAAATAGATCAATTTCCTTTAAGAACATGAATGAATAAATTGTAATTAATAAAAATAAAAATAATTAAAAATTAAAAAATAATAAATTGGATCTCATGAAACTGAAAAGCTTCTGTAAAGCAAAGGATACTGTCATCAAAACAAAATGACTGCCTACAAATGGGGAAAGAATCTTCACCAACCCTTTATCTAACAGAAGGCTAATATCCAGTATATATAAAGAACTCAAGAAGTTAAACAGCAACAAATTAAATAATCCAGTTAAAAAATAGGGTAGAGAGCTGAACAGATAATTATCAATAAAGGAATAGCAAATAACAGAGAAACACTTAGAGAAATGTTCAGTGTCCTTAGTCATCAGGGAAATGCAAATCAAAACAACCCTGAGATTTCACCTTACACCCATCAGAATGGCTAAGATCAAAAACTCAAGTGACAGCATATGCAGGAGAGGATGTGGGGAAAAGGGAACCCTCCTCCACTGCTGGTGGAAATGTAAACTAATACAACAACTCTGAAAATCAATCTGGTGCTTTCTCAGACAATTAGGAATAGCACTTCCTCAAGATCCAGCTATACCACTCCCAGGCATATATCCAAAATATGCTCAAGTACACAACAAGGACATCTGTTCAACCATGTTTATAGAAGCTTTATTTGTAATAGCCAGAAGCTGGAAACAGCTCAGATGCTCCTCAGTTGAGGAATGGATACAGAAGTTGTGGTACATCTACACAATGGAATATTACTCAGAGATAAAAAATAAGGAAATCATGAAATTTGCAGGTAAATGGTGGGAACTGGAAAAGATCATCTTGAGTGAGGCATCCCAGAAGCAGAAAGATACACAGGATATATAGTCACTCATAAGTGGATACTAGATATATAATATAGGATAAATATACTAAAATCTGTACACCTAAGGAAGCTAATCAGGAAGGAGGACCCTGGCTAAGATGCTCAATCCCAATTCAGAAAGGCAAAGAGAATAGACATCAGAGGAGGCAGAAAACAGGGAACAGGACAGGAGCCTACCACAGAGGACCTCTGAAAGGTTCTACACTGCAGGGTATCGAGGCAGATGTTGAAACTCATATCCAAACTTTGGGCAGAGTACAGGGAATCTTATGAACGAAGTGGGAGATAGTAAGACCTGGAGAGGACAGGAGTTCCACAAGGACAGCAACGGATCCTAAAATTCTGGACACAGGGGTCTTTTCTGAAACTGATACTCCAGCCAAGGACCACTCATGGAGATGGCATAGCTCCCCTGCACAGAGGTAGCCTATGGCAGTTCAGTATCCAAGTGGCCTCCATAGCAATTGACACAGGGACTGTCTCTGACAGGAACTGATTGGCCTGCTCTTTGATCACCTCCCCCTGAGGGGGAAGCAGCCTTAGAAGGTCACAAAAGACAATGTAGACACTCCTGATGAGACCTGATAGACTAGGGTCAGAGGAAAGGGGAGGAGGACCTCCCTTTTCAGTGGACTGGGAGAGGGACAAGGGTGGGGAAGAGGGAAGGTAGGATTGGCATGGGAGGAGGGAGGGAACTACATGGGGGATACAAAGTAAAGAAACTGTAATTAATAAAAATAAAAATGATTTAAAAAAGAACATTAATGCATTCCTCAATAACCTACAAAGTTCAACATATTTTCACATTATCTGCCATCTATATATCCTCTTTGGTGAAAATGTCTATTTATGTATTCTCATTTCTTACTTTGATCACTTTTGAGTTTGATCATATTATATTTTTACATATTTACTAGATACTACAAGGGTTGCAATTAATTTTTGTCTTATTATTTCTCTTTCTTTTTACAAAATAAAGTTTTAATTTTGGTAAAGTCCAACATATCTTTGTTTTCTTCTGGATTATGCATTTGTGTTGAAATTGAAAACTCTTTTCCTGAAGATTTTTTTAATATGATGCTTTTTTCTAACAGGCTTTACATCTTACTATGGAAAATGAAATGTTTTGGAGGTACTATTAGATTTTATTTTGTTGGTCTGAAGAGGTCTAATTTGCCAAAATGATGGTCTTTCTTCCCTTGAATCACTTTACATTCTGACATAAATTCATTTATGCTGATGAAATAGTTTTATATCTAGCTTCTAGTATTTAGTGCATAAAGCTACTCCGGTGCTATTATTTTGTAGATTTATATACACAAAAATTAATTCATGTAAAATCTAGTAGCAGTGAATATTGTACCATTGTCACAATGTTTAGTTTTGAAGATGTAGGAGATCTTATCACTAGGAGAAACTGACTAAAGGTGATATGGGATTTTTGTACTATGTTCATAATTTCTGTTGAGTCACAGAGCTGACTGTTAGCCTACCAACGCATTTACCACAGCAGGACCAAATCAGAGAGTAGAGAGCAAAGGGAACTCCTGTGCATTCCAACTGGTCCTGCAAGAGAGTGAGTGAGCCTTCTAGGGAGAGTTTGCCCCAGATCCAGGGCCTCTCCACAGAAGTAACCAGACGAGATCCCTGCCACCCACACCCCTAGCGTGGGCATCATAGGGATTCTTGGGATAGCGACCCCATCATTGAAGCCTCTGCCTTGCGGGTCCACCAGTGTAATCCAGGCAAACAACCCCTGGATCTCAGACAGAACCACATAATAGTGGCCTGCAGGCCACTGCAATAGTCAGGAAATCCACGCATGCACACTGTGCCCACTAAAAGCACACTCGAATAGCGCCAGCGTCACATTCCTTAATTAGACAAAACTGAAACCACAGTGCACACTCCCAAACCAGTGAACCTCTCTCATCTTCCTGGAAAAACAGTCCAGAAAACAGAAAGAGAAGATCACAACCCGAACTACAATCTCGAGGAACAAACAGTGAGGGTTATAAATAACCAGATGGCTAGAGGCCATCTGAGACATAAGAACACACCCAACAAAAATCAGGACATAATGGCCTCACCAGCAACCCCACAAACCAATGGACACTACAATTCACTAGATATACAAGAAAACGACCTCAAAACTATGTTTATCCAGCTATTAGAGGCCCATAAAGATGAAATGAAGAAAGCCTTCAGAGAAATAGCCAAAGAAATCGAGTCGAACCAAGAGAAAACAAATCAAGCTTTCAGAGAAATGGCCACGAAAATTGAGGCAAACAACGAAAAATTGAACAAAACTCTCAAAGAAATATCCACACAAATGAAGGCAAATAAAGAAGAAATAAACAAAGCTCTCATAGAAATACAGGCAATTATACCCAAAGAAGTAGAGGCACAATTAGTGATACATAGAGAGGAAACGGACAAAGAAATAGAAGCTGTCATTGAAAAGCAGGACTTCACATTCAAACAGATGAAGGAAATGGTGCAAGACATGAAAACAGAATTAGAATCAATAAAGAAAACACAAATAGAGAAAAACCAGGAGCTGGAGAACATAGAGAAAAGATCAGGAACTACAAAGGTAAGCATCACCAACAGAATACAAGAGATGGAAGAAAGAATCTCAGGAGCCGAAGATACACTTGTGGAAATTGACACATCTCTCAAAGAAAAAATAAAATCAGAAAAGTCCCAAACACAAAACATCCAAGAAATTAAGGACACCATGAAAAGACAAAATCTAAGAATAATAGGAGTAGAAGAAAAAGAAGACATCAGGCTCAAAGGTCCGGAAAATATTTTCAAGAAAATTATAGAAGAAAATTTTCCCAACTTAAAGAAAGAGATCTCCATAAACATACAAGAGGCCTACAGAACACCAAGTAGATTAGACCAGAAAAGAAATTCTTCATGTCACATCATAGTCAAAACACTGAAACTACAGAACAAAGAAAAAATTGTAAAAGCAGCAAGGGAAAAAGGCCAAGTAACATATGAAGGTAGACCTATCAGAATCACACCAGATTTCTCAACAGAAACTATGAAAGCCAGAAGGCCTGGACAGAAATCATACAGTCCTTAAGGGACCACAAATTCGAACCCAGACTACTATACCCAGCAAAACTTTCAATCAACATAGATGGAGAATTCAAAATATTCCATGACAAAACCAAATTTAAAAAATATCTACATAGTAACCCAGCTCTACAGAAGTTACTAGAAGGGAAACTCCAAACCAAAGAAAACAACTACATCTAAGGAAACAGAGGAAATAGATAACTACACAACACAAAAAGCAAAAGAATACAAGCAATGAAACTTAGTGACACCACCAACCCCACATCAAAAGTAACAATTGTTGGTCACTAGTACCTATCAACATCAAAGGACTCAACTCCCCAATAAAAAGACACAGACTAACAGAAAGGTTAAGGAAACAGGATCCAACATTCTGTTGCATCAAAGAAACACACCTATGCAACAAAGATAAACACTACCTCAGAGTAAAAGGCTGGAAAAAATGTTTTTCAAGCAAACGGTTCCAGAAAACAGGGTGGAGTAGCCATCCTAATATCTAATAAAATAGAATTTCAACCCAAGTTAATCAAAAAAGATAAGGAGGGCCACTATAATCTCATCAAAGGAAAAATCCACCAAGAGGACATCACAATCTTGTATATCTATGCTCCAAATACAAGAGCACCTATATTCGTAAATGAAACAATATTAAAGCTTAAATCACACATTGATCCTAATACCTTAATAGTGGGAGACATCAACACTCCACTCTTACCAAGGGACAGATCAACTAGACAGAAAACAAATAGGAAAATAAAAACATTTACAGAGTCCCTAACTCAAATGGACCTAATAGACTTCTACAGATCTTTTCATCCAAACTCAAAAGAGTATACCTTCTTTTCAGCACCGCATGGAACCTTCTCCAAAATAGACCACATAGTTGGTCACAAAGCAAGCCTGAACAAATACAAAAAGATTGAAATAATCCCTTGTATTCTATCTGACCACCATGGACTAAAGCTGGACCTCAACAACAGAAATAACAAAAATCTGACACGCACATGGAAACTGAACAACTTGTTACTCAATGACAGCTGGGTTAAGGAAGAAATAAAGAAAGAAATTAAAGACTTTCTAGAATTCAATGAAAATGAAGGCACAACATACCCAAATTTATGGGACAGGTTAAAAGCAGTGGTCAGAGGAAAACATATAGCTATAAGTGCCTTCAAGAAGAAATTTGTAACATCACATACAAGCACCTTAATGGCCCAACTGAAAACCCTAGAAAAAAAAAAGCAGATACACCCAAGAGGAGCAGACAGCTGGAAATAATCAAACTCAGGGCTTAAACCAATCAATTAGAAACAAATAAAACTATTCAAGGAATCAAAGAAACAAAAAGCTGGTTCTTTGAGAAAATCAACAAGATAGACAAACCCTTAGCCAAACTAACTAAAAAGCAGACAGAATCTATCCAAATCAGCAAAATCAGAAATGAAAAGGGGGACATAACTACAGACACTGAGGAAATCCAAACAATCATTAGGTCATATTACAAAAGCCTATATGCCACAAAATTTGAAAACTTAAATGAAATGGACAATTTTCTTGATAGATTCCATCTTCCAACATTGAGTCAAGATCAGGTAGAAAGATTGAATAGCCCTGTATCCCCCAAGGAAATTGAAGCAGTCATTAACAGTCTCCCGTCCAAAAAAAGCCCTGGGCCAGATGGCTTCAGCACGGAATTCTACCAGACCTTCAAAGAAGTGCTAACACCAATTCTCCTCAAACTATTCCACAAAATAGAAACAGAAGGTACATTACCAAACTCATTCTCTGAAGTGACAGTCACCCTGCTACCTAAACCACACAAAGACCCAACAAAAAAAGAGAAATGCAGACCTATCTCTCTTATGAACATTGATGCTAAAACACTCAATAAAATACTTGCAAACCGAATCCAGGAACACATCAAAGATATCATCCACCATGACCAAGTAGGCTTCATCCCAATCATGCAAGGGTGTTTCATCATATGGCAATCCATCAATATAATCCACCACATAAACAAACTAAAGGAGAAAAACCACATGATCATCTCCTTACATGCCGAAAAGCATTTGACTAAGTCCAACATCCATTCAGTTTAAAGTCTTAGAGAGATCAGGGATACAAGTCACATATCTAAACATAGTAAAGGCAATATACAACAAGCCTACAGCCAACATCAAACTCAATGGAGAGAAACTTAAATCAATCCCACTGAAATCAGGGACAAGACAAGGCTGCCCACTCTCTCCATTCCTCTTCAACATAGTACTTGAAGTCCTAGCCAGAGCAATATGACAACTAAAGGAGATCAAGGGGATACAAATTGAAAGGAAGAGGTCAAAGTGTCACTATTCACAGATGACATGATAGTATATATGAGCGACCCCAAAAATTCAACCAGAGAACTCCTCCAGCTGATAAACACTTTCAGCAAAGTGGCAGGATACAAAATCAACACAAAAAAATTAGAAGCCCTCCTGTATACCAAAGACAAAAGGGCTGAGAAAGCAATTAGGGAAACAACACCCTTCACAATAGCCACTAATAACATAAAATACCTTGGGTTGACACTAAGCAAGCAAGTGAAAGATCTGTTTGAGAAAAACTTCAAGTCTCTGAAGAGAGAAATTGAAGAAGATATCAGAAGATGGAAAGATCTCCCGTGCTCATGGATTGGTAGGATTAACATTGTGAAAATGGCCATCCTGCCAAAAGCAATCTACAGATTCAATGAAATTCCCATCAAAATACCAAATAATTCTTTACAGACCTTGAAAAAAAGATTCTCAGCTTGATATGGAGAAACAAAAAACCCAGAATATTCAAAACAATCCTGTACAACAACAGATCATCTGGAGGTATCTGCATCCCCGATCTCGAGCTTTACTGCACAGCAATAGTAATAAAAAACTGCATGGTATTGGCATAAAAACAGAAAGGAGGATAAATGGAACCGAATAGAAGACCCAGAAATAAACCCACACACCTATGGATACTCGATATTTGACAAAGAAGCCAAAACCATTCAGTGGAAAAAAGACAGCATCTTTAACAAATGGTGCTGGTCCAACTGGATGTCTACATGCAGAAAAATGAAAATAGATCCATATTTATCACCCTGCAGAAAACTAAAGTCCAAGTGGATCAAAGACCTGGACATAAAACAAGATACTCTAAATCTGTTAGAAGAAAAGTGGGGAACAGCCTAGAACTCATTGGCACAGGAGACAACTTCCTGAACAGAACAACAACAGCACAGGCTCTAAGAGCAACAATCAATAAATGGGACCTCATGAAATTGAAACTCTTCTGTAAAGCAAAGGACACCGTCATCAAAACAAAACGAGTGCCTACAGATTGGGAAAGAATCTTCACTACCCCTTTATCTGACAGAGGATTAATATCCAGTATATACAAAGAACTAAAGAAGCTGAAAAGCAGCAAACCAAGTAAACCAATTAAAAAATGGGGAACAGATCTAAACAAAGAATTCTCAACAGAGGAATATCAAATGCCAGAGAAACACTTATAGAAATGCTCAACGTCATTAGCCATCAGGGAAATGCAAATCAAAATGACCCTGAGATTTCATCTCACACCCATCAGAATGGCCAAGATGAAAAACTCAAGTGACAACACATGCTGGAGAGGTTGTGGAGAAAGGGGAACCCTCCTCCACTGCTGGTGGGAATGTAAACTGGTACAACCACTTTGGAAATCTATCTGGCGCTTTCTCAGACAATTAAGAATAGTGCTTCCTCCAGACCCAGCTATACCACTGCTAGGTATATACCCAAACTTTGCTCAAGTACACAAAATGGATACTTGCTCAACCATGTTTATAGCAGCTCTATTTGTAATAGCCAGAACCTGGAAACAACCCAGATGTCCATCATCAGAGGAATGGATACAAAAATTGTGGTATTTTTATACAATGGAATACTACTCAGCAATCAAAAAGGAGGAAATCATGAAATTTGCAGGCAAATGGTGGGATCTAGAAAAGATCATTCTGAGTGAAATATCCCTGCAGGAGAAAGACAAACACGGTATATACTCGATTATATAGACTAAAAGATATGATAAACATAATGAAATCTATACACCTAAAAAAGATAATCAAGAGAGAGGACATGGGGTAAGATGATCAATCCTCATTTAGAAAGACAGATGGGATGTGCATTGAAGGTATGACAGGAGTCTACTGAAGGCATCTGAAAGACTCTAACTAGCAGTGTTTTCAAAGCAGATGCAAAGACTCATGACCAAACCTTCGGCAGAGTACAGGGAATCATATGAAAGAAGGGGAGTTAGTATGATGGGGAAAGGATAGGAGCTTCACAAGGACCAAATATTCTAGGCACAGGGTCATTTCTGAGACTGACATTCAACCAAGGACCATGTATGGATATAACCTAGAACCTCTGCTGGGATGTAGCTCGTGGTAGCTCATTAACCAATTGGTTTCCCATAGTGAGGGGAACAAGGACTATTTCTAACAGGAACTCAATGGCTGGCTCTTTGACCTCCCCACCCCCAAGGGAGGAGCAGTCCTGTTAGGCCACAGAGGAGGACTTTGCAGCCAGTCCTGAAGATACCTGATAAAACAGGATCAGATGAATGAGGAGGGTGTCCCCCCCTATCAGTGGACTTGGAAAGGGGCAGGGTGGAGAGGAAGGATGGAGGATGGGATAAGTAAAAATAAAAATTAAAAAAAAAGATGAGCACTTATGTATAAGCATTTTATTAAGAAAAACATTATTACAAAGTGTAGGAGGAAGGAAGAAAGACAGAGCACAGAAGTAAAAACAAACAAAAAAAAATGGGTTAAGTCCCAGATTGGACCTGATCCCAGTACTCTGGTTCATACAAATAAAGCCTCAGCATTATCCCAACTTTAGTGAAGAGGGATGGGCTTTCATACTACCTGTCAGTCACTGCTACCATTCCATGGAAGAGCTGAGGCTGTAGGTAGTTATCCTAGTTCTTTGATTCCATCTTCATGTTTGGTGGGAAAATGGCTCCAGCAACCCAAAACCACTCTGATGAAATTTGTGGTTGTATATCCAAGGTGTGAAAGAGATAGTCTTCTGGGTACAAGTCAGAAGATAGTACAGAGGACATTAAATTAGGTATTACCTAAGTCCACTTCTTGAACCTAATTTCAGTACTTATCTATTATTTTTTTCATTATATAATTTTTTTATTAATTACAGTTTATACACTTTGTACCCCCTGTACCTACCTCCCTCCTCCCCTCCCAATCCTCCCCTCCCTGTTCTCCATCCCTGCCCCTCTCCCAGTCCACTGAAAAGGGAGGTCCTCCTCCCCTTCCCTCTGACCCTAGTCTATCAGGTCTCATCAGAAGTGGCTGCATTGTCTTCCTCTGTGGCCTGCTAAGGCTGCTCCCTCCTCATGGGTAGGTGATCAAAGAGCAGGCCAATCAGTTCATGTTGGAGACAGTCCCTGTCCCCATTACTATGGAGGCCACTTGTACACTGAACTGTCATAGGCTACATCTGTGCAGGGATTCCAGGCCATCTCCATGAGTGATCCTTGGCTGGAGTATCAGTCTCAGAAAAGACCTCTATCCCCAGAATTTTTGGATCTGTTTTTGTCCTTGTGGAGATCCAGTCCTCTCCAGGTCTTACTATCTTCCACTTCTTTAGTAAAATTCCCTGCACTCTCAGGAAGGAGGACTATGTCTAATGTACTTATCTGTTATTATATTTAATATATAACATATAATTCGCTCACTTATTTGAAACTATGATATGAACATGCCTTTAGTTACTGAATGTCAAATCAATGTATGTTAGATATAAACACCCTTTAGAAAAAAGGGAAAATGTTAAATCTTAGCATGGAGACTTTATAGGAGAAGAAATCATGTGAGCTGGCCATGAACAGGAGCTTGTATTTATATTTCTTCAACACAAATCAGTGTTTCCCTAAAATCCCAAAGAACAGTAAATTCTTCTTTAACAACCTTTTTTTCATCTTACCATATTTCATACTAAACCTACATTTATTTTATCGCTCCCAGACCCTGAAATCTTCTATCTTCCACCCTTTCTGCCATTATATTCTTGCTTATTTACCACACACCAAACACACACACACACACAAACACAAAAATACATATACATATGCACACAGACATGCATGCACATACACACACAAACACACACACACACAAACACACAAAAAACATACACATGCACACACAAACACACACACACATGTTGGTGTATTTTCTTTTTAGTACTTTCATTCTAATAATCTCTCCCATGTCCCAAGTTAGTTACACTAAAGGTTCCACTAAAAATATCTCCTGAATACTTCACTGATTCTACAGTTCATATGCTATACCCAATACCAACAAAATGATTAATGATATAATTGTCTAAACTATATGATGATAAATCTAGCTGCTATCTACAACTATTCTATTTCCCCAACTAGATGGAAAATTTCCAAAGAGAATGTACTACATCTCTTCACACTACATGATGCATACACAAGCAAACCACAGATAAACATACATGATGGCAACTCTCCTTAATAAAAATAATGAGCACCAAGCACAATTAAATAAGGAAACCTTCATTTTGTAAAATAAAATGTTATCAGTTATAAACACCATCACTATTTATAAGATAAAATGTAGAATCAATTTACCAGTAAATTCTGAAAATATAGTTCAATACAACAAAGCAGAAAGAATTTAATATCAACAATTACAAAATACTCATGTTTAGATGCACTTTTGATTGATTCATGTTCATGTTAACATATCTGAGGATTGTTAGTTTTAACATAGGACTCTCTGCACAGATATCTACCTTTTAGGGATAATAAGTCAGAGCAGATGGAAGCTGTAAGGCTAGAAGCACAGGAATGTAAAGTTTGATCACCTCCCCCTGAGAGAGTCCAGCCTTACCAGGCCACAGAGGAAGACAATGCAGCCAGTCCTGATAGACTAGGACCTGATAGACTAGGGTCAGAGGGAAGGGGAGGAGGACCTCCCCATCAGTGGACTTGGAAAGGGGAATGGAAGGAGAAAACAGAGGGCGGTGGGATTGGGAGGGAAAAAGAGAGGGAACTACAGTTGAGTTACAAAGTAAATATATTGTAGTGAATTAGAAATAAATGAATAAAAAAGAAAAAATTAAAAAGAATGCATTTGATTATAGAGTATCACCCATATTCTTTTTAAATTGAAAATAGATTCTTCTCTCATATAATACAATACACCCTGACCACAGCTTCCTTTCCTCCACTCTTCCCAGCTCCTCTTTACCTTCCCTCCCTCCCAGATACACTGCCCCTCCATTACACTTCAGAAAAGAATAGGCCTCTAAGCAATGACAGGCAAACAGGACAAAACAGGATACAATAGGACAAGGCAACCCAAAAGGAGAAAAAAAAAAACCCTAAGGCAGGTAAGAGTCACAGACATGCCCATTACCATTGTTAGGAATTCCACAAAAACACACCAAGCTATACAACCATAATATATATGCAGAGGACCATAACATACATGCAGACCTTGTACATTCAGCTTCAGTCTTTGTGAACTCATAACACCCATATTCTATGATCAAAATGTCAATATTCATTTTCTTTTTCTAAATTAAATTTTATTTTATCAATTACAATTTATTCACTTTGTATCCCCCCATAAGCCCCTCCCTCCTCCCCTCCCAGTCCTACGCTCTCTCCACCTTCTTCAAGCATGCCCCTCCACAAGACCACTGATAGGGGAGGTCCTCCTCTCCTTCCTTCTGATCTTAGTATATCAGATCACATCAGGAGTGGCTGCATTGTCATCTTCTGTGGCCTGGTAAGGTTACTCACCCCTCAGGGGGAGGTGATCAAAGAGCAGGCCAATAAGATTATGTCAGAGGCAGTCCCTCTTCCCATTACTATGTAACTCACTTGGACACTAAACTGCTATGGGCTACATCTGTGCAGGGGTTCTAGGCTATCTCAATGCCTGGTACTTAGTTGGTACTTAGTCTCTGGAAAGACACCTGTGTTCAAATTTTCTGGTTCTGTTGCACTCCTTGTGGGGTTCCTGTCCTCTCCAGCTCTTACTATTTCCCACTTCTTACATAAGATTCCATGCACTCTGCCCAACAGTTGACCATAAGTTTCAGCATCTATTTTGATAGTCTGCAGGGCAGAGGCTTTCAGAGGCCATCTGTGATGGGTTGATGGGTTCCTAGGTTGTTTCCTGTTTTCTTCTTCTTCTTCTTCTGATGTCCATCCTCTTTGCCTTTCGGTATGGGGATTGAGCATTTTAGTCAGGGTCTTCTCTCTTGATTAATTTCTTTAGATGTACAGATTTTAGTAGGTTTATCCTATGTTATGTATCTGTATGTGTGAATATATACCGCATGTGTCTTTCTCCTTCTGGGACAGCTCACTCAGGATGTTCTTTTCCAGATCCTACCATTTACCTGCAAATTTTATGATTTCCTTATTTTTCATTGCTGAGTAATACTCCATTGTGTAGATGTACCACAATTTCTGCATCCATTCTTCAGTTGAGGAGCATCTGGGTTGTTTCCAGCTTCTGGCTATTACAAATAAAGCTGCTACAAACATGGTTGAACAAATGTCCTTATTGTGTTCTTGAGTGTCTTTTGGATATATGCCTAGGAGTGGTATGGCTGGATCTTGAGGAAGCCCTATTCCTAGTTGTCTGAGAAAGTGCCAGATTGATTTCCAGAGTGGTTGAACAAGTTTAGATTCCCACCAGCAGTGGAGGAGGGTTCCAATTTCTCCACAACCTCTCCAGCATGTGTTGTCACTTGAGTTTTTCATCTTGGGCATTCTGATGGGTGTAAGGTGAAATCTCGGGGTAATTTTGATTTGCATTTCCCTAATGGCTAATGACGTTGAGCATTTCTTTAAGTGTTTCTCTGCCATTTGATATTCCTCTACAGAGAGTTCTCTGTTCAGTTCTGTTCCCCATTTTTTAATTGGATTACTTGGTTTGCTGATTTTCAGCTTCTTTAGTTCTTTATATATACTGGATACTAGCCCTCTGTCAGATAAAGGGTTGGGGAAGTTCCTTTCCCAATCTGTAGGCAGTTGTTTTGTTTTGATGATGGTGTCCTTTGCTTTACAGAAACTTTTTTGTTTCATCAGGTCCCATTTATTGATTGTTGCTCTTAGTACCTGTGCTGTTGGTGTTCTGTTCAGGAGGTTGTCTCCTGTACCAATGAGTTCTAGGCTTTTCCCCACTTTTTCTTCTAGCTGATTTAATGTGTCTGGTTTTATGTTGAGGTCTTTGATCCACTTGGACTTTAGTTTTGTGCAGGGTGATAAGTATGGATTTATTTGCATTTTTCTACATGTAGACATCCAGTTAGATCAGCACCATTTGTTGAAGATGTTATCTTTTTTCCATTGTATAGTTTTGGCAGCTCTGTCAACGATCAGGTATCCATAAGTGTGGGGGTTTATTTCTGGGTCTTCTGTTCCGTTCCATTAATCCACCATTCTGTTTCTATGCGAGTACCATGTAGTTTTATAACTGTTTCTCTATAGTACAGCTTAAGATCAGGGATGGAGATACCTCCAGAAGATTTTTTATTGTAGAGGATTTTTTTAGCAATCTGGGTTTCTTGTTATTCAATATGAAGTTGAGAATTTTTCTTTCTAGGCAATATTCAGTTTCTAATATGTTACCCAGAATCAGTCTTAGCAGGGATTTAATTGTCTACCCTTATAATATCAATAAATGTTGCGACCCGCGTAATCGTCTCGCCAGCAAGAACGCACGCGGACAACAGGATCCTTCTGCAGCAAGCTTTATTACAATGAAAAGAGGAAGACCCCGAGCCCCGAAGTGGCGCTGTTTATATAAGCCCTGCTCGCACCAGCGTGGTGTGAGATGACGTATCATTCCCTGATTGGCTGCTCACCCATGGTGTGAGATGACGTATCATCCCCTGATTGGCTGCTCACCCATCACCCCATATGACGCCCCGGGCTGGGCTCATGACTTGGCGCGCTATTGCTGAATGGTCATGTGCTCTAGGACTTGTTTACCAGTTTTGAGGGCGGAAGCCAGTGCCATGGCGACCAAACCCCGGCTCTCCACAAATAAATCCAGGTATGTTAATATTTCCTAGTCTTATTTCTTTTAGTGTTGCTAATTTAAAAATGTGCATATAAACAAAAAAGAAACATTTTCAGCAATAAGATAAGAGTAAGATAAGCAGGGCATTCAGACTTGTTGTTATAGGAAGTTCTTGTTGACTCATGGCAGAAACACTAGCCACTAGCCGAGATGATTTCAATAGCTGCCATACCCTCTACTCATGACATTCTTGATTCATTCCTTTAATGTTTTCATAATATTATTTAGCCATTTTCCCTGACCTTAGAGCACTAGGTCTTCTAAAGTCTTTACCTTCATTCACTCATATTCATTCCCAAGCATGGACATACCACAGAGACAGGCATCACTTGAAACTTTGCTCTAACTCACCCATGGCCACTCTGTAATTTCCTGCTTTTCCTATTCTTGAACACATTCTATCTCTTGGTGACACCAGTCTTTTCTTTAACTGTTTCTTCGGGATCTAATATGTTGTCATCCTTCAGGAAGTCCACTAAAATACCTAATGGATGTACATACTAGAAGCTGAATTTTTATACACTATTACACACCTCTCATATCTACTGAAATATTTACTAATCTCTAAAATGTACAGTTTGCCATTATGTGTTTCATGCTCATAGTATAAAACTATTTGCCTAAAGCATACAAATGGCAAATAAAAACAAAAATATGTCTAACACCATGTGTCATTAGGGATGCATCTATAATGACATATCACTACATATTAGAATGAACTTAAAAATTAAAACATCAAGTATAGACAGGGATGCAGAGTAGCTAGAATTCTCATTACTGTATGTATTACTGGTATACCCCTGTTCAGAAAATAGATCAACACTCTTTTTTTTGAGACTTATTTATTTATTTTTTAATATAATTATATATATATGTATTTTTTATTAATTACAGTTTATTCACTTTGTATCCCCCTGTAGCTCCCTCTCTCTTCCCCTTCCAATCCTTTCTTCCCTCCCCCTTCTCCATCCATGTCCCTCCCCAAGTCCATTGATGAGGGAGGTCCTTCTCTCCTTCTTTCTTATCCTAGTCTAATAATTTTTTCCTTTATTACAATTTACTCACTTTGTATCCCAAACCTGTAGCCCCGCCCTCATCCCCTTCCAATCCCACCCTCTCTCCCTTCCTCTTTCCTTCCTTTGCCCCTCCTGAGGTCCACTTATAGTGGAGGACCACCTTCCCTTCTATCTGACCCTGGTCTATCAGATCTCATCAGGACTGGTGTGTTGTCTTTTTCTGTGGCCTGGTAAGGCTACACCCCATCAGGGGAAGGTCATCAATGAGTCAGCCCCAGAGTTAGAGATCAACACTCTCTTATAAATATAGTTATCATATAACTTTAAGATATTTATCCAAGTATGTGTATTTTTATGTATATGCAAACTAAAGGTGTCTTTATTCATAATCACCAAAATGAAATTACCTTCATCTGGAAAAAGTGGGCAAATAGACTGGGGTCTAGTATTCATTTCAGAGGGAGTGGAAATTGGTTTTTGTACCCATTGAGTGTTCTGTTACCCCTCTCTTCCCTTTTTTCCCATAGATAAGACCTCATTATACAGTCCAAATGGAGTGGGACATACACTCATCCAGAATCTACCTCCTGAATGTTATGATTGCAAATGTGTGCCACATGATCAGGCATTGGTCAACTCTTAATTTGAGAAATTCGTCATCAGTTCTATGAACCCAAATTTCTCAAGCAAAATTCCTTTTCCTGTTTCATATTTCCATGCAACCAAGAGCCCTAAAAATTAAAAATCTAACCCAAATGTGACATCTTCCTTTAACACCTGTAGACAAAAATCATCTTCCAAACTATTAGCACTCAAACATGGCATCACTTTTACAACTTTATCATTCTTACTGCCTTGTCATTTCTCTCTCTTTACTGTGTCAAACACCTGTCTGGAAATAAATCTGAATCTCTGTGAAATTATAGCACCAGACAAACCTGTTTAAATCTCATTCATCTTTTGAAAACTAATTCAATATCAGCTCTTGCCCTTGTTCCTTCTTTTATACTTTGCCAAATATAGCCTTCCCTTGTCCTGAATCTTTACAGGGCAATTTCCCTGCTTACCTGCATTTAGTATTACAATAGACTAATTTTTATGGTTTAACCATCATATATCAGAATATTTTTCTTAGAGCTGAAAATACAGAAATAAACCAAGTATAAATCATTGCTGTCTAGTGGGGAAACAGTGAACAAAATGATAAGTATACTGCATAGGTGGTTTAATGGTGATAGCCACTAAGGAAGAAAAATCAAACAGAGAAGAAGCTTAAAAATACCATGAAGTGTGTCAGTCCTGATAAAAAAAAAAGCACAAAAGGGTTTATGGAAGAGATGACATTTAAGAAAATGCAAGACATAGGTGAGGTAGTGACCAAGAAGTTGTTGGAGAAAAGATCATTCAAGGCAGAGGAAAGAGTAAGTGCCAATTTCCAAAGTCTGAAACATTCTACATTTGCTATAGAAGACTAGAAATTCAAATGGAGAAAGCAAGTGAGAGTAGGAGGAGAGGTAGAAGAGGAAAGATTGTGAAGAAACTTACTGATCTTAGTAAAGATCTTGGCTTTCTCTGAATTAGATTGAGAGTTATTAAATGTGGTCTCACACAGCTTCACTACATCATTCTATATTCATGCAGACTGTGGTAGGTGAAGACAGAAGGAAAAAGGCAAGAGATTATTATAATTTATCAAGATGTTGATAGGAATTTTACAGCTTCTTGAGGTCCTTATAAAAGTAAAAAAAAAATAAAATAAAAGCATCTAGGATAGCATATGAAAAGGGGAGAAAGATATAGATTGAAAGGCCATATTGTTAACATTGTAAGAAATGATTTTCTATAAGGCAAGAATATAGGATAGTAGCAAGAGAAATTCAGGAAAGAATTCCACAGAAAATAATGCACAGCATGGAGAATTATATTAGTTCTGAGAACAAGGGAACACAGATACTGCCAAAAATAACTACCATGCAAAGGAAAAAAATTCTCAGTCTCCCATTTGAGATGAGTAGAAGGAGTTGAAGTACTGGATAGTGAAGCCCAATGGGGTCTCTAAGAAAGCTAAAAACTCTATACTAAGGACAGACTGCAATGAAGGAACTCCAGACTAAAGAAAAAAAACAAGAAACAAAACAGAGCAAGAAACTTTATGACAGTGGAAGCCAATAGATAGACACTTCAGGAATAAATGAAAAGAGAGTGATCTGCCTACCAAGAGATCATATTTTTGTTGATGTTCTTTTCAATAATGCCAAAGCAACACCAGAAAAGGAAGCTAGAGATAGAAAACCACCAAGGTCTAATCTTCAGGAAAATCTTTATAAAGGCACAGTTACATGTATATTACCTGAAGGAGTTCACACTACACTGAGAAGAAACCATATGAATACTGTGTGAAGAACATGAGCACTAGCTTGTTTGGAAGCTCTAGTTTGTTATGGAATTGTGACAGGACCAGCTTCTCCATATGCATGTAGGTGATTTAATATAAATTTACAGAGGAGACAAATGATCTGTTACATAGAAGACAAGGTTGTTTGTTTTTTGTTTTGTTTTGTTTTAGCACAAGGGTTGTTAATAGCTGCAGCAAAATAGCTGAATAGAGGAAATGTGGGCTTGATATTGAACAGACTTAATTTCAGTTACAGTGTATGAATTTCTCACCTTCTTTCTATGAGCTTCTGATTTTTCTGCCTCTACAAATTCAAACACACACACACACACACACACACACAGAGAGAGAGAGAGAGAGAGAGAGAGAGAGAGAGAGAGAGAGAGAAAGGGAGAGAGAGAGAGATATATTCACAATATCTTTGTAAGCAAAAGCATGTTGCAGTGTCAGATATATCCAAGTCTCCAAGTCCTCTCCTCTCCCATACTCATTTTAAAAGGTACTGAAATTAACAGGCCTTCGTAACACTTTGGATGACAACTTCGTGATCTGTTCTCAGTGATTAAAATGGGTAGCTCTCACTCCTAAAAGACTTAGTTTTTAAAAATTTCAACTTTTCTTGTTAACTAATACTTGCTATTTTAAATAAATGATTGCTATTTTAACAGCTTTTTATAGCTCCCGATACATAGTGTTTTGCTATAGTCCATTAAACATGGTTACATTTCTTTTGTGATTAAGACATTTTTACTTTACTTTTACTGTGTTGTGTTGGTTGTTAGATCATGTGGAGAAACTCCTGGATAAAAGACCTCTCACCAGTGCAATCTGCCTTTTCAGAAGCAGGGTTGACTCTCTGGGCATATAGAATTGAATATAATTAAGGTCATTTGCATCATTCAGTTTTCACAAAAGCAAGGCTGTCATTCTTTCACATTAATTTCATTCTGTCACTTTAATGTTTAATGGCTGGATCCCAAAATCTTGGCTGCTTGGCCATGTTGGAGAACAATAAGGAAGATTGGGAACAATATCATCAGTTAACTCACGCTAGTTGGCTCCTTGCATTCAACTCTCATTGTATTTGCACAGACATAAGAATCCAATAACATATTTTTCCACAGTATAGCCCAGATTAAGGAGAATGGAAAATTGCCCTCAGTAGACTACTACACAAAACAGGCTGATCAAAAGTAATCAGTCAGTGTGTGTAAGTGTTACATCTCTGAGGGAAAAGGCTTCCTCAAAGTTTTACAGCTCTGGGGAGGCAGATTTCCACAATGGAGGAGTTACAGCTCTGCTCCAGTGTGGGGGAAAAAGTTTCCCCACTGCAAGTGTTACACATCTGCTCAGATTGGGGAAGGTTTCTTCAAAGCGTTACAGCTCAGCGTTACCATAGGTGTCCTGCCAGTCAGGATCCAAGGAATACCACAAAGTAACACTGCACAACAGTCCTCAGACAAGAGACTTAATGGGAGAGATAAAAATCAGGAGGGTGGTTGCCTCTGCTCAGCTGAGAAGCAGCAAAAAAACTGAGGAGAAGACAAGGTTTATACAGGATATCTATCTATCTATCTATCTATCTATCTATCTATCTATCTATATATATATGTATATATATATATATATATATGGAAGGTGGTGCTTTCCGGAGTGGAGATTTCCAGCATAGGGATTGGTGGGATTTCAAGTCCTGAGCTTGAGCTACTCTGTAGGGTGGGGCCTGGGTGGGGCTTTTACTGCAGTTAGAGCGCTCTGTGGGTGGAACCTGGCAGTTGGAGGACCTCAGGGAAGGGACCTGACCACTCTGAGTCTCAGAGGCTTATAGTATAAACTTTTTCTGGTTACAAAGTAAAAGAGTATCAAAGAGTTGCCAGATAACAACTAACCGCTACATCTAATTAGAAGAAATAGTCATTTCCAAATAAGCACATTGTCTTTACAGAGGTTAAATACACTTCATCCCAAAAGCCGAAGTTCCAATGACTTGTTTTCTTATTTGTGTGTGACTTAAAACATGGATTTGACTTCGAGGTCTAGTGTCCAACGATAAATGACTACAAATTTAGGTCTGTATGTCAGGAACCAGTAAGAAATAGTAAGGTTGGGGTAAATGGGAGGGTACAAGGACTGCCTGTACCACAGTAGTAGCCTTCCCTAGTTCTATCTAATCTATTCCAAGTAGACTTACTATAATACTCAGAGAGCTTCTGGCTGTTCAAAAGACTGCAACAAGCCAGACATTTTTTTTTTAATTGATCTTTGAACAATCTGAGATCGAAATACTGCCTAAGCCACAATTATAAACAAACAAAAGCAAATCTAGCCTGCAAATCATCATTTTATGAATTTTAAACAGAGTCAAAAAGAGAGAAGGAGAGAATGGGAGAGAGAAACAGAGGAAACGTAGAAGGGAAAAAGGAAAGAGGGAGAGAATATTTTGTGTAAGTACATAGTAAACAATTGCTGTATGAAAGAATATTCAAACCAAGACAAGAATACATGCAGACAATTTGAACAATCTTTAATATTTTCAATCATTTAGATAGAAGTGTCTAAAAGAGAAAATAAAGTCTTAAATGAGCAAGTCCCTAGTGAATTTTTATTTAGGGTTCATTTTTTAAATTTTTATCATTTGTTACAAATGATTTGATTTATATCCCTGCTGTAGCTCCCTCCCTAATATCCTCACAATCCCACCCTCCCTCACTCTTCTGCCTCTGTTATGCCAGGTTCATGGGACCCTCAGAGACCACCAAGAGACAACTCGATGCAATTGCAAGAGAGCTTCATTACGAGAGCAATCAAACTCAGGACCCAAGTCTCACTGACACAACAGTAGAGAAGTGTGACCCTGAGCTCTGAGTGAACAGGTTTTTTAAAGGGAAAGCGTGTGAGCAGGGGGTTTCCATGGCAGCAAGCAGGAGGGCATAAGCCTTGGCGTTACAGAATTGGGTGAAGTTTAGCAGGGCGGGGTGACCTTTTCTGAAGCACACAATCACAATGGCTAAGGCATATAATCACAATGGCTAATTTTCTAAACCACATCTGAAACATTGGGGAGAATTTTCCCACCTGATCCTCAACCAGTTCCCATTGATTATTGCCAGGGAGTTTGTCTCTATTTTCTATGAAGCATGTATTCTGTTATATTTCCTGGAGGCTGTTGCTAGGAAAGTTAACTTTGTTTTCTGCCGGGTGTACATTCTGTGATATTTCCTGGTACCTGAATTCAGTTACCAGTCAAGATCTTTATTTCAGACTAACTTCAACTCTTCACCTCCATGCCCCTCCCCTAGTCCATTGATAGAGAAGGTCCTCTTCTCCTTCTATCTGATCCTAGTATCTATCAGGTCTCATCAGTTTTGGCTACATTGTCTTCCACTATTGCCTGGTAAGGCTTCTCCCCCCTCAGGGTGAGGTGATCAGACAGTCTGCCACTGAGTTCATGCCAGAGAAAGTCCCTGCTCCTCTTACTAGGGACCCCACTTAAAAACTAAATCTATTGTCTACATCTGAGCCTGGGGTTTTAGGACCTGGCCATGCAATGTCCTTCGTTGGAGTATCATTGTATTCAGGGCCCCCAAGGCTCAGATTTTATGGCTCTGTTGGTCTTCTTTTGGAGCTCCTGTCTCCTCCAAGCCTTTCTATCGCCTCTTTATTTAGAAATTGATCTGGCACTTTCTCAGACAGTTAGGAAGAGCACTTCTTCAAGATCTAGCTATACTGCTCCTAGGCATATATCCAAAAGATGCTCAAGTATATAACAAGGACATTTGCTCAACCATGTTTATAACAGCTCTATTCGTAATAGCCAGAAGCTGGAAACAACCCAGATGCCCCTCAACTGAGGAATGGATACAGAAATTGTGATACATCATCTATACAATGGAATACTACTCAGAAATTAAAAACAAGGAAATCATGAAATTTGCAGGCAAATGGTGGGAACTGGAAAAGATCGTCCTGAGTGAGGTATCCCAGAAGCAGAAGACACAAATAGTATATACTCACTTATAAGTGGATATTAGACATATAATATAGGATAAATATACTAAAATATATACTCCGAAAGAAGTTAAACAACAAGGAAGATCCTAGTGAAGATGCTTAATCTTCATTCAGAAGGACAAACTCAATAGACATCGGAAGCAGGAGAAGCAGGGAACAGGATAGGAGCCTACAGCACAGGGCCTCTGAAAGATTTTACTGATGATGGTATCAAAGCAGAGGCTGAGACACATAGCCATAGGAAATTCTTAATTTTATCACATTAACTATACCAAGAGGCCTCTGCATATACACAAATACAAAACACAATTTTGATTGGTCAAGACAAAAATATTGAAGTACATATTACCTTCTTATTTCTGTCCTATGTTCATAATTCCCCAGTAGTCTTAATTACTTTAAGCCCTCAACAGTTCAGTCATTTTTTTTAATTTTTTATTTAACTTTTATTAATTACACTTTATTCATTTTGTAACCCCCATGAGCCCCTCCCTCCGCCCCTCCCAATCCCACCCTCCTTCCCCTTTCTGCATGCATGCCCCTCCCCAAGTCCACTGATAGGGGAGGTCCTCCTCTCCTTCTTTCTGATCTTAGACTCTATCAGTTCTCATCAGAAGTGGCTGCATTGTCATCTTCTGTGGCCTGGTAAGGCTGCTCCGCCCTCAGGGGGAGGTGATCAAACAGCAGGCCAATCAGATTATGTCAGAGGCAGTCCCTCATCCCAGCACTATGTAACCCACTTGGACACTGAACTGCTATGCTCTACATCTGTGCAGGGGTTCTAGGTTACCTCCATGAATAGTCCTTGGTTGGAGTATGAGTCTCTTGGAAGTTCCCTGTGTTCAAATTTTCTTGTTCTGTTGCTGTCCTTGTGGAGTTCCTGTCCTCTCCAGCTCTTATTATTTCCCACTTCTTACATAAGATTCCATTTCCTCTGCCTGCCAGTTGGCCATCAGGCTCAGCATCTGTTTTGATAGACTGCAGGGAAGAGGCTTTCAGATGCCCTCTGTGGCAGGTTCCTAAGTTGTTTCCTGTTTTCTTCTTTTGGCTTTCAGAGGACCTCTGTAGCAGGTTTCTAGGTTGTTACCTGTTTTCTTCTACTTCTGATGTCCATCCTATTTGCCTTTCAGGATAGGGATTGAGCATTTGTTAGGATCCTCTCGTTTGCTTAGTTTGTTTAGATGTACCGATTTTAGAGGGTTTATCTTATGTTGTATGTTTATATGAGTGAGTATACACCGTGTATGTCTTTTTGCTTCTAGGACAACTCACTCAGAATGATCCTTTCCAGGTCCCACCATTTACCTGCAAATTTCATGGTTTCCTTATTTTTCATTGCTGAGTAATACTCCATTGTATAGATGTACCACAATTTCTGCATCCATTCTTCAGTTGAGGGGCATCTGGGCTGTTTCCTGCTTTTGGCTATTACAAATAAAGCTGCTACAAACATGTTTGAGCAAATGTCCTTTTTGTGTACTTGAGCCTCTTTTGGATATATACCTAGGAGTGGTATGGTTGGATCTTGAGGAAGCCCTATTCCTAGTTGTCTGAGAAAGGGCCAGATTGATTTCCAGAGTGGTTGTAAAATTTTATATTCCCACCAACAGTGGAGAATGGTTCTCCTTTATCCACAACTTCTCCAGCATGTGTTGTCACTTGAGTTTTTGATCTTGACCATTCTGATGGGTGTAAGGTGGAATCTCAGGGTTGTTTTGATTTGCATTTCTCTAATGGGTAATGAGGTTGAACATTTCTTTAAGTGCTTCTCTGCCATTTGATATTCCTCTACAGAGAATTCTCTGTTTAGCTCAGTTCCCCATTTTTTTAAGGGGATTACTTGGTCTGCTGCTTTTCAGCTGCTTTAGTTCTTTATATATACTGGATATTAGTCCTCTGTCAGATAGAGGGTTGGTGAAGGATTCTTTCCCAATCTGTAGGCAGTCGCTTTGTTTTCCTGACTGTGTCCTTTGCTTTACAGAGGCTTTTCAGTTTCATGAGGTCCCATTTATTGATTGTTGCTCTTAGAGCCTGTGCTGTTGGTGTTCTGTTCAGGAAGTTTTCTCCTGTACCAATGAGTTCTAGGGTATTCCCCACTTTTTTTCTAACCAATTTAATGTGTCTGGTTTTATGTTGAGGTCTTTTATCCACTTGGACTTCAGTTTTGTGCAGGGTGATAAGTATGGATCTATTTTCATTTTTCTACATGTAGACATCCAGTTAGACCAGCACCATTTGTTGAAGATGCTATCTTTTTTCCATTGTATGGTTTTGGCATCTTTGTCAAAAATCAGGTGTCCATCACACTGTTGTGAGACTCTAATCTTACATATATACCACAGGCAAACCAAGGAGACCAACACCAGAAGGCCTGCTAATGCTCCCATGCCCGCCCATTCCTTCAGATGATTCATGGATGCAGCAATCCATGTTGATAATCCTGTGGCTAGTCCTGCGTCCACTCTGGTAGAATTTACTGTGACAATGGCCACTCTCAGCTGCTCCATCGTAGTATCGGATTCTCCAGTCCAATTACCTAACATATAGCTCGACAATTGTTTAGACAGATTTGCAGCACAGGAAAAATTCTCATGTTATATGCTAGTGACTCAAAGTCCAGCATATTTTCATTGACAACCAAGTTGAGCGATTTGCCATAGGGTATCAATTTGCTCCTGCACGACGTCAATCCTCTGATTGAACACCATCAAGCTTCCTTTTAGTTGAGCATTAATTCCTTTATGTACAACTAAGGCATGAGCTACATTGGCTAAATGATTATTCAGGGTCTGAGCAGTCTGCCCAGTATGACTCATGGCTAATGCCCCGGTGGTAGCTCCAACAGCCGCCAATGAGATGGTAGTAACAATGGTGGCTGTAGTTCCAAGATCCCTTTTCTGTCTGAAGAGAGTCATAGCGTGAGGGGCATCAACGGGCACAGGCACCCAGTGAGGCATGCGAGTAACCAACTAGTAAATTTACTAGCATTCCAGCATTGGGCAAAAAATCAAGTATCAATACCACAATTACTTGGCTCTATCTGGCTAACAATGAATAAAAATGGGGGATATAAACAAACAGATGTGGGCTTATAGGAAATATTATGAGAAGCCTTAACCCCCTCATTGGAACATCCTGCATCAGTTCTAGAACTAGCGGTGGTGGTGTCCGAGGTCTGAGTAGGTTCAGGAGACCATTGCCCCCAGGGGCGAGACGTGCTCCATGCCAATTGACTAACTCCATGTTTTCCTCCACTTTTGAAAGTCATTTAAGGTTCTTAAATTATTATTCCCTGTTTTTTTTTTTACATTTTTCATCAATTACACTTTATTCATTCTGCATCCCCCAATAAGCCCCTCCCTCCTCCCCTCCCAATTCCACCCTCCCTCCTCCCTCTGCTTGCATGCCCCTCCCCAAGTCCACTAATAGGGGAAGTTCTCCTCTCCTTTCTGATCTTAGTCTGTCAGTTCACATCAAAAGTGGCTGCCTTGTCCTCTACTATGGCCTTGTAAGCCTGCTTCCCCCCAGAGGGAGGTGATCAAAGAGCAGGCCAATCAGATTATGTCAGAGGCAGTCCCTCTTCACATTACTATGTAACCCAATTGGACTCTGAACTGCCCTGGGCTACATCTGTACAGGGGTTCTGGGTTGTCTCTATGAATAGTCCTTGGTTGCAATATGAGTCTCTGGGACGTTCCCTGTGTTCAAATTTTCTTGTTCTGTTGCTCTCCTTGTGGAGACCCTGTCCTCTCCAGCTCTTACTATTTCCCAGTTCTTACCTAAAATTCCATTGACTCTGCCCAACAGTTGCCCATCTGGCTCAGCATCTGCTTTGATAGTCTGAAGGGATGGGGATTGGACATTTTAGTTAGGGTCCTCTCTCTTGCTTAGTTTCACTAGATGCACAGGTTTTAGTGGGTTTGTCCTATGTTATATGTCTATATGAGTGAGTATACACCATGTGTAGTCCTTTACAGCCATTGAAGCAGGACATTCTCCCCAAGCATGGTTGGATACCATAAAAAGCTAAAATGTTACGCTCAGGATGCGAGGCTAAGCACTGCACTCAGGGTCAGCCGCTTTGGACCCAGAGAAGAGCATGTCTGATTGCATGTGGTTTGATGCCCCAGGTCCCACCTCTGAGAAAAAGGTATTGGACGGGTCTGATGCTCTTTGGGTGGATGACACCTAAATGAACATCAGTACAAAGTCCCAATTTATTTCTAATATCAGAGATCAGACCTCTACTCTTGCCTGATGCATCTAAAACAGAAAGGGGGAACTGTAGAGAGCTGCGGAATGCTATGCCTTAAAGATGGAGCTGGTTTCCGCCTTCTACCTTCCCGATGGTGAGTGCTCTCTGTCATGAACAATTCCACATTTGGCTAAGGCTGAGGATCTGGCTTGCTTCCATGTATGTGGACCTATCTGCTTTGCCCACGTGGCACGCCTAGGTTGGCTACCCAGTGGCTATTTAAGCTGTGGGCTGGCTTTCCCCAGTGTCCGAGGATTGTTCAAGGTTCCTGAATAAACTGTATTGAAAAAAAAAATAAAGAAAAAAAAATAAAATAAAATGTATATGCCTTAAAAAAAAAATCAGGTGTCCATAAGTGTGTGTTATTATTGGGTCTTCTGTTCCGTTCCACTGATTCACCATTCTGTTTCTATGCCAGTACCATGCAGGTTTTATAAATGTTGCTCTATAGTATAGCTTGAGATCAGGGATGGAGATACCTCCAGAAGATCTTTTATTGTAGAGGATTGTTTTAGCAATTCTGGGTTTCTTGTTATTGCATATGAAGTTGAGAATTTTTCTTTCACTGTCTGTAAAGAATTGTGTTGACAATTTGATGGGAATTGCATTAAATCTGTAGATTGCTTTTGGTAAGATGGCCATTTTTACTATGTTAATCATGCCAAGCCATGAGCATGGGAGATCTTTCCATCTTCTCATATCTTCTTCTAATTCTTTCTTCAGAGACTTGGAATTTGTTTCATACAAGTCTTTGACTTCCTTGGTTAGGGTTACACCAAGGTACTTTATGTCATTTGTGGCTATTGTGAAGGGTGTTGTTTCTCAAATTTCTTTCTCAGCCCTTTTGTCTTTTGTATACAGGAATGCTACTGGTTTTTTGAGTTAATTTTGTATCCGGCCACTTTGCTGAAGGTGTTTATCAGCAGTAGGTGTTCCCTGGTAAAACTTTTGGGGTGACTCATGTTTACTATCATATCATCTGCAAATAGTGATAATTTGACTTCTTCCTTTCCAATCTGTATCCCCTTAATCTCCGTCAACTGTCTTATTGCTCTAGTGAGGATTTCCAGCACTATGTTGAAGAGATATGGAGAGAGTGAGCAGCCTTGTCTTGTCCCTGATTTCAGTGGGATTGCTTTAAATTTCTCTCTGTTTAGTTTGATGTTGGCTATAGCCTTGCTGTATATCACCTTTACTATGTTTAGATATGTGCCTTGTATCCCTGATCTCTCTAATACTTTAAACCTGAATGGATGTTGGATTTTGTCAAATGGTTTTTCAGCATCTAGGAAGATTATCATGTGTTTTTTTTTTCTTTCAGTTTGTTAATATGGTCGATCACATTGATGGATTTTCATATATTGAACCACGCCAGCATACCTGGGATGAAGCCTACTTGGTCATAGTGGATAATATCTTCGATGTGTTTTTGGATTCGGTTTGTAAGTATTTTGCTAAGTATTTTTGCATCAATGTTCATAAGGGAGACTGGCCTGAAATTCTCTTTCTTTGTTGAGTCTTTGTGAGGTTTAGGTACCAAGGTGACTGTGGCTTCATAGAATGAGTTTGGTAATGATCCTTCTGTTTCTATTTTGTGGAATAGTTTGAAGAGAATTGGAGTTAGCACTTCTTTGAAGGTCTGGTAGAATTCTGCGCTGAAGCCATCTGGTCCTGGGCTTTTTTTGGTTGGGAGACTTTCAATTACTGCTTCTATTTTTTGGAGGGATAAAGGAGTATTTAGTTGATTTACCTGGTCCTGATTCAGCTTTGGTAAGTCAAATCAATCAAGAAAATTGTCCATTTCATTTTAATTTTTAAATTTTGTGGCATATAGACTTTTGAAGTAAGTCCTAATGATTGTTTGGATTTCCTCAGTGTCTGTAGTTATGTCCCCCTTTTCATTTCTGATTTTGTTGATTTGGGTGGTGTCTCTCTGCCTTTTAGTTAGCTTGGCTAAGGGTTTGTCGATCTTGTTGATTTTCTCAAAGAACCAGCTCTTGGTTTTATTGATTCTTTGAATTGTTTTATTTGTTTCTAATTGATTGATTTCAGCCCTGAGTTTGATTATTTCCAGCAGTCTACTCCTTTTTGGTGTGTCTGCTTCTTCTTTTTCTAGGGTTTTTAAGTGAGCCATTAAGTTGCTTGAATGAGCTGTCTCGAATATCTTCTTGAAGTCACTTAGTGCTATGAACTTTCCTCTTAGCACTGCTTTCATTGTGTCCCACAAGTTTGGGTATGTTTTGTCTTCATTTTCATTGAGTTCTAGGAAGACTTTAATTTCTTTCTTTATTTCTTCCCTGACCCAGCTGTCATTTAGAAACACGTTGTTCAGTTTCCATGTCTGTGTAGGCTTTTTGCTATTTCTGTTGTTGTTTATGTCCAGCTTTATTCCATGGTGATCAGACAAGATACAAGGGATTATTTCAATCTTCTTGTATCATTTGAGGCTTGCTTTGTGACCAACTATATGGTCTATTTTGGAGAAGGTTCCATGAGGTGCTGAGAAGAAGGTAAATTTTTTTGTGTTTGGATGTATAGTTCTGTAAATGTCTTTTAGGTCCATTTGATTTATGATCTCTGTTTGAGGCATTATTTCTTTGTTTAATTTCTGTTTTGTTGACCTGTCCTTTGTTGAGAGTGGGTTGTTGAAGTCTCCCACTATTAATGTGTGGGTATCTATATGTGGTTTAAATTTTATCAATGTTTCTTTAACAAATGTGGGTGCTCTTTTATTTGGGGCATAGATGTTCAGGATTGTGATGTCTTCCTGGTAGAATTTTCCCTTGATGAGTTTGATGTGTTCTTCCCGAACTCTTTTAATTAATTTTGGTTGAAAGTCTATTTTATCAGATATTAGAATGGCTACTCCTGCTTGCTTCTTGGGTCCATTTGCTTGGAAAGTCGTCTTCCAACGCTTTACCCTCAGGTAATGTCTATCTTTGTGTCTTAGGTGTGTTTCTTGCATGCAACAGATTGCTGGGTTTTGTTTACACATCCATTCTTTATCTGTGGAGATAGTCCATTGATGTTAAGAGAGATTAATGACCAGTCGCTGTTAGATCCTTTGATTTTGATGTTGGCTGTTGCCATAAGGTTGTGTGGTTAGTTGCTTTTTGTTTTATTGTAGTAGGGTTAATCATTTCCTGTGTTTTCTTGAAAGAAGCTAATTTTCTTGGGTTGTATTTTTCCTTCCAGTGTCTTCTGTAATGCTGGATTTGCTTGTAGGTATTGTTGAAATTTGTTTTTGTCATTGAATATCTTGTTTTCTCCATCTATGAGGACTAAGAGTTTTGCGGGGTATAGTAGCCTGGGCTGACATCTATGTTCTCTTAGGGTCTGCATGATATCCGTCCAGGCCCTTCTGGCTTTCATAGTCTCTGTTGAAAAGTCAGGTGTGATTCTAATGGGTTTGCCATTATATGTTACTTGGCCTTTTTCCCTTGCAGCTTTTAGTATTTTTTCTTTGTTCTGTATACTTATTGTTTCGATTATTATGTGGCAGGATTTTCTTTTCTGGTCAAATTTGTTCGGTGTTCTGTAGGCTTTATGTATTCTTATTGGCCTCTCTTTTAACTTGGGGAATTTTTCTTCAATGATTTTGTTGAAAATATTTTCTGGGCCTTGGAGAAGGGAGTCTTCTTTTTCCTCTGTACCTAATATTCTTAGGTTTTGTCTTTTCATATTGTCTTAAATTTCTTGGACGGTCTGTGTCAAGAATCTTTTGGATTTAACATTTTCTTTGATAGATACATCGATTTCTTCCATTGTATCTTCCACACCTAAGATTCTTTCTTCCATCTCTTGTAGTCTATTGGTTATGCTTACCACTGTAGTTCCTGTTTTCATCCCTAAATTCTCTCTCTGCAATTTCCTCCATTTGTGTTTTCTTTAATTTTTCCAATTCTATCTTCAGATCTTGAGCCATTTTGTTGATTTCCTTCACCTGTCTGACTGTATTTTCCTGTTTTTCCATCACTTCTTTCAGCTGTTTGTTTGAACCAACCTCTGTTTCTTTTATTTCATTCAGTGCTTTAAGCATTTCCTTTCTAAAGGCCACAAACTGTTTGGCTGTAACTTCCTCTATTTCTTTACGAATGGCAATATTCTGTGTGAGTTTATCTTCCTCTATGTCTTTATGTATCATATTTGTTTCCTCTGTTATCATCTTCATGAGCATAGTTGTTAGGTCATCTTCTTGGATTTCAGTTATGCTGGGGTGTCCAGTGCTACTTGCCCCTGTGTAACTCGGTTCTGGAGATGCCATATTGCTCTGTCTTTTGTTGCTTGAGCTTTTATGCTGGCCTCTACCCATTGGGCTATCTTAGATGTTTGGGGTTAGTTTTTGGTGGTTCCTGGGGATCCTGTGGTGGATTGAATCCCCTTGGCAGGAACCTGGTTTTTCTTGAAGGTAGTCTTCTCAGCTTTTTTGGTATAGTCCCTGGAAGGCTGGCGTTTTTTCAGGAGTTGTTGCTGCTCACCTCAGGGATAGAGACCTGAGTGGTAACTCTGGTCTTTGTTAGTCGAGAGGGTTCTCCTCTCACCCAGGGAAGTCCTGAAGACAGCTGCCCTGTTTCTGGGTTTTTTGCTGTAAATTTAATGATCAGCTGCTGTGACCCAGTTGGACATTTGGCCTGCAGCAACTGTTTGTGCCTGTGTCTGGAGCACAGCTGAGTGATGGAGGCTCAGCCCCACCGGTCTGCTAGATTTTTTTCCAGGGAAAGATTGGGTGATTTAAGTCAGTACAGTTTCCTTCCTTCCCTGTGGATTCTCTGGAGACAGGGACTCCCAGTCTCTTTTTTTGGCCTGGTGCGCACTGCTCAGTCTCCGCCAGCTGTCTGACCTGCAGAAACTGCCTGTGTCTGCCTTTCAGGCCTTTGGGAGCCTGGGTGTCTGCCTAAAGTTGGTAATTTTCCCGAGACCTTTTTGAGGTGGGGGTGTCGGCTGAGTGCTCTGAGATCAGACCAACTGTTTCCCTCCCCTTTTGTTTGCACCAGACAGTGAAACTCATTTGCTGGTGCCCTGGTGCCCACAGTTCTATCTCAGGCGGCGAATCAGGCACGCAGGCAGGCAGGGCTCTGTGTCAGAGCCTGGGTCCCTGGCTCTGGCTCCAGGTTGGCTCCTGGGATGCCCGTGGAACCCGAGTCTTTTCCAGGGGATGTCTGGGTGACCTAAGGCTGGTCCCAGTCATTTCCTGTACCCTGGGGTTATCTCTCGACTGAAAATTCCAGTCTCTGATAGTGTGGTGTTCATGGTTCAGTCTGGGATCGTGACCAGAGACACTGGTTTGTGGCTCTGGGCTGGGGCTGGGGCTGGTGGCCGGCAGCCAAGCATCTGGCGGAACCGTGATCTCTTCCACAGTTTAGCCCGGTGAGTTAAAAGCTGATTGAATCCCCCACCATGGGGTATCCTCTCACCTGGGAAACACAATGACCGTGTTTCATGGCCACGAGTTCTGATTGCTGGTCACTGTGCTGATTCTGTTGCTGCTACTCAGAATGAGAGTCCTCCCTGAGCCGCCATCTTGCCCCGCCTCCTGATTCGGCTGGTTTTGTGGAAGAGATGTCTTTATGCTGGAGAGCTTCAGCTATGATGATGGAGGATTGATAGTGGAAGAACCTTCAAAAGATTTTACCAGTTTAGGCTTGGAAGTTGCCATCTATTAAGTGGAATGTCAGTAAGAGTATGCACACACAGCCTCCTAGTATATGAGCCTGGAATCTGATGGGAGATGAAAACAAGGGAGAAGGGATAGAAAGAGGGAAGGGAAATAAAATGCGAACGGTAAGAAGGATAAAAGGACAAATTGAAGAGGGAGAGAGATATAGAGAAAGAGAGAGATGAGAGACAGAGAAGGAAAGAGAGAATTTCAAGTGACTTTCTTCGTGGTTGAAACAGTCACAAGGTTCTCTAAAGGTAGGAATATACAAGCTGTGCCTTTTGGTGAAGAGGGAAAAGTGTCTGAAAGAGTGCTGTCATAATCACCTTCAGAACCTGAACTCTTCTGACTTCTTTATGTAGTTATTTTATTGGGGAACAAAAGGTAAAGTGGAAAAAGATGAATATGGAGATCAGGGCAAATTGAGGGAAAAATAATAACCTAATACAAATATATATGAAAATCCCACACAGAAGTCTATTATTTTCTAATCTTTAAAAAAATAAAATAAAACATAATTATCCAATGATGACAAATTTAAAAAGTTGGTAGTTGCTCCTTCTAATCTATAATATATGTCTCATAATGGTAATCTCTCTGAGGTCAGCTCTTAATGGCTGACATATTAATTATGAGCAGTGACTCATGAAGAAAGCAGTGTTAAGAGGTATTTAAAAAAGGGCCCTCATTTCTTCTATCATTTCAAACCTGCAGTGATGTAAACGGTCTGTGTCCCTGGCTATAGCATATACATACATACATGCATAAATACATATGCCTACATACACGTTGGATTACTTGATTTGTTGCTGCTTAACTTCTTTAGTTCTTTATATATTTTGGATATTCGCCCTCTGTCAGATATAGGGTTGGTGAAGATCCTTTCCCAGTCTGTAGGTTGTTGTTTTGTTCTGATGACAGTGTCCTTTGCTTTACAGGTTTTCAGTTTCATGAGGTCCCATTTATTAATTGTTGATCTTAGAGCTTGTTCTGTTGGTGTTCTATTCAGGAAGTTGTTTCTTGTGCCAGTGAGTTCAAGGTTCTTCCCCACTTTTTCTTCTGTTTTTATATTGAAGTCTTTGATCCACTTGGATTTTACTTTTATGCAGTGTTATAAATATGGATTTATTTGCAGTTTTCTACATGTAGACATCCAGTTAGTCCAGCACCATTTGTTGAAGATGCTATCTTTTTTCTATTGTATGGTTTTGGCATCTTTGTCAAAAATCAGGCATCCATTAGTGTGTGGGTTTATTTCTGGGTCTTCTATTCAATTCCCTTGATCAGTTCTGTTTTTATGCCAGTACCATGAAGTTTTTATTACTGTTGCTCTGTAGTACAGCTTGAGATCAGGGATGGAGATACCTCCAGAAGATCTTTTGTTGTAAAGGATTGTTTTAGAGATTCTGGGTTTCTTGTTATTCCATATGAGGTTGGGAATTTTTCTTTCAAGGTCTGTAATTGTGAAGGGTGTTGTTTCCCTAACTTCTTTCTCAGCCCTTTTGTCTTTTGTATACAGGAGGGCTACTGATATTTTTCAGTTGATTTTGTATCCAGCCACATTGCTGAAGGTGTTTATCAGTTATAGGAGTTCCCTGGTAGAATTTTTGGGGTCACTCATGTATACTATTATATCATCTGCAAATAGTGATAGTTTGACTTCTTCCTTTCTGAACTGAGTCCCCTTGATCTCCTTTAATTGTGTTATTGCTCTAACAAGGACTTCAAGCACTATGTTAAGGAGGTACGGAGAGAGTGGGCAGCCATACCTGATTTCTGTGGGATTGGCTTAAGTTTCTCTCGGTTTAGTATGATGTTGGCTATAGACTTGCTGTATATTGCCTTTACTATGTTTAGATAAGTGCCTTGTATTCCTGATCTCTCTAGGACTTTAAACATAAATGAATGTTTATTTCAGTTTACACCCATCAGCATGGCTAAGATCAAAAACTCAAGTGACAACACATGCTGGAGAGATTGTGAAGAAAGAGGAACCCTTCTCCATTGCTGGTGGGAATGTAAACTTGTACAACCACTTTGAAAATCAATCTGGTGATTTCTCAGACAAATAGGAATATTGCTACCTTAAAACCCAGCTGTACCACTCCTAGGCATATATCCAAAAGATACTCAAGTATACAAGGACATTTGCTCAACCTTGTGAAGAGTTTAAGTTAGCCAGAATATAACTCCATTTTGAAATAAAGATTTTTGACTGGGAACTGAATTAAGGTACCAGGAAATATCACAGAATATACAGCTGGCAGAAAACAAAGTTAACTCTTCTAGAACAGCCTCCAGGAAATATAACAGAATAAATGATTCATAGCAATTAGAGACAAACTCCCTGGCAATAATCAATGGGAATCGGTTGAGAATCCTGTGGGGAAATTCTCCCCAATGTTTCAGATATGTTTTAGAAAAATAGCCATTGTGATCATATGCCTTAGCCATTGTGATTGTATCCCTCAGAAAAGGTCACCCTGCCCTGCTAAACTTCACCCAATTCTGTAACACCAAGGCTTGTGCCCCCCTGCTTGCTGCCATGGAAACCCCCTGCTCACATGCTTTCCCTTTAAAAATCCTGTTACTCAGAGCTCAGGGTCCCACTTCTCTACTGTTGCATCAGTGAGACTTGGGTCCCGAGTTTGATCACTCTTGTAATAAAGCTCTCTTGCAATTGCATCGAGTTGTCTCTTGGTGGTCTCTGAGGGTCCCATGAACCTGGCATAACACTTTTTTTTGTAGCAGCTTTATTTCTAATAGACAGAATCTGGAAACATCCCAGATGCCCCTCAGTTGAGGAATAGATATAGAAATTGTACATTTACACAATGGAATACTACTCAGCTATTAAAAACAAAGAAATCATGAAATTTGCAGGCAAATGGTGGGAACTGGAAAAGATCATCCTGAGTGAGGTATCCCAGAAGCAGAAAGACACATATGGTATATACAGACCTGATAGACTGTGGTCAGATGGAAGGAAAGACCTCCTCTATCATTGGACTGGGGAAGGGCCATAGGAAAAGAAGAGGGAGGTAGGGTGAGGTTGGGAGATGGTGAGGAAGGGGGCTCCAACTGGCATATAAAGTGAATAAACTTTAATTAATAATATAAAAACATAAAAAAGATAATCTTACTATAAAAAGTAACTGATGAAGTAATAGAAGACCTGCATTTTAAAATTATCAGCAAGGAAAAGCAATGAAGTGACAGTTTTTATCAAATATCTTTATTTATTTAATTTTTCCTTTTATTGCAAATGGATTTTTCTTATATAATATATTTAATTTTAGTTTTCCTTCCCTGTACTCCTACCAGTTTTTCCTCACATTCTCTTCTATATGCATTCCACTCCAATTTTTGTCTCTCATTACAAAATATGAAGGATTCTAAAGAATAATAATATAATAATAAAGAGAGAAAAATAGCATAGCTAAATAGAAATGCCCCAAACAAACAGAAGGAAAAAGAGTCTAAGAAAAGGCATAAGAAATAGACATGGGGGAGGCGCAAGATGGCGGCGCCATGAGGACTCTCATTCTGAGCAGCAGCACAGCAGGATCAGCACAGTGAACAGCAATCAGAACTCTCGGCCATAAAACACAGTCATTGTGTTTCCCAGGTGAGAGGATACCCCACGGTGGGGGATTCAATCAGCTTTTAACTCACCCGGCTAAACCGCGGAAGAGATCCCGGTTCCGCCAGACGCTTGGCTGCCGGCCGCCAGCCCCAGCCCCAGCCCAGAGCCACAAGCCAGTGTCTCTGGTCACGGTTCCAGACTGAACCTTGGGCACTACACTATCAGAGACTGGAATTTTCAGTCGAGAGATAACCCCAGGGTACAGGAAACGATTGGGACCGGCCTTAGGTCACCCAGACATCCCCTGGAAAAGACTCGGGCGGGTTCCACGGGCACCCCAGGAGCCAGCCCGGAGCCAGAGCCGGGGACCCAGGTTCCGGCACAGAGCCCTGCCTGCCTGCGCGCCTGATTCGCCGCCAGAGATAGAAACGGCGGGTCTGATCTCAGAGCACTCAGCTCACCCCCAACCTGAAAAGGTCCCCGGAAAATTACCCAGCTTAGGGAGCCACTCAGACTCCCAAAAGCCACAAAGGCAGACACAGGCAGTTTCTGCGCACCAGACAGCTGGCAGAGACTGAGCCGCCATCACACAGCTGTGCTCCAGGCACAGGCAAATTTCTGTGGCCAGCCAGCTGGCGGACACTGAGCAGTGTGCACCAGGGCAAAAAAAAGACACTAGGAGTCCATGTCTCCAGAGAATCCACGGGGAAGGAAGGAAACTGTACTGATCTAAATCACCCAATCCTTCCCTAGAAAAAGTCTAGCAGTCTAGTGGGGCCGAGGCGCCAGCACTCAGCTGTGCTCCAGACACAAGCACAAACAGTTGAGGCGCGCCTGATGTCCAACTGGGTCACAGCAGCTGATCATTAAATTTGCAACAAGAAACCCAGAAACAGGGCAGCTGCCCTCAGGACTTCCCTGGGTGAGAGGAGAACCCTCTCGACTAACAAAGACCACAGTTACCACTCAGGTCTATATCCCTGAGGTGAGCAACTCCTGAAAAAACACCAGCCATCCAGGGACTATACCCAAAAAGCTGAGAAGACATCCTTCAGGAAAATCCAGCTTTCTGCAAAGGGGATTCTCTCCACCACAGGATCCCCAGGAACCACCAGAAAATAACCCCAAACTCCTAAGATAACACAATGGGTAGAGGCCAGCGTAAAAGCTCAAGCAACAAAAGACAGAGCAATATGGCATCCCCAGAACCCAGTTACCCAGGGGCAAGTAGCCCTGGACACCCCACCATAACTGAAATCCAAGAAGATGACCTAACAAGTATGCTCATGAAGATGATAACAGAGGAAACAAATAAGATTCGTAAAGACATAGAGGAAGATAAACTCAAACAGAATATTGCCATCCGTAAAGAAATAGAGGAAGCTGCAGCCAAACAGTTTATGGCCTTTAGAAAGGAAATGCTTAAAACACTGAATGAAATGAAAGAAACAGAGTTGAAGGAACTAAAAGAAAAACAGGAAAGTACAATCAGACAGGTGAAGGAAGTAAACAAAACAACTCAAGACCTGAAGATAGAATTGGAAAAATTAAAGAAAACACAAATGGAAGAAATAATGGAAAGGAAGAATCTAGGGAAGAAAACAGGAACTACAGAGGTAAGCATAACCAACAGACTACAAGAGATGGAAGAAAGAATCTCAGGTGTAGAAGATACAATGGAAGAAATCGATGTATCTGTCAAAGAAAATGTTAAATCTGAAAAATTCCTGACACAGACCATCCAAGAAATGCAAGACAATATGAAAAGACAAAACCTAAGAATAATAGGTATAGAGGAAAAAGAAGACTCCCTTCTCCAAGGCCCAGAAAATATTTTCAACAAAATCATTGAAGAAAATTTCCCCAAGCTAAAGGAGAGGCCAATTAGAATACATGAGGCCTACAGAACACCCAGCAAATTTGACCAGAAAAGAAAATCCTCCCGCCACATAATAATCAAAACAGTAAGTATACAGAACAAAGAAAAAATACTAAAAGCTGCAAGGGAAAAAGGCCAAGTAACATATAATGGCAAACCCATTAGAATCACACCTGACTTTTCAACAGAGACTATGAAAGCCAGAAGGGCCTGGACAGATATCATGCAGACCCTAAGAGAACACAGATGTCAGCCCAGGCTACTATACCCAGCAAAACTCTCAGTCCTCATAGATGGTGAAAACAAGATATTCAATGACAAAAACAAATTTCAACAATACCTACAAACAAATCCAGCATTACAGAAGACACTGGAAGGGAAAATACAACCCAAGAAAGCTAGCTACATTCAAGAAAACACAGGAAATAAATAACCTCACTTCAGTAAAACAAAAAGCAACCAAGCACACAACCTGATGACCACAGCCAACATCAAAATCAAGAGATCTAACAGCCACTGGTCATTAATCTCTCTCAACATCAATGGACTCAACTCTCCAATAAAAAGACACAGACTAACAGAATGGATACGTAAACAAAACCCAGCAATCTGTTGCATACAAGAAACACACCTAAGACACAAAGATAGACATTACCTGAGGGTAAAGGGTTGGAAGACGACTTTCCAAGCAAACGGACCCAAGAAGCAAGCAGGAGTAGCCATTCTAATATCTGATAAAATAGACTTTCAACCAAAATTAATCAAAAGAGATGGGGAAGGACACTTCATACTCATCAAGGGAAAATTCCACCAGGAAGACATCACAATCCTGAACATCTATGCCCCAAATACAAGGGCACCCACATTTGTGAAAGAAAAATTGATAAAATTTAAAGCACATATAGATCCACACACATTAATAGTGGGAGACTTCAACACCCCACTCTCAACAAAGGACAGGTCAACCAAACAGAAATTAAACAAAGAAACAATGTCTCTGACAGAGGTCATGAATCAAATGGACCTAACAGACATTTACAGAACTTTACACCCAAACACAAAAGAATTTACCTTCTTCTCAGCACCTCATGGAACCTTCTCCAAAATAGACCACATAGTGGGTCACAAAGCAAGCCTCAACAAATACAAGAAGATTGAAATAATCCCATGTATCTTGTCTGATTACCATGGAATAAAGCTGGACCTCAACAATAACAGAAATAACAAAAAGCCTACACACACATGGAAACTGAACAACTTGTTACTAAATGACAGCTGGGTCAGGGAAGAAATAAAGAAAGAAATTAAAGTCTTTCTAGAAATCAATGAAAATGAAGACACAACATACCCGAACTTGTGGGACACAATGAAAGCAGTGCTAAGAGGAAAGTTCATAGCACTAAGTGCCTTCAAAAAGAAATTCGAGACAGCTAATTCAAGCACCCTAATGGCTCACTTAAAAACCCTAGAAAAAGAAGAAGCAGACACACCAAGAAGGAGTAGACGGCTGGAAATAATCAAACTCAGGGCTGAAATCAATCAATTGGAAACAAATAAAACAATTCAAAGAATCAATGAAACCAAGAGCTGGTTCTTTGAGAAAATCAACAAGATCGACAAACCCTTAGCCAGGCTAACTAAAAGGCAGAGAGACACCACCCAAATCAACAAAATCAGAAATGAAAAGGGGGATATAACTACAGACACTGAGGAAATCCAAACAATCATTAGGACTTACTTCAAAAGTCTATATGCCACAAAATTTGAAAATCTAAATGAAATGGACAATTTTCTTGATCGATTTGACTTACCAAAGCTGAACCAGGACCAGGTAAATCAACTAAATAGACCTATATCCCCCAAAGAAATAGAAGCAGTCATCAAAAGTCTCCCATCCAAAAAAAGCCCAGGACCAGATGGCTTCAGCGCAGAATTCTACCAGACCTTCAAAGAAGAGCTAACACCAATTCTCTTCAAACTATTCCACAAAATAGAAACAGAAGGAATATTACCAAATTCATTCTATGAAGCCACAGTCACCTTGGTACCTAAACCTCACAAAGACTCAACAAAGAAAGAGAATTTCCGGCCAATCTCCCTTATGAACATTGATGCAAAAATACTTAATAAAATACTTGCAAACCGAATCCAAGAACACATCAAAGATATTATCCACTATGACCAAGTAGGCTTCATCCCAAGTATGCAGGGGTGGTTCAATATACAGAAATCCATCAATGTGATCCACCATATTAACAAACTGAAAGAAAAAAACCACATGATAATCTCCCTAGATGCTGAAAAAGCCTTTGACAAAATCCAACATCCATTCATGTTCAAAGTATTGGAGAGATCAGGGATACAAGGCACATATCTAAACATAGTAAAGGCGATATACAGCAAGCCTATAGCCAACATCAAACTGAATGGAGAGAAACTTAAAGCAATCCCACTGAAATCAGGGACAAGACAAGGCTGCCCACTCTCTCCATATCTCTTCAACATAGTGTTGGAAGTCCTTGCTAGAGCAATAAGACAGTTGAAGGAGATCAAGGGGATACAAATTGGAAAGGAAGAAGTCAAATTATCACTATTTGCAGATGATATGATAGTATACGTGAGTGACCCCAAAAACTCTACCAGGGAACTCCTACAGCTGATAAACACCTTCAGCAAAGTGGCAGGATACAAAATTAACTCAAAAAAATCAGTAGCCCTCCTGTATACAAAAGACAAAAGGGCTGAGAAAGAAATTAAGGAAACAACACCCTTCACAATAGCCACAAATGACATAAGGTACCTCGGAGTAACCCTAACCAAGGAAGTCAAAGACTTGTATGAAAAAAATTTCAAATCTCTGAAGAAAGAATTAGAAGAAGATATGAGAAGATGGAAAGATCTCCCATGCTCATGGCTTGGTAGGATTAACATAGTAAAAATGGCCATCTTACCAAAAGCAATCTACAGATTCAATGCAATGCCCATCAAATTACCAACACAATTCTTTACAGACCTGGAAAGGAAAATTCTCAACTTCATATGGAATAACAAGAAACCCAGAATTGCTAAAACAATCCTCTACAATAAAAGATCTTCTGGAGGTATCTCCATCCCTGATCTTAAATTGTACTATAGAGCAACAGTTTTAAAAACTGCATGGTACTGGCATAGAAACAGAATGGTGGATCAATGGAACCGAACAGAGGACCCAGAAATAAACCCACACACTTATGGACACCTGATCTTTGACAAAGACGCCAAAACCATACAATGGAAAAAAGATAGCATCTTCAACAAATGGTGCTGGTCTAACTGGATGTCTACATGTAGAAAAATGAAAATAGATCCATACTTGTCACCCTGCACAAAACTGAAGTCCAAGTGGATCAAAGACCTCAACATAAAACCAGACACATTAAATCGGCTTGAAAAAAAAGTGGGAAATACCCTAGAACTCATTGGTACAGGGGGAAACTTCCTGAACAGAACACCAACAGCACAGGCTCTAAGAGCAACAACCAATAAATGGGACCTCATGAAACTGAAAAGCTTCTGTAAAGCAAAGGACATCGTCATCAAAACAAAGCGACCACCTACAGATTGGGAAAGAATCTTCACCAACCCTTTATCAGACAGAGGACTCATATCCAGTATATATAAAGAACTAAAGAAGCTGAAAAGCAGCAAACCAAGTAATCCACTTAAAAAATGGGGAACAGAGCTAAACAGAGAATTCTCTGTAGAGGAATACCGAATGGCAGAGAAGCACTTAAAGAAATGCTCAACCTCATTAGCCATTAGGGAAATGCAAATCAAAACAACCCTGAGATTTCACCTTACACCCATGAGAATGGCCAAGATCAAAAACTCAAGTGACAACACATGCTGGAGAGGTTGTGGAGAAAGTGGAACCCTTCTCCACTGCTGGTGGGAATGTAAACTTGTACAACCACTCTGGAAATCAATCTGGCGCTTTCTCAGACAACTAGGAATAGCGCTTCCTCAAGATCCAGCCATACCACTCCTGGGCATATATCCAAAAGAGGCTCAAGTACACAAAAAGGACATTTGCTCAACCATGTTTGTAGCAGCTTTATTTGTAATAGCCAGAAGCTGGAAACAACCCAGATGCCCCTCAACTGAAGAATGGATGCAGAAATTGTGGTACATCTACACAATGGAATATTACTCAGCAATGAAAAATAAGGAAATCATGAAATTTGCAGGTAAATGGTGGGATCTGGAAAGGATCATCCTGAGTGAGTTGTCTCAGAAGCAAAAAGACACACATGGTATATACTCACTCATATAGACATACAACATAGGACAAACCCACTAAAACCTGTGCATCTAAAGAAACTAAGCAAGAGAGAGGACCCTAACTAAAACGTCCAATCCCCATCCAGAAAGGCAAAGAGGATGGACATCAGAAGATGAAGAAAACAGGAAACAACCTAGGAACCTACCACAGAGGGCCTCTGAAAGCCTCTGCCCTTCAGACTATCAAAGCAGATGCTGAGCCTGATGGGCAACTGTTGGGCAGAGTGAACGGAATTTTAGGTAAGAACTGGGAAATAGTAAGAGCTGGAGAGGAAAGGGTCTCCACAAGGAGAGCAACAGAACAAGAAAATTTGAACATAGGGAACTTCCCAGAGACTCATACTCCAACCAAGGACTATTCATGGAGATAACCTAGAACCCCTGCACAGATGTAGCCCAGGGCAGTTCAGAGTCCAATTGGGTTACATAGTAATGTGAAGAGGGACTGCCTCTGATTTAATCTGATTGGCCTGCTCTTTGATCACCTCCCTCTGGGGGGGGGGGGGAGCAGCCTTACCAGGCCACAGTAGAGGACAATACAGCCACTTTTGATGTGAACTGACAGACTAAGATCAGAAAGGAGAGGAGAACCTCCCCTATTAGTGGACTTGGGGAGTGGCATGCAAGCAGAGGGAGGAGGGAGGGTGGGATTGGGATGGGAGGAGGGAGGGGCTTATGGGGGGATGCAGAATGAATAAAGTGTAATTGATGAAAAATTTAAGAAAAAAGGGAAAAAAATAATTTAAGAACTTTAAATGACTTTCAAAATTGGAGGAAAACATGGAGTTAGTCAATTGGCATGGAGCACGTCTCGCCCTTGGGGGCAATGGTCTCCTGAACCTACTCAGACCTCGGACACCACCACTGCTAGTTCTAGAACTGACGCAGGATGTTCCAACGAGGGGTTAAGGCTTCTCATAATATTTCCTATAAGCCCACACCTGGCTGTCTATATCCCCCATTTTTATTCATTATTAGCCAGATAGAGCCAAGTAATTGTGGTAATGATACTTGCTTTTTTTTAAGCCTCAGTGCTAGTAAAGTTAGGTATGCCCTGGTTACTCGCATGCCTCACTGGGTGCCTATGCCCATTGATGCCCCTCACGCTATGACTCTCTTGAGACAGAAAAGGGATCTTGGAACTACAGCCACCATTGTTACTACCATCTCATTGACGGCTGTTGGAGCTACCACCAGAGCATTAGCCATGAGTCATACTGGGCAGACTGCTCAGACCCTGAATAATCATTTAGCCAATGTAGCTCATGCCTTAGTTGTACATAAAGGAATTAATGCTCAACTAAAAGGAAGCTTGAAGGTGTTCAATCAGAGGATTGACCTCTTGCAGGAGCAAATTGATACCCTATGGCAAATCGCTCAACCTGGCTGTCAATGAAAGTATGCTGGACTTTGTGTCACTAGCATACAACATGAGAATTTTTCCTGCGCTGCAAATCTGTCTAAACAATTGTCGAGCTATATTTTAGGTAATTGGACTGGAGAATTCGATACTACGATGGAGCAGCTGAGAGTGGCCATTGTCACAGTAAATTCTACCGGAGTGGACGCAGGACTAGCCACAGGATTATCAACATGGATTGCTGCAGCCATGAATCATCTGAAGGAATGGGCGGGCATGGGAGTGTTAGCAGGCCTTCTGGTGTTGGCCTCCTTGGTTTGCCTGTGGTATATATGCAAGATTAGAGTCTCACAACACTGTGATGCAGCCATGATCATTCAGGCCTTTACAGCCATTGAAGCAGGACATTCTCCCCAAGCATGGTTGGATACCATAAAAAGCTAAAATGATACGCTCAGGATGTGAGGCTAAGCACTGCACTCAGGGTCAGCCGCTTTGGACCCAGAGAAGAGCATGTCTGATTGCATGCGGGTTGATGCCCCAGGTCCCGCCTCTGAGAAAAAGGTATCGGACGGGTCCGATGCTCTTTGGGTGGATGACACCTAAATGAACATTTGTACAAAGTCCCAATTTATTTCTAATATCAGAGATCAGACCTCTACTCTTGCCTGATGCGTCTAAAACAAAAAGGGGGAACTGTAGAGAGCTGCGGAATGCTATGCCTTAAAGATGGAGCTGGTTTCCGCCTTCCACCTTCCCGATGGTGAGTGCTCTATGTCACGAACAACTCCACATTTGGCTAAGGCCGAGGATCTGGCTTGCTTCCATGTATGTGGACCTATCTGCATTGCCCCCGTGGCACGCCTGGGTTGGCTACCCAGAGGCTATTTAAGCTGTGGGCTGGCTTTCCCCGGGGTCCGAGGATTGTTCAATGTTCCTGAATAAACTGCATTGAAAAAAAAAAAAAAAAGAAATAGACATGGATATAGAGATCCACCTGTTTACATACTTGGGAATCTCGTAAACACAGTAAACTGAAAACTATAATATCCATACACATATATTTATATATGCAAAGGACTTTTGCAGACCAGTTCATGCCCTGTACATGCTGCTTGTCTCTATGTTCATATGAGCTTTGCTCATGTTCATTTAGAGGACCCTGTTTTTCTGGTGTCTTCCATCCCCTCTGGCTCTTACATTCTTTCCTATTCCTCTTCTATGGGGTTTCCTGAGCTCTGGAGGGGAGGGATTTGATACAGACATCCCATTTAGGGCTGTGTTTTCCAAATTATCTACCTCTGTGTAATATCTGGCTGTGGTAGATATATGGCTGTGGTGTAATATCTGTGCTTGCTCCCCTCTTCCATAGGAGGAAGCTTCTCTAATGATGGCTGAGCAAGTTACTGCTCTATGAATATAGTATAACATCATTAGGAATAATTTTATTTAATTATTTATTTTTTGGACAGTAGTATTTGTGTTTACCCTAGGTCACTAGACTTTCTAGTATCACATTCCTGGTTACCCAAGCAGTGTTGGGTATTGGTTCCATCTCATGTAATAGGCCTTAAGTCAAATCAATTATTGCTTGGTTATCCCCAAAAGCTTTGTGCCACCATTTCACTAGCATATCTTGCAGGAAGGACACAATTGTATATCAAAGGGTTTTTATCTTGGTTGGTGTTTACATTTATTCTTTGGTTGTCTTGAGAATATATTCTTGCACCAAAGATAATAGCGTACAAGGGTAAGGTTCTATGTAGGGACCATCTTGATTTTTCCATGGTCAATGAATGTAGGTGTTTTTTGCAATAGGACCTTGTCATCAGTTGGTGGAGAGCAGCCCATAGTTTTGCAAACAGCCTGGATTGTTGGAGGGTTGCCGTTGGACACTGTTGGCTAACAATTCAATTAGAAGTAACCCATTTGTGATACAGGATGCTTTATTGGGTGTCAAGGGCTGTCCAGTTGTGAGTCTGTCTTCCCCATTGTTTGGTGTGTTCATTTAGATTGCCTTCATATATGCATATATTTTATGAAGACTCTGCTGTATTAGGTGTTCATACTACCCTCAAATGGCCCTTAATATTAGCTGACTCTCCCAAATTTTCCCTCATCCCACTCTTCCCTGCCCATTCCTGTTTGATCTTCTCATTCCAGTCTCACTCCCTATCTATCCATAACTATCTATCCTGTTTCCCTTTCCCAGAGAGATCTATCAATCCCTCCTAGCGCTACTTTAGTCCCTTAATATATGCCTTACTATATGTTCATCCCCAGAAGTTGTTCTGATTGTAGCTTGTCATTGACTTAAAAGCTAATATCCACATTTAAGCAAACCCATATTTTATTTATTTGTTTTTCAATGTTTTTCTACTTCCATCCATTTACTTGCAAATTTCATGATTTCACTTTTTAAAATTTCTTAATTTTTTGTTAATTACAATTTATTCACTTTGTATCCCAGCTGTAGCCCCAACCCTTGAACCCTCCCAATCCCACCCTCCCTTCCCCTTTCCTCCCATGACCCTTCCTTAGTCCACTGATAGGGGAGGTCCTTCTCCCCATCCATCTAACCCTAGCCTATCAGGTCTCATCAGGACTGCCTGAATTGTCTTCTTCTGTGGCCTGGCAAGGCTACTTCCCCTTCAGGGGGAGGTAATCAAAGAGCCAGCCACTGAGATCATGACAGAGACTGTCTCTGCTTCCATTACTAGGGATCCTACTTGGATACTGAGCTTCCATGGGCTACATCTGTGCAGGGGTTCTAGGTTATCTCCATGCATGGTCCTTGGTTGTAGTGTCACTCTCAGAAAAGACCCCTGGACCCAAATTTCTTGGTTCTGTTGCTCTCCTTGTGGCATTCCTGTTCCCCTCCAAGTCTATATCCCCTTTATTTCACAAGATTCCCTGCACTCTGCCCACAATTTGGCTATGAGTCTCAGCATTTGCTTTGATACCCTGCAGGGTAGAGTCTTTCAGAGGCCCTCTGCGGTAGACTCCTGTCCTGCTCCCCACTTTCTCCCTCTTCCGATGCCCATCTCTTTTGCTTTTCTGAATGACGATCTTCAACAAATGGGGCTGGACTAACTGTATGTCTACATGTAGAAAAATGCAAATAGATCCATATTTATCACCCTGCACAAAACTAAATTCAAGTGGATCAAAGTCCTCAACATAAAAACAGACACACTAAATCTATGAGAAGAAGAAGTGGGGAAGAGCTTTGGTCTCATTGGCACAGGAGACAACTTCTTGAACAGAACACCAACAGCACAGGCTCTAAGATCAACAATCAATAAATGGTACCTCATGAAACTGAAAAGCTTCTGTAAAACAAAGTACACTGTCATCAGAACAAAACGACAGCCTACAGACTGGGAAAGGATCTTCCCCAACTCCATATCTGATAGAGGGCTAATATCCAGTGTATATAAAGAACTCAAGAAGTTAAACAGCAACAAATCAAGTAATCGAATTAAAAAATGGGGTACAGAACTAAACAGAGAATTCTCAATAGAGGAATGTCGAATGTCAGAGAAACACTTAAAGAAATGCTCAATCTCCTTAGTCATCGGGTAATGCAAATCAAAATGACCCTGAGATTTCACCTTATACCTATCAAAATTGGTAAGATAAAATCTCAAGTGACAACACATGCTGGAGAGGTTATGGAGAAAGAGGAACTGTCCTCCATTGCTGGTGGGAATATAAACTTGTACATCCACTTTGAAAATCAATCAGGCAGTTTCTCAGACAATTAGAAATAGTGCTAACTTAAGATCCAGATATGCCACTCCTAGGCATATATCCAAAATATGTTCAACTATACAAGAAGGACATTTGTTCAACCATGTTCGTAGCAACTTTATTTGTAATAACCAGAAGCTGGAAAAAACCCAGACGTCTCTTAGTTGAGAAATGGGCACAGAAACTGTGGTATATTTACACAATGGAATACTACTCAGCAATTAAAAACAAGGAAATCATGAAACTTGCAGGCAAATGGTGGGAACTAGGAAAGATCATCTTGAGTGAGGTAACCCAGAAGGAGAAAGACACACATGGTGTATATTCACTTATACGTGGATATTAGACATATAATATGGGATAATCATACTAAAATCTGTACACTTAAGTAATCTAATAAAAAAGAAGCATCCTTGGTAAGATACTCAATCCTCATGATTACATTTTTAAGAGTTCCTTTGTATAAATACACCACATTTTCTTAATCCATTAGTAAATTGACAGATATCTTGGTTGTTTCCAAATCCTGGATATTATTAATAGAGCATCTATGAACATGGTTGAGCAAGTCTCAGTCTTTTTCTTTCTTTTTTAAATTAAAAAATTCTTTTATTTATTCAGTTTTTATCCCAGCTGTAGCCCCCTCCATCATCCCTTTCCAGTCTGTCACTCCTGCCCCATTTCCCTCCCATGTACCTCTCTCAGTCCACTGATAGGGAAGGTCCTCCTCCTCTTCCATTTGACCCTAGCCTATCAGAGATTCATCAGGACTGTCTGCATTATTTTCCCCTGTGGCCTGGTAAGGCTGCACACACACCCCCCACACACACACCTCAGGGGATGATGATCAAAGAACCAGCCACGGAGATCATTTCAGAGACAGCCCCTGTTCCCCTTACTAGGGTATCCACTTATCCACTTGTATACTGAGATGCCATGGGCTACACAGGGGTTCTAGGTTATATCCATGAATGGTACTTCATTGGAGTATCATTCTCATAAAAGACACCTGGGCCCAGATTTTTTTGTTTTGTTGCTCTCCTTGTGAAGCTCCTGTACCCTGCACATCTCTCTATTTCCCCCTTCTTTCATAAGATTCCCTACATTTTGCCTAAAGTTTGACTATGAGTCTCAGCCTCTGCTTAAAATCCCTGCTGAGAAGAGTTTTTCAGGGGCCCTCTCTGGTAGGGTCCTGTCTTGTTCCCTGTTTTCTCCCTCTGCTGATGTCTATAGCATTTGTCTTTCTGAATGAGGATTGAGCATCTTACCCAGGGTCCTCCTTCTTTCTTAGATTTTTTTTAGCTATGTGGATAGCAAAAAACTGTAGATATTGCTCAGTGGTAGAATGCTAGCCAGCCTCTGTAATTTCCTGCATTCTATTTCCAGAACCACAAAAGTATTATTAACTGCAGATGACGGCTCAAACACTGTGAATAATAGTGTAATAGTATGTTGCTTCCTTTAAAATATTAGGAATAAATTTACATTTGATTCAGTAATCCTAATCTAATTGTTTTTTTTTTTTTTTTTTTTTTTTTTTTTTTTTTTTTTTTTAGGCAGGGTATCATTGTGTATCCATGTCGGTCCTAAAACTTGCTATGTAGACCAAGCTTGTCCCAAAATGACACCTGCCTCTGCTTTGAGTACTAGGATTAAAGATGTAAGCCATTACACCCAGATTACTCTTGAATAAATATCTAAAGAAACTGATACCAATAGCTGGAAGAGGGATTATGGTACACTAGTGTTTACTGAATCATTATTTTTTTGGAATCCAGAGTTTGAAACAGCCTAATTGTTCAGCAACAGAAAAATGAACAAAAAGTATGATATATACATTGAGTATTATCCATTTCTTAAAAGGAAATAAATCACATGTTGTTATTTATGACAAGGATAGATCTGGTTGATAATATTTTAAGTGAAATTAGCCAGATACAGAAGGACAAATACTATATATTATTGTTCGTCATGATGAATTGAGTATAGTCAAATTCAAAGACACATGTCTTAGTTATGATTATATTGTGTGACCATGACCAAGACCAAAGCATGATCAAAACTACTTATAAAATAGCCATTTAATTGGAGGTTTGTTTAGAGTTTGAGAAGGTTAGTAGTCCATGATCACTATAGCAAGAAGTAGGGTGGAAGGCAGGCTTGACACTAGAGCAGAGGCTGAGAGGTCATATATGATCTGCAAGTTGCAAGCAGAGAGGGAAGAGGTAGAGGGGAAGGTGAGATAGAGATAAGGGTAGGGACAGGGACAGGGATGGGGACAGGGACAGGAACAGAGACAGAGACAGAGATAGAGACAGAAAGAAACTAGGCCTGGTATGGGATTTTGAAACCTCAAAGCCCAACTCCAATGACACACCTACTCCAACAAGGCCACACTTGATAATCTTTCCTAAATGGCTTCCCTAATTCAGTACCAAACATCCAAACATATGTGCCTATGTGGAGACATTCTCATTAAAATACCATAGAGTGGCAAAGTAGTGGTTAATTTGATCTAAGTAGAGGTGCTTGCTCAATGACTATAAAGACTGGGGTTAGAGTGATGATGGCTTAGTGAAGATCACTAGCCGGTTTTCCAGAGGATCTGAATTTGATTTCCAGCATCTACATGATAGCACATAGTGATCTGTACCTGCAGTTGTAAGGTATCTGACAACAGCATCTTTAGGCCTCTGTGACCATCAGGGATGTACAAAGTGCACCAACATACAAGCTAGCAAAATATTCATACATATAAAATAAAAGTAACTAAATTAAAAATATATATATAAAGTTTAGTTGTATAGGTAAGTTCTGGCTATATACTGTTCTATATTGAGGTCATAGCAGTCAATAACAAAACACACTTCTGGCCTCAAAGGGAATAATCATTTATTTTTCTGAATCACTTATTTTTATGACCAAGCTTATAAGCTTGGTCTGGGAACATGGATATAGGTATCTCTGAATGACATGTTCTAATATGGAATTTGTTACATAAACTTTATAGTCATTAAACCAAAAAGTCACAAATGGAGATGTACATCAGTGGGAATAACAGGAAGGTGAGTTAGAGCAAACTAGAGAAAACTACATAGGTTTTAGGTATTGTTTGAGGACATTCTTAAGTTTTAGGTTGAGATGGTTCAAAGGATATTAGGTCAGAAACAGAAGTGAACAACGAACAGATACTAGGGCAGTGAAAATGAACGATAATTTGTGTCTAGATCTGCAACACTAAAATTTTACATCACAAAGTTCTATTTAGTCAATAATCCTAGAAAAATCTTTACTATAGCTGTGGTTCTCTAAGCTCACTAGAAAATTCAGTACACATAGCCAACAATATTGTATACTATATTGTATACACAGATATTTACTAAGAAGATAGATTTTGGGCTGTCAAGATGGATGGTAAGGAAGGCACTTGTCAGCAAGCTTGAGAACCCTGCGGCCCATATGTTGAAAGGAAGACTTGATTCCTGCAAGTTGTCTGCTGACCTCTGTCCATGTGATATGGCACATGAACATAAACACAGACTGATCCTAGCCCCTTTCCTCCTCTCCTCTCAGTATCATCCTCACACCCCCATCTGTCTTTCCTCCTCTCCTCAGAGAAGGACAGGACCCTAAGGGGTACCAAATTACCCTGGTACCTGAAGTCAAAAGTGGGGTCTTACAGACACTTGTATACTCATTTTCACAACAGCGTTATTGCAATAGGCAAAATGTAGAAGCAATCCATGAGTCCATTGATGGATGAATAGGTTGACAAAATACATATGATAGAATTGTATTACACCTTAAATGGGATTTCTGACCCATACTATAATATAGCTAAAACTAGAAGACATTATGCTGAGTGATATGACCCAATCAAAAAAGTCAAATGAGTCTCTTATATGAAGTGCTTCAAGTATTCAAAACCATAGCTCTATGAGCTCTATGATAACCTCTAGGAGCTTCAGTGAGAGAGAGAAAGATGTTAAATTATTCTTTAATGAATATAGAGTTTCAGTCTCATGAGATGAAAAGATCTGTGGAGGTAGTTGTTGGCAATGGTTATACAATGTTTCACTTATTTAATACCATGGAATTGTACCCTTAACTTGGTTAAGATGGTACAAAGAATAGGAAAAATGAATTTATAATAGTAAGTAATTTTAGCAGTGTGATGTCAGAAAAAAGATTGTATTAAACATCCCTTTGACAAAAGAACATTCAAACTTTGACGGCTTTCCAATATTTAATAATAATGTGATGAGGCTATAATGGTTTGGAATAAAATACATTTCATTTCCAAGTCAAACAATTATGTATGTTTGTACCTGTAAGTTTGGCTGAAATAGTAAGGTCTCTTTCACTCCTTCTGTTGTTTCAAAAACAGAAACCATAAATGAAATATATCCTAAAGCTGCTGATATTTAAGCTATGTTCCTTTGAGACGTTTCCACTTACACTGTTTTTTCCTGTTTCCCCTCCCCTGTCTCTCTCTGAGACACACTTACTCTGTGTATCCCTGGCTGTTCTGGAACTCTCTCTGTAGACCAGGCTGTCCTACTCACAGAGATCCACCTGCCTCTGCCTCCTGAGTACTGGGAGTAAAGCTGTGTGCTACCACCTGCTCACACCCCTATTAAAGGGCTGAGATGTATTATAAGGTCAGAACAATTTAGCTTTTTATCAACTTGACAGATTATCAGTTACCATTTTTGTCTCCATTAGGCAACAATAAATACAAAATAAAAGGACACCTGTTGATGTCCTTACAGCTGTGCCTGAATTGGATGACACCAGCATTCACGATTCCAGAGAAGCTCTAACATTTTTCATGATGATAGTCTCCATGGAGACTTCTATGGCTTGGCCCAGTTTTCCTGTGTAGGGAATTCCTTCTCCTGCTCCATTACTTCTTTTACTAAAAAAAAATAAAAATAAAAAAAATTAAAAAAAACTATGTATGTATGTATCTATGTATGTATGTATCTATCTATCTATCTATTACAAGTTATTCACTCTGTGTTCTGCTGTAGCCCTCTCCCTTGTCTCCTCCCAGTCCCACACTCCCTCCCTCTTCTCCCCTTATTTCCCTTCCCTACTCCACTGATAGGGGAGGACTTCCTCCCCTTCTATCTGACCCTCGCCTGTCAGGTCTCATCAGGGCTGGCTGCATCATCTCTAAGCATTGGAGAGTATTTGGAAAACTATAAGACTTCAATTTAGGAATTATAAATCATTCCAGGTTTACTTCTGTGGCTTTCAGAAAAGGTGAAAGAAACAATGTTTTTAAATGTAACAATATGTTTAAGCTTTAATTTACTATTGCATAATATACTAAGTGGCTTATTCAGGGTAATAATTCAATATCTAATCACTCAGTTATGAATTATTCATTCATGAGGAAATGTAAGAATCCTTACCTTTGTAAGGCTCGATTTATTATTTATCTGTATATGGTGAGGATGATAAAAGCAAAATTATTCCATTTCATTTCTACTGGATTTTACTGTATAAAATGTAAGCAACAAAGAAATAAGGTGTTAAAAAATAGTAGGGCTGAGAAGTTAACTATTGATAAAATGCTTGCCATGGAAGCATGAGGTTCTAAAGCTCATTCTCAAAACTACTGTAAAAGAGCCAAAAGGTGGCATGCATGACCCAAAGCAATAAAACTCTGGGGGAAAAAAAAACAGAGGAAAACTTCATGGTGGTGCACACTTTTAATCCAAGGGCTGGGGAGGAATAGCCAGGCTGATCCCTGGGGCTCACTGGTTATCCAGCCTAACTTGATTAATAAGCTCCAGAACAAAAACCCAATGTAGAAATGGTTCCTGAGGACTGACAGTTGAGGTTGACAGCTGGCCTACACAGATGTACACAAATGCTCTGTGACTCAGACATTCAAATAATTTTATTTTTCAACTATTTCTCTTGTTGAGAGGACACTTACTTATGGAGACAGTCTCACTATGTAGACCTGGTTGGCCTCAAGCTCATAGAGTTCTGTCTACCTCTGCTCCCAGAGTGCTGAGATTAAAGGTGTGCACCATCGTGCCTTACTTCTATCTTTGAAAATTTTCTGAAATTTCTTTACAACTATTTTGTGTCATGTGCAAAGGGACAGTCATGTTTTAAGTTAATAGACAATTAGCAAATTAATATATTGATTGCTATCTCTTCTGAAATTCAATCAGTTTTCCAATCCTGATGAATAAAATACAAGTCACTTGAAACAATTTTTAAACATTTTATTTAAAGTTTGGTATGAATTACTCAAAAGTATTAAAATCAGAGTTATGTAGAATATTTTAACTTTAAATTAATTTCAGGCACTAACTGTGAAGTTAATAAAATGACTGGAGAATGTAAGGGGGTTGGGGCAAGATGCTGGCGCCAGGAGGACTCTCATTTGGACCAGCAGCACAGCAGGATCGGCACAGTGACCAGCAATCAGAACTCTCAGCCATAAAACACAGGCTATTGTGTTTCCCAGGTGAGAGGATACCCCATGGTGGGGGATTCAATCAGCTTTTAACTCACCTAGCTAAACCTCGGAAGAGATCATGGTTCTGCCAGATGCTTGGTCGCCAGCCCCAGCCCAGAGCCACACACCAGCATGCTCTGATCACGGTCTCAGACTGAACCATGTGCACCACACTATCAGAAACTGGAATTTTCAGTCGAGAGATAACCCAATGATACAGGAAATGATTGGGACCGACCTTAGGTCACCCAGACATCCCCTGGAAAAGACTCGGGTTCCACGGGCACCCCAGGAGCCAGCCCAGAGCCAGAGCTGGGGACCCAGGCCCCTGCACAGAGCACTGCCTGCGCACCTGGTTAGCTGCCTCAGATAGAACTGTGGGCCCCAGGGTACCAGAAACTGAGTCTCACTGTCGGGTGCAAACACATAGGGAGGGCAACGGCTAGTCTGATCTCAGAGCACTCAGCCAACACCCCCACCTCTAAAAGGTCTCGGGGAAAAATTACTCAGTTTAGGCAGACGCCCAGGCTAACAAAGGCCGGAAAGGCAGACACAGGTAGTTTCTGCGTGCCAGCTAGCTGGTAGAGACTGAGCGGTGGGCCCCAGGGCAAAAAAGAGACTGGGAGTCCCTGTCTCCAGAGAATCCACAGGGAAGGAAGGGAACTGTACTGACTTAAATCACCCAGTCCTTCCCTGGAAAGTCTTGCAGACTGGCAGGGCCGAGCCGCCATCATTGAGCTGTGCTTCAGATACAGACAGTTTCTGCATGCCAACTAGCTGGCTGAGACTGAGTGGTGTGCCCCAGGGCAAAAAAGAGACTGGGACTCCCTGTCTCCAGAGAATTCACAGAGAAGGAAGGAAACTGTACTGACTTAAATCACCCAGTCCTTCCCAAGAAAAAGTCTCGCAGACCAGCAGGGCCCAGCTGCCATAATTGAGCTGTGCTCCAGACACAGGCACAAACAGTTGCTGCGCACCAGATGTCCAACTGTGTCATAGCAGCTGATCATTAAATTTACAGAAAGAAACCTAGAAACAGGACAGCTGTCTTCAGGACTTCCCTGGGTGAGAGGAGAACCCTCTCGACTAACAAAGAGTACAGTTACTACTCAGGTCTCTATCCCTGAGGTGAGCAGCAGCAACTCCTGAAAAACCGCCAGCCATCCAGGGACTATACCCAAAAAGCTGAGAAGACATCCTTCAGGAAAAACCACTTTTCTGCAAAGGGAATTCTCTCCACCACAGGATCCCCAGGAACCACCAGAAAATAACCCCAAACACCTAAGAGAGCACAATGGGTAGAGGCCAACGTAAAAGCTCAAGCAACAAAAGACAGAGCAATATGGCACCCCAGCATAACTATAATCCAAGAAGATGACCTAACAACTATGCTCATGAAGATGATAACAGAGGAAACAAATAAGATACATAAAGACATAAAGGAAGATAAACTCAAACAGAATATTCCATCCGTAAAGAAATAGAGGAAGCTGCAGCCAAACAGTTTATGGCCTTTAGAAAGCACTGAATGAAATAAAAGAAACAGATTTGAAAGAACTAAAAGAGAGACAGGAAATTACAATCAGACAGGTGAAGGAAGTAAAGAAAACAACTCAAGACCTGAAGATAGAATTGGAAAAATTAAAGAAAACACAAATGGAGGAAATAATGGAGAGGAAGAATCTAGGGAAGAAAACAGGAACTACAGAGGTAAGCGTAACCAAGAGACTACAAGAGATGGAAGAAAGAATCTCAGGTGTAAAAGATACAATGGAAGAAATAGATGTATCTGTCAAAGAAAATGTTAAATCCAAAAAATTCCTGACACAGACCGTCCAAGAAATTTAAGACAATATGAAAAGACAAAACCTAAGAAAAATAGGTGTAGAGGAAAAAGAAGACTCCCTTCTCCAAAGCTCAGAAAAATATTTTCAACAAAATCATTGAAGAAAATTTCCCCAACTTAAAGGAGATGTCAATTAGAATACATGAGGCCTACAGAACACCCAACAAATTTGACCAGAAAAGAAAATCCTCCCGCCACATAATAATCAAAACAGTAAGTATACAGAACAAAGAAAAAATACTAAAAGCTGCAAGGGAAAAAGGCCAAGTAACATATAATGGCAAACCCATTAGAATCATAACTGACTTTTCAACAGAGACTATGAAAGCTGAGAAGGGCCTGGACAGATATCATGCAGACCCTAAGAGAACACAGATGTCAGCCCAGGCTATTATACCCTGCAAAACTATCAGTCCTCATAGATGAAGAAAACAAGATATTCAATGACAAAAACAAATTTCAACAATACCTACAAGCAAATCCAGCATTACACTGGAAGGGAAAAAACAACCCCAAAAAATTAGCTTCTTTCAAGAAAACATGGGAAATAATTAACCTTACTACAGTAAAACAAAAAGCAACCAAGCACACAACCCGATGACCACAGCCAACATCAAAATCAAGGGATCTAACAGCCACTGGTCATTAATCTCTCTCAATATCAATAGACTCAACTCTCCAGTAAAAAGACACAGATTAATAGAATGGATATGTAAACAAAACCCAGCAATCTGTTGCATACAAGAAACACACCCAAGACACAAAGATAGACATTACCTGAGGGTAAAGGGTTGGAAGACGACTTTCCAAGCAAACGGACCCAAGAAGCAAGCAGGAGTAGCCATTCTAATATCTGATAAAATAGACTTTCAACCAAAATTAATCAAAAGAGATGGGGAAGGACACTTCATACTCATCAAAGAAAAATTCCACCAGGAAGACATCACAATCCTGAACATCTATGCCCCTAATACAAGAGCACCTACATTTGTTAAAGAAACATTGATAAAATTTAAACAACATATAGATCCCCACACATTAATAGTGGTTGACTTCAACACCCCACTCTCAACAAAGGACAGGTCAACAAAACAGAAATTAAACAAAGAAACAATGTCTCTAACAGAGGTCATGAATCAAATGGACCTAAGAGACATTTATAGAACTATATACCCAAACACAAAAGATTTTACCTTCTTCTCAGCACCTCATGGAACCTTCTCCAAAATAGACCATATAGTTGCTCACAAAGCAAGCCGCAACAGATACAAGAAGATTGAAATAATCCCTTGTATCTTGTCTGATCACCATGGAATCAAGCTGGACTTCAACAACAATAGAAATAGCAAAAAGCCTACACAGACATGGAAACTGAACAACTTGTTTCTAAATGACAGCTGGGTCAGGGAAGAAATTAAGAAAGATGTTAAAGTCTTTCTAGAAATCAATGAAAATGAAGAAACAAAATACTAAAACTTATGAGACACAATGAAAGCAGTGCTAAGAGGAAAGTTCATAGCACTAAGTGCCTTCAAGAAGAAATTTGAGACAGCTCATTCAAGCACCCTAATGGCTCACTTAAAAACCCTAGAAAAAGAAGAAGCAGACACACCAAGAAGGAGTAGACGGCTGGAAATAATCAAACTCAGGGCTGAAATCAACCAATTGGAAACAAATAAAACAGTTCAAAGAATCAATGAAACCAAGAGCTGGTTGTTTGAGAAAATCAACAAGGTCGACAAACCCTTAGCCAAGCTAACTAAAAGGCAGAGAGACACCACCCAAATCAACAAAATCAGAAATGAAAAGGGGGACATAACTACAGACACTGAGGAAATCCAAACAATCATTAGGACTTACTTCAAAAGTCTATATGCCACAAAATTTGAAAATTAAAATGAAATGGACAATTTTCTTGATTGATTTGACTTACCAAAACTGAATCAGGACCAGGTAAATCAACTAAATAGTCCTATATCCCCCAAAGAAATAGAAGCGGTCATCAAAAGTCTCCCATCCAAAAAAAAGCCCAGGACCAGATGGCTTCAGCGCAGAATTTTACCAGACCTTCAAAGAAGAGCTAACACCAATTCTCTTCAAAGTATTCCACAAAATAGAAACAGAAGGAACTTTACGAAACTCATTCTATGAATCCACAGTCACCTTGGTACCTAAACCTCACAAAGACTCAACAAAGAAAGAAAATTTCAGGCCAATCTCCCTCATGAACATTGATGCAAACATACTTGACAAAATACTTGCAGACCGAATCCAAGAACACAAGAACACATCAATCATATTATCCACTACGATCAAGTAGGCTTCATCCCAGGTATGCTGGGGTGGTTCAATATACGGAAATCCATCAATGTGATCCACCATATTAACAAACTGAAAGAAAAAAAAAAAACACATGATGATAAACTCCCTAGATGCTGAAAACTCATTTGACAAAATCCAACATCCATTCATGTTTAAAGTCTTGGAGAGATCAGGGATACAAGGCACATATCTAAACATAGTAAAGGTGATATACAGCAAGCCTATAGCCAACATCAAACTAAACGGACAGAAACTTAAAGCAATCCCACTGAAATCAGGGATAAGACAAGGCTGCCCACTCTCTCCATATCTCTTCAACATAGTGCTGGAAGTCCTTGCTAGAGCAATAAGACAGTTGAAGGAGATCAAGGGGATACAGATTGGAAAAGAAGAAGTCAAATCATCACTATTTGCAGATGATATGATATTATACATGAGTGACCCCAAAAACTCTACCAGGGAACTCCTACAGCTGATAAACACCTTCAGCAAATTGGCCGGATACAAAATTAACTCAAAAAAATCAGTAGCACTCCTGTATACAAAAGACAAAAGGGCTGAGAAAGAAATTAGGGAAACAACACCCTTCACAATAGCCACAAATGACATAAAGTACCTTGGTGTAACCCTAAACAGGCAAGTCAAAAACATTTATGAACAAAATTTCAATTCTCTGAAGAAAGAATTAGAAGAAGATATGAGAAGATGGAAAGATCTCCCATGCTCATGGCTTGGCAGGATTAACATAATAAAAATGGCCATCTTACCAAAAGCAATCTACAGATTTAATGCAATTCCCATCAAATTGCCAACACAATTCTTTACAGACCTGGAAAGTAAAATTCTCAACTTTGTATGGAATAACAAAAAAACCCGGAATTGCTAAACAGTCCTCTACAATAAAAGATCTTCTGGAGGTAGGTATCTCCATCCCTGATCTTAAGCTGTACTATAGAGCAACAGTTATACAAACTGCATGGTACTGGCATAGAAACAGAATGGTGGATCAATGGAACCGAACAGAAGACCCAGAAATAAACCCACACACTTATGGACACCTGATTTTTGACAAAGGTGCCAAAACCATACAATGGAAAAAAGATAGCATCTTCCACAAATGGTGCTGGTCTAACCGGATGTCTACATGTAGAAAAATGAAAATAGATCCATACTTATCACCCTGCACAAAACTGAAGTCCAAGTGGATCAAAGACCTCAACATAAAACCAGACACATTAAATCTGCTAGGAAAAAAAAGTGGGGATTACCCTAGAAGTCATTGATACAGGAGAGAATTTCCTGAACAGAACAGCAACAGCACAGGCTCTGAGAGCAACAATCAATAAATGGGACCTCATGAAACCCAAAAGCTTCTGTAAAGCAAAGGATACTGTCATGAAAACAAAGTGACTGCCTACAGATTGGAAAAGAATCTTCACCAACCCTTTATCTGACAGAGGACTCATATCCAGTATATATAAAGAACTAAAGAAGCTGAAAAGCAGCAAACCAAGTAATCCACTTAAAAAATGGGGAACAGTGCTTAGCCTCACATCCTGAGCATATCATTTTAGCTTTTTATGGTATCCAACCATGCTTGGGGAGAATGTCCTGCTTCAATGGCTGTAAAGGCCTGAATGATCATGGCTGCATCACACTGTTGTGAGACTCTAATCTTGCATATATACCACAGGCAAACCAAGGAGACCAACACCAGAAGGCCTGCTAACACTCCCATGCCCGCCCATTCCTTCAGATGGTTCATGGCTGCAGCAATCCATGTTGATAATCCTGTGGCTAGTCCTGCGTCCACTCTGGTAGAATTTACTGTGACAATGGCCACTCTCAGCTGCTCCATCGTAGTATCGAATTCTCCAGTCCAATTACCTAAAATATAGCTCGACAATTGTTTAGACAGATTTGCAGCACAGGAAAAATTCTCATGTTGTATGCTAGTGACACAAAGTCCAGCATACTTTCATTGACAGCCAGGTTGAGCGATTTGCCATAGGGTATCAATTTGCTCCTGCAAGAGGTCAATCCTCTGATTGAACACCATCAAGCTTCCTTTTAGTTGAGCATTAATTCCTTTATGTACAACTAAGGCATGAGCTACATTGGCTAAATGATTATTCAGGGTCTGAGCAGTCTGCCCAGTATGACTCATGGCTAATGCACTGCACTCAGGGTCAGCCGCTTTGGACCCAGAGAAGAGCATGTCTGATTGCATGCGAGTTGATGCCCCAGGTCCCGCCTCTGAGAAAAAGGTATCGGACGGTCTGATGCTCTTTGGGTGGATGACACCTAAATGAACATCTGTACAAAGTCCCAATTTATTTCTAATATCAGAGATCAGACCTCTACTCTTGCCTGATGCGTCTAAAACAAAAAGGGGGAACTGTAGAGAGCTGCGGAATGCTATGCCTTAAAGATGGAGCTGGTTTCCGCCTTCCACCTTCCCGATGGTGAGTGCTCTCTGTCACGAACAACTCCACATTTGGCTAAGGCCGAGGATCTGGCTTGCTTCCATGTATGTGGACCTATCTGCATTGCCCCCGTGGCACGCCTGGGTTGGCTACCCAGAGGCTATTTAAGCTGTGGGCTGGCTTTCCCCGGGGTCCGAGGATTGTTCAATGTTCCTGAATAAACTGCATTGAAAAAAAAAAATGGGGAACAGAGCTCAGCAGAGAATTCTCTGTAGAGGAATACCGAATGGCAGAGAAGCATTTAAAGAAATGCTCAACCTCATTAGCCATTAGGGAAATGCAAATCAAAACAACACTGAGATATCACCTTACACCCATGAAAATGGCCAAGATGAAAAACTCAAGTGACAACACATGCTGGAGAGGTTGTGGTGAAAGGGGAACCCTCCTCCACTGCTGGTGGGAATGTAAACTTGTACAACCTCTCTGGAAATCAATCTGGCACTTTCTCAGACAACTAGGACTAGCACTTCCCCAAGATCCAGCCATACCACTCCTAGGCATATATCCAAAAGAGGCTCAAGTACACAAAAAGGACATTTGCTCAACCATGTTTTTGGCTGCTTTATTTGTAATAGCCAGAAGCTGGAAACAGCCCAGATGCCCCTCAACTGAAGAATGGATGCAGAAATTGTGGTACATCTACACAATGGAATATTACTCAGCAATGAAAAATAAGGAAATCATGAAATTTGCAGGTAAATTGTGGGACCTGGAAAGGATTATCCTGAGTGATTTGTCCCAGAAGCAAAAAGACACACATGGTATATACTCACTCATATATACATACAACATATGATAAACCAACTAAAATCGGTACATCTAAAGAAACTAAGCAAGAGAGAAGACCCTAACTAAAATGGTCAATCCCCATCCTGAAAGGCAAAGAGGATGGACATCAGAAGAAGAAGAAAACAGGAAACAACCTAGGAACCTGCCACAGAGGCCATTGAAAGCCTCTGCCCTGCAGACTATCAAAACAGATGCTGAGACTAATGGCCAACTGGCAGGCAGAGTGAATGGAATTTTATGTAAGAAGTGGGAAATAACAAGAGCTGGAGAGGACAGGAACTCCACAAGGACAGCAACAGAACAAGAAAATTTGAACACAGGGAACTTCCCTAAGACTCATACTCCAACCAAGGACTATTCGTTGAGATAACCTAGAACCCCTGCACAGATGTAGCACATGGCAGTTTAGTGTCCAAGTGGCTTACATAGTGATGGGAAGAGGGACTGCCTCTGACATAAACTGATTGGCCTGCTCTTTGATCACCTCCCCCTGAGGGGGGAGCAGCCTTACCAGGCCACAGAAGAAGTCCATGCAGCCACTTCTGATGAGAACTGATAGACTAAGATCAGAAAGAAGGAGAGGAGGATCTCCCATATCAGTGGACTTGGGGAGGGGCATGCATGCAGAAAGGGGAAGGAGGGTGGGATCAGGAGGGGAGGAGGGAGGGGGATAAAAAATGAATAAAGTGTAATTAATAATAATAATAATAGAAATTGAACAACTCATGACTCAATGAGAACTAGGTTAAAAAAACAGAGGAATCATGCATTTATGATCTAGATGAATTATTTTCTTTTCTATAGCACCGTTTATGATAACTGATGACACAGCTTGTGATTAACTGGAGCAAGAAGTCAAACAACTTCGTTCATTTAGCTTTGGTGGATTACCCTCTTCTCATCTTTTGAACTTATTTGACTCAAGGTGTAAGTATAGAAATGAAAATTAATTAAGGTTCATAGAGAAGATCAATAATCTTTCTGGTTGATATTAAAACATAAACTGTCTAGAAAGACTCTAACTTGACTCTGCAAATCAATTACATGATTATTGTTCTCAGCCCACTGCTACATTATGTCTGGGGTAGAGTGTGATGTTGTTGAAGGTAGTGACATATATACTGCCATGTGATGTAAATGAAAGAAAATTTAGTCACGGACTGGAACTGGAGTGGAAAAGAAACTCATTTAGTTGGAACACGGTGATGCAGGGATCTACAATATGTATTCCTTTGGAAATACTAAAAATTGAAAAGCCTCAGAAACAATTTACTTCCTTACCCATCTATGTTTGATGCTGCAACAAACTGTCTCATGTGCATTGTTCTGAGGTTGGGTGTTGGCAACTTAGCTTCTGGTAGGCCCTCTTTTTCATAAAGAAATAATCAGTCCTTTGACATTGTGGTTGCTAAACCAAAGTATTCAATGTGCTTCTTTCATCAAAGTAAAAATTTGTTTGGTTGGAAATGCCATGTTCTCTCAGAACTGCAAATCTGTTCATCAAGTTTTTACTTATGATGAAATGTAATTCTAGCAAGTAGGGTGGCTGTTTTCTAAAACTTTTCTCTTACAAGTCGTTTTGACATTTAAAAATAGTGTGCCATATTGGCAGTGCTTTATTGTGTTAGCTATGTGGTGATAGCACAGAGCTCAATATACAATTAGGTCACAGCCCAATATACTCTTAATGAAGTCTATTTTATTGAGTTGGCTATAGTTTTTCATTGTGTAGTTATAAGTTACTTACTTAGTGGACACCTTAATTATTTTTTATATCAAGTTTGTCAAAGCAAAGTAATTCATTGTCTTATGAAAGCAGGTTCTAATAATTAATAGTGCAATTTCAGGTGGTATGGATTTAGGTGTGTTTGGATTTATCTCAATTCATTTAATATAGGACATTCTGTGTCATAAAAGATGGGTTCTGTTTCTCCTTTTTTTAACAGTGTGATACTAGCTAACACCTTTTCTAATGTTCCTCATGCTCATCTTAGTGATAGTGATAAAGTCTCAAGAAACTTTCTATTTTGAAAATAGACTTAGATTTTTAGGAAAGTTTTAGATTCTTAGTAAAACTGAATAAAAAGTAAAACATTAAAAAAAATCCTGGGGAGCTTCCAAGATGGCGGCGGCTAGTGTGCAGCTTTGCTGAAGGGGAGAGGACGTGCAACGTGGAAATTGGTGAATAAAGGGGCTGATCAACCCAGAACAGAGTTATCTAGACTTCCAAGAAGAAAGAGATTAACCATGATATGAGTCCATCTAGAATGAGGTCACAGCAGACTCGTCCGGGAAGAGACACTCTGAGAGGCGATCCCCAGGCACTTCCCAGCACCCAACACCCTACTCCCTCTGAGGAGAAGGCAGGAGGCATCCAGCAGAATCTGCCACAGACCACGCTGTCTGTACCCCAGCCCCAGCGAGAGCTGCAGCTCCCACCAAAAAAAAAAAAAAAAAAAAAAAAAAAAAAAAAAAAAAAAAAAAAAAAAAAACGATATCAGGGCTGAGAAAACCCAATCCTTTCAGGCACTCCCCCGAGAACAAGAATGCCTCCATAACCCTGCCGGGGCAGAGAGGAGGGATAGAGAGGAGCACAGCAGCTTCACAGCGCCTGGACCCCAGTGCTGCCGGCTGCTCCTAGCAAACAATCTTCAGATCGAGATCTGGGACTGTGGTCATTCAACACATCCTGAGACTCTCCCGGGTCCAGCACAATATGGTCTAGCACCAAGTGCTAGCACCAGCGGCCCTCTGACCCCTGGAAGAGAAAGCCCAGCTCAGGATCTGGACTGAGAAGTCCCAACCCCTTCTGGCACTCCCCTGAGAGTGCCGACATAAGCTTGCCCTAGCGGAGGGGAAGGACAGAAGGGAAGGACAGAGAGGCAGCCTGCCACAGGACACAGCACCCCCTTTCCAGATCACCCAGCGGCCCCTGGCAGAGAAACCCTAGCTCTGGATATGAGGACACTCAACCATACATGGTACTCCCTCGGAATAAGAAAACATAGGCTCTACCACAAGGCCACTTCTGGCAGAGAAATCTGGGCCTGGGATCTGAGATTGAGAACACTCAACCTAACTCTTTTCAGTGCTACCCCGGGACCAGTCAACATAACCCCTCCTGGCAGAGGGAAAGGACAGAGAAGCAGCACATAAGAAAGGTGGACACCGAGTCCTGTGGCCACAGTGCCACAGAGCTGACTGTTAGCCTACCCTCGCATTTTCCGCAGCAGGACCAAATCAGAGAGTAGAGAGCAAGGAGAACCCCTGTGCATTCCAACTGGTCCTGGAAGAGAGTGAGTGAGCCTTCTAGGGAGAGTTTGCCCCAGATCCAGGGCCTCTCCACAGAAGCAACCAGACGAGATCCCTGCCACCCACACCCCTAGTGTGGGCATCATAGGGATTCTTGGGATAGCGACCCAATGTTGAAGGCTCTCCCTTGTGGGTCCACCAGTGTAATCCAGGCAAACAATCCCTGGATCTCAGACAGAACCACATAATAGTGGCCTGCAGGCCACTGCAATAGTCAGAGAATCCACGCATGCACACTGCGCCCCCTAAAAGCACACGCCAATAGTGCCAGCGTCACATTCCTTACTTAGGCAAAACTGAAACCACAGTGCACACTCCCAAACCAGTGAACCTCTCTCATCTTCCTGAAAAAACAGTCCAGAAAACAGAAAGAGACAATCATAGCCCAAACTACAAATTTGAGGAACAAACAGTGAGGGTTATAAATGACCGGATGGCTAGAGGCAAACGTAAGAACACACCCAACAAAAATCAGGACATAATGACCTCACCAGCAACCCCACAAACCAATGGACACTTCAATTCACTAGATATACAAGAAAACGACCTCAAAACTGTTTCTCCGGCTATTAGAGGCCCATAAAGATGAAATGAACAAAGCCCTCAGAGAAATAGCCAAAGAAATCGAGATGAACAAATAGGAAACAAATCAAGCTCTCAGAGAAATGACCATGAAAATTGAGGCAAACAGAGAAGAAATGAGCAAAGCTCTCAAAGAAATGTCCACACAAATGAAGGCAAATAAAGAAGAACTAAACAAAGCTCTCATAGAAATACAGGCAATTATACCCAAAGAAGTAGAGGCACAATTAGTGATATATAGAGAGGAAACAAACAAAAAAATAGAAGCTGTCATTGAAAAACAGGACTCCACATTCAAACAGATGAAGGAAATGGTGCAAGACATGAAAACAGAATTAGAATCAATTAAGAAAACACAAATAGAGAAAAACTTGGAGATGGAGAACATAGAGAAAAGATCAAAAACTACAAAGGTAAGCATCACCAACAGAATACAAGAGATGGAAGAAAGAATCTCAGGAGCCGAAGATACACTTGAGGAAATTGACACATCTCTCAAAGAAAAAATAAAATCAGAAAAGTTCCAAACACAAAACATCCAAGAAATCAAGGACACCATGAAAAGACAAAATCTAAGAATAATAGGAGTAGAAGAAAAAGAAGACATCAGGCTCAAAGGTCCGGAAAATATTTTCAAGAAAATTATAGAAGATAATTTTCCCAACTTAAAGAAGGAGATGTCTATAAACATACAAAAGGCCTACAGAACACCAAGTAGACTAGACCGGAAAAGAAATTCTTCATGTCACATCATAGTCAAAACACTGAACCTACAGAACAAAGAAAAAATTGTAAAAGCAGCAAGGGAAAAAGGCCAAGTAACATATGAAGGTAGACCTATCAGAATCACACCAGATTTCTCAACAGAAACTATGAAAGCCAGAAGGCCTGGACAGAAATCATACGGTACTTAAGGGACCACAGATTCAAACCCAGACTACTATACCCAGCAAAACTTTCAATCAACATAGATGGAGAATTCAAAATATTCCATGACAAAACCAAATTTAAACAATATCTACATAGTAACCCAGCTATACAGAAGTTACTAGAAGGGAAACCCCAAACCAAAGAAAACAACTACATCTAAGGAAACAGAGGAAATAGATGACTACACAACACAAAAACCAAAAGAATACAAGCAATGAAACTCAGTGACACCACCAACCCCACATCAAAAGTAAGTAACAATTGTTGGTCACTAGTACCTATCAACATCAAAGGACTCAACTTCCCAATAAAAAGACACAGACTAACAGAATGGTTGCGGAAACAGGATCCAACATTCTGTTGCATCCAAGAAACACACCTATGCAACAAAGATAAATACAACCTCAGAGTAAAGGGCTGGAAAACTGTTTTTCAAGCAAATGGTTCCAGAAAAAAAGCTGGAGTAGCCATCCTAATATCAAATAAAATAGAAATTCAACCCAAGTTAATCAAAAAAGATAAGGAGGGCCACTATATTTTTATCAAAGGAAAAATCTACCAAGAGGACATCACAATTTTGAATATCTATGCCCCAAATACAAGAGCACCTACATTTGTAAATGAGACAATATTAAAGCTTAAATCACACATTGATCCTAATACCTTAATAGTGGGAGACTTCAACACTCTACTCTCACCAAGGGACAGATCAACTAGAGAGAAAACAAATAGGGAAATAAAAACACTTACAGAGTCCCTAAATCAAATGGTTCTAATAGACTTCTACAGATCTTTTCATCCAAACTCAAAAGAGTATACCTTCTTTTCAGCACCGCATGGAACCTTCTCCAAAATAGACCACATAGTTGTTCACAAAGCAAGCCTCAACAGATACAAAAAGATTGAAATAATCCCTTGTATTCTATCGGACCACCATGAAATAAAACTGGACCTCAACAACAACAGAAATAACAAAAAGCCGACACGCATATGGAAACTGAACTACTTGTTACTTGATGACAGCTGGGTTAATGAAGAAAGAGAGAAAGAAATTAAAGACTTCCTAGAATTCAATAAAAATGAAGGCACAACATACCCAAATTTATGGGACAGGTTAAAAGCAGTGCTCAGAGGAAAATTTATACCACTAAGTGCCTTCAAGAAGAAATTTGTAACATCACATACAAACACCTTAATGGTCCCACTGAAAAGCCTAGAAAAAAAGAAGCAGATACACCCAAGAGGAGCAGACAGCTGGAAATAATCAAACTCAGGGCTGAAATCAATCAATTAGAAACAAATAAAACTATTCAAAGAATCAATGAAACAAAAAGTTGGTTCTTTGAGAAAATCAACAAGATAGACAAACCCTTAGACAAACTAACTAAAAAGCAGACAGAATCTATCAAAATCAGCAAAATCAGAAATCAAAAGGGTGACATAACTACAGACATTGAGGAAATTCAAACAATCATTAGGTCATACTACAAAAGCCTATATGCCACCAAATTTGAAAACTTAAATGAAATGGACAATTTTCTTGATAGATTCCATCTTCCAACATTAAGTCAAGATCAGGTAGAAAGACTAAATAGCCCTATATCCCCCAAGGAAATTGAAGAAGTCATTAACAGTTTCCCCTCCAAAAAAAAGCCCTGGGCCAGATGGTTTCAGCGCGGAATTCTACCAGACCTTCAAAGAAGTGCTAACACCAATTCTCCTCAAACTATTCCACAAAATAGAAACAGAAGGTACATTACCAAACTCATTCTCTGAAGTGACAGTCACCCTGCTACCTAAATCACACAAAGACCCAACAAAAAAAGACAACTTCAGACCGATCTCTCTTATGAACATTGACACAAAAATACTCAATAAAATACTTGCAAACCGAATCCAAGAACACATCAAAGATATCATCCACCATGACCAAGTAGGCTTCATCCCAGGCATGCAAGAGTGGTTCAACATACTGAAATCCATCAATGTAATCCACCACATGAACAAACTGAAGGAGAAAAACCACATGTTTCGGCATGTAATCATCTCCTTACATGCTGAAAAAGCATTTGACAAAGTCCAACACCCATTCATGTTTAAAGTCTTGGAGAGATTAGGGATACAAGGCACATATCTAAATATAGTAAAGGCAATATACAACAAGCCTATAGCCAACATCAAACTCAGTGGAGAGAAACTTAAATCAATCCCACTGAAATCAGGGATAAGACAAGGCTGCCAACTCTCTCCATACCTCTTCAACATAGTACTTGAAGTCCTAGCCAGAGCAATAAGAGAACTAAAGGAGATCAAGGGGATACAAATCAGAAAGGAAGAGGTCAAAGTGTCACTATTCACAGATGATATGATAGTATATATGAGCGACCCCAAAAATTCAACCAGAGAACTCCTCCAGCTGATAAACACCTTCAGCAAAGTGGAAAGATACAAAATCAACTCAAAAAAATCAGAAGGCCTCCTGTATACCAAAGACAAAAGGGCTGAGAAAGCAACTAGGGAAACAACACCCTTCACAATAGCCACTAATAAAATAAAGTACCTTGGGGTGACACTAAGCAAGCAAGTGAAAGACCTGTTTGAGAAAAACTTCAAGTCTCTGAAGAGAGAAATTGAAGAAGATATCAGAAGATGGAAAGATCTCCCGTGCTCATGGATTGGTAGGATTAACATTGTGAAAATGTCCATCCTGCCAAAAGCAATCTACAGATTCAATGCAATTCCCATCAATGGCACAGGAGACAACTTCCTGAACAGAACACCAACAGCACAGGCTTTAAGAGCAACAATCAATAAATGGGACCTCATGAAACTAAAAAGCTTCTGTAAAGCAAAGAACACTCTCATCATAACAAAACGACTGCCTACAGATTGGGAAAGAATCTTCACTAACCCTTTATCTGACAGAGGACTAATATCCAGTATATACAAAGAAATAAAGAAACTGAAAAGCAGCAAACCAAGTAATCCACTTAAAAAATGGGGAACAGAGATAAACAGAGAACTCTCTGTAGAGGAATATCGAATGGCAGAGAAACACTTAAAGAAATGTTCAACGTCATTAGCCATTAGGGCAATGCAAATCAAAACAAACCTGAGATTTCACCTTACACCCATCAGAATTGCCAAGATGAAAACTCAAGTGACAACACATGCCGGAGAGGTTGTGGAGAATTCCCTCCTCCACTGCTGGTGGGAATGTAAACTGGTACAACCACTTTCGAAATCCATCTGGCACTTTCTCAGACAATTAGGAATAGTGCTTCCTCAAGACTCACCTATACCATTGTTAGGTATATACCCAAACTTTGCTCTAGTACACAAAATGGATACTTGCTCAACCATGTTTATAGCAGCTCTATTTGTAATAGCCAGAACCTGGAAACAACCCAGATGTCCATCATCGGAGGATTGGATACAGAAATCCGGAATTTTTACACAATGGAATACTACTCAGCAATCAAAAAGGAGGAAATCATGAAATTTGCAGGCAAATGGTGGAATCTAGAAAAGATCATTCTGAGTGAAATATCCCAGAAGGAGAAAGACAAACACGGTATATACTTGCTCATATAGACCTATAAGATATGATAAACATAATGAAATCTATACACCTAAAAAAGATAATCAAGAGAGCGGACAAGGGGTAAGATGATCAACCATCACTTAGAAAGACAGATGGGATGTGCATTGAACGTATGACAGGAGTCTACTGAAGGCATCTGAAAGACTCTAACTAGCAGTGTTTTCAAAGCAGATACCAAGACTCATAACCAAACCTTCGGCAGAGTACAGGGAATCATATGAAAGAAGGGGTGTTAGTATGATGGGGAAAGGATAGGAGCTCCACAAGGACCAAATATATCTGGGTACAGGGTCTTTTCTGAGACTGACATTCAACCAAGGACCATGTATGGATATAACCTAGAACCTCTTCTCAGATATAGCCCATGGTAGCTCAGTAACCATTTGGTTTCCCAGGGAAACAAGGACTATTTCTAACAGGAATTCAATGGCTGGCTCTTTGACATACCCAACCCCCAAGGGAGGAGCAGTCCTGTTAGGTCACAGAGGAGGACTTTGCAGCCAGTCCTGAAGATACCTGATAAAACAGGATCAGATGAATGGGGAGGAGGTACCCCCCTATCTTTGGACTTGGAAAGGGGCAGGGTGGAGGTGAGGGAGGGAGGGTGGGATTGGGAGGGAATGAGGGAGAAGGATACAGTTGGGATACAGAGTTAATGAAATGTAACTGATAAAAAAAATAAAATTAAAAAAAAAATCCTGGGGAAAAAAAGAATAAAGCTGTTACAAACATGGTTGAACAAATGTAAAAAAAAAAAAAAAAAAAAAAAAAACAGAAAAAAAAACAACACTGGGGTACAGAGCTAAACAGAGAATTCTCAATAGCAGAGTATCACTTAAAGAAATGCTCATCATCCTTAGTCATCAGAGAAATGTAAATCTTTTAATTTTTTTATTTTTTAAATCTTTATTAATTACACTTTATTCAGTTTGTATCCCTCCTGTGGTTCCCTCCCCCTTCCCATCCTAATCCCTCCCTTCCTCCACCCTCTGCATGCATGCCCCTCCCCAAGTCCACTGATAGGGGAGGTCTTCTTTTCCTTCCTTCTGATCCTAGTTAATTAAGTCTCATCTGGAGTGGCTGCATTGTCTTCTTCTGTGCTCTGGTAATGCTCCTCCCCTCTCAGGGAGAGGTAATTAAAGAGCAGGCCAATCAGTTCATGTCAGAAACAGTCCCTGTTCTTATTACAATGGATCCCACTTGGATACTGACCTGCCATGGGCTACATCTGTGCAGGGGTCTTAGGTTATCTCCATGCATGGCCCTTGGTTGGAGTATCAGTCTCAGGAAAGACCTTTTTGCTCAGAATTTTTGGTTCTGTTGCTCTCCTTGTGGAGTTCCTGTCCTCTCCAGATCTTACTGTTTCCCACTTCTTTCATAAGATTCCCTGCACTCTGCCTAAAGATTGCCCATAAGTCTCAGCATCTGCATTGATAGTCTGCAGGGCAGAGCCTTTCATAGGTCCTCTGTGTCAGGCTCCTGACTTGTTCCCTTTTTTCTCCTTCTTCTGATGTCCATCCTCTTTGCCTTTCTGGATAGGAGAAATTGTGGTACATCTACACAATGCAATATTACTCAGCAATTAAAAACAAGGGAATCATGAAATTTGCAGGTAAATGGTGGGATCTGGAAAAGATCATCCTGAGTGAGCGATCCCAGAAGCAGAAAGATGCACACGGTACATACTCACTCATATAGACATATAATATAAGATATACGTACTAAAATCTGTACACCTAAAGAAACTAATCAACAGGGAGGACTCTTGCTAAAATGCTCAATCCTAATCTTTTAATTTTTTAATGTTTCTTTTTTTAACTTTTATTAATTACACTTTATTCATTTTGTATCCCCCCATATGCCCCTCCCTCCTCCCCTCCCATTCCCACCCTCTCCCCCCCTTTCTGCATGCATGCTCCTCCCCAAGTCCACTGATAGGGGAGGTCTTCCTCTCCTTCTTTCTGATCTTAGTCTATCAGTTCTCATCAGAAGTGGCTGCATTGTCAGGGTTCTAGGTTATCTCCATGAATAGTCCTTGGTTGGAGTATGAGTATCTGGGAAGTTCCCTGTGTTCAAATTTTCTTGTTCTGTTGCTCTCCTTGTGGAGTTCCTGTCCTCTCCAGCTCTTACTATTTCCCACTTCTTACATAAAATTCCATTCACTCTGCCTGTCAGTTGGCCATCAGGCTCAGTATCTGCTTTCACAGTCTGCATGGCAGAGGCTTTCAGAGGCCCTCTGTGGCAGGTTCCTAGGTTTTTTCCTGTTTTCTTCTTCTGGCTTTCAGAGGCCCTCTGTAGCAGGTTCTTAGGTTGTTTCCTGTTTTCTTCTTCTTCGGATGTCCATCTTCTTTGCCTTTCAGGATGGATATTGAACATTTTAGTTAGGGTCCTCTCTTTTGCTTAGTATGTTTAGATGTACAGATTTTAGTGGGTTTATTCTTTTTATATTTTATACCTTTTGAGAATTTCATATATGAGTGTTGCATTTATATAATTTCAACCACTCTTTCTACTGCCTTCATCTTTCCCCATGTCCCCTGCACTCCCTCTCAAATTCATGACTTCATCATTCCTTGTTCTTTATCCTTTTAACTTGATATCCCTATTTTATTAGCAAAACAACCAAGTGTGCAAATTGAAAATGACTTGTTCCTTAACAATCTTAAATGGAAACAAACTGTTAATGGACAATATTAGGGGCTTCCTTACTCGTTATTTATTGGTTTATGAAAGTCATCTTCTCTACCTTATAGTTTACAGCCATTGACAGTATAAAGTTTAAAAGTTTTTGCTAATATACAGGTTTATATATTATACTATGTGAAGTAAACCAGTCACAAAATGGCAAATGTTTGATTATTCTACTTACATATAGTATATAAAGTATGAACAATTGTGAAATTCACAAAGACAGAGTATATTAATAGTTACCAAGGAATCGAAAGAGAAAGAAAAAGAAGACCTGGTGTTTAAAATATGTGGGTTCAGGTAATCATGTCCCATAGTGAAGATCCTAAAACTCAGAAGGAAAATTTCAGATCTTCTTCTCTCCAGTCTGTCATAACTTATACTTTCATGAGGCTTACAGAAATTGAATTTCCTGTTCCTCAAGTCAAATCATTAGGGACCAGAATCCCCTTTCTGAATATTACCATAAAATCTGAAAATATTACTGTAGCCTCCTCTTTTAAATTTAATTGTTTTTTTTCATTTATTTATTCACCTTACATCCCTTCTTCCTTTCCTCCCAGTCCCACCTTCTCTCCCTCCCTCTTACCCTTATCCTCTCTTCCTTACTTTTCAGAAAAGGAGAGAATTCCCCCCAACCCAACCAAATACATCAAGTTACATCAGGACTGAGCACATCCTCTTCCTCTGTAACATGGTAAGACAACCCCAGCCAGGAAGTGATCGAAAAGTAGGCAACAGAGTCCATGTCAGAGACAGCCCCCACTCCTCTTACTAGGGAACCCACATTGGCTACATCTGTTTAGTGTGCTTAAGTCTAGTTCATGCATGCTCCTCTTTCGGTGCTTCAGTCTCCACAAGGCCCCCTGAGCTCTGGTTAGTTGGCTCTCTTGGTCTCCTCATGGAGCCCCTTACATCATTTCCCTTTCCCTTTTTCCATCCCACCCTTCCCATGTACCCACAATGCTCTCTTTCAAATTCTTGGACTCTTTTTTTTTTTTAATTGTTGTTATGTATATACGATTTCTAATTATATAAATACAATATTCTCAGTCTATATAATGTTACTTGTATGTAAATTACTTCAGAGATGACCACTTGGTGTTAGATAACTGTTTTGGGGACTCTTCCCTTAGGGAAGACTATTTCATCCCCTTTCAGCATTTGTAAGCTACCTGTAACTCTATCTATAGTTCAGGCTTCATGGAATCTGCCCCTTCCATGTTAGCATATATATTGGTGTCTTCCTTGTTTGGGTATTGTTTAGGCAGCCATGTTGAGGATATGTCATCAGTGTAGCTTCTTTAACATTTCTAAGAGATGCAATCTCACAGCAAACTTCCAGTTCCTCTGCATCTTATAATCTTCCTGCCTCCTCCCTTTCACTGTGATCCCTGAGCCTTATGACACAGGAGTTGTGTCATAGATGCATCAGTTGCTCCTCACCCTACAGCAAGGGTTTACTATAAAGATATTCTCTGGTCTACATTGCTTGATTTTTGGTATGAAGACCTTTTTCAGGGGGTTCCTGGATGTGATTGATAATCTTGGTTATCAACCTCAGTTTGAATCAACTAAAACCCAAGCAGCTGAGCACACCTGTGGGGGATTGTTTTCCTTGATTGGATCATGTGAGGTGGGAAGAACTATCCTCTTTTCAGATCAGAAGATCAACCCTAAATGTGAGTCATATCCTATAACAGCCTATATAAAAAGACATAGAAAAAGAAAATTTTTGCTTTTTGTCTGTGCTCTCTCTCTCTCTCTCTCTCTCTCTCTCTCTCTCTCTCTCTTTGTGTGTGTGTGTGTGTGTGTGTGTGTGTGTGTGTGTGTGTGTGTGTGTCTGTCTGTCTCTTTGTCTCTTTCTCTCTAACAAGTTCATTTATCCTGCATTTGAGGCACTCCTCTACTGGCATTAGAACCTTCTTCCTTTGGTATTCCAGTGTATACTGAATACAAGTTTAAGACATCCAGCCTCATGGACTGAGTAGCTATCAGATTCTTGGACTTCCTTTGGGACATAGCCATTGTTTGACTGTCTGGACCACAATTTAAAAGCCAGTCTAATAAATCCCCACTTAATATACATAGATTCATTCTGTCAGTTCTGTTTATCTAGAGAACCCTAATTAATATACTGATGAACCTTCAAAAAGAAGGACTGCTGTATAAGAGAGGCCAAGAAAGATCAGAAAGGACAGCCATTGCTGGGTTTTCCACTCAGTCAATTACCATTGGTTCATATTTTTTCCAAATCACATTTTATAGACTTTATGTAATGTAAACATAAAGATTGCTAGTTTAAGTATTTGGGCCTTCATATTAAAGGTTCCATATCACACACAAATAATGAAATGATCTGTCCTATGTTATGAGAATATCAGCTACTCCCTGACACTTTCATAACACTAAAAATCTGTACAGAATGTCAAATTTGAAAGATGAAAAAGGATTGGAGATTCTCCTTTGCAACAATATGGTTATTTTAATACCACTAAACTGCACTTTAGAAGTTTAAGATGGCCAAAGTTACAAGTTCATCACTTCTGTAATATAGTCTCTTCACACTATTCTTTGATGAAGATTAAATTAGTCTACCTAGTCTACCTAATAACATTCTAATAAGCAAAGTTACCAGAGTAATGTTGCCAAAATACTGTTTTAGTGCAATAAAGTATAATTTTAAATAACTAGGATACCAATATCTTTCATCATTATCAGACTCACAAAGACAGCTTCCTACAGACATCATATAGTTCAAATATATATTTTTTTATTTATAATGCACATTAAAGGCACAATGAAAAAAAAGAAAGGGTAAATAATTTTTAGCTGATATTTTCAAAGGCTGCAAACAAAGCCTGAAGGATAAAAAGTGATTTTAAAGGCTTTATCTTTGCATTAAATGATTTCTAGAAAGCTTGACTCATAAGTAACTTATTTGATTTGAATGCTCTTTGAAAGTATATAAAAATGAATGTTATTAAAACACTACTAGAAAATATAACACTTTTGTAATGGCCATATATCCTTATTTCTACTTCTCTACTTTCCTGATAGGTCTTCTTCTAAACCGAGTAAGAATAAGTTTGGAAAAAAATTTGGAAGCCTATTTTTTTTATGAGAACAATAGTGTTTCTTTGTGAGCTTAATAATCTCCTTTAAAAGAATAACAAAGCAATGTGGTGACATTAATGATCCCTGTGATGCTTACCGGTTTTTGTTTGTTTGTTTGTTTTTTCTGACTCGAGAAGATCTAGATTCACCTAGGAGACAGACCTCTGGTCATGCTTAGGAGGGAGATTCTAGACTATGTTAATTGAAGATGAAATAATTACCTTAAATGTGGGAATCATTTCTTGGAATGCACCCCAAGGCTGAAGAAGGAGAAAGCAAGCAGAGTACCAATATTATTTTCTGTCTGCTTCATGGGTATAGGTGCTGTGCAGCTACCTCACCTTCCTGCTACCATAATTTCCCAAAGCTCTGCTTCTGACCAAATAAAAATAATAATAAATAATCATTTCACTGAAGAAAAAATGTTCACTTTAGGCAAACATCAACTTACTGGGATACTTGCTATTCAAAACTGTATTGCAATTTTGTTTCTCAAAGTCGAAATCTAGTGTGTGTGTGTGTGTGTGTGTGTGTGTGTGTGTGTTTGAGAGAGAAAGAGAGAGGCAGACTAGCAATTATTTAGAGGATGAAGAGAACCATTGGGAAAATAGAAGATGGACAAAGTCTGATGATAGGGTGAATGTGAGAAAAGAAGTACAATTATACATGTGTGAAATGTCATAATAAAAATTTTAAATTTTTTAACCTTCTTAAACTTTTTATTGATTCTTTGTGAGTTTCACATTATGTATTCCAGTTCAAGTCACCTCTTCATTCCCTCATATCCACCTTTTGCCTTTGCAACCTCCCTCCAAAAATAAAACACACAAACAAATAACAACAAAAAGAAAACAAAAGTCGTGGAAGCTATACTATGTCATACTGTGTTTCATGGTATATCTCTCTGTCCACACATTTTCACTTGCAAATATTCATTGCATGAGTCATGCGTCTGGTTCAAGATCTCTGGCTTCCACCAATATTGGATCCTCATTGAGACTCCTCCCAGTTATTTGGTTGTTGCCCTGTGTCATGGAGATCCTACAGCTTTGGAATAGCAGGACTGGCCCTTTCACACATCCCAACCATTCACAAATGCTATAGATTTTGGGGAGGGCCAGCTCCGAGCCGTGTATCTGGGCCTCGGTGGTAGCAGAGCTGGTCAGCCTACTGGCTCTCCCTTATCAGCAACACCAGGGTGAGCAATCCAGCACTGCTCTGGCTAGGCAAACCAATGTAGCCATTAGCAGGAGGTAGGGTCAGCTAACATCCAGACCTCCAGAGCCAGCTCCAGTGTGCTGCCCAGTCAAGGCAAGCCCACTCTCTCAAGTGCTGCAGCCTGTGAAGGACTAGGACAATTCTCCTGCTCTCACACCCTGGGGGCTAGCTCATCTGTGTCTATGCCATTAGCGCCAGCTCCACTGTGTTGCCCAGGAGAGATGCAGGGCCCACTCTCAAAGTGCTATAGACAGTGAGGGAGCAGTACTAGCTCTCCCACTCTTATGCCCTTGGGGCCAGGTCTCCTGACTACTGAAAGTGGCAAGGGGAGTAGGGTGGCATCATTCTCACACCCATGCCACCTCGAGGCCAGCTCTCCCATGGTTTTCCTCTCAAGGTGGCTCACCCCCTCTACCAAGGCAAGCTCTGTGCTGCTCAGGCAAGTTGTAGGCCCTGCTCTCCCAAGTGCTACAGACAGCAAGGGACATGTCGGTCCAGCTCACCCCACCCAATCTCATGACACCAGGGCCAGCTCTCCTGACTGCCACAGGTAGTGAGGGGGGCATTACCTCTGAATCCTTGCCACCTCACAACAGACAAGTGGCAAGGACAGCTCTCCTTCATTCTTGACCTCAGGGATGGCTTACTCACACCACCTCCAACAGGGCCAGCTCGACTGTGCTGCCCAAACAAGGTGCAGGGCCCACTCTCCCAAGTGCTGCATCGGGTGAAAAACATGGACAGCTCACAGGCTTTCCTGACCTTAAGACCAGTTCTCCTGACTGCCTCAGGTAGGGGGACATCATCCTGCACCCATGCCACCTAATGGCAGATGAGTGGCTGGGCCAGCTCTCCCACACTTTTGCCAGATGAATGACTAGGCCAGCTCTCCCATGTTCTTGCCTTCAGGGTTGTATCACCTGTATCCTTATCACCAGGGTCGGCTCAGCTGTGCTCTCCAGGCCAGGTTCAGGGCCAGCTCTCCTAATTGCTGCAGTTGGTGAGGAGCTGGGATAGTTCTTCCAAGCTCAGGAACCTGTGGACAGCTTTCCTGACTGCTTGGGTGAGGCACAGGGCCCACTCTCTTGGGTGCTGCCAAAGAGTAGAGATGGAGCCATCTCTCCAGAACACTACATGCAGTGAGGGACAGGGCCAGTTCTCCACAGCCCCTGGACATCCAGGTAGTCCCTGACAGCCACCTCAAACAGGGACATCCCCATGTTCTCTAGTGTTATTATGAGCCACAGAGATCAACACCAACCCCTGTCACTGCATAGAAACAGAGTTAGGCATGGCCCTCAGTGGCAGCTCAGGATGAGACCTCACCATAGATTCATGTTGCAGGGCCAACCACTCACAACAGGCTACTCCTCTTCACTTTTGACTCTCTAGTTCCATCCTTCTTCATAATGTTCAAGCTGCTTCACTTCTCTTTCTTTCACATCTAAATATCACATACGCACACATTGTGGTAGTTCCAGCTGCAGGTTTGCCACACAGCTGGCAGGCCCCTGGGTGATATCCTCCAACCATGCTATCTATTTTAGTGGCAAGTAGATGGATGTCTATTGTTCACCTACACCATGTGCTGGAGGCAAGTCTGTGGGTAGCATGATGGCCCACAGGGTCTGTCTTCCTCCTCCTGTGCTTGCTGACTGGATTTGATTTTGTTTGATTTGATAAGTCATAGGCAAAAGTAAGCTTTGGCCACCAAGTCAGACATCAAGCTAAGATTAGCAAAGGACTTCCATCTACTCTGTTCCTGGCTGATGTAAGAACACCACCACCAAGATGTCCCTTTGCCCATTGCCAGGGTACATAAAATTTATAATTTTATTTGACAACATATGACTTAGTAAAATAAAAGCCAATAATTTTCATTATATATATATATATATATATATATATATATATATATATATTGTAACCATACTCTGTTATTTAATTTATTTAAAAAAAATCCTCTCACATTTCTAATGCAGGGACCCTTTTTAGGCTTTTAATTATCAATCTCTGATGGCATCACTTCTCTGATGGCATCACTTCTGCAGAGTACATTTATTTTTCTACCTAACACGAAGAATCTAAACTAGTCTTGCTAATTTGTTTAACTGCTCATTTCTTTACACTATTCTAATAAATAAGCTCACACTAGACAGGAACTCTGATGGGCTTATTAGACTTTGTATCTACATAACAAATGTTCAACAGCAGCACAGTGAAGGAAGGAATGAAAGAGATTAAAATGAAAGTTAAGTGACGAAGATTACAAAAGGCTTTAAAGAATCACATATCTAAAAATAATCTTTTATATAATACACAACAACTTTAGACAGCAGAATTTATTTTAGAAATACAGATATAGAATTCCGAAGGTTGTTTGAAATATCAGTATTTCTTATAACATAGAAAGAGAGCAGGAGTGAATTTCAAGTTTCATAAAATTTTGATTACTTTTTCTCATTAAGAAGTCATTATATATTGTGATTACTAGCCTTGGAAAATTACATATCACTGCTTCTTTAAAAAACTTAATGAAGTTATCTCTGGGTGATTTTTTTCATTTTGTTTTCTCTTGGGGACTTTTGAAATGAGTGTGGACTCTTTTTTTGCATTAAGAACAAGAAATAAGTACTATGCTTTAACTGGGTAAAAGGGGGGTATGGTTCAAGAAAAAAAATGAGGATTAACTTTAATTAAATATTTATTTTTTATATTAATTACAGTTTATTCACTTTGTATCCCAGCTGTAGCCACCTCCCTCATTCCCTCCAAATCCCACCCTTCCTCCCTCATCTCCTCCCTGCCCCTAAGTCCACTGATAGAGGAGGTCCTCCTCCCCTTCCATCGGATCCTAGCTCATCAGATTTCTTCAGGACTGGCTGCAATGTCCTCCTCTGTGGCCTAACAAGGCTGCTCCTCCTTCGGGAGAGAGGGGTCAAAGAGCCAACCACTGAGTTCATGTCAGAGACAGTCCCTGTTCCCTTTACTAGGGAATCCACTTGGATACTGAGCTGCCATGGGCTACAACCAAGCAGGTTCTAGGTTATATCCATGCATGGTCCTTGATTGGAGAAACAGTCTCAGGAAAGACCCCTGTGCCAAGATATATTTGGTCCTTGTGGAGCTCCTGTCCTCTCCAGGTCTTGCCAACAATCCCTCCTTTCATATGATTCCCTGCATACAACCCAGATGTCCCTCAACAGAGGAATGGATACAGAAATTGTGGTGCACTTACACAATGGAATATTACTCAGCAATTAAAAACAAGGAAATCATGAAATCTGCAGGCAAATGGTGGAATCTAGAAAAGACCATCCTGAGTGAGGTATCCCAGAAGCAGAAAGACACAGACGGTATATACTCACTTATAAGTGGATATTAGACCTATAAGGAAAAACATACATAAAGTCTGTACACTTCAAGAAGCTAAACAAGGAGGACCCTTGGTAAGATGATCAACCTTCACTTAGAAAGACAAATGAGATGGACATTTGATGTAGGTGAAAACAAGAAACAGGACAGGAGCCTACCACAGAGGGCCTCTGAAAGACTCTACCTCACAGTACATCAAAGCAGACGCTGAGACTCATAACCAAAACTTGGGCAGAGGATTAGCTTTGATGTGAATAAATTTTATTGCAGGCTACCAGGTCAAAAAGCACAGCTGTGAAGAAAAATCCAGATGTTTGCCTTTCAGTTTATCCAGCTCAGTGCAGGCATCATTTAAAAAGTATTTCTCCCAAATGCTGAATACTGAAACCTGGACAAGCAAGAAATCTACTTGGTAAAAAATTACTTCAATATATACACAAAATGTTTTTCAAAGGGGTGGAATTAAGTTTACAACCTTGGGTGCTTGTTTACATACATATTCCTTTTATTTTAATTTTTACTTATTCATTTTACATCCCAGTCATAACCATCTCCCTTCTCTCTTCCCAGTCCCATCCTTCCTCTCTTTCCCCCCTCTTTCTAAGTCACATCACAGCATTCTGGAAAAACTCTTTGAGATCAGTCTAGTGTAGTGAATAGGGAACCACACCTTCATGCAAACTTGCTCCAAGCCTTCATCTACTCTAGAACCTTGGGTGGGATGGGGGTTTTAAGCCTGGATTTTTTTTCCCTACAAATGTAGTAACTGTTTTCTCTTTTAACCCCAAGCTTATCAAATGCCAAAAGGAAAGGAGATATGAACAAAGACTCTGAGCTCATCACAATAGATAACTCCTCATATATATCAGGAAAGTGATTTTCACATTTTATTTTTGCCTAACTTCTTAAAATGGTTATTTGATTATTCAGTAATCTTTCCTGTGAGCATTTATAGCTTTTTTTGATTCTCTAATATAACAATATGAACTTTTCTATAGATCTGGGAAAGAATAAAAAACTTGTCTTCAGTTATCAGCAGAGCATTCTGCCACACTGATGCTGTCTTCTCTAATATCTACAGAGTGCTTCCAAATGCTCATCAGTTCTTCTACTGCCAATGATTCTCTGGGAAAGGAAAAGGTTGGGCTTGCCCATTTCTCCTTACTGCCTTTATACATTCTGTGAAACCCATGTGCTTGCTTGTGCCCTGAAAGAAAACTAATGAATTCTGTTTCCTTCACTGACAGCAATCAGAGCTGAGCACAGGCAGCAGTGATGCAATTGGCATTTGAATCATCATGCCCACGGTTCTGCACCTGTGCCACTGCCAGCAGGGGAGAGGCAGTACAACATAATACTTTGCTTATCCACATCCCCAGGGACAGAAGCGTGTACACAGCAAAGAAAACAAATTCCTGATGCAGATGCTTTCTGTTAACAACCAATATGTACAGTTTAGTTGAACCATTCCCTAACACCTTATATTTTGTTATAATATTTACACAACATTGTATAAATATCTGTAGTTTCTCTGCTCAGCAAAAAGATTCAAACTTTGAAGGCTGTGGAGTTTCTTTTTTCTGGCTATCAACAAGGCCTCTGGTGGTTTAAAGTTCAGAGCAAATGGACTAGCACAGATTCCTGAACCAGTTCTCAAGATTTAACCAGAGACACCAACCTCACATAGCTACAGTAATCTGTTCCATTTTCTTGGAGACATTAATCAAAAGGGCTCTTCCTCCTTGATTGCTTCTGCTCCAGCAAGACAAATTTCCTGTCCATGTCACATCTCTAAAATAGAGTCATAATGGAAGAGTTCTGAAGGATACCAATGCCTAGTCACTCTTCATGTCTGGTACTCTTACCCACCCCTCTCTCTCACCCAACACATTAATACACCCGAGTTTCTTACAGAGGCAGAAATCATTATTTCTGCTACCAGAGCTAGAACTCCTTTTTCCTGTGCTCTCTGCCTCCACTCAAATGCAGTTACTGCAGTTAAGATTAGGGACAAAAGAAAAAAAAAATACTTGAGAGTTCAATTTGGTCAGATATTCATAAGAAGTAGTGTTACTCCTGTCAAAAACGAAACCAAACCAGCAATGTTGAATAGGAAAAAGGGGTGGGGGAGGAAGTGTGAGACAAGGGAGGGGGCTACAATCGGGATGTAAAATGAATAAATTATAAAAACTAAATTTATAATAAAAGAACTAATAGTTATCCCCTGTGCTCTGTCCAAAGTTTGGACAGAGTCTCTGCATATGCTTCTATCCCCTGCTGGGTGGAGTCTTTCAGAAGACATCTATAGTAGGCTCCCATCTTGTTCCCTTTCTTCAACCACTTCTAGTGTCAGAATTTTATTAGCTCTTGTGAATGGGAATTAAGCATCCTCCCTAGGGCCCACAAAGAACAGGAGCTCCACAAAGAGACAAACAAAGCCAAAAAATCTGGGCATGGGAGGCCTGCAAAGACTGATACACCAACCAAGGACTGTTGGTGATTATTAATATTTAATATTGATTCATCTTTTAGTTAAAAAGCAGTTATTCTTAAACCAGCTGTATACCCAAATCAACACACAGAGAATAAGATTTATTTAATTAACCTAGAGCACAATAATGGGCAATAGTTACTCCATCCTAAACCTCCAAGGCCTGCATAGCTTCCTTCCATTAGACTTCCCACATTATACTTGTTTTTTAGTCATATCTTAGGTCTGGTTCATCTCTCCTAATGGTTCCGGGTCCTCTCCTCTAGGCACTCTCCTCCCATTGCTTCTTTCTTCTCCCCTCTGGACAGGATGCCCCACCTTATTCTCCCCATTGCTCAGAATTGGCTGGTTGTTTTTATTGGCAGCACAGAGACCAAAGGCAGCATGTTTACACAAACTTAGAATAAATATCACAATGCAATGTCTGGATTGAAACCAGATAATAGGGGAGAGAAATCAGCATTTGAATGAACAAGGGTAAAATTTATACATTCCAAAATAACATTATATCAACAAGGGGGAAAGCAATATTTACTAACTGGTATTTAGTGTATATTTTGTAAAATATTAAACTCAAATATATAAATAAATATATAACTAAATACTGTAAGTTGTTACTTTGTTATGTTATCAACATCTAAAATGGTTGCTGTGATAAAACACTGTAATCATAATTAATTTGGAGAGGGAAAGGTTTATTTCACTTACATTTCCCCATCATAGTCCATCATCAAAGGAAGTCAGGGCAGGTGCTCAAGGCAGGAAACTGGAGGCAGGAACTGGTGCAGAGAAAATCTCCAATTGGCAGCTCACACTCCCTGTAGATCTCTGAGTGAGGGGATCAAGGGGTGACTCTTTCATGAACTGAGTTGACTGCTCTTTGATCATTTGCCTCTGATGATGCAGCCTTGCCAGGCCACGGAGGAAGAGGATCCAAAAGGCCCTGATGAGACTTAACAAGCTATGGGCAGATGGCAATAGCAGAGAACGCCCGCTTTCAGTGGACTAGGGGTAGGGGAGAGGGGGAAGAAGGAGGGAGGGTGTGACTGAGGGAGCTGAGAGAGGGGGCTTCAATCAGGGTATATAATGAATAAGGTGTGAAGAAGAAAAAAAAAAGCCAGAAAAAAAGAGAAAACCTCAATGGAGAAAACGTACTCACCAAATTACCTGTAGATAAGCCTGTGGTGGGTGCTTTTTCTTGACTGTTGATTGATGTGAGAAAGCCTTCTCACTATGGTCAGTATCATCCTTGGGCTGGTGATCCTGGATGGTATATATATATATATATATATATATATATATATATATATATATATATAACAGGCTGAGCAAGACATGTGCAATGAGCCATTAAACAGCATTCCTACAAAGTCTCTGCTTCATTTCTGACTACCAGGTTCCTAACCTGCCAGGTGTCCACCACCCCTGACTCTCCATCATGGTGGACTATAAGATGATTTTGGTTTTGGTGTTCTACCACAGCAATAAAAACACTAAGATGAGGAGAGAAGATGGTGGAGGAGAAGCAACAAAACCAAATTTTGTTTGAAAATGCCATAATCTAATGTGATGTATTCTAATTTAAAACTTTTAAAATAATAAAAACTTGATGTTACAAGTTATCTCAAATACACAAGTAGAATGATTAAATTGCGATTATGGAGTATCAAATGGCACAGAAACACTTATAGAAATGCTCAATGTCATTAGTCGTGAGGGAAATGCAAATCAAAATGATCCTGAGATTTCACCTTAACACCCATCAGAATGGATAAAATCAAAAACTCAGGTGACTGCACAGGCTAGAGAGGCTGTGGAGATAGAGAAACCCTCCTCCACTGCTGGTGGGAATGTAAACTTGTACAACCACTCTGGAAGTCAGTCTGGCGATATCTCAGATGATTAGAATAGTGCTTCCTCAAGATCCAGCTATACCACTTCTAGGTATATATCCAAAAGAGGCTCAAATACACAATAAGGATATTTGCTCAACCATGTTTGTTGCAGCTTTATTTGTAATAGCCAGAAGCTGGAAACAACCAAGATGCCCCTCAAGTGAGGAATGGATACAGAAATTATAGTACATCTACACAATGGAATACTAATCAGCAATAAAAAAGGAAATCATGAAATTTGCAGGTAAATGGTGGGAACTGGAAAAGATCATCCCAATTGAGCTATCCCAGAAGCAGAAAGACACACACTGTATACACTTACTCATATAGACATATAATATAAGTTAAACCTACTAAAATCTGTACACCTAAAGAAAGTAATCAAGAGGGAGGACTCTGGCTAAAATGCTAACTCCTCATACAGAGAAGCAAAGAGAATGGACATCAGAAGAAGGAGAAAACAGGGAATAAGTTAGGAGCCTGACACAGAGGACCTCTGAAAGGCTCTGCCCTGCAGACTATCAAAGCAGATGCTGAGACTTATGACCAAATTTTGGGCAGAGCACAAGGAATCATAGGAAAGAAGGGGGAAATAGTAAGATCTGGAGAGGACAGAAACCCGACAAGGAGAGCAACAAAACAAAAAATCTAAGCACAGGGGTCTTCCCTGAAACTGATACTCCAACCAAGGACCGTGCACAGAGAAAACCTAGAACCCCTGCACAGATATAGCCTATGACAGTTCAGTCTCCAAGTGGGTCCCATAGTAACAGGAACAGGGACTGTCTTTGACATGAACTGATTGGCCTGCTCTATGATCACCTCATCCTGAGTGGGGGAACAACCTTACCAGGACACAGAGGAAGACAAGGCAGCCACTCCTGATGAGACCTAACAGACTAGGATCAAAAGGAAGGAAAAGAAGACCTCCCTGACCAGTGAACTTGAGAAGGGGCATGCATGGAGAACGGGAGGAAGACAGAGATTGGGAGGGGAGGAGGGAGAGAACTACAAGGAGGATACAAAGCAAATAAAGTCTAATTAATAAAACAATTATATAAAAAAATTGCTCTTATATATTCTGAAGAACCATAATCCAGAGTTCTTAAATGAATAATGGTGTTGGGTGTGATGATACATGCTTCTACTGCTAACACTTAGGAGGCTGAACAAGGAGGATTGTGAATTATGGCTGGCCTGAGTTATGTAACAAGACTCTGTCTCAAAGAAACAAACAAACAAATAGTAATGATTAAGCCCTGAGACATCCATATCTTGTACTACTACTCAAAAACAAAAACATGTTTTCTCCTTACAACTATTACACACAGCTTAAGTGACTCTCAAAGAACTTGTGCTGAGTGAAAAAAAAAAAAACTGTTCTAGTTTACAAAATCAAATGTTTCACTTGTGTAACATGGTTGTAATACCATAATTACAGTAATGAAGAAAGTTTCCGAAGTTCCGAAGAAGGAAGGTGATTATGATTACAATGGATGATATTTATTATTATTATTATTTATTACAGTTTATCACTTTGTATCCTGGCTCTGGCTCCATTCCACTTCTCCTCCCAATCCCACCATCCCTCCCTCTTCTCCTGCTATGCCCCTCCCCTAGTCCACTGATACTGAAGATCCTCTTCCTCTTCTATCTGACCCTAGCCTATCTGGTCTCACCAGGGCTGCCTACATTGTCTTGCTCTGTGGCCTGGTAAAGCTGTACCCATCAGGGGAAGTGACCAGAGAGAGTGCCACTGAGTTCATACAGAAAAAGCCCCTATTCCCCTTACTGTTTGCATGCAAACAGATGTACAGATTTTAGTAGGTTTGTCCTATGTTGTATATTTATATGAGTGAGTATATACCGGGTGTGTCATTTTGCTTCTGGGACAACTCATTCAGGATGATCCTTTCCAGGTCCCACAATTTACCTGCAAATTTCATGATTTCCTTATTCTTCATTGCTGAGTAATAATCCATTGTATAGATGTACCACAATTTCTGCATCCATTCTTCAGTTGAGGGGCATCTGGGTTGTTTCCAGCTTCTGGCTATTACAAATAAAGCTGCTACAAACATGGTTGAGCAAATGTCCTTTTTGTGTACTTGAGCCTCTTTTGGATATATGCCTAGGAGTGGTATGGCTGGATCTTGAGGAAGCGCTATTCCTAGTTGTCTGAGAAAGTGACAGATTGATTTCCAGAGAGGTTGTACAAGTTTACATTCCGACCAGCAGTGGAGAAGGGTTCCCCTTTCTCCACAACCTCTCCAGCATGTGTTGTCACTTGAGTTTTTGATCTTGGCAATTCTGATGGATGTAAAGGGAAATCTACATATTTCTTAACATATATTAATTGGACAAGGTAATGGGTTTAATTATGATATCGCTTCATATGCATACAATATACTTTGGTCATATTCACCCCCTTAATTAGATTTTCTCATCCCTACTTCTCCTTTTCTCTTTCACATCCCTAGTAGTTAGACTAAGTCTTGATGCTAAAGATGGAACATTTGAGGGAATCCTGATCTTTGATCACAGGGACCACTTAAAATGTCAGAAATCACCGCACATAGCCTTCTGTTAGAATTGCCTCATGATATATTTGAAAAAAAAAAAGTGGGACCATCAAATAGCTTGTGTAGACTAAAATTACTGGCATCCAACTTTTCATACTTAAAACCATTTCATAAACACTTGTTTTGTGGCTTTCATTATCATTGTCTTTTTTGATTTTAAGATTTATTATTAGTTACAATTTATTACAATTTATCACTTTGTATCCTGGCTGTGGTTCCTCCCCTCTTCTCCTGCTATGTCCTTCCCTCTTCTCCTATGCTCCTACGCTAGTTCTCTGACACTGGAGGTCCTCTTACCCTTTTATCTGACACTCACTTATCTGGTCTCATCAGAGCTGGCTGCATTGTCTTCCTCTGTGGCCTGGTAATGCAGCACCCCCCAGTGGGAGGTGAACAGGGAGCCTGCCACTGAGTTCAAGCAGAAAGAGCCCTTATTCCACTTACTGAAGACCTACTTGGACAGAGAGTCTGTGGGCTATATCTGAGCAGGGTTTACATCCTCTTCAGACATGGTCCTTGGTTGGGGTATTGGTCTCTTCAAGCCCTCAGGGCCTAGTTTCTCTCTCTCTCTCTCTCTCTCTCTCTCTCTCTCTCTCTCTCTTTAGTTCTCCTATTGAAGCTACTGTCCCCTCCCTGTTTTCCATCTCTCCCGTCTTTTATAAAATTAAATGCCCTCGGCCCACAGTTTGACTATGAGTCTCAGCCTCTGCTTTGATACCTGGAAAAGTAGAGAGTCTTTCAGAGGCTCTCTGTGGTAGGCTCCTGTCCTGTTCCCTGTCTTCTCCTCCTTCTGATATCTGTTGCATTTGCCCTTCTGAATGAGGACTGAGCATCTTCCCAGCGGTCTTCCTTGCTGTTTATCTTCTTTAGGACTATAGGTTTTACTGTGTTTATCTTATGTTTTATCTCTAATAAGCATTTATGTAAGTGTATATACCATTTGTATCTTTGCCTTCTAGGTTACCTCACAGTGTGGACTTTCCTAGTTTCATCTGTTTGCATGCAATCTTCATGCTTTCATTGTTTTCACTGCTGAGTAGTATTCCATTGTGTTAATGTACCACAATGTCTGTACCTGTTCTTTGGTTCAGGGACATCTAGGTTGTTTCAGTTTTAGGCTATTTATGAATAAAGCATACACGAACACCTAAAGATTGGAGAAGTTCTGTTTTATTTAAGTGATTTGCTGAAATTCAACTCTATCATTTTTAAAAAAGATGTTCACTCTTATTCTTTTGGTGATATTTTCTTCAGCACCTCACACATGGAAAAATACATCACACACTACATATTTTATAATGATGCACATTTTGTTGTTTTCTTTTATAACATTACACAACTTTCAAGGATGAAAAAAACAGTAGAGGTATTTAAAAGGGAAGGTACATTATTTTAAAATTCCCTATAGAGTGAAGATCCTTCTTTTATTAACAGCATTGGAGGTAAAACAAATCCTGGAGTCTAACTCACACTAAAGTCCAAAGTTTAGAAAGGACTGGATTTCCAGTGCCAAACTTGTGGCTTCTCAACACTATTCACTGTGGTGCTAGTATTACATTATTTTTTATTTATTTATTTATTTATTTATTTATTGATTGATTGATTGATTGATTGATTGATTTATACAGGTTCTCAGATATCCATCTGGCCTGGAACTTGCTAGGTGGCCAAAAATGACTTTGAACCTTTGATCATGATGCCCCTACTTTCCAGGTGCATTTCTGGGATTCTAGACATGCACCCAGGTTATGCAGCACTGGGGTTGAAAGCTCAGGTGTTGAACCTGCTAAGCAAGCTATATCTCCCAGCCTCTAATGATATGCTTTACTAGGGTGATGTGTTTGGCCCTCCTGAGGGTCTTTAAATTGCTTAATATCGGGTAGGGCACAAGCAACACCACGAGGAGGTAGTTGTTGTCTAAGTGATGTGCAGTCTCTTTGTTGGGATGTTCCAGATGACCTCGTATCTTTCATTGTGTAGGTTCTACAGTCCATATCCTGCAGCAGTGTTCCCACCCCGTGTCAGGAAACACAGAGACACTCATCCCTGAGGCCTGGGAAAATGACTCAGTGAGGGAAGAAGCTAAGACCATTTGCTCTACAAACCTAAGGACCTAAATTCAAATCCCCAGCACCAAGAAGCAGCATGCCTGTAACCTAGCATTGCAGAGTGGAGACAGGTGCATTCCAAAGATCGCTGGTCAATGAGCCTAGCTGAATTGGCTCCTGCCTATTCACACGTGGACAGGGACACATGCACCTGCGTATTCACATATGTGCAACAGCCCCACCTAAGAAATGTCCAACCCTTTTCATGATTGCCCTGAGAGAAAGCATCAGGAGAAAGAATGTCTTCAGTGCTACCTGCTAGCTTGGTCTTAATCCTCTAAGTGTCTGCTAGACATTGGGTTTGCTTGTCTGGCTGGTACCACTGTAGGACCCAATCTGCTCTGCTTCTTGTCTACCCGTGTGTTATTTCCTTCTTCATTCCTATCCCACCTCCTTCCCCACCCCTTCTTTCTTCCCATTCCTTCCTTCCGAGTTCCACCAGAGATTCTCAGGGATACATTTGTTTTCAAATCAGGTTGATTTTATTTTCGCCAAGATCAAACTTCTGTGTACTAGGTATTCACTCTATACAGGTTGACCTTGCTTTGACTGCAGACTTTGGGACAGAATTCTAGGTGGTGTTGGCACTGTGAGGTTATTCGCTTTCCGGATCACTCGAAGACATGCTGGAATTCTCAAAGATGTGGTCTGGTCCCTTCTCCTTTGCACTCATGTCTTCCATGGGGAGGTGGTTTCGACCAGCCCGTGCGCTTCCCTTGGCTCTCTTTGATTTGTTAGGAGCAGTTGTCGTTTTGGCAGCAGCCTTCCTCTTCCGAATGCGTGGTTGGATCTTGTTGAGCTTCCTGGTAGTCCTTCGCACCTGGAAAGACCACAGAGTAAGGTGTCAGGGCATATGAGTCTTCGAAAAGGTGGACTCCATGAAGGAGAATGTAGGAGGAGGGCTATGGGTTGAGAAAGGGGTTGATGCCAGGCTAAAAAAGGACTAGGAACAATAGGGAGGGGAAATCACTGGAGAAAGGAGGAAGCTTAGCTTGGGCCTTCTTACCTTCCCACTGCGTATGCACTTAGAATGACCCCTGGTATTTCCAGTAGTCTTGGTTTGGCACTGAGGCTTAGTCTTGGCTCTCTTGAGTATGCTTCTGGAGGCAGATGGGTCATCCTCGGCGGTAGGATCCAGTGCTCTTTTGCTAGCTTTCACCATGCTGTAGGTTGGGGTGGTCTGGCCCAGAGCTGAGAGGTGCCTTCTTATGAGCTGGGCCAGAACAATGGAAGGCCACACCCCTGTGTCCTGATTGGTCAGCATGATCCTCCTCAGCTACTGGTGGATGAGCAGCTGCTTTGACATCACAAAGCACAACTGAGGAGGCTTTGCTGCCCCATGGGAGCAGGCCCTGGGATGGAGACCTTGGTGGGTGGGGCTCAGAAACAGAAAGTGGCATCCTTAACCAAGCTGGTTGGGAGAGTCGCAGTGAAGGCAATAGGGTCTGGGTCCAGATAGGAGGCTTTCCCTAACGTCTCCAAGAGATTCACACCACCCCTTCTTATATGAATATTTGCAGTGGTGATAGAACAGGAGACAGAGGGTTTGCTCTGGGGAACTCTTCCTGAAAACCACTCCATGACCCCCATCTCAATACGTCATTCTGTCATGTGTTTTCCTTACTTATTAGCAGATCGCTAGATTCGGACATACTTCAACTTCCAAATTGACCTCACAGTCCTTACAAAATCAATAGTGAAGTATCAGGGCATGTGCCAATCACCCCATAAGTCAAAACAAAGACCATCTTCATGAATGATTATCTTCGTATCTGGTGAATCTGGCATTCAAAACTGACAATTTTGGTTCCATGGTATGTGGGCTCCTTTCAGGTTAACTTGACACAAGGGAAAGTCACCTGAGAGGAGGGAAGCTCCATTAAGACTATGTAGACGAGATCAGGCCGTGGACAAGCTTGTAGTTTATTTTCTCAAATACTTTATTTCCCAAATAGTTAATTTTACACGAATGAGGAGGGCCCAGCTCATTGTGGCTGGTACCAACCCAGGGCTGGTGGTTCTGGGTTTCATAAGGAAGCAGGCTGAGTCATCCAGGAGGAGCAGGCCAGTAAGCAGTATCTCTCTATGGCCTCTATATCAGCTCCTGCCTCCAGGTTCCTGCCCTGGGTGAGTTCCTGTCCTCACTGCTTTGGATGATGAACTGTTCCCTGGCTCTGTGGGTGAAATAAACCCTTTCCTCCTCAGGTTGCTTTAGTCATGGTGTTTATACACAGCAATAGTAACCCTGACTAAGACACATGGTTTTCCTTTCATAGAGGGGGTAGGGATGAACTGGCCACTCTCAATCCTCCTGCCTCTACCTTTCCAGTGCCAGGTTTACAGGCCTGAGCTGTCACTCTTTGTTGGGCTCTGTGTGGGGATTGAACCAGGCTTTGGGTATGCTAAGCAAACACTCTTCTAGCTCAACTACATCTGCATTCCTATACTTTTTATTTTGAATTGTCAATGATTTCCTGCCAACCATGTTTATTGTACTATGCTCTAGAACATTAAAGGGTTTTCCTCCTATCTAGGCTCTTTATTGTACCCATTAGACTACTCCTATTTCAAATTCTCCAATGGTGTTGATTTTTTATTGAAATAGGTTTGTCCTTAAAAATACACAATCGTAATTGAAATCTTTGGTTATTTTTGTTTGTTTGTTTTTTGTTTGTTTTCATAAACAAGCCACTCTACCCAGGGCTCAGATGCCCTTTGCTTTGCTGGGTTATTATTCCTATCTTTTCTGCCTACTAACACAATAGAGCTCTTTTACCTGATTTCACATACACATACACACACACTCACATACACACACACACTTACATACACACACACATACACACACACATACACACACACACACACAAACACACCTCAGGCTAGAGAAAGGACCTGAGTTTGGTTTCTAATCCCCACATCAGGTGGCTCACTATCCCCAAAAACTCTAGCTTTACACCACATTATATTTTAAGAAGTCTCCTAGAGAGCTTGAAAACACTGTTTATACTGAGCACGACCTCTTTCAGAGCTTCTCTTTTAACTCGTTTGGTTTCCAGTAAGGATTGTCTCTGAGCACAGGTCTGCTTTTCTATATACCTTTTTCTTAGCATATTTTAAGTGGACAAGGTAATGGGTTTATTTATGATATCGCTTCATATGCATATAATATACTTTGGTCATATTCACCCCCTTAATTAGATTTTCTCATCCCTACTTCTCCTTTTCCCTTTCACATCCCTAGTATTCAGACTAAGTCTTGATGCTAAGGATGGACCATTTGAGGGAACCCTGACCTATGATCCCAGGGACCACTTAAAATGTGAGAAATCACCACACATAGCCTTGTGTTAGCATTGCCTCATGATGTGTTTTGTTAAAAACCAAAAGGTGGGAGCAACAAATAGCTGGTGTAGACTGAAATTGCTGGCATCCAACTTTGCATACTTAAAACCAATTCATAAACACATATGTTTGGCAGCTTTCCTTCTCATTATCTGTTTTGATATTAAGATTTTTTATTATTTTTTACAACTTATTACAGTTTATCACTTTGTATCCTGGCTGTGTCTCCTCCCCTCTTCTCCTCCCAATCCCATCGCCCATCCTTCTTCTCCTGCTATGCCCCTCCCCTAGTCCACTGATACTGGAGGTCCTCTTCCCCTTCTATCTGACCCTAGCCTATGTGGTCTCATCAGGGCTGGCTACATTGTCTTCCTCTGTGGCCTGGTGATGCTGCACCCCGCAGGGAGAGGTGATCAGAGAGCCTGCCACTGAGTTCATACAGAAACAGCCCCTATTCCCCTTACTGGGGACCTACTTGGAGAGAGAATCTGTGGGCTACTCCTGAGCAGTGTTCAGATCCTCTTCAGGCATGGTCCTTGCTTGGGGTATTGGTCTCTACAAGCCCTCAGGGCCTAGTTTCTCTTTCTCTTTCTCTTTCTCTCTCTCTCTCTTTCTCTCTGTCTCTGTCTCTGTCTCTCTCTCTCTCTCTCTCTCTCTCTCTCTCTCTCTAGTTCTCTTCTTGGTGCTACTGTCCCCTCCCAGTTTTCCACCTCTCCCTTCTTTTATAAAATTCTATGCCCTGTGTCCACCGTTTGGCTATGAGTAACAGCCTCTGCTTTCATACCTCGAAAAATAGAGAGTCTTTCAGAGGCTCTCTATGGTAGGCTCCTGTCCTGCTCCCTATCTTCTCCTCCTTCTGATATCTGTTGCATTTGCCCTTCTGAATGAGGACTGAGCATCTTCCCAGCGGTCTTCCTTGCTGTTTATCTTCTTTAGGACTATAGGTTTTAGTATGTTTATCCTATGTTTTATCTCTAATAAGCTTTTATGTAAGGGCATATACCATTTGTATCTTTGGCTTCTGGGTTTCTTTGTCACTCAGTGTGGTCTTTTCTAGTTCCATCTGTTTGCCTTCAAATTTCATGATTTAATAATGTTTTTAATTGCTGAGTAGTAGTCCATTGTATTGATGTACCACAATGTCTCTCTCAGTTCATTGGTTCAGAAACATCTAGGTTGTTTCTAGTTTCAGGCTATTATGAGTAAAACCGATATGAACACCTAAATATTGGAGAAGTTCTATGTTCTGTAAGTGATTTGGTGAAATCGAACTATATCCTTTTAAAGGAAGATATTCACTCTTATTCTTTTGGTGATATCTTCTTCGGCATCGCACACGTGGAAAAATGCTTCACACACTGCCTATTTTGTAAGCATGCACATTTAGTGGTGTTCTCTTTTAACATGGCACAACGTTCGGGGATAAAAACAAGGGTACAGGTATTTGGAAGCGCTGGTACATCATTTGAAAATTCCCTATAGAGTGAAGATCCTTGCTATATTACTAACAGCTCTGGCGGTGTAACAATCCTGCAGTCTATATCACCCCAAAGTCCAAAGTTTTGAAAGGAATGGATTTCCAGTGTCACACTTGTGGCTTCTCCACACTATTCTTTTCAATGTGGTGCTAATAGTACATTATTTATTCAGTTACTTATACAGGTTCTCAGATATCCATCTGGCCCTAAACTTGCTAGGTGGCCAAAAATGACTGAAACTTTGATCCTGATGCTCCTACTTTCCATGTACATTTCTGGGATTCTAGACATGCACCCAGGTTATGCAGCGCTGGGGTTGAAAGCTCAGGTGTTGTGCCTGCTAAGCAAGCTATGTCTCCCAGCCTCTACTGATATGCTTTACTAGGGTGATGTGTTTGGCCCTCCTGAGGGTCTTTAAATTGCTTAATATCGGGTAGGGCACAAGCAACACCACGAGGATGTAGTTATTGTCTAAGTGATGAGCCGTCTCTTTGTTGGGATGATCCACATGAATTCGTATCTTTCATTGTGTAGGTTCTACAGTCCATATCCTGCAGCAGTGTTCCCACCCCGTGTCAGGAAACACAGAGACACTCATCCCTGAGGGCTGGGAAAATGACTCAGTGAGGTAAGAAGCTAAGACCATTTGCTCTACAAACCTAAGGACCTAAATTCAAATCCCCAGCACCAAGAAGCAGCATGCCTGTAACCTAGCATTGCAGAGTGGAGACAGGTGGATTCCAAAGATCGCTGGCCAATGAGCCTCGCTGAATTGGCTCCTGCCTATTCATGTGTGGACACGGACACATGCACCTGCGTATTCACATATGTGCAACAGCCCCACCTAAGAAATGTCCAACCCTTTTCATGCTTGGCCTGAGAGAAAGCATCAGGAGAAAGAATGTCTTCAGTGCTACCTGCTAGCTTGGTCTTAATCCTCTAAGTGTCTGCTAGACATTGGGTTTGCTTGTCTGGCTGGTACCCCTGTAGGACCACATCTGCTCTGCTTCTTGTCTACCCGTGTGTTGTTTCCTTCTTCATTCCTATCCCACCTCCTTCCCCACCCCTTCTATCTTCCCATTCCTTTCTTCCTAGTTCCACCAGAGATTCTCAGGGATACATTTGTTTTCAAATCAGGTTGATTTTATTTTCGCCAAGATCAAACTTCTGTGTACTAGGTATTCACTCTATACAGGTTGACCTTGCTTTGACTGCAGACTTTGGGACAGAATTCTAGGTGGTGTTGGCACTGTGAGGCTATTCGCTTTCCGGATCACTCGAAGACATGCTGGAATTCTCAAAGATGTGGTCTGGTCCCTTCTCCTTTGCACTCATGTCTTCCATGGGGAGGTGGTTTCGACCAGCCCGTGCGCTTCCCTTGGCTCTCTTTGATTTGTTAGGAGCAGTTGTCGTTTTGGCAGCAGCCTTCCTCTTCCGAATGCGTGGTTGGATCTTGTTGAGCTTCCTGGTAGTCCTTCGCACCTGGAAAGACCACAGAGTAAGGTGACAGGGCATATGAGTCTTCGAAAAGGTGGACTCCATGAAGGAGAATGTAGGAGAAGGGCTATGGGTTGAGAAAGGGGTTGATGTCAGGCTAAGAAAGGGCTAGGAGCAATACGGAGGGGAAATCACTGGAGAAAGGAGGAAGCTTAGCTTGGGCCTTCTTACCTTCCCACTGCGTTTGCACTTAGAATGACCCCTGGTCTTTCCTGTATTCTCGGTTTGGCACGGAGGTTTAGTCTTGGCTCTCTTGGGTATGCTTCTGGAGGCAGATGGGTCATCCTCGGCGGTACGATCCAGTGCTCTTTTGCTAGCTTTCACCATGCTGTAGGTTGGGGTGGTCTGGCCCAGAGCTGAGAGGTGCCTTCTTATGAGCTGGGCCAGAACAATGGAAGGCCACACCCCTGTGTCCTGATTGGTCAGCATGATCCTCCTCAGCTACTGGTGGCTGAGCAGCTGCTTTGACATCACAAAGCACAACTGAGGAGGCTTTGCTGCCCCATGGGAGCAGGCCCTGGGATGGAGACCTTGGTGGGGCTCAGAAACAGAAAGTGGCATCCTTAACCAAGCTGGTTGCGAGAGTCGCAGTGAAGGCAATAGGGTCTGGGTCCAGATAGGAGGTTTTTCCTAACATCTCCAAGAGACTCACAACACCCCTTTTTATATGAATAATTGCACTGGTGATAGAACAGGTGACAGAGGTTTTGCTCTGGGGAACTCTTCCTGAAAACCACTCCATGACCCCCATCTCAATACGTCATTCTGTCATGTGTTTTCCTTACTTATTAGCAGATCGCTAGATTCGGGCATACTTCAACTTCCAAATTGACCTCACAGTCCTTCCAAAATCAATAGTGAAGTATCAGGGCCTGTGCGAATCACACCATAAGTCAAAACAAAGACCATCTTCATGAATGACTATCTACGTATCTGGTGAATCTGGCATTCAAAACTGACAATTTTGGTTCCATGGTATGTGGGCTCCTTTCAGGTTAACTTGACACAAGGGAAAGTCACCTGAGAGGAGGGATGCTCCATTAAGACTATGTAGACAAGATCAGGCCATGGACAAGCTTGTAGTTTATTTTCTCAAATACTTTATTTCCCAAATAGTTTATTTTACACAAATGAGGAGGGCCCAGCTCATTGTGGCTGGTACCACACCAGGGCTGGTGGTTCTGGGTTTCATAAGGAAGCAGGCTGAGTCATTCAAGAGGAGCAGGCCAGTAAGCAGTATCTCTCTATGGCCTCTATATCAGCTCCTGCCTCCAGGTTCCTGCCTTGGGTGAGTTCCTGTCCTCACTGCTTTGGATGATGAACTGTTCCATGGCTCTGTGAGTGTAATAATCCCTTTCCCCCTAACGTCGTTTAGTCATGGTGTTTATACACAGCAATAGTAACCCTGACTAAGACACATGGTTTTCCATTAATGGACAGGGGTAGGGATGAACTAGCCACTCTCAATCCTCCTGCCTGTACCTCTCCAGTGTCAGGTTTATAGGCCTGAGCTGTCACTCTTTGTTGGGCTCTGTGTGGGGATTGAACCAGGCATTCTTCTAACTCAACTAAATCTGCATTCCTATACTTTTTATTTTGAATTGTCAATGATTTGCTGCCAACCATGTTTATATTACTATGCTATACAACATTAAAGGGTTTTCCTCCTAACTAAGCCCTTTATTGTACCCATTAGACTACTCCTATTTCTAATTCTCCAATGGTATTGATTTTTTATTGAAATAGGTTTGTCCTTAAAAATACACAATCGTAATTTACATCTTTGGTTTTTTTGTTTGTTTGTTTGATTGTTTGTTTGTTTTCATAAACAAGCCACTCTACCCAGGGCTCAGATGTTCTTTGCTTTGCTGGGTTATTATTCCTATGACTTCTGCCTACTAACACAGTAGAGCTCTTTTACCTGATTTCACATACACATACACAAACACACACACACACACACACACACACACACACATACAAACACACACACACACACATACACAAACACACCTCAGCCTAGAGAAATGACCTGAGTTTGGTTTCTAATCCCCACATCAGGTGGCTCACGATCCCCAATAACTCTAGCTTTACACAACATTTAATTTTTAAGAAGTCTCCTAGAGAGCTTGAAAACACTGTTTAGACTGAGCACGACCTCTTTCAGAGCTTCTCTTTTAACTCGTTTGGTTTCCAGTAAGGATTGTCTGTGAGCACAAGTCTGCTTTTCTATATGCGTTTTTCTTAGCATATTTTAAGTGGACAAGGTAATGGGTTTATTTATGATATCGATTCATATGCATATAATATACTTTGGTCATATTCACCCCCTTAATTAGATTTTCTCATCCCTACCTCTCCTTTTCCCTTTCACATCCCTAGTAGTCAGACTAAGTCTTGATGCTAAGGATGGAACATTTGAGGGAACCGTGACCTATGATCCCAGGGACCACTTAAAATGTGAGAAATCACCACACATAGCCTTGTGTTAGCATTGCCTCATGATGTGTTTTGTTAAAAACCAAAAGGTGGGAGCAACAAATAGCTGGTGTAGACTGAAATTGCTGGCATCCAACTTTGCATACTTAAAACCAATTCATAAACACATATGTTTGCCAGCTTTCGTTCTCATTATTTGTTTTGATTTTAAGATTTATAATTATTTTTTACAATTTATTACAGTTTATCACTTTGTATCCTGACTGTGTCTCCTCCCCTCTTCTCCTCCCAATCCCATCGCCCATCCTTCTTCTCCTGCTATGCCCCTCCCCTAGTCCACTGATACTGGAGGTCCTCTTCCCCTTCTATCTGACCCTAGCCTATGTGATCTCATGAGGGCTGGCTACATTGTCTTCGTCTGTGGCCTGGTAATGGTGCACCCCGCAGGGAGAGGTGATCAAAGAGCCTGCCACTGAGTTCATACAGAAATAGCCCCTATTCCCCTTACTGGGTACCTACTTGGAGAGAGAATCTGTGGGCTACACCTGAGCAGTGTTCAGATCCTCTTCAGGCATGGTCCTTGCTTGGGGTATTGGTCTCTACAAGCCCTCAGGGCCTAGTTTCTCTTTCTCTTTCTCTTTCTCTTTCTCTTTCTCTTTCTCTTTCTCTTTCTCTTTCTCTTTCTCTTTCTCTTTCTCTTTCTCTTTCTCTCTCTCTCTCTTTCTCTCTGTCTCTGTCTCTCTCTCTCTCTCTCTCTCTCTCTCTCTCTCTCTCTCTCTCTTTCTCTATCTATCTCTATCTCTCTCTAGTTCTCTTCTTGGAGCTACTGTCCCCTCCCTGTTTGGCATCTCTCCCTTCTTTTATAAAATTCTATGCCCTGTGTCCACGGTTTGGCTATGAGTCTCAGCCTCTGCTTTCATACCTCGAAAAATAGAGAGTCTTTCAGAGGCTCTCTATTGGAGGCTCCTGTCCTGTTCCCTGTCTTCTCCTCCTTCTGATATCTTTTGCATTTGCCCTTCTGAATGAGGACTGAGCATCTTCCCAGCGGTCTTCCTTGCTGTTTATCTTCTTTAGGACTATAGGTTTTAGTATGTTTATCCTATGTTTTATCTTTAATAAGCGTTTATGTAAGGGCATATACCATTTGTATCTTTGGCTTCTGGGTTTAGTCATTCAATGTGTTCTTTTCTAGTTCCATCTGTTTGCCTTCAAATTTCATGATTTAATAATTTTTTTAATTGCTGAGTAGTAGTCCATTGTGTTGATGTACCACAATGTCTCTCTCAGTTCTTTGGTTCAGGAACATCTAGGTTGTTTCTAGTTTCAGGCTATTATGAGTAAAATCTGTATGAACACCTAAATATTGGAGAAGTTCTATGTTTTATGTAAGTGATATGGTGAAATCAAACTATATCCTTTTAAAGATAGATATTCACTCTTATTCTTTTGGTGATATCTTCTTCGGCATCTCACACGTGAAAAAATGCTTCACACACTACATATTTTATAAGCATGCACATTTAGTTGTTTTCTTTATTAACATGGCACAACTTTCGGGGATAAAAACTACGGTACAGGTATTTGGAAGCACTGGTACATCATTTTAAAATTCCCTATAGAGTGAAGGTTATATATTATTAACAGCACTGGCGGTGAACCAATCCTGCAGTCTATATCACCCCAAAGTCCAAAGTTTTGAAAGGAGTGGATTTCCAGTGTCATACTTGTGGCTTCTCCACACTATTCTCTTCAATGTGATGCTAGTAGTACATTATTTATTCAGTTACTTATACAGGTTCTCAGATATCCATCTGACCTGGAACTTGCTAGGTGGCCAAAAATGACTTTGAACCTTTGATCCTGATGCTCCTACTTTCCAAGTGCATTTCTGGGATTCTAGACATGCACCCAGGTTATGCAGCGTTGGGGTTAAAACCTCAGGTGTTGTGCCTGCTAAGCAAGGTATGTCTCCCAGCCTCTACTGATATGCTATACTAGGGTGATGTGTTTGGCCCTCCTGAGGGTCTTTAAATTGCTTAATATCGGGTAGGGCACAAGCAAGACCAAGAGGAGGTAGTTGTTGTCAAAGTGATGTGCAGTCTCTTTGTTGGGATGTTCCAGGTGACCTCCTATCTTTCATTGTGTAGGATATACAGTCCATGTCCTGCAGCAGTGTTCCCACCCCGTGTCAGGAAACACAGAGACACTCATCCCTGAGGGCTGGGAAAATGACTCAATGAGGTAAGAAGCTAAGACCATTTGCTCTACAAACCGAAGGACCTAAATTCCAATCCCCAGCACCAAGAAGCAGCATGCCTGTAACCTAGCATTGCGGAGTGGAGACAGGTGGATTCCAAAGATCGCTGGCCAATGAGCCTCGCTGAATTCCCTCCTGCCTATTCACAAGTGGACAGGGACACATGCACCTGCGTATTCACATATGTGCAACAGCCCCACCTAAGAAATGTCCAACCCTTTTCATGATTGCCCTGAGATAAAGCATCAGGAGAAAAATGTCTTCAGTGCTACCTGCTAGCTTGGTCTTAATCCTCTAAGTGTCTGCTAGACATTGGGTTTGCTTGTCTGGCTGGTACCCCTGTAGGACCACATCTGCTCTGCTTCTTGTCTACCCGTGTGTTGTTTCCTTATTCATTCCTATCCCACCTCCTTCCCCATCTCTTCTTTCTTCCCATTCCTTCCTTCCAAGTTCCACCAGAGATTCCCAGGGAAACACTTGTTTTCAAATCAGGTTGATTTTATTTTCGCCAAGATCAAACTTCTGTGTACTAGGTATTCACTCTATACAGGTTGACCTTGCTTTGAAGGCAGACTTTGGGACAGAATTCTAGGTGGTGTTGGCACTGTGAGGCTATTCGCTTTCCGGATCACTCGAAGACATGCTGGAATTCTCAAAGATGTGGTCTGGTCCATTCTCCTTTGCACTCATGTCTTCCATGGGGAGGTGGTTTCGACCAGCCCGTGTGCTTCCCTTGGCCCTCTTTGATTTGTTAGGAGCGGTTGTCGTTTTGGCAGCAGCCTTCCTCTTCCGAATGCGTGGTTGGATCTTGTTGAGCTTCCTGGTAGTCCTTCGCACCTGGAAAGACCACAGAATAAGGTGTCAGGGCATATGAGTCTTCGCAAAGGTGGGTCAATGAAGGGGAATGTAGGAGAAGGGCTATGGGTTGAGAAAGGGGTTGATGCCAGGCTAAGAAAGGGCTAGGAGCAATAGGGAGGGGAAATCATTGGAGAAAGGAGGAAGCTTGGCTTGGGCCTTCTTACCTTCCCACTGCGTTTGCACTTAGAATGACCCCTGGTCTTTCCAGTAGTCTCGGTTTGGCACCGAGGTAACTTAGACTTGGCTCTCTTGGGTATGCTTCTGGAGGCAGATGGGTCCTCCTCGGTGGTAGGATCCAGAGCTCTTTTGCTAGCTTTCACCATGCTGTAGGTTGGGGTGGTCTGGCCCAGAGCTGAGAGGTGCCTTCTTATGAGCTGAGCCAGAACAATGGAAGGCCACACCCCTGAGTCCTGATTGGTCAGCATGATCCTCCTCAGCTACTGGTGGCTGAGCAGCTGCTTTGACATCACAAAGCACAACTGAGGCGGCTTTGCTGCCCCATGGGAGCAGGCGCTGGGATGGAGACCTTGGTGTGGCTCAGAAACAGAAAGTGGTATCCTTAACCACGCAGGTTGGGAGAGTCGCAGTGAAGGCAATAGGGTCTGGGTCCAGATAGGAGGCTTTCCCTAACATCTCCAAGAGACTCACACCACCCCTTTTTATATGAATATTTGCACTGGTGATAGAACAGGAGACAGAGGGTTTGTTCTGGGGAACTCTTCCTGAAAACCACTCCATGACCCCCATCTCAAATGGTCATTCTGTCATGTGTTTTCCTTACTTATTAGCAGATCGCTAGATTCGGGCATACTTCGACTTCAAAATTTACCTCACAGTCCTTCCAAAATCAATAGTGAAGTATCAGTGCATGTGCGAATCACCCCGTAAGTCAAAACAAAGACCATCTTCATGAATGACTATCTTCCTATCTGGTGAATCTGGCATTCAAAACTGACAGTTTTGGTTCCATGGTATGTGGGCTCCTTTCAGGTTAACTTGACACAAGGGAAAGTCACCTGAGAGGAGGGATGCTCCATTAAGACTATGTAGACAAGATCAGGCCGTGGACAAGCTTGTAGTTTATTTTCTCAAATACTTTATTTCCCAAATAGTTTATTTTACACAAATGAGGAGGGCCCAGCTCATTGTGGCTGGTACCAACCCAGGGCTGGTGGTTCTGGGTTTCATAAGGAAGCAGGCTGAGTCATCCAGGAGGCGCAGGCCAGTAAGCAGTATCTCTCTATGGACTCTATATCAGCTCCTGCCTCCAGGTTCCTGCCTTGGGTGAGTTCCTGTCCTCACTGCTTTGGATGATGAACTGTTCCATGGCTCTGTGAGTGTAATAATCCCTTTCCTCCTCAGGTTGCTTTACTCATGGTGTTTATACACAGCAATAGTAACCCTGACTAAGACACATGGTTTTCCATTCATAGACGGGTAGGGATGAACTGGCCACTCTCAATCCTCCTGCCTCTACCTCTCCAGTGCCAGGTTTACAGGTCTGAGCTGTCACTCTTTGTTGGGCTCTGTTTGGGGATTGAACCAGGCTTTGGGTATGCTAAGCAAGCACGCTTCTAGCTCAAGTACATCTGCATTCCTATACTTTTTATTTTGAATTGTCAATGATTTGCTGCCAACCATGTTTATTGTACTATGCTCTAGAACATTAAAGGGTTTTCCTCCTATCTAGGCCCTTTATTGTACCCATTAGACTACTCCTATTTCTAATTCTCCAATGGTGTTGATTTTTTATTGAAATAGGTTTGTCCCTAAAAATACACAATCGTAATTGAAATCTTTGGTTATTTTTGTTTGCTTGTTTGTTTGTTTGTTTGTTTTCATTAACAAGCCACTCTACCCAGGGCTCAGATGCCCTTTGCTTTTCTGGGTTATTATTCCTATCTTTTCTGCCTACTAACACAATAGAGCTCTTTTACCTGATTTCACATACACATACACACACACACTCACATACACACACACATACACACACACAGACAAACACACCTCAGGCTAGAGAAAGTACCTGAGTTTGGTTTCTAATCCCCACATCAGGTGGCTCACTATTCCCAATAACTCTAGCTTTACACCACATTATATTTTAAGAAGTCTCCTAGAGAGCTTGAAAACACTGTTTAGACTGAGCACGACCTCTTTCAGAGCCTCTCTTTTAACTGGTTTGGTTTCCAGTAAGGATTGTCTGTGAGCACAAGTCTGCTTTTCTATATACGTTTTTCTTAGCATATTTTAAGTGGACAAGGTAATGGGTTTATTTATGATATCGCTTCATATGCATATAATATACTTTGGTCCTATTCACCCCCTTAATTAGATTTTCTCATCCCTACTTCTCCTTTTCCCTTTCACATCCCTACTATTCAGACTAAGTCTTGATGCTAAGGATGGAACATTTGAGCGAACCCTGACCTACGATCCCAGGGACCACTTAAAATGTGAGAAATCACCACACATAGCCTTTTGTTAGCATTGCCTCATGATGTGTTTTCTTAAAAACCAAAACGTGGGAGCAACAAATAGCTGGTGTAGACTGAAATTGCTGGCATCCAACTTTGCATACTTAAAACCAATTCATAAACACATATGTTTGGCAGCTTTCATTCTCATTATCTGTTTTGATTTTAAGATTTTTTATTATTTTTTACAATTTATTACAGTTTATCACTTTGTATCCTGGCTGTGTCTCCTCCCCTCTTCTCCTCCCAATCCCATCGCCCATCCGTCTTCTCCTGCTATGCCCCTCCCCTAGTCCACTGATACTGGAGGTCCTCTTCCCCTTCTATCTGACCCTAGCCTATGTGGTCTCATCAGGGCTGGCTACATTGTCTTGCTCTGTGGCCTGGTGATGCTGCATCCCGCAGGGAGAAGTGATCAGAGAGCCTGCCACTGAGTTCATACAGAAACAGCCCCTATTCCCCTTACTGGGGACCTACTTGGAGAGAGAATCTGTGGGCTACTCCTGAGCAGTGTTCATATCCTCTTTGGGCATGGTCTTTCCTTGGGGTATTGGTCTCTACAAGACCTCAGGGACTAGTTTCTCTTTCTCTTTCTCTCTGTCTCTCTGTCTCTCTGTCTCTCTGTCTCTGTCTCTCTCTCTCTCTCTCTTTCTCTCTCTCTCTAGTTCTCTTCTTGGAGCTACTGTCCCCTCCCAGTTTTCCACCTCTCCCTTCTTTTATAAAATTCTATGCCCTGTGTCCACCGTTTGGCTATGAGTAACAGCCTCTGCTTTCATACCTCGAAAAATAGAGAGTCTTTCAGAGGCTCTTTATGGTAGGCTCCTGTCCTGTTCCCTGTCTTCTCCTCCTTCTGATATCTGTTGCATTTGCCCTTCTGAATGAGGACTGAGCATCTTCCCAGCGGTCTTCCTTGCTGTTTATCTTCTTTAGGACTATAGGTTTTAGTATGTTTATCCTATGTTTTATCTCTAATAAGCTTTTATGTAAGGGCATATACCATTTGTATCTTTGGCTTCTGGGTTTCGTCACTCAATGTGGTCTTTTCTAGTTCCATCTGTTTGCCTTCAAATTTAATGATTTAATAATGTTTTTAATTGCTGAGTAGTAGTCCATTGTGTTGATGTACCACAATGTCTCTATCAGTTCTTTGGTTCAGGAACATCTAGGTTGTTTCTAGTTTCAGGCTATTATGAGTAAAACCTATATGAACACCTAAATATTGGAGAAGTTCTATGTTCTGTAAGTGATTTGGTGAAATCGAACTATATCCTTTTAAAGGAAGATATTCACTCTCATTCTTTTGGTGATATCTTCTTCGGCATCTCACATGTGGAAAAATGCATCACACACTGCCTATTTTGTAAGCATGCACATTTAGTTGTTTTCTCTTTTAACATGGCACAACGTTCGGGGATAAAAACAAGGGTACAGGTATTTGGAAGCGCTGGAACATTATTTTAAAATTCCCTATAGAGTGAAGATCCTTGCTATATTACTAACAGCTCTGGCTGTACCAATCCTGCAGTCTCTATCACCCCAAAGTCCAAAGTTTTGAAAGGAGTGGATTTCCAGTGTCACACTTGTGGCTTCTCCACACTATTCTCTTCAATGTGGTGCTAGTAGTACATTATTCAGTTATTTATACAGGTTCTCAGATATCCATCTGGCCTGGAACTTGCTAGGTGGCCAAAAATGACTTTGAAACTTTGATCCTGATGCTCCTTCTTTCCAAGTGCATTTCTGGGATTCTAGACATGCACCCAGGTTATGCAGCACTGGGGTTGAAAGCTCAGGTGTTGAACCTGCTAAGCAAGCTATATCTCCCAGCCTCTACTGATATGCTATACTAGGGTGATGTGTTTGGCCCTCCTGAGGGTCTTTAAATTGCTTAATATCAGGTAGGTGCCAAGCAACACCACGAGGAGGTAGTGATTGTCTAAGTGATGAGCCGTCTCTTTCTTGGGATGATCCACATGATCTCGTATCTTTCATTGTGTAGGTTCTACAGTCCATATCCTGCAGCAGTGTTCCCACCCCGTGTCAGGAAACACAGAGACACTCATCCCCGAGGGCTGGGAAAATGACTCAGTGAGGTAAGAAGCTTAAGACCATTTGCTCTACAAAACTAAGGACCTAAATTCAAATCCCCAGCACCAAGAAGCAGCATGCCTGTAACCTAGCATTGCAGAGTGGAGACAGGTGGATTCCAAAGATCACTGGCCAAAGAGCCTTGCTGAATTGGCTCCTGCCTATTCACGTGTGGACACGGACACATGCACCTGCGTATTCACATATGTGCAACAGCCCCACCTAAGAAATGTCCAACCCTTTTCATGATTGCCCTGAGATAAACCATCAGGAGAAAGAATGTCTTCAGTGCTACCTGCTAGCTTGGTCTTAATCCTCTAAGTGTCGGCTAGACATTGGGTTTGCTTGTCTGGCTGGTACCACTGTAGGACCCCATCTGCTCTGCTTCTTATCTATCCGTGTGTTATTTCCTTCTTCATTCCTATCCCACCTCCTTCCCCACCCCTTCTTTCTTCCCATTCCTTCCTTCCGAGTTCCACTAGAGATTCTCAGGGATACATTGGTTTTCAAATCAGGTTGATTTTATTTTCGCCAAGATCAAACTTCTGTGTACTAGGTATTCACTCTATACAGGTTGACCTTGCTTTGACGGCAGACTTTGGGACAGAATTCTAGGTGGTGTTGCCACTGAGAGGCTATTCGCTTTCCGGATCACTCGAAGACATGCTGGAATTCTCAAAGATGTGGTCTGGTCCCTTCTCCTTTGCACTCATGTCTTCCATGGGGAGGTGGTTTCGACCAGCCCGTGTGCTTCCCTTGGCTCTCTTTGATTTGTTAGGAGCGGTTGTCGTTTTGGCAGCAGCCTTCCTCTTCCGAATGCCTGGTTGGATCTTGTTGAGCTTCCTGGTAGTCCTTCGCACCTGGAAAGACCACAGAGTAAGGTGTCAGGGCATATGAGTCTTCGAAAAGGTGGACTCCATGAAGGAGAATGTAGGAGAAGGGCTATGGGTTGAGAAAGGGGTTGATGCCAGGCTAAAAAGGACTAGGAACAATAGGGAGGGAAAATCACTGGAGAAAGGAGGAAGCTTAGCTTGGGCCTTCTTACCTTCCCACTGCGTTTGCACTTAGAATGACCCCTGGTCTTTCCAGTAGTCTTGGTTTGGCACTGAGGCTTAATCTTGGCTCTCTTGAGTATGCTTCTGGAGGCAGATGGGTCATCCTCGGCGGTAGGATCCAGTGCTCTTTTGCTAGCTTTCACCATGCTGTAGGTTGGGGTGGTCTGGCCCAGAGCTGAGAGGTGCCTTCTTATGAGCTGGGCCAGAACAATGGAAGGCCACACCCCTGAGTCCTGATTGGTCAGCATGATCCTCCTCAGCTACTGGTGGATGAGCAGCTGCTTTGACATCACAAAGCACAACTGAGGAGGCTTTGCTGCCCCATGGGAGCAGGCACTGGGATGGAGACCTTGGTGGGGCTCAGAATCAGAGAGTGGCATCCTTAACCACGCTGGTTGGGAGAGTCGCAGTGAAGGCAATAGGGTCTGGGTCCAGATAGGAGGCTTTCCCTAACATCTCCAAGTGACGCACACCACCCTTTTTATATGAATATTTGCAGTGGTGATAGAACAGGAATCAGAGGGTTTTTTTCTGGGGAACTCTTCCTGAAGACCACTCCATGACCCCCATCTCAATAGGTCATTCTGTCATGTGTTTTCCTTTATTATTAGCAGATCGCTAGATTCAGGCATACTTCAACTTCCAAATTTACCTCACAGTCCTTCCAAAATCAATAGTGCAGTATCAGTGCATGTGCCAACCATCCCATGAGTCAAAACAAAGACCATCTTCATGAAAGACTATCTTCCTATCTGGTGAATCTGGCATTCAAAACTGACAATTTTGTTTCCATGGTATGTGGGCTCGTTTCAGGTTAACTTGACACAACGGAAAGTCACCTGAGAGGAGGGATGCTCCATTAAGACTATGTAGACAAGATCAGGCCGTGGACAAGCTTGTAGTTTATTTTCTCAAATACTTTATTTCCCAAATAGGTTATTTTACACAAATGAGGAGGGCCCAGCTCATTGTGGCTGGTACCAACCCAGGGCTGGTGGTTCTGGGTTTCATAAGGAAGCAGGCTGAGTCATCCAGGAGGAGCAGGCCAGTAAGCAGTATCTCTCTATGGCCTCTATATCAGCTCCTGCCTCCAGGTTCCTGCCTTGGGAGACTTCCTGTCCTCACTGCTTTTGAAGATGTACTGTTCCCTGGCTCGTCAAGTGAAATAAACCCTTTCCTCCTCACGTTGTTTAGTCATGGTGTTTATACACAGCAATAGTAACCCTGACTAAGACACATGGTTTTCCATTCATAGACAGGGGTAGGGATGGACTGGCCACTCTCAATCCTCCTGCCTCTACCTCTCCAGTGCCAGGTTTACAGGTCTGAGCTGTCACTCTTTGTTGGGCTCTGTGTGGGGATTGAACCAGGCTTTGGGTATGCTAAGCAAGCACGCTTCTAGCTCAACTACATCTGCATTCCTATACTTTTTATTTTGAATTGTCAATGATTTGCTGCCAACCATGTTTATTGTACTATGCTATAGAACATTAAAGGGTTTTCCTCCTATCTAGGCCCTTTATTGTACCCATTAGACTACTCCTATTTCTAATTCTCCAATGGTGTTGATTTTTTATTGAAATAGGTTTGTCCTTAAAAATACACAATCGTAATTGACATCTTTGGTGTTTTTGTTTGTTTGTTTGATTGTTTTTTTTTTTTCATAAACAAGCCACTCTACCCAGGGCTCAGATGTTCTTTGCTTTGCTGGGTTATTATTCCTATGTCTTCTGCCTACTAACACAGTAGAGCTCTTTTACCTGATTTCACATACACATACACACACACACACACACACACACACACACAGACACATACACACACACACACACTCACATACACACATACACAAACACACCTCAGCCTAGAGAAATGACCTGAGTTTGGTTTCTAATCCCCACATCAGGTGGCTCACGATCCCTAATAACTCTAGCTTTACACAACATTTCATTTTTAAGAAGTCTCCTAGAGAGCTTGAAAACACTGTTTAGACTGAGCACGACCTCTTTCAGAGCTTCTCTTTTAACTCATTTGGTTTCCAGTAAGGATTGTCTGTGAGCACAAGTCTGCTTTTCTATATGCGTTTTTCTTAGCATATTTTAAGTGGACAAGGTAATGGGTTTATTTATGATATCGATTCATATGCATATAATATACTTTGGTCATATTCACCCCCTTAATTAGATTTTCTCATCCCTACCTCTCCTTTTCCCTTTCACATCCCTAGTAGTCAGACTAAGTCTTGATGCTAAGGATGGAACATTTGAGGGAACCGTGACCTATGATCCCAGGGACCACTTAAAATGTGAGAAATCACCACACATAGCCTTGTGTTAGCATTGCCTCATGATGTGTTTTGTTAAAAACCAAAACGTGGGAGCAACAAATAGCTGGTGTAGACTGAAATTGCTGGCATCCAACTTTGCATACTTAAAACCAATTCATAAACACATATGTTTGCCAGCTTTCGTTCTCATTATTTGTTTTGATTTTAAGATTTATAATTATTTTTTACAATTTATTACAGTTTATCACTTTGTATCCTGACTGTGTCTCCTCCCCTCTTCTCCTCCCAATCCCATCGCCCATCCTTCTTCTCCTGCTATGCCCCTCCCCTAGTCCACTGATACTGGAGGTCCTCTTCCCCTTCTATCTGACCCTAGCCTATGTGATCTCATGAGGGCTGGCTACATTGTCTTCCTCTGTGGCCTGGTAATGGTGCACCCCGCAGGGAGAGGTGATCAAAGAGCCTGCCACTGAGTTCATACAGAAATAGCCCCTATTCCCCTTACTGGGTACCTACTTGGAGAGAGAATCTGTGGGCTACACCTGAGCAGTGTTCAGATCCTCTTCAGGCATGGTCCTTGCTTGGGGTATTGGTCTCTACAAGCCCTCAGGGCCTAGTTTCTCTTTCTCTTTCTCTTTCTCTTTCTCTTTCTCTTTCTCTTTCTCTTTCTCTTTCTCTCTCTCTCTCTTTCTCTCTGTCTCTGTCTCTTTCTCTCTCTCTCTCTCTCTCTCTCTCTCTCTCTCTCTCTCTCTCTCTCTTTCTCTATCTATCTCTATCTCTCTCTAGTTCTCTTCTTGGAGCTACTGTCCCCTCCCAGTTTGGCATCTCTCCCTTCTTTTATAAAATTCTATGCCCTGTGTCCACGGTTTGGCTATGAGTCTCAGCCTCTGCTTTCATACCTCGAAAAATAGAGAGTCTTTCAGAGGCTCTCTATTGGAGGCTCCTGTCCTGTTCCCTGTCTTCTCCTCCTTCTGATATCTTTTGCATTTGCCCTTCTGAATGAGGACTGAGCATCTTCCCAGCGGTCTTCCTTGCTGTTTATCTTCTTTAGGACTATAGGTTTTAGTATGTTTATCCTATGTTTTATCTTTAATAAGCGTTTATGTAAGGGCATATACCATTTGTATCTTTGGCTTCTGGGTTTAGTCATTCAATGTGTTCTTTTCTAGTTCCATCTGTTTGCCTTCAAATTTCATGATTTAATAATTTTTTTAATTGCTGAGTAGTAGTCCATTGTGTTGATGTACCACAATGTCTCTCTCAGTTCTTTGGTTCAGGAACATCTAGGTTGTTTCTAGTTTCAGGCTATTATGAGTAAAATCTGTATGAACACCTAAATATTGGAGAAGTTCTATGTTTTATGTAAGTGATATGGTGAAATCAAACTATATCCTTTTAAAGATAGATATTCACTCTTATTCTTTTGGTGATATCTTCTTCGGCATCTCACACGTGAAAAAATGCTTCACACACTACATATTTTATAAGCATGCACATTTAGTTGTTTTCTTTATTAACATGGCACAACTTTCGGGGATAAAAACTACGGTACAGGTATTTGGAAGCACTGGTACATCATTTTAAAATTCCCTATAGAGTGAAGGTTATATATTATTAACAGCACTGGCGGTGAACCAATCCTGCAGTCTATATCACCCCAAAGTCCAAAGTTTTGAAAGGAGTGGATTTCCAGTGTCATACTTGTGGCTTCTCCACACTATTCTCTTCAATGTGATGCTAGTAGTACATTATTTATTCAGTTACTTATACAGGTTCTCAGATATCCATCTGACCTGGAACTTGCTAGGTGGCCAAAAATGACTTTGAACCTTTGATCCTGATGCTCCTACTTTCCAAGTGCATTTCTGGGATTCTAGACATGCACCCAGGTTATGCAGCGTTGGGGTTAAAACCTCAGGTGTTGTGCCTGCTAAGCAAGGTATGTCTCCCAGCCTCTACTGATATGCTATACTAGGGTGATGTGTTTGGCCCTCCTGAGGGTCTTTAAATTGCTTAATATCGGGTAGGGCACAAGCAAGACCAAGAGGAGGTAGTTGTTGTCAAAGTGATGTGCAGTCTCTTTGTTGGGATGTTCCAGGTGACCTCCTATCTTTCATTGTGTAGGATATACAGTCCATGTCCTGCAGCAGTGTTCCCACCCCGTGTCAGGAAACACAGAGACACTCATCCCTGAGGGCTGGGAAAATGACTCAATGAGGTAAGAAGCTAAGACCATTTGCTCTACAAACCGAAGGACCTAAATTCCAATCCCCAGCACCAAGAAGCAGCATGCCTGTAACCTAGCATTGCGGAGTGGAGACAGGTGGATTCCAAAGATCGCTGGCCAATGAGCCTCGCTGAATTCCCTCCTGCCTATTCACAAGTGGACAGGGACACATGCACCTGCGTATTCACATATGTGCAACAGCCCCACCTAAGAAATGTCCAACCCTTTTCATGATTGCCCTGAGATAAAGCATCAGGAGAAAAATGTCTTCAGTGCTACCTGCTAGCTTGGTCTTAATCCTCTAAGTGTCTGCTAGACATTGGGTTTGCTTGTCTGGCTGGTACCCCTGTAGGACCACATCTGCTCTGCTTCTTGTCTACCCGTGTGTTGTTTCCTTATTCATTCCTATCCCACCTCCTTCCCCATCTCTTCTTTCTTCCCATTCCTTCCTTCCAAGTTCCACCAGAGATTCCCAGGGAAACACTTGTTTTCAAATCAGGTTGATTTTATTTTCGCCAAGATCAAACTTCTGTGTACTAGGTATTCACTCTATACAGGTTGACCTTGCTTTGAAGGCAGACTTTGGGACAGAATTCTAGGTGGTGTTGGCACTGTGAGGCTATTCGCTTTCCGGATCACTCGAAGACATGCTGGAATTCTCAAAGATGTGGTCTGGTCCATTCTCCTTTGCACTCATGTCTTCCATGGGGAGGTGGTTTCGACCAGCCCGTGTGCTTCCCTTGGCCCTCTTTGATTTGTTAGGAGCGGTTGTCGTTTTGGCAGCAGCCTTCCTCTTCCGAATGCGTGGTTGGATCTTGTTGAGCTTCCTGGTAGTCCTTCGCACCTGGAAAGACCACAGAATAAGGTGTCAGGGCATATGAGTCTTCGCAAAGGTGGGTCAATGAAGGGGAATGTAGGAGAAGGGCTATGGGTTGAGAAAGGGGTTGATGCCAGGCTAAGAAAGGGCTAGGAGCAATAGGGAGGGGAAATCATTGGAGAAAGGAGGAAGCTTGGCTTGGGCCTTCTTACCTTCCCACTGCGTTTGCACTTAGAATGACCCCTGGTCTTTCCAGTAGTCTCGGTTTGGCACCGAGGTAACTTAGACTTGGCTCTCTTGGGTATGCTTCTGGAGGCAGATGGGTCCTCCTCGGTGGTAGGATCCAGAGCTCTTTTGCTAGCTTTCACCATGCTGTAGGTTGGGGTGGTCTGGCCCAGAGCTGAGAGGTGCCTTCTTATGAGCTGAGCCAGAACAATGGAAGGCCACACCCCTGAGTCCTGATTGGTCAGCATGATCCTCCTCAGCTACTGGTGGCTGAGCAGCTGCTTTGACATCACAAAGCACAACTGAGGCGGCTTTGCTGCCCCATGGGAGCAGGCGCTGGGATGGAGACCTTGGTGTGGCTCAGAAACAGAAAGTGGTATCCTTAACCACGCAGGTTGGGAGAGTCGCAGTGAAGGCAATAGGGTCTGGGTCCAGATAGGAGGCTTTCCCTAACATCTCCAAGAGACTCACACCACCCCTTTTTATATGAATATTTGCACTGGTGATAGAACAGGAGACAGAGGGTTTGTTCTGGGGAACTCTTCCTGAAAACCACTCCATGACCCCCATCTCAAATGGTCATTCTGTCATGTGTTTTCCTTACTTATTAGCAGATCGCTAGATTCGGGCATACTTCGACTTCAAAATTTACCTCACAGTCCTTCCAAAATCAATAGTGAAGTATCAGTGCATGTGCGAATCACCCCGTAAGTCAAAACAAAGACCATCTTCATGAATGACTATCTTCCTATCTGGTGAATCTGGCATTCAAAACTGACAGTTTTGGTTCCATGGTATGTGGGCTCCTTTCAGGTTAACTTGACACAAGGGAAAGTCACCTGAGAGGAGGGATGCTCCATTAAGACTATGTAGACAAGATCAGGCCGTGGACAAGCTTGTAGTTTATTTTCTCAAATACTTTATTTCCCAAATAGTTTATTTTACACAAATGAGGAGGGCCCAGCTCATTGTGGCTGGTACCAACCCAGGGCTGGTGGTTCTGGGTTTCATAAGGAAGCAGGCTGAGTCATCCAGGAGGCGCAGGCCAGTAAGCAGTATCTCTCTATGGACTCTATATCAGCTCCTGCCTCCAGGTTCCTGCCTTGGGTGAGTTCCTGTCCTCACTGCTTTGGATGATGAACTGTTCCATGGCTCTGTGAGTGTAATAATCCCTTTCCTCCTCAGGTTGCTTTACTCATGGTGTTTATACACAGCAATAGTAACCCTGACTAAGACACATGGTTTTCCATTCATAGACGGGTAGGGATGAACTGGCCACTCTCAATCCTCCTGCCTCTACCTCTCCAGTGCCAGGTTTACAGGCCTGAGCTGTCACTCTTTGTTGGGCTCTGTTTGGGGATTGAACCAGGCTTTGGGTATGCTAAGCAAGCACGCTTCTAGCTCAAGTACATCTGCATTCCTATACTTTTTATTTTGAATTGTCAATGATTTGCTGCCAACCATGTTTATTGTACTATGCTCTAGAACATTAAAGGGTTTTCCTCCTATCTAGGCCCTTTATTGTACCCATTAGACTACTCCTATTTCTAATTCTCCAATGGTGTTGATTTTTTATTGAAATAGGTTTGTCCCTAAAAATACACAATCGTAATTGAAATCTTTGGTTATTTTTGTTTGCTTGTTTGTTTGTTTGTTTGTTTTCATTAACAAGCCACTCTACCCAGGGCTCAGATGCCCTTTGCTTTTCTGGGTTATTATTCCTATCTTTTCTGCCTACTAACACAATAGAGCTCTTTTACCTGATTTCACATACACATACACACACACACTCACATACACACACACATACACACACACAGACAAACACACCTCAGGCTAGAGAAAGTACCTGAGTTTGGTTTCTAATCCCCACATCAGGTGGCTCACTATTCCCAATAACTCTAGCTTTACACCACATTATATTTTAAGAAGTCTCCTAGAGAGCTTGAAAACACTGTTTAGACTGAGCACGACCTCTTTCAGAGCCTCTCTTTTAACTGGTTTGGTTTCCAGTAAGGATTGTCTGTGAGCACAAGTCTGCTTTTCTATATACGTTTTTCTTAGCATATTTTAAGTGGACAAGGTAATGGGTTTATTTATGATATCGCTTCATATGCATATAATATACTTTGGTCCTATTCACCCCCTTAATTAGATTTTCTCATCCCTACTTCTCCTTTTCCCTTTCACATCCCTACTATTCAGACTAAGTCTTGATGCTAAGGATGGAACATTTGAGCGAACCCTGACCTACGATCCCAGGGACCACTTAAAATGTGAGAAATCACCACACATAGCCTTTTGTTAGCATTGCCTCATGATGTGTTTTCTTAAAAACCAAAACGTGGGAGCAACAAATAGCTGGTGTAGACTGAAATTGCTGGCATCCAACTTTGCATACTTAAAACCAATTCATAAACACATATGTTTGGCAGCTTTCATTCTCATTATCTGTTTTGATTTTAAGATTTTTTATTATTTTTTACAATTTATTACAGTTTATCACTTTGTATCCTGGCTGTGTCTCCTCCCCTCTTCTCCTCCCAATCCCATCGCCCATCCGTCTTCTCCTGCTATGCCCCTCCCCTAGTCCACTGATACTGGAGGTCCTCTTCCCCTTCTATCTGACCCTAGCCTATGTGGTCTCATCAGGGCTGGCTACATTGTCTTGCTCTGTGGCCTGGTGATGCTGCATCCCGCAGGGAGAAGTGATCAGAGAGCCTGCCACTGAGTTCATACAGAAACAGCCCCTATTCCCCTTACTGGGGACCTACTTGGAGAGAGAATCTGTGGGCTACTCCTGAGCAGTGTTCATATCCTCTTTGGGCATGGTCTTTCCTTGGGGTATTGGTCTCTACAAGACCTCAGGGACTAGTTTCTCTTTCTCTTTCTCTCTGTCTCTCTGTCTCTCTGTCTCTCTGTCTCTGTCTCTCTCTCTCTCTCTCTTTCTCTCTCTCTCTAGTTCTCTTCTTGGAGCTACTGTCCCCTCCCAGTTTTCCACCTCTCCCTTCTTTTATAAAATTCTATGCCCTGTGTCCACCGTTTGGCTATGAGTAACAGCCTCTGCTTTCATACCTCGAAAAATAGAGAGTCTTTCAGAGGCTCTTTATGGTAGGCTCCTGTCCTGTTCCCTGTCTTCTCCTCCTTCTGATATCTGTTGCATTTGCCCTTCTGAATGAGGACTGAGCATCTTCCCAGCGGTCTTCCTTGCTGTTTATCTTCTTTAGGACTATAGGTTTTAGTATGTTTATCCTATGTTTTATCTCTAATAAGCTTTTATGTAAGGGCATATACCATTTGTATCTTTGGCTTCTGGGTTTCGTCACTCAATGTGGTCTTTTCTAGTTCCATCTGTTTGCCTTCAAATTTAATGATTTAATAATGTTTTTAATTGCTGAGTAGTAGTCCATTGTGTTGATGTACCACAATGTCTCTATCAGTTCTTTGGTTCAGGAACATCTAGGTTGTTTCTAGTTTCAGGCTATTATGAGTAAAACCTATATGAACACCTAAATATTGGAGAAGTTCTATGTTCTGTAAGTGATTTGGTGAAATCGAACTATATCCTTTTAAAGGAAGATATTCACTCTCATTCTTTTGGTGATATCTTCTTCGGCATCTCACATGTGGAAAAATGCATCACACACTGCCTATTTTGTAAGCATGCACATTTAGTTGTTTTCTCTTTTAACATGGCACAACGTTCGGGGATAAAAACAAGGGTACAGGTATTTGGAAGCGCTGGAACATTATTTTAAAATTCCCTATAGAGTGAAGATCCTTGCTATATTACTAACAGCTCTGGCTGTACCAATCCTGCAGTCTCTATCACCCCAAAGTCCAAAGTTTTGAAAGGAGTGGATTTCCAGTGTCACACTTGTGGCTTCTCCACACTATTCTCTTCAATGTGGTGCTAGTAGTACATTATTCAGTTATTTATACAGGTTCTCAGATATCCATCTGGCCTGGAACTTGCTAGGTGGCCAAAAATGACTTTGAAACTTTGATCCTGATGCTCCTTCTTTCCAAGTGCATTTCTGGGATTCTAGACATGCACCCAGGTTATGCAGCACTGGGGTTGAAAGCTCAGGTGTTGAACCTGCTAAGCAAGCTATATCTCCCAGCCTCTACTGATATGCTATACTAGGGTGATGTGTTTGGCCCTCCTGAGGGTCTTTAAATTGCTTAATATCAGGTAGGTGCCAAGCAACACCACGAGGAGGTAGTGATTGTCTAAGTGATGAGCCGTCTCTTTCTTGGGATGATCCACATGATCTCGTATCTTTCATTGTGTAGGTTCTACAGTCCATATCCTGCAGCAGTGTTCCCACCCCGTGTCAGGAAACACAGAGACACTCATCCCCGAGGGCTGGGAAAATGACTCAGTGAGGTAAGAAGCTTAAGACCATTTGCTCTACAAAACTAAGGACCTAAATTCAAATCCCCAGCACCAAGAAGCAGCATGCCTGTAACCTAGCATTGCAGAGTGGAGACAGGTGGATTCCAAAGATCACTGGCCAAAGAGCCTTGCTGAATTGGCTCCTGCCTATTCACGTGTGGACACGGACACATGCACCTGCGTATTCACATATGTGCAACAGCCCCACCTAAGAAATGTCCAACCCTTTTCATGATTGCCCTGAGATAAACCATCAGGAGAAAGAATGTCTTCAGTGCTACCTGCTAGCTTGGTCTTAATCCTCTAAGTGTCGGCTAGACATTGGGTTTGCTTGTCTGGCTGGTACCACTGTAGGACCCCATCTGCTCTGCTTCTTATCTATCCGTGTGTTATTTCCTTCTTCATTCCTATCCCACCTCCTTCCCCACCCCTTCTTTCTTCCCATTCCTTCCTTCCGAGTTCCACTAGAGATTCTCAGGGATACATTGGTTTTCAAATCAGGTTGATTTTATTTTCGCCAAGATCAAACTTCTGTGTACTAGGTATTCACTCTATACAGGTTGACCTTGCTTTGACGGCAGACTTTGGGACAGAATTCTAGGTGGTGTTGCCACTGAGAGGCTATTCGCTTTCCGGATCACTCGAAGACATGCTGGAATTCTCAAAGATGTGGTCTGGTCCCTTCTCCTTTGCACTCATGTCTTCCATGGGGAGGTGGTTTCGACCAGCCCGTGTGCTTCCCTTGGCTCTCTTTGATTTGTTAGGAGCGGTTGTCGTTTTGGCAGCAGCCTTCCTCTTCCGAATGCCTGGTTGGATCTTGTTGAGCTTCCTGGTAGTCCTTCGCACCTGGAAAGACCACAGAGTAAGGTGTCAGGGCATATGAGTCTTCGAAAAGGTGGACTCCATGAAGGAGAATGTAGGAGAAGGGCTATGGGTTGAGAAAGGGGTTGATGCCAGGCTAAAAAGGACTAGGAACAATAGGGAGGGAAAATCACTGGAGAAAGGAGGAAGCTTAGCTTGGGCCTTCTTACCTTCCCACTGCGTTTGCACTTAGAATGACCCCTGGTCTTTCCAGTAGTCTTGGTTTGGCACTGAGGCTTAATCTTGGCTCTCTTGAGTATGCTTCTGGAGGCAGATGGGTCATCCTCGGCGGTAGGATCCAGTGCTCTTTTGCTAGCTTTCACCATGCTGTAGGTTGGGGTGGTCTGGCCCAGAGCTGAGAGGTGCCTTCTTATGAGCTGGGCCAGAACAATGGAAGGCCACACCCCTGAGTCCTGATTGGTCAGCATGATCCTCCTCAGCTACTGGTGGATGAGCAGCTGCTTTGACATCACAAAGCACAACTGAGGAGGCTTTGCTGCCCCATGGGAGCAGGCACTGGGATGGAGACCTTGGTGGGGCTCAGAATCAGAGAGTGGCATCCTTAACCACGCTGGTTGGGAGAGTCGCAGTGAAGGCAATAGGGTCTGGGTCCAGATAGGAGGCTTTCCCTAACATCTCCAAGTGACGCACACCACCCTTTTTATATGAATATTTGCAGTGGTGATAGAACAGGAATCAGAGGGTTTTTTTCTGGGGAACTCTTCCTGAAGACCACTCCATGACCCCCATCTCAATAGGTCATTCTGTCATGTGTTTTCCTTTATTATTAGCAGATCGCTAGATTCAGGCATACTTCAACTTCCAAATTTACCTCACAGTCCTTCCAAAATCAATAGTGCAGTATCAGTGCATGTGCCAACCATCCCATGAGTCAAAACAAAGACCATCTTCATGAAAGACTATCTTCCTATCTGGTGAATCTGGCATTCAAAACTGACAATTTTGTTTCCATGGTATGTGGGCTCGTTTCAGGTTAACTTGACACAACGGAAAGTCACCTGAGAGGAGGGATGCTCCATTAAGACTATGTAGACAAGATCAGGCCGTGGACAAGCTTGTAGTTTATTTTCTCAAATACTTTATTTCCCAAATAGGTTATTTTACACAAATGAGGAGGGCCCAGCTCATTGTGGCTGGTACCAACCCAGGGCTGGTGGTTCTGGGTTTCATAAGGAAGCAGGCTGAGTCATCCAGGAGGAGCAGGCCAGTAAGCAGTATCTCTCTATGGCCTCTATATCAGCTCCTGCCTCCAGGTTCCTGCCTTGGGAGACTTCCTGTCCTCACTGCTTTTGAAGATGTACTGTTCCCTGGCTCGTCAAGTGAAATAAACCCTTTCCTCCTCACGTTGTTTAGTCATGGTGTTTATACACAGCAATAGTAACCCTGACTAAGACACATGGTTTTCCATTCATAGACAGGGGTAGGGATGGACTGGCCACTCTCAATCCTCCTGCCTCTACCTCTCCAGTGCCAGGTTTACAGGCCTGAGCTGTCACTCTTTGTTGGGCTCTGTGTGGGGATTGAACCAGGCTTTGGGTATGCTAAGCAAGCACGCTTCTAGCTCAACTACATCTGCATTCCTATACTTTTTATTTTGAATTGTCAATGATTTGCTGCCAACCATGTTTATTGTACTATGCTATAGAACATTAAAGGGTTTTCCTCCTATCTAGGCCCTTTATTGTACCCATTAGACTACTCCTATTTCTAATTCTCCAATGGTGTTGATTTTTTATTGAAATAGGTTTGTCCTTAAAAATACACAATCGTAATTGACATCTTTGGTGTTTTTGTTTGTTTGTTTGATTGTTTTTTTTTTTCATAAACAAGCCACTCTACCCAGGGCTCAGATGTTCTTTGCTTTGCTGGGTTATTATTCCTATCTTTTCTGCCTACTAACACAATAGAGCTCTTTTACCTGATTTCACATACACATACACACACACACACACACACACACACACACAGACACATACACACACACACACACTCACATACACACATACACAAACACACCTCAGCCTAGAGAAATGACCTGAGTTTGGTTTCTAATCCCCACATCAGGTGGCTCACGATCCCTAATAACTCTAGCTTTACACAACATTTCATTTTTAAGAAGTCTCCTAGAGAGCTTGAAAACACTGTTTAGACTGAGCACGACCTCTTTCAGAGCTTCTCTTTTAACTCATTTGGTTTCCAGTAAGGATTGTCTGTGAGCACAAGTCTGCTTTTCTATATGCGTTTTTCTTAGCATATTTTAAGTGGACAAGGTAATGGGTTTATTTATGATATCGATTCATATGCATATAATATACTTTGGTCATATTCACCCCCTTAATTAGATTTTCTCATCCCTACCTCTCCTTTTCCCTTTCACATCCCTAGTAGTCAGACTAAGTCTTGATGCTAAGGATGGAACATTTGAGGGAACCGTGACCTATGATCCCAGGGACCACTTAAAATGTGAGAAATCACCACACATAGCCTTGTGTTAGCATTGCCTCATGATGTGTTTTGTTAAAAACCAAAACGTGGGAGCAACAAATAGCTGGTGTAGACTGAAATTGCTGGCATCCAACTTTGCATACTTAAAACCAATTCATAAACACATATGTTTGGCAGCTTTCATTCTCATTATCTGTTTTGATTTTAAGATTTATAATTATTTTTTACAATTTATTACAGTTTATCACTTTGTATCCTGACTGTGTCTCCTCCCCTCTTCTCCTCCCAATCCCATCGCCCATCCTTCTTCTCCTGCTATGCCCCTCCCCTAGTCCACTGATACTGGAGGTCCTCTTCCCCTTCTATCTGACCCTAGCCTATGTGATCTCATGAGGGCTGGCTACATTGTCTTCCTCTGTGGCCTGGTAATGGTGCACCCCGCAGGGAGAGGTGATCAAAGAGCCTGCCACTGAGTTCATACAGAAATAGCCCCTATTCCCCTTACTGGGTACCTACTTGGAGAGAGAATCTGTGGGCTACACCTGAGCAGTGTTCAGATCCTCTTCAGGCATGGTCCTTGCTTGGGGTATTGGTCTCTACAAGCCCTCAGGGCCTAGTTTCTCTTTCTCTTTCTCTTTCTCTTTCTCTTTCTCTTTCTCTTTCTCTTTCTCTTTCTCTTTCTCTTTCTCTCTCTCTCTCTTTCTCTCTGTCTCTGTCTCTTTCTCTCTCTCTCTCTCTCTCTCTCTCTCTCTCTCTCTCTCTCTTTCTCTATCTATCTCTATCTCTCTCTAGTTCTCTTCTTGGAGCTACTGTCCCCTCCCAGTTTGGCATCTCTCCCTTCTTTTATAAAATTCTATGCCCTGTGTCCACGGTTTGGCTATGAGTCTCAGCCTCTGCTTTCATACCTCGAAAAATAGAGAGTCTTTCAGAGGCTCTCTATTGGAGGCTCCTGTCCTGTTCCCTGTCTTCTCCTCCTTCTGATATCTTTTGCATTTGCCCTTCTGAATGAGGACTGAGCATCTTCCCAGCGGTCTTCCTTGCTGTTTATCTTCTTTAGGACTATAGGTTTTAGTATGTTTATCCTATGTTTTATCTTTAATAAGCGTTTATGTAAGGGCATATACCATTTGTATCTTTGGCTTCTGGGTTTAGTCATTCAATGTGTTCTTTTCTAGTTCCATCTGTTTGCCTTCAAATTTCATGATTTAATATTTTTTTTAATTGCTGAGTAGTAGTCCATTGTGTTGATGTACCACAATGTCTCTCTCAGTTCTTTGGTTCAGGAACATCTAGGTTGTTTCTAGTTTCAGGCTATTATGAGTAAAATCTGTATGAACACCTAAATATTGGAGAAGTTCTATGTTTTATGTAAGTGATATGGTGAAATCAAACTATATCCTTTTAAAGATAGATATTCACTCTTATTCTTTTGGTGATATCTTCTTCGGCATCTCACACGTGAAAAAATGCTTCACACACTACATATTTTATAAGCATGCACATTTAGTTGTTTTCTCTTTTAACATGGCACAACTTTCGGGGATAAAAACTACGGTACAGGTATTTGGAAGCACTGGTACATCATTTTAAAATTCCCTATAGAGTGAAGGTTATATATTATTAACAGCACTGGCGGTGAACCAATCCTGCAGTCTATATCACCCCAAAGTCCAAAGTTTTGAAAGGAGTGGATTTCCAGTGTCATACTTGTGGCTTCTCCACACTATTCTCTTCAATGTGATGCTAGTAGTACATTATTTATTCAGTTACTTATACAGGTTCTCAGATATCCATCTGACCTGGAACTTGCTAGGTGGCCAAAAATGACTTTGAACCTTTGATCCTGATGCTCCTACTTTCCAAGTGCATTTCTGGGATTCTAGACATGCACCCAGGTTATGCAGCGTTGGGGTTAAAACCTCAGGTGTTGTGCCTGCTAAGCAAGGTATGTCTCCCAGCCTCTACTGATATGCTATACTAGGGTGATGTGTTTGGCCCTCCTGAGGGTCTTTAAATTGCTTAATATCGGGTAGGGCACAAGCAAGACCAAGAGGAGGTAGTTGTTGTCAAAGTGATGTGCAGTCTCTTTGTTGGGATGTTCCAGGTGACCTCCTATCTTTCATTGTGTAGGATATACAGTCCATGTCCTGCAGCAGTGTTCCCACCCCGTGTCAGGAAACACAGAGACACTCATCCCTGAGGGCTGGGAAAATGACTCAATGAGGTAAGAAGCTAAGACCATTTGCTCTACAAACCGAAGGACCTAAATTCCAATCCCCAGCACCAAGAAGCAGCATGCCTGTAACCTAGCATTGCGGAGTGGAGACAGGTGGATTCCAAAGATCGCTGGCCAATGAGCCTCGCTGAATTCCCTCCTGCCTATTCACAAGTGGACAGGGACACATGCACCTGCGTATTCACATATGTGCAACAGCCCCACCTAAGAAATGTCCAACCCTTTTCATGATTGCCCTGAGATAAAGCATCAGGAGAAAAATGTCTTCAGTGCTACCTGCTAGCTTGGTCTTAATCCTCTAAGTGTCTGCTAGACATTGGGTTTGCTTGTCTGGCTGGTACCCCTGTAGGACCACATCTGCTCTGCTTCTTGTCTACCCGTGTGTTGTTTCCTTATTCATTCCTATCCCACCTCCTTCCCCATCTCTTCTTTCTTCCCATTCCTTCCTTCCAAGTTCCACCAGAGATTCCCAGGGAAACACTTGTTTTCAAATCAGGTTGATTTTATTTTCGCCAAGATCAAACTTCTGTGTACTAGGTATTCACTCTATACAGGTTGACCTTGCTTTGAAGGCAGACTTTGGGACAGAATTCTAGGTGGTGTTGGCACTGTGAGGCTATTCGCTTTCCGGATCACTCGAAGACATGCTGGAATTCTCAAAGATGTGGTCTGGTCCATTCTCCTTTGCACTCATGTCTTCCATGGGGAGGTGGTTTCGACCAGCCCGTGTGCTTCCCTTGGCCCTCTTTGATTTGTTAGGAGCGGTTGTCGTTTTGGCAGCAGCCTTCCTCTTCCGAATGCGTGGTTGGATCTTGTTGAGCTTCCTGGTAGTCCTTCGCACCTGGAAAGACCACAGAATAAGGTGTCAGGGCATATGAGTCTTCGCAAAGGTGGGTCAATGAAGGGGAATGTAGGAGAAGGGCTATGGGTTGAGAAAGGGGTTGATGCCAGGCTAAGAAAGGGCTAGGAGCAATAGGGAGGGGAAATCATTGGAGAAAGGAGGAAGCTTGGCTTGGGCCTTCTTACCTTCCCACTGCGTTTGCACTTAGAATGACCCCTGGTCTTTCCAGTAGTCTCGGTTTGGCACCGAGGTAACTTAGACTTGGCTCTCTTGGGTATGCTTCTGGAGGCAGATGGGTCCTCCTCGGTGGTAGGATCCAGAGCTCTTTTGCTAGCTTTCACCATGCTGTAGGTTGGGGTGGTCTGGCCCAGAGCTGAGAGGTGCCTTCTTATGAGCTGAGCCAGAACAATGGAAGGCCACACCCCTGAGTCCTGATTGGTCAGCATGATCCTCCTCAGCTACTGGTGGCTGAGCAGCTGCTTTGACATCACAAAGCACAACTGAGGCGGCTTTGCTGCCCCATGGGAGCAGGCGCTGGGATGGAGACCTTGGTGTGGCTCAGAAACAGAAAGTGGTATCCTTAACCACGCAGGTTGGGAGAGTCGCAGTGAAGGCAATAGGGTCTGGGTCCAGATAGGAGGCTTTCCCTAACATCTCCAAGAGACTCACACCACCCTTTTTATATGAATATTTGCACTGGTGATAGAACAGGAGACAGAGGGTTTGTTCTGGGGAACTCTTCCTGAAAACCACTCCATGACCCCCATCTCAAATGGTCATTCTGTCATGTGTTTTCCTTACTTATTAGCAGATCGCTAGATTCGGGCATACTTCGACTTCAAAATTTACCTCACAGTCCTTCCAAAATCAATAGTGAAGTATCAGTGCATGTGCGAATCACCCCGTAAGTCAAAACAAAGACCATCTTCATGAATGACTATCTTCCTATCTGGTGAATCTGGCATTCAAAACTGACAGTTTTGGTTCCATGGTATGTGGGCTCCTTTCAGGTTAACTTGACACAAGGGAAAGTCACCTGAGAGGAGGGATGCTCCATTAAGACTATGTAGACAAGATCAGGCCGTGGACAAGCTTGTAGTTTATTTTCTCAAATACTTTATTTCCCAAATAGTTTATTTTACACAAATGAGGAGGGCCCAGCTCATTGTGGCTGGTACCAACCCAGGGCTGGTGGTTCTGGGTTTCATAAGGAAGCAGGCTGAGTCATCCAGGAGGCGCAGGCCAGTAAGCAGTATCTCTCTATGGACTCTATATCAGCTCCTGCCTCCAGGTTCCTGCCTTGGGTGAGTTCCTGTCCTCACTGCTTTGGATGATGAACTGTTCCATGGCTCTGTGAGTGTAATAATCCCTTTCCTCCTCAGGTTGCTTTACTCATGGTGTTTATACACAGCAATAGTAACCCTGACTAAGACACATGGTTTTCCATTCATAGACGGGTAGGGATGAACTGGCCACTCTCAATCCTCCTGCCTCTACCTCTCCAGTGCCAGGTTTACAGGCCTGAGCTGTCACTCTTTGTTGGGCTCTGTTTGGGGATTGAACCAGGCTTTGGGTATGCTAAGCAAGCACGCTTCTAGCTCAAGTACATCTGCATTCCTATACTTTTTATTTTGAATTGTCAATGATTTGCTGCCAACCATGTTTATTGTACTATGCTCTAGAACATTAAAGGGTTTTCCTCCTATCTAGGCCCTTTATTGTACCCATTAGACTACTCCTATTTCTAATTCTCCAATGGTGTTGATTTTTTATTGAAATAGGTTTGTCCCTAAAAATACACAATCGTAATTGAAATCTTTGGTTATTTTTGTTTGCTTGTTTGTTTGTTTGTTTGTTTTCATTAACAAGCCACTCTACCCAGGGCTCAGATGCCCTTTGCTTTTCTGGGTTATTATTCCTATCTTTTCTGCCTACTAACACAATAGAGCTCTTTTACCTGATTTCACATACACATACACACACACACTCACATACACACACACATACACACACACAGACAAACACACCTCAGGCTAGAGAAAGTACCTGAGTTTGGTTTCTAATCCCCACATCAGGTGGCTCACTATTCCCAATAACTCTAGCTTTACACCACATTATATTTTAAGAAGTCTCCTAGAGAGCTTGAAAACACTGTTTAGACTGAGCACGACCTCTTTCAGAGCCTCTCTTTTAACTGGTTTGGTTTCCAGTAAGGATTGTCTGTGAGCACAAGTCTGCTTTTCTATATACGTTTTTCTTAGCATATTTTAAGTGGACAAGGTAATGGGTTTATTTATGATATCGCTTCATATGCATATAATATACTTTGGTCCTATTCACCCCCTTAATTAGATTTTCTCATCCCTACTTCTCCTTTTCCCTTTCACATCCCTACTATTCAGACTAAGTCTTGATGCTAAGGATGGAACATTTGAGCGAACCCTGACCTACGATCCCAGGGACCACTTAAAATGTGAGAAATCACCACACATAGCCTTTTGTTAGCATTGCCTCATGATGTGTTTTCTTAAAAACCAAAACGTGGGAGCAACAAATAGCTGGTGTAGACTGAAATTGCTGGCATCCAACTTTGCATACTTAAAACCAATTCATAAACACATATGTTTGGCAGCTTTCATTCTCATTATCTGTTTTGATTTTAAGATTTTTTATTATTTTTTACAATTTATTACAGTTTATCACTTTGTATCCTGGCTGTGTCTCCTCCCCTCTTCTCCTCCCAATCCCATCGCCCATCCGTCTTCTCCTGCTATGCCCCTCCCCTAGTCCACTGATACTGGAGGTCCTCTTCCCCTTCTATCTGACCCTAGCCTATGTGGTCTCATCAGGGCTGGCTACATTGTCTTGCTCTGTGGCCTGGTGATGCTGCATCCCGCAGGGAGAAGTGATCAGAGAGCCTGCCACTGAGTTCATACAGAAACAGCCCCTATTCCCCTTACTGGGGACCTACTTGGAGAGAGAATCTGTGGGCTACTCCTGAGCAGTGTTCATATCCTCTTTGGGCATGGTCTTTCCTTGGGGTATTGGTCTCTACAAGACCTCAGGGACTAGTTTCTCTTTCTCTTTCTCTCTGTCTCTCTGTCTCTCTGTCTCTCTGTCTCTGTCTCTCTCTCTCTCTTTCTCTCTCTCTCTAGTTCTCTTCTTGGAGCTACTGTCCCCTCCCAGTTTTCCACCTCTCCCTTCTTTTATAAAATTCTATGCCCTGTGTCCACCGTTTGGCTATGAGTAACAGCCTCTGCTTTCATACCTCGAAAAATAGAGAGTCTTTCAGAGGCTCTTTATGGTAGGCTCCTGTCCTGTTCCCTGTCTTCTCCTCCTTCTGATATCTGTTGCATTTGCCCTTCTGAATGAGGACTGAGCATCTTCCCAGCGGTCTTCCTTGCTGTTTATCTTCTTTAGGACTATAGGTTTTAGTATGTTTATCCTATGTTTTATCTCTAATAAGCTTTTATGTAAGGGCATATACCATTTGTATCTTTGGCTTCTGGGTTTCGTCACTCAATGTGGTCTTTTCTAGTTCCATCTGTTTGCCTTCAAATTTAATGATTTAATAATGTTTTTAATTGCTGAGTAGTAGTCCATTGTGTTGATGTACCACAATGTCTCTATCAGTTCTTTGGTTCAGGAACATCTAGGTTGTTTCTAGTTTCAGGCTATTATGAGTAAAACCTATATGAACACCTAAATATTGGAGAAGTTCTATGTTCTGTAAGTGATTTGGTGAAATCGAACTATATCCTTTTAAAGGAAGATATTCACTCTCATTCTTTTGGTGATATCTTCTTCGGCATCTCACATGTGGAAAAATGCATCACACACTGCCTATTTTGTAAGCATGCACATTTAGTTGTTTTCTCTTTTAACATGGCACAACGTTCGGGGATAAAAACAAGGGTACAGGTATTTGGAAGCGCTGGTACATTATTTTAAAATTCCCTATAGAGTGAAGATCCTTGCTATATTACTAACAGCTCTGGCTGTACCAATCCTGCAGTCTCTATCACCCCAAAGTCCAAAGTTTTGAAAGGAGTGGATTTCCAGTGTCACACTTGTGGCTTCTCCACACTATTCTCTTCAATGTGGTGCTAGTAGTACATTATTCAGTTATTTATACAGGTTCTCAGATATCCATCTGGCCTGGAACTTGCTAGGTGGCCAAAAATGACTTTGAAACTTTGATCCTGATGCTCCTTCTTTCCAAGTGCATTTCTGGGATTCTAGACATGCACCCAGGTTATGCAGCACTGGGGTTGAAAGCTCAGGTGTTGAACCTGCTAAGCAAGCTATATCTCCCAGCCTCTAATGATATGCTATACTAGGGTGATGTGTTTGGCCCTCCTGAGGGTCTTTAAATTGCTTAATATCAGGTAGGTGCCAAGCAACACCACGAGGAGGTAGTGATTGTCTAAGTGATGAGCCGTCTCTTTCTTGGGATGATCCACATGATCTCGTATCTTTCATTGTGTAGGTTCTACAGTCCATATCCTGCAGCAGTGTTCCCACCCCCTGTCAGGAAACACAGAGACACTCATCCCCGAGGGCTGGGAAAATGACTCAGTGAGGTAAGAAGCTAAGACCATTTGCTCTACAAAACTAAGGACCTAAATTCAAATCCCCAGCACCAAGAAGCAGCATGCCTGTAACCTAGCATTGCAGAGTGGAGACAGGTGGATTCCAAAGATCACTGGCCAAAGAGCCTTGCTGAATTGGCTCCTGCCTATTCACGTGTGGACACGGACACATGCACCTGCGTATTCACATATGTGCAACAGCCCCACCTAAGAAATGTCCAACCCTTTTCATGATTGCCCTGAGATAAACCATCAGGAGAAAGAATGTCTTCAGTGCTACCTGCTAGCTTGGTCTTAATCCTCTAAGTGTCGGCTAGACATTGGGTTTGCTTGTCTGGCTGGTACCACTGTAGGACCCCATCTGCTCTGCTTCTTATCTATCCGTGTGTTATTTCCTTCTTCATTCCTATCCCACCTCCTTCCCCACCCCTTCTTTCTTCCCATTCCTTCCTTCCGAGTTCCACTAGAGATTCTCAGGGATACATTGGTTTTCAAATCAGGTTGATTTTATTTTCGCCAAGATCAAACTTCTGTGTACTAGGTATTCACTCTATACAGGTTGACCTTGCTTTGACGGCAGACTTTGGGACAGAATTCTAGGTGGTGTTGCCACTGAGAGGCTATTCGCTTTCCGGATCACTCGAAGACATGCTGGAATTCTCAAAGATGTGGTCTGGTCCCTTCTCCTTTGCACTCATGTCTTCCATGGGGAGGTGGTTTCGACCAGCCCGTGTGCTTCCCTTGGCTCTCTTTGATTTGTTAGGAGCGGTTGTCGTTTTGGCAGCAGCCTTCCTCTTCCGAATGCCTGGTTGGATCTTGTTGAGCTTCCTGGTAGTCCTTCGCACCTGGAAAGACCGCAGAGTAAGGTGTCAGGGCATATGAGTCTTCGAAAAGGTGGACTCCATGAAGGAGAATGTAGGAGAAGGGCTATGGGTTGAGAAAGGGGTTGATGCCAGGCTAAAAAGGACTAGGAACAATAGGGAGGGAAAATCACTGGAGAAAGGAGGAAGCTTAGCTTGGGCCTTCTTACCTTCCCACTGCGTTTGCACTTAGAATGACCCCTGGTCTTTCCAGTAGTCTTGGTTTGGCACTGAGGCTTAATCTTGGCTCTCTTGAGTATGCTTCTGGAGGCAGATGGGTCATCCTCGGCGGTAGGATCCAGTGCTCTTTTGCTAGCTTTCACCATGCTGTAGGTTGGGGTGGTCTGGCCCAGAGCTGAGAGGTGCCTTCTTATGAGCTGGGCCAGAACAATGGAAGGCCACACCCCTGAGTCCTGATTGGTCAGCATGATCCTCCTCAGCTACTGGTGGATGAGCAGCTGCTTTGACATCACAAAGCACAACTGAGGAGGCTTTGCTGCCCCATGGGAGCAGGCACTGGGATGGAGACCTTGGTGGGGCTCAGAATCAGAGAGTGGCATCCTTAACCACGCTGGTTGGGAGAGTCGCAGTGAAGGCAATAAGGTCTGGGTCCAGATAGGAGGCTTTCCCTAACATCTCCAAGTGACGCACACCACCCTTTTTATATGAATATTTGCAGTGGTGATAGAACAGGAATCAGAGGGTTTTTTTCTGGGGAACTCTTCCTGAAGACCACTCCATGACCCCCATCTCAATAGGTCATTCTGTCATGTGTTTTCCTTTATTATTAGCAGATCGCTAGATTCAGGCATACTTCAACTTCCAAATTTACCTCACAGTCCTTCCAAAATCAATAGTGCAGTATCAGTGCATGTGCCAACCATCCCATGAGTCAAAACAAAGACCATCTTCATGAAAGACTATCTTCCTATCTGGTGAATCTGGCATTCAAAACTGACAATTTTGTTTCCATGGTATGTGGGCTCGTTTCAGGTTAACTTGACACAACGGAAAGTCACCTGAGAGGAGGGATGCTCCATTAAGACTATGTAGACAAGATCAGGCCGTGGACAAGCTTGTAGTTTATTTTCTCAAATACTTTATTTCCCGAATAGGTTATTTTACACAAATGAGGAGGGCCCAGCTCATTGTGGCTGGTACCAACCCAGGGCTGGTGGTTCTGGGTTTCATAAGGAAGCAGGCTGAGTCATCCAGGAGGAGCAGGCCAGTAAGCAGTATCTCTCTATGGCCTCTATATCAGCTCCTGCCTCCAGGTTCCTGCCTTGGGTGACTTCCTGTCCTCACTGCTTTTGAAGATGTACTGTTCCCTGGCTCGTCAAGTGAAATAAACCCTTTCCTCCTCACGTTGTTTAGTCATGGTGTTTATACACAGCAATAGTAACCCTGACTAAGACACATGGTTTTCCATTCATAGACAGGGGTAGGGATGGACTGGCCACTCTCAATCCTCCTGCCTCTACCTCTCCAGTGCCAGGTTTACAGGCCTGAGCTGTCACTCTTTGTTGGGCTCTGTGTGGGGATTGAACCAGGCTTTGGGTATGCTAAGCAAGCACGCTTCTAGCTCAACTACATCTGCATTCCTATACTTTTTATTTTGAATTGTCAATGATTTGCTGCCAACCATGTTTATTGTACTATGCTATAGAACATTAAAGGGTTTTCCTCCTATCTAGGCCCTTTATTGTACCCATTAGACTACTCCTATTTCTAATTCTCCAATGGTGTTGATTTTTTATTGAAATAGGTTTGTCCTTAAAAATACACAATCGTAATTGACATCTTTGGTGTTTTTGTTTGTTTGTTTGATTGTTTTTTTTTTTTCATAAACAAGCCATTCTACCCAGGGCTCAGATGTTCTTTGCTTTGCTGGGTTATTATTCCTATGTCTTCTGCCTACTAACACAATAGAGCTCTTTTACCTGATTTCACATACACATACACACACACACACACACACACACACACACACACACATACACACACACACACACTCACATACACACATACACAAACACACCTCAGCCTAGAGAAATGACCTGAGTTTGGTTTCTAATCCCCACATCAGGTGGCTCACGATCCCTAATAACTCTAGCTTTACACAACATTTCATTTTTAAGAAGTCTCCTAGAGAGCTTGAAAACACTGTTTAGACTGAGCACGACCTCTTTCAGAGCCTCTCTTTTAACTCGTTTGGTTTCCAGTAAGGATTGTCTGTGAGCACAAGTCTGCTTTTCTATATGCGTTTTTCTTAGCATATTTTAAGTGGACAAGGTAATGGGTTTATTTGTGATATCGATTCATATGCATATAATATACTTTGGTCCTATTCACCCCCTTAATTAGATTTTCTCATCCCTACCTCTCCTTTTCCCTTTCACATCCCTAGTAGTCAGACTAAGTCTTGATGCTAAGGATGGAACACTTGAGGGAACCCTGACCTATGATCCCAGGGACCACTTAAAATGTGAGAAATCACCACACATAGCCTTGTGTTAGCATTGCCTCATGATGTGTTTTCTTAAAAACCAAAAGGTGGGAGCAACAAATAGCTGGTGTAGACTGAAATTGCTGGCATCCAACTTTGCATACTTAAAACCAATTCATGAACACGTATGTTTGCCAGCTTTCGTTCTCATTATCTGTTTTGATTTTAAGATTTATTATTATTTTTTACAATTTATTACAGTTTATCACTTTGTATCCTGGCTGTGTCTCCTCCCCTCTTCTCCTCCCAATCCCATCGCCCATCCTTCTTCTCCTGCTATGCCCCTCCCCTAGTCCACTGAAACTGGAGGTCCTCTTCCCCTTCTATCTGACCCTAGCCTATGTGGTCTCATCAGGGCTGGCTATGTTGTCTTCCTTTGTGGCCTGGTAATGGTGCACCCCCCGGGGAGAGGTGATCAGAGAGCCTGCCACTGAGTTCATACAGAAACAGCCCCTATTCCCCTTACTGGGGACCTACTTGGAGAGAGAATCTGTGGGCTACACCTGAGCAGTGTTCAGATCCTCTTCAGGCATGGTCCTTGCTTGGGGTATTGGTCTCTACAAGCCCTCAGAGACTAGTTTCTCTTTCTCTCTCTCTCTCTCTCTCTCTCTCTCTCTCTCTCTCTCTAGTTCTCTTCTTGGAGCTACTGTCCCCTCCCAGTTTTCCACCTCTCCCTTCTTTTATAAAATTCTATGCCCTGTGTCCACCGTTTGGCTGTGAGTCTCAGCCTCTGCTTTCATACCTCGAAAAATAGAGAGTCTTTCAGAGGCTCTCTATGGTAGGCTCCTGTCCTGTTCCCTGTCATCTCCTCCTTCTGATATCTGTTGCATTTGCCCTTCTGAATGAGGACTGAGCATCTTCCCAGTGCTCTTCCTTGCTGTTTATCTTCTTTAGGACTATAGGTTTTAGTATGTTTATCCTATGTTTTATCTCTAATAAGCTTTTATGTAAGGGCATATACCATTTGTATCTTTGTCTTCTGGGTTTCGTCACTCAATGTGGTCTTTTCTAGTTCCATCTGTTTGCCTGCAAATTTCATGATTTAATAATGTTTTTAATTGCTGAGTAGTAGTCCATTGTGTTGATGTACCACAATGTCTCTCTCAGTTCTTTGGTTCAGGAACATCTAGGTTGTTTCTAGTTTCAGGCTATTATGAGTAAAACCTATATGAACACCTAAATATTGGAGAAGTTCTATGTTTTGTAAGTGATTTGGTGAAATCGAACTATATCCTTTTAAAGGAAGATATTCACTCTTATTCTTTTGGTGATATCTTCTTCGGCATCTCACACGTGGAAAAATGCATTCCACACTTCATATTTTATAAGCATGCACATTTAGTTGTTTTCTCTTTTAACATGGCACAACGTTCGGGGATAAAAACAACAGTACAGGAATTTGGAAGCACTGGTACATCATTTTAAAATTCCCTATAGAGTGAAGATCCTTGCTATATTATTAACAGCTCTGGCGGTGAACCAATCCTGCAGTCTATATCACCCCAAGTCCAAAGTTTTGAAAGGAGTGGATTTCCAGTGTCACACTTGTGGCTTCTCCACACTATTCTCTTCAATGTGATGCTAGTAGTACATTATTTATTCAGTTACTTATACAGGTTCTCATATATCCATCTGGCCCTGACCTTGCTAGGTGGCCAAAAATGACTTTGAACCTTTGATCGTGATGCTCCTACTTTCCATGTGCATTTCTGGGATTCTAGACATGCACCCAGGTTATGCAGCGCTGAGGTTGAAAGCTCAGGTGTTGTGCCTGCTAAGCAAGCTATATCTCCCAGCCTCTACTGATATGCTATACTAGGGTGATGTGTTTGGCCCTCCTGAGGGTCTTTAAATTGTTTAATATCAGGTAGGGCACAAGCAACACCATGAGAAGGTAGTTGTTGTCTAAGTGATGTGCCGTCTCTTTGTTGGGATGATCCAGATGACCTCGTATCTTTCATTGTGTAGGTTCTACAGTCCATATCCTGCAGCAGTGTTCCCAACCCGTGTCAGGAACCACAGAGACACTCATCCCTGAGGGCTGGGAAAATGACTCAGTGAGGTAAGAAGCTAAGACCATTTGCTCTACAATCATAAGGACCTAAATTCAAATCCCCAGCACCAAGAAGCAGCATGCCTGTAACCTAGCTTTGCAGAGTGGAGACAGGTGGATTCCAAAGATCGCTGGCCAATGAGCCTCGCTGAATTGGCTCCTGCCTATTCACGCGTGGACAGGGACACATGCACCTGCGTATTCACATATGTGCAACAGCCCCACCTAAGAAATGTCCAACCCTTTTCATGCTTGGCCTGAGAGAAAGCATCAGGAGAAAGAATGTCTTCAGTGCTACCTGCTAGCTTGGTCTTAATCCTCTAAGTGTCTGCTAGACATTGGGTTTGCTTGTCTGGCTTGTACCCCTGTAGGACCCCATCTGCTCTGCTTCTGGTCTACCCGTGTGTTATTTCCTTCTTCATTCCTATCCCACCTCCTTCCACACCCCTTCTATCTTCCCATTCCTTCCTTCCTAGTTCCACCAGAGATTCTCAGGGACACATTTGTTTTCAAATCAGGTTGATTTTATTTTCGCCAAGATCAAACTTCTGTGTACTAGGTATTCACTCTATACAGGTTGACCTTGCTTTGACGGCAGACTTTGGGACAGAATTCTAGGTGGTGTTGCCACTGTGAGGCTATTCGCTTTCCGGATCACTCGAAGACATGCTGGAATTCTCAAAGACGTGGTCTGGTCCCTTCTCCTTTGCACTCATGTCTTCCATGGAGAGGTGGTTTCGACCAGCCCGTGCGCTTGCCTTGGCCCTCTTTGATTTGTTAGGAGCGGTTGTCGTTTTGGCAGCAGCCTTCCTCTTCCGAATGCTTGGTTGGATCTTGTTGAGCTTCCTGGTAATCCTTCCAACCTGGAAAGACAACAGAGTAAGGTGTCAGGGCATATGAGTCTTTGAAAAGGTAGACTCCATGAAGGGGAATGTAGGAGAGGGGCTATGGGTTGAGAAAGGGGTTGATGCCAGGCTAAGAAAGGGCTAGGAGCAATAGGGAGGGGAAATCACTGGAGAAAGGAGGAAGCTTGGCTTGGGCCTTCTTACCTTCCCACTGCGTTTGCACTTAGAATGACCCCTGGTCTTTCCACTAGTCTCGGTTTGGCACCGAGGCTTAGTCTTGGCTCTCTTGGGTATGCTTCTGGAGCTAGATGGGTCATCCTCGGTGGTGGGATCCAGTGCTCTTTTGCTAGCTTTCACCATGCTGTAGGTTGCGGTGGTCTGGCCCAGAGCTGAGAAGTGCCTTCTTATGAGCTGGCCCAGAACAATGGATGGCCACACCCCTGCGTCCTGATTGGTCAGCATGCTCCTCCTCAGCTACTGGTGGCTGAGCAGCTGATTTGACATCATAAAGCACAACTGAGGAGGCTTTGCTGCCCCATGGGAGCAGGCCCTGGGATGGAGATCTTGGTGGGGCTCAGAAACAGAAAGTGGCATCCTTAAACACACTGGTTGGGAGAGTCGCAGTGAAGGCAATAGGGTCTGGGTCCAGATAGGAGGCTTTCCCTAACATCTCCAAGAGACTCACACCACCCCTTTTTATATGAATATTTGTAGTGGTGATAGAACAGGAGACAGAGGGTTTGCTCTGGGGAACTCTTCCTGAAAACCACTCCATGACCCCCATCTCAATAGGTCATTCTGTCATGTGTTTTCCTTACTTATTAACAGATTGCTAGATTCGGGCATACTTCAACTTTCAAATTGACCTCACAGTCCTTCCAAAATCAATAGTGAAGTATCAGTGCATATGCGAATCACCCCATAAGTCAAAACAAAGACCATCTTCATGAATGACTATCTTCGTATCTGGTGAATCTGGCATTCAAAACTGTCAATTTTGGTTCCATGGTATGTGGGCTCGTTCCAGGTTAATTGACACAAGGGAAAGTCACCTGAGAGCAGGAAAGCTCCATTAAGACTGTGTAGACAAGATCAGGCCGTGGACAAGCTTGTAGTTTATTTTCTTAAATATATTATTTCTCAAATAGTTTATTTTACACAAATGGGGAGAGCCCAGCTCATTGTAGTTGGTATCAACCCAGGGCTGGTGGTTCTGGGTTTCATAAGGAAGCAGGCTGAGTCATCCAGGAGGAGCAGGCCGGTAAACAGTATCTCTCTATGGCCTCTATATCAGCTCCTGCCTCCAGGTTCCTGCCCTGGGTGAGTTCCTGTCCTCACTGCTTTGGATGATGAACTGTTCCATGGCTCTGTGAGTGAAATAATCCCTTTCCTCCTCAGGTTGTTTAGTCATGGTGTTTATACACAGCAATAGTAACCCTGACTAAGACACATGGTTTTCCTTTCATAGAGGGGGTAGGGATGAACTGGCCACTCTCAATCCTCCTGCCTCTACCTCTCCAGTGCCAGGTTTACAGGCCTGAGCTGTCACTCTTTGTTGGGCTCTGTTTGGGGATTGAACCAGGCTTTGGATATGCTAAGCAAGCACTCTTCTAGCTCAACTACATCTGCATTCCTATACTTTTATTTTGAATTGTCAATGATTTGCTGCCAACCATGTTTATTATACTATGCTATAGAACATTAAAGGGTTTTCCTCCTACCTAGGCCCTTTATTGTACCCATTAGACTACTCCTATTTATAATTCTCCAATGGTATTGATTTTTTATTGAAATAGGTTTGTCCCTAAAAATACACAATCGTAATTGAAATCTTTGGTTATTTTTGTGTGTTTGTTTGTTTGTTTTCATAAACAAGCCACTCTACCCAGGGCTCAGATGCCCTTTGCTTTGCTGGGTTATTATTCCTATCTTTTCTGCCTACTAACACAATAGAGCTCTTTTACCTGATTTCACATACACATACACACACACACACACACACACACACACATACACACACACACACACACACACACACACACACATACACACACCCCTCAGGCTAGAGAAAGGACCTGAGATTGGTTTCTAATCCCCACACCAGGTGGCTCACTATCCCCAATAACTCTAGCTTTACACCACATTATATTTTTAAGAATTCTCCTTGAGAGCTTGAAAACACTGTTTAGACTGAGCACGACCTCTTTCAGAGCCTCTCTTTTAACTCGTTTGGTTTCCAGTAAGGATTGTCTGTGAGCACAAGTCTGCTTTTCTATATACGTTTTTCTTAGCATTTTTTAAGTGGACAAGGTAATGGGTTTATTTATGATATCGATTCATATGCATATAATATACTTTGGTCCTATTCACCCCCTTAATTAGATTTTCTCATCCCTACTTCTCCTTTTCCCTTTCACATCCCTAGTAGTCAGACTAAGTCTTGATGCTAAGGATGGAACATTTGAGGGAACCCTGACCTATGATCCCAGGGACCACTTAAAATGTGAGAAATCACCACACATAGCCTTGTGTTAGCATTGCCTCATGATGTGTTTTGTTAAAAACCAAAAGGTGGGAGCAACAAATAGCTGGTGTAGACTGAAATTGCTGGCATCCAACTTTGCATACTTAAAACCAATTCATAAACACATATGTTTGGCAGCTTTCATTCTCATTATCTGTTTTGATTTTAAGATTTATTATTATTTTTTACAATTTATTACAGTTTATCACTTTGTATCCTGGCTGTGTCTCCTCCCCTCTTCTCCTCCCAATCCCATCGCCCATCCTTCTACTCCTGCTATGCCCCTCCCCTAGTCCACTGATACTGGAGGTCCTCTTCCCCTTCTATCTGACCCTAGCCTATGTGGTCTCATCAGGGCTGGCTACATTGTCTTGCTCTGTGGCCTGGTGATGCTGCATCCCGCAGGGAGAAGTGATCAGAGAGCCTGCCACTGAGTTCATACAGAAACAGCCCCTATTCCCCTTACTGGGGACCTACTTGGAGAGAGAATCTGTGGGCTACTCCTGAGCAGTGTTCAGATCCTCTTCAGGCATGGTCCTTGCTTGGGGTATTGGTCTCTACAAGCCCTCAGGGCCTAGTTTCTCTTTCTCTCTCTCTCTCTCTCTCTCTCTCTCTGTCTCTCTCTCTCTAGTTCTCTTCTTGGAGCTACTGTCCCCTCCCAGTTTTCCACCTCTCCCTTCTTTTATAAAATTCTATGCCCTGTGTCCACTGTTTGGCTATGAGTCTCAGCCTCTGCTTTCATACCTCGAAAAATAGAGAGTCTTTCAGAGGCTCTCTATGGTAGGCTCCTGTCCTGTTCCCTGTCTTCTCCTCCTTCTGATACCTGTTGCGTTTGCCCTTCTGAATGAGGACTGAGCATCTTCGCAGCAGTCTTCCTTGCTGTTTATCTTCTTTAGGAGCATACGTTTTAGTATGTTTATCCTATGTTTTATCTCTAATAAGCTTTTATGTAAGGGCATATACCATTTGTATCTTTGGCTTCTGGGTTTCTTTGTCACTCAGTGTGGTCTTTTCTAGTTCCATCTGTTTGCCTTCAAATTTCATGATTTAATAATGTTTTTAATTGCTGAGTAGTAGTCCATTGTGTTGATGTACCACAATGTCTCTCTCAGTTCTTTGGTTCAGGAACATCTAGGTTGTTTCTAGTTTCAGGCTATTATGAGTAAAACCTATACGAACACCTAAATATTGGAGAAGTTCTGTTTTATGTCAGTGATTTGGTGAAATTGAACTATATCCTTTGGAAGGAAGATATTCACTCTTATTCTTTTGGTGATATCTTCTTCGGCATCTCACATGTGGAAAAATGCATCACACACTGCCTATTTTGTAAGCATGCACATTTAGTTGTTTTCTCTTTTAACATGGCACAACGTTCGGGGATAAAAACAAGGGTACAGGTATTTGGAAGCACTGGTACATTATTTTAAAATTCCCTATAGAGTGAAGATCCTTGCTATATTACTAACAGCTCTGGCGCTGTACCAATCCTGCAGTCTCTATCACCCCAAAGTCCAAAGTTTTGAAAGGAGTGAATTTCCAGTGTCACACTTGTGGCTTCTGCACACTATGCTCTTCAATGTGGTGCTAGTAGTACATTATTTATTCAGTTATTTATACAGGTTCTCAGATATCCATCTGGCCTGGAACTTGCTAGGTGGCCAAAAATGACTTTGAACCTTTGATCCTGATGCTCCTACTTTCCATGTGCATTTCTGGGATTCTAGACATGCACCCAGGTTTTGCAGCGCTGAGGTTGAAAGCTCAGGTGTTGAACCTGCTAAGCAAGCTATATCTCCCAGCCTCTACTGATATGCTATACTAGGGTGATGTGTTTGGCCCTCCTGAGGGTCTTTAAATTGCTTAATATCGGGTAGGGCACAAGCAACACCACAAGGAGGTAGTTGTTGTCTAAGTGATGTGCTGTCTCTTTGTTAGGATGATCCAGATGACCTCGTATCTTTCATTGTGTAGGTTCTACAGTCCATATCCTGCAGCAGTGTTCCCACCCTCTGTCAGGAAACACAGAGACACTCATACCTGAGGGCTGGGAATATGATTCAGTGAGTTAAGAATCTAAGACCATTTGCTCTACAAACCTAAGGACCTAAATTCAAATCCCCAGCACCAAGAAGCAGCATGCCTGTAACCTAGCATTGCAGAGTGGAGACAGGTGGATTCCAAAGATCGCTGGCCAATAAGCCTAGCTGAATTGGCTCCTGCCTATTCATGTGTGGACACGGACACATGCACCTGCGTATTCACATATGTGCAACAGCCCCACCTAAGAAATGTCCAACCCTTTTCATTCTTGGCCTGAGATAAAGCATCAGGAGAAAGAATGTCTTCAGTGCTACCTGCTAGCTTGGTCTTAATCCTCTAAGTGAATGCTAGACATTGGGTTATCTTGTCTGGCTGGTACCCCTGTAGGACCCAATCTGCTCTGCTTCTTGTCTACCCGTGTGTTATTTCCTTCTTCATTCCTATCCCACCTCCTTCCCCACTCCTTCTTTCTTCCCATTCCTTCCTTCCGAGTTCCACCAGAGATTCTCAGGGATACATTGGTTTTCAAATCAGGTTGATTTTATTTTCGCCAAGATCAAACTTCTGTGTACTAGGTATTCACTCTAAACAGGTTGACCTTGCTTTGACTGCAGACTTTGGGACAGAATTCTAGGTGGTGGTGGCATTGTGAGGCTATTCGCTTTCTGGATCACTCGAAGACATGCTGGAAATCTCAAAGATGTGGTCTGGTTCCTTCTCCTTTGCACTCATGTCTTCCATGAGGAGGTGGTTTTGACCAACCCGTGCGCTTCCCTTGGCCCTCTGTGATTTGTTAGGAGCGGTTGTCGTTTTGGCAGCAGCCTTTCTCTTCCGAATGCGTGGTTGGATCTTGTTGAGCTTCCTGGTAGTCCTTCGCACCTGGAAAGACCACAGAGTAAGGTGTCAGGGCATATGAGTCTTCGAAAAGGTGGACTCCATGAAGGGGAATGTAGGAGAAGGGCTATGGGTTGAGAAAGGGGTTGATGCCAGGCTAAGAAAGGGCTAGGAGCAATAGGGAGGGGAAATCACTGGAGAAAGGAGGAAGCTTGGCTTGGGCCTTCTTACCTTCCCACTGCGTTTGCACTTAGAATGACCCCTGGTCTTTCCAGTAGTCTCGGTTTGGCACAGAGGCTTAGTCTTGGCTCTCTTGGGTATGCTTCTGGAGGCAGATGGGTCATCCTCGGCGGTAGGATCCAGTGCTCTTTTGCTAGCTTTCACCATGCTGTAGGTTGTGGTGGTCTGGCCCTGAGCTGAGTGGTGCCTTCTTATGAGCTGGGCCAGAACAATGGAAGGCCACACCCCTGCGTCCTGATTGGTCAGCATGCTCCTCCTCAGCTACTGGTGGCTGAGCAGCTGCTTTGACATCACAAAGCACAACTGAGGAGGCTTTGCTGCCCCATGGGAGCAGGCCCTGGGATGGAGACCTTGGTGGGGCTCAGAAACACAAAGTGGCATCCTTTACCACTCTGGTTGGGAGAGTGGCAATGAAGGCAATAGGGTCTGGGTCCAGATAGGAGGCTTTCCCTAACATCTCCAAGAGACTCACACCACCCCTTTTTATATGAATATTTGCAGTGGTGATAGAACAGGAGACAGAGGGTTTGTTCTGAGGAACTCTTCCTGAAAACCACTCCATGACCCCCATCTCAATAGGTCATTCTGTCATGTGTTTTCCTTACTTATTAGCAGATCGCTAGATTCGGGCATACTTCGACTTCCAAATTGACCTCACAGTCCTTCCAAAATCAATAGTGAAGTATCAGTGCATGTGCGAATCACCCCATAAGTCAAAACAAAGACCATCTTCATGAATGACTATCTTCCTATCTGGTGAATCTGGCATTCAAAACTGACAATTTTGGTTCCATGGTATGTGGGCTCGTTTCAGGTTAACTTGACACAAGGGAAAGTCACCTTAGAGGAGGGAAGCTCCATTAAGACTATGTAGATGAGATCACGCTGTGGACAAGCTTGTAGTTTATTTTCTCAAATATTTTATTTCTCAAATAGTTTATTTTACACAAATGGGGAGGGCCCAGCTCATTGTGGCTGGTACCATCCCAGGGCTGGTGGTTCTGGGTTTCATTAGAAAGCAGGCTGAGTCATCCAGGAGGAGCAGGCCAGTAATAAGTATCTCTCCATGGCCTCTATATCAGCTCTTGCCTCCAGGTTCTGGCCCTGTGTGAGTTCCTGTCCTCACTGCTTTGGATGATGAACTGTTCCATGGCTCTGTGAGTGAAATAAACCCTTTCCTCCTCAGGTTGCTTTAGTCATGGTGTTTATACACAGCAATAGTAACCCTGACTAAGACACATGGTTTTCCATTCATAGACAGGGGTAGGGATGAACTGGCCACCACTCTCAATCCTCCTGCCTCTACCTCTCCAGAGTCAGGATTACAGGACTGAGCTGTCACTCTTTGTTTGGCTGTGTGTGGGGACTGAACCAGGCTTTCTTTGGGTATGCTAAACAAGCACTCTTCTAGCTCAACTACATCTGCATTCCTATACTTTTTATTTTGAGTTGTCAAGGGTTTGCTGCCAACCATGTTTATTTTACTGTGCTATAGAACATTAAAGTATTTTCCTCCTATCTTGGCCCATTACTGTACCCATTAGATCGTTTCTATTTTCCTTCTCCAGTGCTATCAATTTTCTCTTAAAATGCAACACTTGTACTTCAAAATTCCCAGTCACAATCAACATCTTTGTAAGTATTTTTAACAGTAACATGCCACTGTACCAAGGGCCTCAGATGCTCTTTGCATTGTATTATATACATTTCCTATTTATTTCAATGTACAACTGGTATTTGAGACTAAAAATACAAAATTGTTCACATTAGCCCACATGAATTATGTGTGTGTGTGTGTGTGTGTGTGTGTGTGTGTGTGTGATTCATTAAGGAAAGTATAGAACACTAATTAAATAGGCTGAAGTAACTTAAATTTAAAAAATAGTCTAAGTTTTTGTTCTGCCCAGCTTTACCTATATATTTAAACCAAAGCTAATAGTCACCCCTAGTAAATGTTTTAAACAGTGTATGTTATTATTTTCTGTCAATATTGTGATAATATGACCCATATTTATCACACTGCACAAAGTTAAAGTCCATGTGGATCAAAGACCTCAACATAAAATCAGACACACTAAATCTGTTAGAAGAAAAATTGGGGAAGAGCCTTGACCTCATTGTCACAGGAAACAACTTCCTGAACAGAGCACCAACATCACAGGCTCTAAGGACAACAGTTAATAAATGGGACCTCATGAAACTGAAAAGCTGTTGTAAAGCAAAGATCTTACGCTGTCATCAGAACAAAATGAGAGCCGACAGACTGGGAAAAGATCTTCATCAACCGTACATCTGACAAAGGGTTAATATCTAGAATATTTAAGAAACTGAGGAAGTTAAGCACCAACAAACCAAGTAATCTAATTTAAAAATGGGGTACAGATAAAAACAGTATTCTCAACAAAGGAATATGTAATGGCAGAGAAACAAAGAAATGCTCAGCATCCTTAGTCATTCAGGAAATGCAAATCAAAACGACCCTGAGATTTTACCTTACACCCATCAGAATGGCTAAGATGAAGTACACAAGGGATGATGCATGCTGGAGAGGATGTAGAGAAAGAGGAACCTTCCTCAATTGTTGGTGGGAAAGTAACCTTGTAGAACCAGTTTGGAAATCAATCTGTCATTTCCTCTGAAAATTAAGAATAATTCTGCCTCATGATCCAGCTATACCACTCCTAGGCATATACCCAAAAGATGCCCTACTATTAAATAAGGACATTTGCTCAACCATGTTCATAGAAGTTCTATTCGTAATAGCCAGAACCTGGAAAAAACCTAGATGTCCCTCGACAAAGGAATGGATACAGAAAGTGTGGTACATTTACACAATGGAATGCTACTCAGCAATTAAAAGCAAGGAAATCACGAAATTTGCAGGCAAATGGTGGGAACAAGAAAAGATCATCCTAAGTGAGGTAACCCAGAAGCAGAAAGAAACAAATGATGTATACTCACTTATAAGTGGATATTAGCCACATAATATAGGATAAACACACTAAAATCTGTATACCTAAGGAAGCCAAGCAAGAAGGAGGACCCTGGGTAAAATGATCAATCCTCACTCAGAAAGACAAAAGAGATGGACATTGGAAAAAGGAGAAAACAGGAAACAGGACAGGAACCTTCCACAGAGGACCTCTTTAAGACTCTACCCAACAGGTATTGAAGGAGATAGTGAGACACATAGCCAAACTTTGGGTAGAATGCCAGAATCCTTGTGGAAGAAGAAGGAGATAGAAAGACCTGGAAGGGACAGGAACTCCACAAGGAGAGCAACAGAGCCCAGGGGGCCTGCAGAGACTGATACTCCAACTAAGGACCATGCATTGAGAAGACCTAGTACCCCTGTTCAAAGGAAGCTCATTGGCTTCTCATTTTCCAAGTGGGTTCCCTAGTAAAGGGTACAGGGGCTGTCTCTGACCTGAACTCAGTGGCAGGCATTCTGATTACCTTCCCCTTGGGGTTCAGCCTTGCCCAGCTACAGAGGAAGATGATGCAGCCAGCCTTGATGAGTCCTGATAAGCTAGTGTCAGATAGAACATGAGGAGGTCCTCCCCTATCAGGGGATTAGGGAAAGGTCATAGAGGGAGAAGAGGGAGGGTGGATAGGACTGGGGGGAGACAAGAAAGTGGGCTGCAGTGGGAATACAAAGTGATTAAATTATAATAAATAAATATATAAATTAATTAAATTAAAAATAAAGGATTAAACTTGAATTTAAACTACAGACTTAGTTAATCAATAATCTATTGATTTTAACAAAATTTCTCCATTATTTGGAAGTTAATCATAGGAAACTTCAGGGGAAAAATAGTAAATAGGGAATTCTGTATGCTATCTCAGTTTTCCTGCAAATATAGAAGTATTCTATAAAACAAAGTTTAAATAAAAACTTTAAAAAGAGAAAAAAAAACAAAGTTTAAAAAAGTTACCTCTTTTATAGATGGATCCATATAGATTTATAGATCTAGAACTGAGGCAATAAGTTGAAACCTCATAGACTACCCCATCAAATATACTATCAAGAAAGGGAATAACCAGTGTTTCTATATCAGGTCAGACAATTAGTGGAGCATTGCAGTCAGCTTATGCAGACTCTTGGTCTAATAAATAGTATCCAGAGTAGTTAGAAGCCAAAAACTACTATCCTGTTAGAGAATTTGTGGAAACTCACACATTTATCTTGGAAAAAACGAATGTCAAGGCATATAATGGTTGTCTTCAAATAGAAACATTGTCCCTTGAATATAATAAACCAATAAATATATATTTATTAATATATCAAAACATTGACAGCACAAGGGCTTACATTTCCTTAAATATTTGAGTGTGTGTTTGTGTATGTGTGCATGTGTGTGTATTGTAAATTTAGGCAAATATAAAATAATATGGTTCCTTGGAAGTTTCAGTGACTCAAACCCAACATTTAAAATTTCATTATTTGGTCATGGTCTTCTCTAACTCTGTTTTTGGTTCATACTCTGTTCTTCTACCTTCTGCTCTAGTCTCAAGTGTCCTCTTCCATCTCTGATTATGTGAATTCTATTTTAATTTAACATTTATCTAGAGTCTAGTCTTCCTGACATGACCTAAATCATTTTAATAAATTCCTATAAAAATACTACACTATTATAACTCTATTACCACTTACTAGTGATAACACTAGCATCCCATTAAGTAGAAATGAGGCCTTTCCAGAAAGTTCTATGAAAAAGAAAACCAATAAACCAGTATGCTACTCCAGTACCTCTTGTTTGATGTGCCTTTACTTTGATAGTAATGTCTAAAAATTACCACATATATTAAGATGGGGTAAATATTGATTTTTAAGAACAGAAAAGAAAATATCTTGATTAAGAATTTATTTTCAGAATACTCCCAAAAAATATTTGATCATGTAAATTGGGATCAAGGGATGGATAGTAGCACATTCCTTTAATCCATGCTTGGGAGGCAGATCTCCATGAGCTCAAGGCCACCTTGGCCTACATAGTGAGTTATAAAACAGAGAGCACCATATAGTGAGACCCTGTTTTGAAAAAAGCAGAAACTAACTAGCTAAATGAATGAATGAATACATACATACATTTACACATACACAAAATTAGTTTGTGTTCTGGATCAAATATCAGATATGCTGCTTGTTATAGAAAATATAATGTCTCTGAGTCTTTTCTGTCACAAAATAAGGATAATTAAGAATTTGAGTCACAGGCAGGCATTGTGGCATATTCCCTTAATCCCAGTACTTGAGGAGGCAGAGGCAGACAGATCTCTGAATTTGAGGCCAGCCTGGTCTACAAAGTGAGTCCAGGACAGACAAAGCTTCACAGAGAGACTCTGTCTCAAAAAAACAAACAAACAAACAAAAAAACAAATTTTGGATCACCAAGTTGTTGCAAAGACTCATAAAAATTGAACAAAAAATAAATTAAAAATTTAAACAAGGTAACAGAAGATAGTTTAACATATAGTAAAGCTCAAAAACAGTGGTGTTCTCATTGTCATCAATAAGATTCAGAGGATTCCTCATCCTGCTTAAAAACTACTGCAGCTTTTTGAAGATGAGAAGGTTCTATTAACACATAAACATGAATGAACCTCCAGAATCATACTTCCCTCTGTGGTCTCAAATAGGTTTGAAAAGCTAATTTTAAATCTATTCTTTAGAATTCCCAAAAGGGCTTAGCTCATCTACAGGGGAGAAATCCTGCATACAGAATAATAGATGAGGGCTAGAGAGATGGCTCAGCAGGTAAGAGCACTGTATGTTCTTCCAGAGGTCCTGAGTTCAATTTCCAGCATCCACATGGCAGCTCACAACAATCTACAATAGAATCTGATGCTCCCTTCTGGCATGCAGGCACACATGGAGATAGAACACTCATACATAAAATTAAAAAATAAAATCTTTTAAAAAGAATACTAGATGATACTAATAATGTACTTTCTATTATACTAATTATTACTATTAATTATTAGTGATAATTATTATTAATAATTCTGATTTCTATTATTAACATACATAGTGTCAAATATGTTAATATAAAATTCCAAGGAAATCAGGTATATGCAAGGTAACCATAACTTGTTGAATTGTCGAATCTGAATTGTTTCTTATATTGTATGCTTTTAATACAAATAAATCAAATATGAATTTTATCATTAAATATACCATTTCTTCTTTAGTATGATATGATTTTACCTCTGACTAAATGCAATGGTATCCATGACTGCATTTACATTTAATTCAATGAATGATCAGTAAGCATAAGTTAGATTCAAGGCAATGGCCTAGACCATCAGATTTCAAACTGTGGGTCATGACTCCATTTTGCAAACCTAATCTCCAAAAATATTTACATTCCAATTCATAAACATAACAAAATTACAGTTAAATTAGCAATGAAAATAATTACATGATTAGGAATCATTACAGCATGAGGAATTGTATTAAAATATTGCAACATTGAGAAGATTGAGAACCACTGCTCTAGACTGGGGCATTTAATTATGAATAGATTAATTTCTCTTTAAATCTGTATCCTCTTATAGGAAATTAAACGATATTCAAATATCCATAAAATGGTATATAGATTGTTATATTAGTCATCACTTTGTGTTATTATAATCAAATACCTTGGAGAAGCCTCCATTTTGGTGAGAATCTCATGGAAAATCTTAAATGGCAATTGCAAGAACACATGTTGGAGCACGCAGTCACACCTTGAAGAGAAGGTGAGAGAAAAAGGACAGGTGAGACACACTTGCTCCTTTTATAATAATGCCTTACTTAGGTCAAAGGGATTCTTAGGTTAAATGTCTCATCCCCCAGGGACATGAGTATCTTCTAGTGGGTCCCATCACCCACAGGTTTCACCAACTCCCAACACAACCCTCGGGATCATGCATGTTAGCACAACTGACCCCCAGGGGACATAAACCATATTCAGACTATAGTAGGTATGACAAAGAGCAAGCTAACAGAATTCAAACAAAGAGTAAACTGCTTCCAGATGAAAGAACAGAACAAAGCTGCAGGAGAATCTGAAGTGACTCTGAATCACCAGAGAAGCAGCAGAATCTGTAAGAAATTTTCCCAAATAAACTACATCACACAATGTGTTCACCTCTTCAAACCTGAGTCTATTAAAATACTGATATGTGTAACTAATATAAAGGTTGTAATTAACGCTAACAAATGTTTTTGCTAAATGTAAGTAGGACACTAATTATGAATTATGTTACAGATTCAATAATTCAAAGACTTTGGCACAAATTAGTAAATAATTAGTTTGCAAAAATTTATAATAGATCCTTGATAACAGCAGACATATTTTGAATCAAAAAGCACACATACCTTGACTTCTTTGCACTTACTTAAAATCTAGGAAGAGATACTGTTTTCCTGCCATCTTACTTCTCTGTCTTTTAGAATTTTACCACATACAGCTCCAACCAAACAATGAATCATGCATTGTAAAGATAAGGTATGGAAAATATATCTAACCCTAGTCATGTTACAATTTAAGAATACCGACAAATAATCATTTGTACAGAAGAATGGCCAGAACAGTGGGGGGACTAAAAATTAGATTCTTATAAATGAATGGCATAAAAGTACATGGAAAAAACACAAGGAGAAGGCAAAGAGTGGGATATTTCTAAAAATGTAACAAACTATGTTTTATTCTGGAGATGGGTGGCACACAGTTTTTATTTATATGATTAAAACGCAAACATTTGCAAATGATTTACTTCAATATAAGATATAATTGGGTCATTTAACCATGTTACCAGTCTCAGCTGTACTGAGACTCTCAAATGTGTGTGCATTCTCTCTCTCTCTCTCTCTCTCTCTCTCTCTCTCTCTCTCTCTCTCTCTCTCTGTTTCTCATCTTTCCATGCCTGCCTTCTCCCTTTCTATTACTTTTTCCAATTATCTAAAAATGTAGTCATATTATAGCCTATATCAATCCATAGTATCGTGTGTTTGTCAGATAGTCTCTAAGATTGGAAGACTAAAAGAAGACAACCAGCACATTCAGGATGATATCTACTCCTTTAAGAAGTATTCAAGAAAGATATGTGTATATTTGAGCTTGATTAAACAAATGAAACTGAATTATTTTATCCTAGAAACAATCTTCTTAGAAAATCTTAAGGCCCCCCATAGTTAAAGTATCCCATAAATCTACAAGGCTGTCTGGCAGGTTGTAAAAAGTGTCACCATATTCTGAATAGAGAATTATAAATTAATTTCTAATACTTCTTAATATATGAAAATATCTGAAATATATTATAGTCTTGAATTACAAATGAAATGTTTCTGAAGGACAAACAATACAGGAATATTTCCTTTATTTTTCATTAATTGTATTTATTTTTTTTAATCAGTTACATTTTATTAACTCTGTATCCCAGCCATGTCCCGATCCCTCATTCCCTCCCAGCCCCTCCCTCCCTCCCTCCCTCATCTCCACCGTGCCCCTTTCCAAGTCCACTGATAGGGGGGACCTCCTCCCCATTCATCTGATCCTGTTTTATCAGGTATCTTCAGGACTGGCTACAAAGCCCTCCTCTGTGGCCTAACAGGACTGCTCCTCCCTTCGGGGGTGGGGAGACCAAAGAGCCAGTCATTGAGTTCCTGTTAGAAATAGTCCTTGTTCCCCTCACTTTGGGAAACCAATTGGTTACTGAGCTACCACAGGCTACATCTGAGTGGAGGTTCTAGGTTATAACCATACATGGTCCTTGGTTGAATGTCAGTCTCAGAAAAGACCTATTTTATTATCATTAATTATTTTATGTACATGACCATTTTGTCTGCATGCATATCTGTGTACCACATGGGTACCTGGTGCTCATGGAGGTCAGAAGAAGGCAGTGGATCTCCTTGGTCTATAGTTTTAGATAGTTATGAGCCATCATGTGCATGTTGGAAATTGAACCTCCGTCCTCTAGAGAAAAAGCCAGTGCTCTTAAAGTCTTCTCTCTAACCCCTATTTCCTCTTCTGTAAGAGTTTTTCTTAGAATAAGAATATCTTGCAAAATAGGTTCAATAGAGGAGAGCTTTATAACTATGAATCTTCTTACTTGTAATATCTTTAAACTTGAATATAAATATATGATCAGAAGAAATGCTGGCAGTTACAACTTTTTAAAAGAAAAAAATATATAGTTTCTCTAAGGAAAAATCATACAGAACCAACATAAGAAATTATGCGAATAAGGGGCAACTCTCGGATAAATTGTTAAAAATATTAACTGCTTTGTCAAGCATAAAAAGCTGAATTAAAGACAGGCAATCAAAGTCAGTGATTATAAACCACTTATCCAGTTGGCATCATGCTAACAATGGGATCCCTTAGCCATCATGCAGCACTAATATTATTTTGGCACTTTTATAAACAATGCGTGAGAAAAAGACATCTTCAGATTTAAAGAATACATTAAACTATTGCAAGAACTGAACTGTCAAACTGGTACGGGGGAAACTGCCTAAAAATGCTATATGATTGAAGGAGTGGGAAGCAGATAAAAGGCAGGTGAGCTTTGAGGAAATGCTTCTAGGTAAAAATTACTGCAAAGAAGAAAGCATTTAATAATCCCAATTTCTGTTCATGAAGACCAGGCTTGTAAAGCCATCTCCCAGTTATATATTTCAAACTGAATGGCTCATATATTCATCAAACTCAAGATATCATTATCTGTATTCATTTTTCCATACACACATACACATTTTGATTTTGGCTTTTATAATCTCTAACATGTTGGCCAACAGCATCATTCACTTGAGATAGACACATAAGAGTCAAGAACTTAAGAAGTTAAATGCCAACAAACCAAATAACCCAATTAAAAATAGAGTACAGAGCTAAACAGAGAATTCTCGATAGAGGAATATAGAATGGCAGAGGAACCCTTAAAGAAATGCTCAACATCCTTAGTAATCAGGGAGATACAAATCAAAACAACCCTGAGATTTCACCTTACACCCATCAGAATGACTAAGATCAAAAACTCAAGTGACAACACATGCTGGAGAGGTTGTGGAGAAAGGGGAACCCTCCTCTATTGCTGGTGAGAATGCAAACTTGTACAACCACTTTAGAAATCAATCTGGTGCTTTTTCAGACAATTAGGAATAGTGCTTCCTCAAGATCCAGCTATACCACTACTAGGTATATATCCAAAATATGCTCAACTATACAACAAGGACATCTGCTCAACCATATTTGTAGCAGCTTTATTGATAATAGCCAGAATCTGGAAACAACCTGGATATCCATCAACAGAAGAATGGATACAGAAATTGTGGTACATTTACACAATGGAATACTACTCAGCAATTAAAAACAAGGAAATCATTAAATTTGCAGGCAACTATTAGAAACTAGAAAAGATTATCCTGGGTGAAGTAATCCAAAAGCAGAAAGATGCACATGGTATATACTCACTCATAAATGGTTATTAGAGATATCATATAGAACAAACATATAGGATAAACATACTAAAATTTATCCTCCTAAGGAAACTAAACAACAAGTAAGATCCTAGGGAAGATGCTCAATCCTCATTTAGAAGGGCAGATGGGATAGACATTGGAAGCAGTATAAGACAAAGAACAGGACAGGAGCCTACCACAGAGGACCTCTGAAAGACTCTACTGATTGGGGTGTCGAAGCAGAGGCTTAGACTCATATCCAAACTTTGGGCAGAGGGCATGGAATGTTATGAAAGAAGAAGGAGATAGAAAGACCTGGAGGGGACAAGAACTCCAAAAGGAGACCAACAGAGCCAGGAAAAAAAAAAAAAAGCTGTGCCATGGGGGCCCTGCAGAGACTGATACCAAAACCAAGAACTTTGCATGGAGAAGTCATAAAACCCCTGCTCAGATGTAGCCCATAGACTCAGTCTCCAAGTGGATCCTCTAGTAAGCAGCACAGGGGCTGTCTCTAGCCTGAACTCAGTGACAGGCTCTCTGATCACCTCCCCTTGGTTGCTGTAGCCTTTCCAGGCCACAGAGGAAAACTATGCAACCTGTCCTGATGAGACCTGTCAGGCTAGAGTCAGATAGAAGGTGAGGAGGATCTCTCCTATCAGTGGACTAGGGGAGGGGCATAGCAGGAGATGAGGGAAGGAGGGTGGGATTGGGAGGAGACAAGGGATGGGGCCAATGCCAGGATACAAAGTGAATAATTCTTAATAAATAATAAATATTGTCATCATATGCTATTTGTAACAGAGGCCAACAGCTGTATATCATAGTTCTCACTAAAACAATGTCTTTAAAGTTAAAAAAATCAAATGATTTTTCCATTTAAAATCACCCAAAGCCCCAACATAGTAGATATTTTAGATATTTCACTTTTCTCTCTAAACTCATGATATTACCTTCCAAACTACACTATTCACATTCATAAATGCAAGAATCTTTTTGTTCTAGAGAAACATTGAACTGATTCTCTATACCACATTACTTTCTAGGGATGTTTTTATTCTGCCAAAGCTATTTCTTCCTCTTTAAGGGGATACAATAACTTTTGGAAATATATATATATATATTTACATCTGTGTTAAAAAAGACAGACCTTTATTAAGATATATTCTGGGAAGCACTGTGTGCATTAGTAAGTAGTTGGCAACAAATCAAATGCACATCCATAAGACAACACATAAATGAATTATGGTATATCCACACAAAATTCTAGGGCAATAAAGTAAATGATATATGAATATGAATAAATCTAAAATACATGCTGATGAAGGGAACTGTCAAAGAAGAATTTATATTGTATCACTGAAAAACACAAAATAATATTTACTATGGAAATAAACTGTGCTTGAGGTAATATTTCTGATGAATGAGGCAAGTAAATGATGTGAGGAAGGTGGATATAGGCTGCTTCATACATGCACTTGCTATTTCAGTTCTAAGAAAGCAAGAAAGCAAGTACTGAAACATCAAAGATAAGGTACAACACAACAGGGTAGTGTTATACAAGAATATTGTTCTAAACATTTTAAATGCTTGAATTGTGTTCCAAAAGTTATTTTTCTTTTTTTTTTTTTTTTTTTAGGATGTCTATTTTCTTTTTTTTTTTTTTCAATGCAGTTTATTCAGGAACCTTGAACAATCCTCGGACCCTGGGGAAAGCCAGCCCACAGCTTAAATAGCCTCTGGGTAGCCAACCCCAGCGTGCCACGGGGGCAATGCAGATAGGTCCACATACATGGAAGCAAGCCAGATCCTCTGCCTTAGCCAAATGTGCAGTTGTTCGTGACAGAGAGCACTCACCATCGGGAAGGTGGAAGGCAGAAACCAGCTCCATCTTTAATGTGCAGCATTCCGCAGCTCTCTACAGTTCCCCCTTTTTGTTTTAGACGCATCAGGCAAGAGTAGAGGTCTGATCTCTGATATTAGAAATAAATTGGGACTTTGTACAGATGTTCATTTAGGTGTCATCCACCCAAAGAGCATCAGACCCGTCCAATACCTTTTTCTCAGAGGCGGGACTTCAGGCCTTTACAGCCATTGAAGCAGGACATTCTCCCCAAGCATGGTTGGATACCATAAAAAGCTAAAATGATACGCTCAGGATGCGAGGCTAAGCACTGCACTCAGGGTCAGCCGCTTTCGACCCAGAGAAGAGCAAAAGTTACTTTTCTAATTCTGGTATAGTTTTATGTACCTGTAATTCTAATACTGGGAAGTATAGACAAATGTGCTTAGTTGTAGAACTGGTCAAAGTATTGCAAACAAGAGACTGTGAGTACTCACCTCTAAATGAAAGATCTGTATCACTCCTAACTCTAAGACTCAGGAAAAAACTTGGAAGAAGAAGCAAAAAGATTGGAAGAGTCAGGAGATTGGAAGGAATGCTATAAAATGCTGTCTTCTAGACATAACATGGGTATCACACTCATGAACTAATAGCAGCTATGGTTACCAGCACAAGACCTGAACAAGATCAAACCATCCAATGTTCCAGCGTAGATGGAACAGCTTCTCTTCAGGCCCAGCTTCTGGCTGAGGAACGATTGGAAGTTGATAGTTGCTGGAAAAAAAATAGAATCATTCTTCTTTTCTTTTTCTTCCTTTCTTTTCAGAGTACAACTACTAATAAATAGCTCCAGTGGATGGCCCCATATCTATGCACATATAGTTATCACTAACTGGATGTGGTGGGTTATCAAACAAACAATAAAGAGATGGGGAAGGAAAGAAAGAGAAAGAAAGAAAGAAAGAAAGAAAGAAAGAAAGAAAGAAAGAGAGAGAAAGAGAGAAAGAAAGAAAGAAAGAAAGAAAGAAAGAAAGAAAGAAAGAAAGAAAGAAAGAAAGAAGTTGGAAAGAAGGCATATATTGTTGCTAGATGTCATTTTAGAAGAGGTAAATCTAATTGAGAAAGTGCTCCTATAGTATTGTCCTTTAAGTAAGTTTGTACAGCAGTTTTTATTTGATAATTGATATGAAAGGCCCTAACCCACTGTGAGCATGCAGTCCTGAATATTTTAAGAAAGCAAGTGGAACAAGCCATGGGGAACAGGCCAGTAAGCAGCACCCCTCTATGGCCTCTGCAGCAGGTACTGCCTTCAAGTTTCCTTTGAGTTCCTGCCCTGAATTTCAGGGATGATGGACTATAAGCTGTAAAATGAAACATACCCTTTCCTCCTCAAATTACTTTTGGTATTGGTGTTCTATCACAGCAATAAAAACCTAGCTAATACATGAAGGTATGTGAGGAGAGTTAGAGGGAAAAAAATAGAGTTTATGTGATCATAAATCACTATATATATATATATATAGAGAGAGAGAGAGAGAGTTTTATATACATATAAGTAGTTTTATATTTATACATACATATGAAATCCTCAAAGTTACAAAACAAAAAGAAAAAAGAAGTATGGTGAGTAGGAAGCCAGCCTTGGCTACACAGCACAAAAACGTATGTATGCATATTATATACAATGAATTTTTTAATTGTCCTTCCTTCATTTAGCACATTAAAACTGGCTCTATGACCAATGGTTTATGGCCAGAATAATTGTGAATAACTGGTCTCTAGATTGCAGAAAATACATAAAGGAAAGCACACATAAAGCAAGTAAAACAGTTCTGCATACTATGGAAACAATGAAGATGCTTTTTAAATGCTCATAAATCTATAAATTTCTATTATCTGTTGTTAAATGATTTTGAAATGGATATTGAACACACAGAGAAAAGAAAAGAGGGAAAGAGACTGAGTCAATTAGGCTTCAATAGTGCTTTCTGAGGAACTGTTTTGAGCTATTCATAAAGGCTTCAAGGCATATCAAATGGTTAATTTCCTAATCAGTTGGGTTTTATCTTGTGTTGATATTTTTGTTTGATATTTGGGTTTGGCTTAGGGGTTTTGTTCTGTTTGTTGAGACTGAGTTTCACTTTATGGTCCAGGCTGACATCAAACCTGTTCTTTTCAAGTTTTATATAACAGGAAATATACTGAGCCATAAGGTTTGTCTCTAAAATCTCTAACATTTAATTTCCACTTAAATAGCAGCCAAAGTATTGCTAGGTTGCGTAAGACTAAATCTGGCTTTCTGTTGCTAAATCAAACAATTTCAAAAGGTCTATGCAAGGTTAATAAAAAACACTCAAGTAGAAATTTTATAATTTATTGCCAAAGGTATATATATAATATGTTTGTGCATATGTGTGTGAGAGAGAGACAGAGACAGAGAGAGGAGGAGGAGATTGATTAATTGATTTTAGGTGCTAACAGGCAAGTTTATGCTAACCAATGCTAATCATGTTGTTTCTGATTACTGAGTGTAAAGAGTCACAATAAACATGAAACAAGTATCTCACTACAGATTTTCATAAACACATATATCTTGGTTAGTACAGTGATTTGATTATATCAATCACTAATGTTGTGCAACTCAAACATAAATTAGGAATATACTGGGATTCTGAGTGCTTGCTGTGTGGGGGTCAACACTAGCTTAATTATAATCTTACCATCCCTTTAAATCATAGCTTAATTAGGGAGGAAAGGGGATTTGCAGAGAATTCTGAGAAGAAATAAATCTAAGTTTATAAAGTGATACAAGATACAGAAATATTCCATGGTACAAACAAATGGAGAAAGTGGCAAATCTTCTAACCACTGATTAAAAGAATTATCTACTGTAAATTTCAATTTTCTTAAATATCATTAACCTTTAAATTAACTGGAAACCTAAATATTATGTTTGTCCTTATTCATAGAACACTCCTTAAGAACACTGGCATGCCACTATCAGGTTTGTAATTATTTATTAACCCTTATTATTGCACTTCCCATAAAGTGCAATACAAAAATTCTATAGAGTTGCAAAATGGGTTGCTCAATAAATGCCGTTTGCTGCTTGTCTGTAAACCATCAATCTACAACTCCTCCCAGAATGCCAAAAGAGAGATGATGAAAACCAAAACAACTGTGAGTGTTAGAATGGCCCATTTACTAGAACTCATAGTTGATATTAGAATTTTCATCTTGTGGTTGCATTCAGAAAATATATGTGAAACATATGTGTTCTTTTCGAAACCGGAAACACACAGCAATGCAAATTGCTCCCCCTCCATCATAAAATCAGTTGTCACATTTTGTAAATTCTGCATCATCTCATACTTGTCATCATATTTTTTTTCCTCTCCAGGATGTCAATGAATTAGTTCTAAATGCTCATATTCACTCAAATTAACACACACATATGTATATATGTATGCATATATATGCTTTGTTCATTATAGTTTTTTTTAATTTAGTGACTGATTAGAGTCCAAGTATGTACATAATCATTAATAGGAAATAAGCTAATACATGGTTGGTTCAATAATGGAATTTAAAGAGGCTATCAAAAAGGACAAAAGACAGCTGGGGAGATGGCTCAGCGGTCAAGAATAGAGACTTTTTCCCGAGGGCATGCATTAGAGTCCCAGCACTCACACTGCAACTCACAACCATCATTTTCAGTCCTTGGGAATCTGATGCCCTCTTCTGGCCCCTGTGGGTACTGCATGAATGTAACAATGTAAACATATATCAGGCAAAATGTCTATATGAATGAAAAAAAAATTTAAGTACAAAAAAATTGACCTTGTTATGAGTCTTTGCTTACTACTAAAGGTCTCATGTTGTATGAAATTTACATTCAATAAATAACCTTAGCCATGATTTTAGAGCAGGTGGAGAAAGCTTTCCTCCACTACAAAGCATATTACAGATATATATATATATATTTTTTTTTGCTTTCTTCACAGAATATATCAGAGAAGTCAAGTAATATAAATATATTATATTAATAAAAATATATATATGATATTTCCTGGCTCATTTTAATGGCAGTGATATCTAACACAATATTTATGTGTTAAATAAATGAGCTTCAGTTGAATTCTCTCTATAGATATAAGTTCATACAATGACTGATTGTGATCCAAAGTTTGCTTAGAAAATACAGCATGTGGATTAAAGGAATGAGGTGAGGACGTTTCAAGGGGAAGCCCATTTGCACTGATGCCCTGCATTAATTATATCATTTCCAAGATAACTCACAATAATGGCCTGGGTTAGTTGAGAAGTCATTCATCCCATAAAAGAAATCAGCATTTTAAGGCTGAGATGTATGTGTTTCTCAGAGAGGTAAGTTATTCGGGCAGACTCTCATCAAAATCATGCTAAATACATACAGGTATTGTTTGCTTCTATGTGCTTTCTATCCTCTATGAGTGATTAACACCCCCCCCATTCTCTACCATAACCCATGCATCCAGTTTTTCATTACAAAAGCTGACATGTAACTTCAGTGAGAATGTAATACCTCATTCATAGAGTTTTTCCTCTGTAACTATGTGAGGAGCAACAATCTCCACTCTAGTCATCTTAATTGGCTGGGAAAGAGAGATAAACCAATAGTAGATGCCATTGGCCCAAAATTTTACCCACAGAAAACTTTTTAGTGATACACCTTTGATAACACAACCACAACTGAAGGACATATATGTGCCATCATATATTTATTTGTGGATGAGAAAGTGCGAAGAGTCTTTGAATACATCAAACTGGGAAAGCATATTTGATTGGTATGTGAGGTAACTCGTATGATCAAATGACAATATTCATACTTCTACTAATGAATTTCAGGAAGTAAAAGAGAAAGAAGAATCTTTCAGAATTCAGAAGAATTCAGAATTCAGAAGAAAAGAGAAAGAAGGAATCTCATTCTAATTTTTGAAAACTGCACCTGGAATGTAAAATAAACAATGTTTAAATACTACTCCAAAACACTAAGTATTTCTGAACCATGGGGTTCAGTTTCTGCCTTAGTTGGATTGCTTCAGGAGCTTTCACACCTTATACTGATTATTGTAACCCTCCATTTAAAAGAACACATTATGAGATATTAATTTCACAGTTGATCAAACTTGGCATGTAATGGCAAAATTCAGAAAAGTTTTTAGTGCCAGAGAGTTGGCAGGAATTTCAGAGCACCTTTGCTTTGACACAAACCCTTCTCTAAAGCTTCCCATTCCCATTGCACTGGCCTTTGTTTTGTTTTGTTTTGTTTTGTTTTGTTTTGTTTTAACCATCTTGTGTCAGTGACCCTTGGTCCACCTCAGCAGCAGCAGCAGTTTGTTCTTTCATAAATGGATGATGAGTATAAAGCAACCAAGGCTGGGACTGGGAGCAAAATAAAGCTGAGAATTTAAGCAGTCTTCTTCCTACAATAAGCCTCTTTGAAAGAACCATGACCCTGTAATGTCAATTATCAAAGGTCTTCTCTTCATTATCCAAGCATGGTCTTTATCATATATTTTAGTTTCCATGTAACCCTTTGGAGTTATTAACTACAAATAACACATTGATAAATATGTTGAATTGATGGATAAGATACATTTGATGGATTTGCCACTTACATGGTAGCCATAAATTGAAGGAAATTTTCAAGGAAGGATCATCTCAACCTTTAAAGAACATAAAATTCAATAAAAAGTGGGGTAGGCTTAAATAATAATTTTGTCCTATATTTCCTGTTTCTACAAATATTATGATTTTTCTTACATATGTTGAAATTTGATGACAAGTATGAAATAGATGGAACTATATAAGCCAAATACATTTTCATAAAAATATGATTCCTGGGAAATCATGTCTCTAATGTTTAACAGAAAGGTAAAACATGGTTTAAAAAGTTCAATGCTACATGAATGACTAAATGAAATGCTACCTCAAAGAAGTGTTGAAAACAGAACAGCATAGGGCAGCATACTTTCCACTTAAGGTTCTTGCAACCTTCAGGACCTAAACTGTGACATCTAAACATCATAGAAATTACCACTTTTTAAAATATCTGACAAAATGAACTTCAGCTCAAAACCAGTGAGAAAAGATGAATAAGGTAACTTTATACTAATAAGGAAGCACTTCATCAGGATGTGATTTAAAATACATATGTCCTGAAGCAGGATATGGATGATGTAAAAGTGTCACACTGAGTGATTCCAGAAGAAACGGCATGCTGCGTGATCATGGGGAAGCAAAAGAAAACAAGGAAATACGCAACTATGAATAGAATGCTTAGTCTCAAAGATGAGAGATTTAAAGGATAGATTAAAGCCTAAGAAGAAAGAGAAGAAAGATCCCAGTAAGCTGAAGAAAAGAGAAGTCCTCCAGCATCCTTCCTGCTTATTCTTCCAGTATAATACGCAACTGGGTCTGCCTTACCAGTTTCTCTTTGATACCAGTTTCATCAACATTTCCATTAAAGCCAAATAGGACTTAGTGCATTCAATGATGGACTGTCTATATGCCAAGTATATTCCTTATATAACTGATTGTGTAATGGCTGAAATTGAGAAATTGGAACAGAAGTATCGAGTGGCACTAATGATTGCCAAAGATATAAGATTTGACAGATTGCCATGCAGAGACAAAGGAACCTATGCAGATGACTGCTTGGTACAGAGAGTAACTCAGGACAAGTAATACATTGTGCCCACAATTGACCCTGACCTCAAATGAAGAATCCGTAAGATCCCCAGAGTTCCTAACGTACACTTCTAACCATAGATACAACACTGAGCAGATGCCAGATGATTATGGAGTTTCTCTCTTCTAATTCTTGCTCAGCAAAATTCATCTGCCTTTCTTGGATCAGCTTTCTCTCTGTCGGTTAATTAAATACACTTTTTGATTTAAAAAAAAAAAAAAAACAAAAAACAAAAAAAAACATGTCCTAAACATAGGTGCAAAACCTGCCCTCATGGTGTACAGCCTACCAAACGTTTTTAGTTCATTCAAGTCCACTCACCTGAGAAAACTGCGGCCTCATTCGCCACAGACAACTCTGTTTAATGGCAGACAAGTTTGTAGACTTTCTCTGAGTTGAATTTATGAGGAGATACTATATCCAGTTACATCAAAGGATAACATTTTAAATTCAGTGCCATGATCATTTTAATCAGCTTGCATTTTTCACAGGTTGAGTTGGGTGCTTGAAAGTGGTAAGGATGGAAGTCAGGACAGTTCTACATAATGCCAGTGAGGCCTTAGGGAGTCTAATCTGAGATTCTATTTCATTTCCTGTAAAAACTTAAGATGTAAATGTATGAAGTTTCAAGGAGATAGTTAAGTTTTAAAGTCTAGAAATCATTCAGAACAACCTGTGAAGTGCAGAAGAAACTAAATGTTTTCTATTGTTTTGTTTTAATTGAACTACTTCTGTCGAAAACATAACTTATTGAGATTTTGACATCATTATGAGTTTTACTGTGACAAGCTGGTATAAAAATTCACAAAATATCTCTAAACTATGCAAACTATTAATAAGAAAAGATACATTTAAAAATAGGGCATGTTTTTTTGACTAATAAATTATATAAGAAAATTAGCTCTTTAACCTTGCTGATAAATGAAACTCAATATAGTTATATTACAAGTAACTAAAGACGTATAATAAGAGGTCTGTACTCACCAAATTGGAAGGTGTTATTATAAAAGTATAGACTGTTCTGATTAGCCAAAAGACAAAGAATTTAAAGTTTTCTTGTTACTTTTTCCTCTACTTTTCTATTGATAAACATGATGATAAAAGAGACAAAATGTGATTTACTCAGGCAAAGAGAGCAGATGTTATGTGTTGTAAATTTTGCTGAAAGCCTGTGAGATAAGAGAATGCATTTACATCGTTGTATAACTATTTCCAACTTAATTTATGTGGTATAAGCAGAAACATTAGGAAAGCTTTGGTTTTTCCTGCCCAGTACTGATTAAATCAACCTGAAGAATCTTCCATTAAATGAATCACCCTGAAGATAGCCTCTAATGTTACTGTGACACAAGGAAATCCAGGAATCATAGATTTCAGATAAGAACCAAGGAACAAACCAAGAAAAGAGAGGATTACTTAAAATAAATGAGAACGAAAACAATTTAAAGGTTTAACAAGTATACTTTATGTTAAAATTCTCAACTACCAGCTCTCAAGAGAAAAGAATGTCTTAACTAGCCCAGTAAAGAGTGATTTGCTATACACAGTCTGAAAGGGAGAGTTGAAAATCAGCAAAATGTAACAGAGAAGAAAAATATTTGCAAGTATGAGTTGCCTTTATTATAATGTGAGCTTTCTAAGGAACTCTGCTGTTCCTCAAATTGTCAACCACTAAAATTTGCCTCAAAGATATAATCTGCAGGTTTCATTGTCACAAAAAATTAATAGCACCTATTCTTCAATAATTCAACTTAATCCCAAATAAAGGGGGTACTAATGACATTAAACACTCAAACAGAATCAAGTCAAGTGATGCAATGTAACAGTAGTTATTTGATTCATACCAGAAGTTTGATACTGAAATTTTATTCTGAAATCCTATAGATTAGTCTTAATTAGTATTAACATTATTATATTAGCATTTAATACTAAAATTGGCCTTCAATATTTTAACTACTTATACTAAGACCTAGAGCAAAGTTAATAGTCTTTAGATACACGGTAAAACCCTTCACACATATCACCCATCTTTTCCTTCACAATATTCCTAGGAAGTGTACATTTTATTTCTGTTTCACGGAAAAACTGTGAAACAAACTTCAGGGTTGCAGCAATTAAGTTGGAGTATTTCTGTGACCTCACAATTCCATTTCTTTTTTTTTATTTTATTATTTTTTTATTTTTTTTATCAGTTACATTTTATTAACTCTGTATCCCAGCCATGTCCCGATCCCTCATTCCCTCCCAGTCCCTCCCTCCCTCCCTCATCTCCACCGTGCCCCTTTCCAAGTCCACTGATAGGGGGGACCCCCTCCCCATTCATCTGATCCTGTTTTATCAGGTATCTTCAGGACTGGCTGCAAAGCCCTCCTCTGTGGCCTAACAGGACTGCTCCTCCCTTCGGGGGTGGGGAGACCAAAGAGCCAGTCATTGAGTTCCTGTTAGAAATAGTCCTTGTTCCCCTCACTTTGGGAAACCAATTGGTTACTGAGCTACCACAGGCTATATCTGAGGGGAGGTTCTAGGTTATATCCATACATGGTCCTTGGTTGAATATCAGTCTCAGAAAAGACCCTGTGCCCAAATATATCACAATTCCATTTCAAGACCTTTGTTCTCCTCCAGCAAATACCTTTGAAGGCCTATAAGACATTGAAATAGACAAAAAAAGTGTAGGAACAACCCTACATAGAAAGGAAAGATAATTTCCTTTCTCTGGTTTCAGTTACCCATGATCAACTAAAGTCCAAAAGAATTAAGTGAAAAATTCATGTTTGGGAGACTGCAGAGATGGCTCAGTGGTTAAGAGCACTTGGTTGTTCTTCTGGAGGACCAAGGTTCAATTCTCAACTCCAACATAGAAGTTCACAACCATCTGTAATTGTAATCCTAGGAGATTCAATGCCCTCTCTAGAGTCAGTGGGCACTGTAGGTATACATACAGTGCACAGTCACACATTCAGACAAACACTCGTACACATGAAATAAAAATATCAAAAAGAAGAGAAAAATTTGTGATGTGTTGCCCAGCTGTGAATCTTATGAACTACAAAAGTAGGCAAGATGTGCCCACTGGTAAAATAATGGCACTACTTACTGTTATAGAAATAAGCATCTTATTTCTGTTTATGTTTGAGGCCCACTCCCAGGAAGAATTCCATTCCTGGTATTGCAAAAGTAATCAAAATCTATGATGAAGAAGATCATGGGCCTTAAGAAAGAACTGAATATTTTTGTTTAGCTAAATTTCCATAGTGCTAAACTGTCTTCCAGATATTTATGTTTATACACATAGACAAATGCTACTCTGAGCCTTAAACAGAAAAGACCATTTTCCAGTAAACACTGATAAATAGAGGGACTCATGGCTGTATAAGATACTGAGAATGAGTGACAGATTATTGCTCAGCACTAACAAGATATTATTACCATCCCCCCTGTGGAAGAGAAGACAGGGCATGTATAAGAACCAAGAGATAGGTAGAGAGAAGGGCTGTAAAGTACTATCTTCTGGGTAAGATCTAGTCATTTCAATCATGAACTCACAGCAGGTACAGATGCCTGTGCTAGGCCTGAACAAGAAACAGCCCAACAGTCAGATAGATTAGAGGAAGGGTTCAGGGGCCCTCAGGTCTCACTGCTAAATTATTTCCTTCTAACAGATTCAGGTGGGTACTTGCTGATGACTTCACCAGGCTACATTATAGCTCTCACGCAAATAGCCTTGTTTAAACTAAATGTGTCATACAACAAAATCTAAAATAATGAATCTGGGAAAGAGGGAGCACATTGACAAGGGTGGGAGAAAGATAAGAGAGGGTAGGGAATCCACTATTTACACGCATGAAAATATCAAAGAACTAAAGTTAATCCATAAAGATAAATTCATGTTTTAATTGATTTTATTAACACATATTGTAGTTATTACCCTTCTTTATGAGTTGCTTTTTCTTACTATGTCTTATTTATATATTGAACTTTACGATAGATGTGGAAGTGGGAAAGAGTTAAAATAATGCATTACTACATACATAAAATTGTCAGTGAACAAATTTAATTTTTAAAGTTATTTTTAAAATATAACAAAAATTTCAAGCAAAGAGAACACTCTCCCATTGTTGGTGGGAGTGTAAACTTCTACAACCACTTTGGAAAACAATCTGGAGGTTTCTCAGAAAACTGGGAATAACTCTACTTCAAGACCCAGCTATGCCACTCCTGGACATAGACCCAAAAGATTCTCCACCATACTACAAGAACACTTGTTCAACTAAATTCATAGCAACTTTATTCATAATGGACAAAAACTGGAAACAACCAAGACGTCCTTAAACCAAAGAATGGATGCAGAAAATGTGATATATTTACGTAATGGAATACTACTCAGCACTTAAAAACAAGGAAATCATAAAATTTGCAGGCAGTTGAATGAAACCCAGTGAGGTAACTCAGATCCAGAAAAACACACATACCATGTATTCACTTATAAGTGGATATTAGCCATAAAATGCAGGATAGCCATCCTACAATCCATAGACCCAAATATGCAAAGTAAAAAGGAGGGGACAAGGGAGGATGCTTGAATCTTCAGCAGAAGAGGAAGTAAAATTGGCATCTGAAGTATATGGAGGGAGAGAGCTATGTGGGAGAGGGGTGGGGAGAATAATAGGGATGGGGATAAGGTGTGGGGAGGGGGAAGAATCAGGGGAGAACTGACAGAGAGAACAGAAATCCATGGGGAAGTATCTCTAAGGAAAGAAGAGGCCCCCGGGAGTCTCTGGAGTCTATGAGGGTGACCTTAGATAAGACATCCAAGCAGTGGGGGTTAAGGAGGCTGAAGTCGCCACTTCCTGTAGCCAGGTGGGAATTCATGAAGGTAGAACGACACTAACTCACTCATAAAACCTTTGACCCAAAATTTGTCTTGCCTACAAGAAGTGTAGGGACAAAGATGGAGCAGAGATTGAGGGAATGGGAAACCAATGACTACTCCAACTTGAAACCTACTCCACAGGAGAGAGCCAAACCTTTACACTATTAATAATATTCTACTATGCTGGCAGACAGGAGCCTAGCATTACTGTCTTCTGAAACACTTCATCCAGCAGCTGAGCAGATGCAGAGACCCACAGCCACACAATAGGCTAAGCTTAAGGAATTTTGAAGAAGAGTGGGAGGAAGGACTGAGGAAGCCAGAGGGGTCAAGGACATCACAATAAGACCTACAAAGTCAACTAACCTGGGCTCCTGGAGGCTCACAGAGACTGAACCACCAACCAAACAGCACACATGGGCTGGACCCAGACCCCCTATACATATATAACAAATGTGTAGATAGGTCATCATGTGGGTTCCCTAACAGTGGGAGTAGGGGCTGTCTCTTACTCTGTTGTCTGCTTTTGGATCCATTTCCCTAGTTGGGCAGCCTTGTCTGGCCTTAGTGGTAGAAGATGTGCTTCATCCAGTTGTTATTGAGGTGAGACTTCAATAAGTGCCAATAAGTTGTCTCCTGTGCCAAGGAGTTCAAGGTTCTTTCCCACTTTTTCTTCTAAGCAGTTTACTGTGTCTGGTTTTATGTTGAGGTCTTTGATCCACTTGGACTTTAGTTTAATGCAGGATGATAAGTATGGATCTATTTGCATTTTTCTACATGTAGACATCCAGTTAAACCAACAGCATTTGTTGAAGATGCTATCTTTTTTCCATTGAATGGTTTTGGCATCTTTGTCAAAAATCAGGTGATGTCAGGGTCTTCCTCAGACAACTAGGAATAGCGATTCCTCAAGATCCAGCTTTACCGCTCCTAGATATATACCCAAAAAAGGTTCAAATACACAATAAGGACATTTGCTCAACCATGTTTGTAGCAGCCTTATTTGTAATAGCCAGAAGCTGGAAACAGCCCAGATGCCCCTCAGTGGAGGAATGGATACAGAAATTGTGATACATCTACACAATAGAATATTACTCAGCAAAGAAAAACAAGGAAATCATGAAATTTGCAGATAAATGATAGAATCTGGAAAAGATCATCCTGAGTGAGCTATCCAGAAGCAGAAAGATGCACATGATATATACTCACTCATATAGACATATAATATAGGATAAACCTACTAAAATTTGTACATCTAAAGAAACTAATCAAGAGGGAGGGCTCTTGCTAAAATGCTCAATCCCTAGCCAGAATGCCAAAGAGGATGGACATCAGAAGGAGAAAAGATGGAATAAGTCAGGAGCCTGACACAGAAGACCTCTGAAAGGCTCTGCCCTGCAGACTATCAATGCAGATGCTGAGACTTATGGGCAACCTTTGGGCAGAGTGCAGGGAATCTTATGTAAGAAGTGGGGAACAGTAAGATCTGGAAAGGACAGGAACTCCACAAGGAGAGCAACAAAACCAAAAATTCTGAGCACAGGCGTCTTTCCTGAGACTGATACTCCAAACAAGGACTATACATAGAGATAACCTAAGACCCCTGCACAGATGTAGCCCATGGCAGTTCAGTATCCAAGTGGGTTCCATTTTAATAAGAACAGAGACTGTTCCTGGATAACCTAAGACCCCTGCACAGATGTAGCCCATGGCAGTTCAGTATCCAAGTGGGTTCCATTTTAATAAGAACAGAGACTGTTCCTGACATGAACTGGTTGGCCTGCTCTTTAATTACTTCCCCCTGAAGGGAAAGCAACATTACCAGGCCACAGAAGAGGACAATGCAGCCACTCCTGATGAGAGCTAATTGACTAGGATCAGAAGGAAGGAAAAGAAAACCTCCCCTATCAGTGGACTTGAGGAAGAGCATGCATGCAGAGGGTGGAGGAAGAGAGGGATTGGGAAGGCAGGAGGAAGGGAACCACGGGAGGGGGATACAAACTGTATAAAGTGTTATTAATAAGGAATTTTTAAAAAGGAATAAAGGAGAAAGGGAGTCTCACTTAACAAAGTAAAGCAAAAAAAGCAGTAATAAGCCAGCAGGAAATGTGACTCCAAGGGCACTTGAACTCTGCCTGGCCTTTGCTGGTCCAGGCAAGGCACCAAAATCATCTCTTTAGTGTCTATGTCTCTGATATCCAGCCTGTTTGGGGGATCCATTTATCCTCCCACCAGTCCAAAGTTCCCAGTCTCTCTAAATAGACTTCAGACCTTATGTTGAGTCTGAAGACCTGCAGTATGACACTTAGAATTTCTGTTTTAGACCTTCACTGTAGCACTAATTAAGAAAAATATTTGAAATTATAAGCTTTAAAATTACTTGTTTCTAGGTATTGTTAGACTTATGCAGATTAACATTACCCAAATGATTTCACTTAAGATTTCACCAAACACCCATCAAAAGGACTAAGATCAAAAACTTGTGACAACACATGGTGGAGAGGATGTGGAGAAAGGGGGACCCCACTCCATCGCTGGTGGGAATGTAAACTTGTACAACCACTTTGGAAATCAATCTGGTGCTTTCTCAGACAATTAGGAATAGTGTTTCCAGGCATTCCACTCCTAGGCATATATCCAAAAGATACTCAAGTACACAACAAGGACATTTGCTCAACCATATTTGTAGCAGCGTTATTTGTAATAGCCAGAACCTTGAAACAGCCCAGATGCCCCTCAGTGGAGGAATGAATGCACAAATTATGGTATATATACACAATGGAATACTACTCAGCAATTAAAATAAAAGAAATCATGAAATTAGCAGGTAAATGGTGGGATCTAGAAAAGATCATCCTGAGTGAGTTTTCCCAGAAGCAGAAAGACACACATGGTATGTACTCACTTATAAGTGGATATTAGACATATAATATAGGATAATCATACTAAAATGTTTCACCTAAGTAAGCTAATCAAGATAGAGGACCCTGGGTAAGATGCTCAATCTTCATTCAGAAAGGCAAACGGGTCAGACTTCGGGAGAGGGAGAAAACAGGGAACAGGAAGGCACCTAAAACAGAAGGCCTCAGAAAGACTTTACCCAGCAGGGTATCAAAACATATGCTGAGACTCACAACCAAATTTTGGGCAGAGGACATGGAATTTTATGAAAGAAAGGGGAAATAGAAAGACCTGGAGGGACAGGAGCTCCACCAGGAGAGCAACAGAAGCAAAAAGGAAACAAAAAATATAGGCATGGGGTGTTTTGTGACACTGACACGCCAAACAAGGACCATGCATAGAGATAACCTAAAACTCCTGTACAGATGGAGCCCATGGCAGCTCAGTGTCCAAGAGGGTTCCCCAGTAATAGGAAGAGGTACTGTCTCTGACATGAACTCAGGAACTGGCTCTTTGATCACCTCCTGCAGAGGGGGGAGCAGCCTTAACAGGCCACAGAGGAAGATAATGAAGCCAGTCTTGATGTGTTCTGATAGACTAGGGTCAGATGAAAGGGGAGGAGAACCTCTATCCTCTATCATCAGACTGAGAGAGGGGCATAGGAGAAGAAGAGCACTGGAGGGTAGGATTGGGAGGGGATGGCAAAGGAGGGTACATCTGGGATACAAACTGAATAAACTGTAATTAAGAAAAACAGGAAACAACCTAGGAACCTGCCACAGACGGCATCTGAAAGGTTCTGACCTGTAGACTATCAAAGCAGACACTGAGACTTATGGCCAACTATTGGGCAAAGTGCAGGGAATCTTATGTAAGAAGTGGGAAATAGTAAGATCTGGAGAGGGCAGGAACTCCAAAGGAGAGCAACAGAACCAGAAAATTTGAACACAGGGGTCTTCCCAGAGACTCATACTCCAACCAAGTACCATGCATGGAGATAACTAGAACCTCTGCACAGATGTAGTCCATGGCAGTTCAGTGTCCAAGTGGGTTACATAGTAATGTGAAGAAGGACTGCCTCTGACATAATCTGATTGGCCTGCTCTTTGATCACCTCCCCCTGAGGAGAGATCAGCCTTACCAGGCCACAGAAGATGACAATGGAGCCACTCCCGATGGGATATGATAGACTAAGATCAGAAGGAAGGAGAAGGGGACCTCCCCTATCAGTGGACTTGGGGAGGGGCATGAGGGAAGAAGGGGGAGGGAGGGTGGAACAGGGAGGGGAGGAGGGAGGAGCTAATGGGGGGATAAAAAGTGAATAAACTGTAATTAATAAAAAAGAAAGAAAAAATAAAATTAAATTAAAAACAATAAAATAAAATGGTAGAAAGAAATTTAGTTATATTACCTAAAGAAGAAACACTATGTATCTTGACTTGCTATGATTATATACCTGAAAAATCTAAGAGAATTCATTAGAAAACATACAGAGCATTAAAATTAACACTCAAAAACCAATAGTCATCCTACATATAAACAAAAACTGTTAAAGATAAGACCACATATACAAGGGTAACAGAAGGGATAAATACAATGGGAAGGTAATTTGACAAATTAAAAACCTATATGAGAAAAAATTAAAAATCATCTCAAAAGACAAAAATCAACCTAAAAGATTAAACATTACTCCAACAATGTTATCTTTAGTTTTATTTGCTTTTCTTTTTTGACTGTTTATTATTTTGAAACAGGGTCATACAATGTAGACTAGGATGGCTTCCAACGCAAAAAGATACACCTGCCTCTGCCTACCAAATATTAGGACTAAAGATAATTGCCACCATAGCTGGCTATGTCATGTTCTTAGTTATAAATGCATCACTTATATTTATAAAATAGTCTGTAAATTTACTATAATCCTCATTAAAAAACAAAACCAACACATGAGCTGGCAAGACACCTCAGAAAGTAAAGATGCTTCCTGCTTAAGCCAAGGACATAAATCACCTGAGTTCAATCACCTGAACTCACATGGTAGAAAGAGACAACCAGTCCCACAAATTATCCTTGGACGCCCACATGTATTCTGTGGCACATGCACATAAAAAAAAAAAAAAAAAAAAGACAAATAAGACTGATCTTTGACAAAGATGCCAAAACCATTCAATGGAAAAAAGATAGCATCTTCAACAAATGGTGCTGGTCTAACTGGATATCTACATATAGAAAAATGCAAACAGATCCATACTTATCATCCTGCACAAAACTAAAGTCCAAGTGGATCAAAGACCTCAACATAAAACCAGACACATTAAATCGGTCAGAATAAAAAATGGGGAAGACCCTAGAACTCATTGCACAGGAGACAACTTCCTGAACAGAACACTAACAGCACAGGCTCTAAGAGCAAAAATCAATAAATGGGACCTCATGAAACTGAAAAGCTTCTGTAAAGCAAAGGACACCGTCATCAAAACAAAACGACTGCCTTCGGGTTGGGAAAGAATCTTCACCAACCCTTTTTCTGACACAGGGATAATATCCAGTATATATAAAGAACTAAACAAGCTGAAAAGCAGCAAACCAAGTAATCCACTTAAAAAATGGGGAACACACCTAAACAGAGAATTCTCAATAGAGCAATATTGAATGGCAGAGAAGCACTTAAAGAAATGCTCAATGTCATTGGCCATTAGGGAGATGCTAATCAAAACAACCCTGAGATTTCACCTTACACCCATGAGAATGGCCAAGATCAAAAACTCAAGTGACAACACATGCTGGAGAGGATGTGGAGAAAGGGGAACCCTCCTCCACTGCTGGTGGGAATGTAAACTTGTCCAACTACTCTGGAAAGAAATCTGGCACTTTCTCAGACAACTAGGAATAGTGCTTCCTCAAGATCCAGCCATACCACTCCTAGGCATATATCCAAAAGAGGCTCAAGTACACAAAAAGGACATTTGCTCAAACATGTTTGTAGCAGCTTTATTTGTAATAGCCAGAAGCTGGAAACAACCCAGATGCCCCTCAACTGAAGAATGGATGCAGAAATTGTGGTGCATCTATACAACGGAGTATTACTCAGCAATGAAAAATAAGGAAATCATGAAATTTGCAGGTAAATGGTGGGACCTGGAAAGGATCATCCTGAGTGAGTTGTCCCAGAAGCAAAAAGACACACATGGTATATACTCACTCATATAGACATACAATGTCGGACAAACCCACTAAAATCTATGCATCTAAAGAAACCAAGCAAGAGAGAGGACCCTAACTAAAATGTTCAATCCCCACCTGAAAGGCAAGGAGGATGGACCTCAGAAGAATAAGAAAACAGGAAACAACCTAGAAACCTGCTACAGAGGGCCTCTTAAAGCCAGATTACAGAAAACAGGAAACAAACTAAGAACCCACCACAGAGGGCCTCTGAAAGCCTCTGCCCTTCAGACTATCAAAGCAGGTGCTGAGCCTGATGGCCAACTGTCAGGCAGAGTGAATGGAATTTTATGTAAGAAGTGGGAAATAGTAAGAGCTGGAGAGGACAGGACCTCCACAAGGAGAGCAACAGAACAAGATAATTTGAACACAGGGAACTTCCCAGAGACTCATACTCCAACCAAGGACTATTCATGGAGATAACCTAGGACCCCTGCACAGATATAACCCATGGCAGGTCACTGTCCAAGTGGGTTACCTAGTAATGGGAAGAGGGACTGCCTCTGACATAATCTGATTGGCCTGCTCTTTGATCACCTCCCCCTGAGGGGGGAGCAGCCTTACCAGGTCACAGTAGAGGACAATGCAGCCACTTTTGATGAGAACTGATAGACCAAGATCAGAAAAGAAAGGAGAACCTCCCCTATTAGTGTACTTGGGGAGGGGCATGCATGCAGAAAAGGGTGGGAGGGTGGGATCCGGAGGGGAAAAGGGAGGGGCTTATGGGGGGATACAAAATGAATAAAGTGTAATTAATAAAAAATTTTAAAAAGTTAAAAAAATGTAAATGTCACAAGAACTTATTCCTCAATGTCATAAAGGCTGTAAGAATTAAAGCTTATAAGTACTAAAAAAAAAAAAAAAAAAAAAAAAAAAAAAAAAAAAAACCAAGAAAAGAAATGCTCAATGTCATTAGCCATCAGGGAAATGCAAATCAAAACAACCCTAAGATTTCACCTTACACCCATCAGAATGACCAAGATCAAAAACTCAAGTGATAACACATGTTGGAGAGGTTGTGGAGAAAGGGGAACCCTTCTCCACTGCTGGTGGGAAGGTAAACTTGTACAACCACTCTGGAAATCAATCTGGTGCTTTCTCAGTCAACTAGGAATAGGACTTCCTCAAGATCCAGCCATACCCCTCCTAGGCATATATCCAAAAGAGGCTCAAGTACACAATAAGGACATTTGCTCAACCATGTCTGTAGCAGCTTTCTTTGTAATAGCCAGAATGTGGAAATAGCCCAGATACCCCTCAACTGAAGAATGGCTATAGAAATTGTGGTACATCTACACAATAGAATATTACTCAGCAATGAAAAATAAAGAAATCATGAAATTTGTAGGTAAATGGCTGGAACTGGAAAGGATCATCCTGAGTGATCTGCCCCAAAAGCAGAGAGACATACACGGTATGTACTCACTCATATAGACATATAACATGGGATAAACCTACTAAAATCTGCACTCTAAAAATACTAATCAAGAGGGAGGACCCTTACCAAAATGCTTAATCCCCATCCTGAAAGGCAAAGAGGATGGACATCAGAATAAGAAGAAAACAGGAAACCAGTTAGGAACCTGCCACGGAGGGCCTCTGAAAGGCTCTGCCCTGCAGACTATCAAAGCAGACACTGAGACTTATGGCCAAATTTTGGGCAGAGTGCATGGAATCTTATGTAAGAAGTGGGAAATAGTAAGATCTGGAGAGGACAGGAACTCCACAAGGAGAGCAACAGAACCAGAAAATGTGAACACAGGGGTCTTCCCAGAGACTCATACTCCAACCAAGTACCATGCATGGAGATAACCTAGAACCCCTGCACAGATGTAGCCCATGGCAGTTCAGTGTCCAAGTTGATCCCCTAGTAATGGGAAGAGAGACTGCCTCTGACATAAACTGATTGGCCTGCTCTTTGATCACCTCCCCCTGAGGGGGGATCAGCCTTATCAGTCCACAGAAGATGAGCATGCAGCCACTCCTGATGAGATCTGACAGACTAAGATCAGAAGGAAGGAGAGGGGGACCTCCCCTATCAGTGGACTTGGCGAGGAGCATGCGTGAAGAATGGGGAAGGAAGGTGGGATTGGAAGGAGATGAGGGAGGGGTTTATGGGGGAATACAAAGTGAATAAAGTGTAATTAATAAAAGTTTAAATTTTTTTTTTAAATAAGACTGATCCAGCTTAAGAACCAAGCCACTCTGGATAGGAATTGAGCATTTTAGCAAGAGTCCTCCCTCTTGATTAGTTTCTTTAGGTGTACAGATTTTAATATGTTTATGCTATATTATATGTCTATATGGGTGAGTATATACCATGTGCACCTTTTTTCTTCTGGGATAACTCACTCAGGAGATATGATCTTTTCCAGGTCCCACCATTTAACTGCAAATTTCATGATTTCCTTGTTTTTTTATTGTGTAGATATACCACAATCTGTGCATCCATTCCTCCACTGAGGGGCATCTGGGTTGTTTCCAGCTTCTGGCTATTACAAATAAGGCTGCTACAATCATGGTTGAGCAAATGTCCTTGTATACTTGAGACTCTTTTGAGTATATGCCTAGAAGTGGTGGTATAAAAAGGAGAAAAGAGGGAACAAGTCAGCAGCCTGACACATAGGACCTCTGAAAGGCCCTGCCCTGCAGACTATCAATGCAGATGCTGAGACTTATGGGCAACCTTTGGGCAGAGTGCAGGGAATCTTATGTAAGAAGTGGGAAACAGTAAGATCTGGAGAGGACAGGAACTCCACAAGGAGAGCAACAAAACCAAAAATTCTGAGCACAGGGGTCTTTCCTGAGACTGATACTCCAAACAAGGACTATACATAGAGATAACCTAAGACCCCTGCACAGATGTAGCCCATGGCAATTCAGTATCCACTTGGGTTCCATTGTAATAGGAACAGAGACTGTCTCTGACATGAACTGATTGGCCTGCTCTTTAATTACCTCCCCCTGAGTGGGGAAGCAGCATTACCAGGCCACAAAAGAAGACAGTGCAGCCACTCCTTATGAGAGCTAATTGACTAGGATCAGAAGGAAGGAGAAGAAAACCTCCCCTATCAGTGGACTTGGGAAGGGACATGCATGCAGATGGTGGAGGAAGGGAAGGATTGGGATGGGAGGAGGGAGGGAACTACAGCGGGGATACAAAGTGAATAAAGTGTAATTAATAAAGAATTAAAAATAAAGAATCAAGCCACAAGAGGGAGCCCACCCATGGCACACTTTGGGCCAGAATCTAGAGATTCTGGATAGCTCAGCGGTCTAGGATAAAACCAAACATGACTACCAAAACAAAAAAGTCAATGAAATGATTCCTAGTAACATTCAGCTATACTCATAGATTTGGTAAGTAGCCCAATTGTCATCAGAGAAGCTTCATCCAGCAACTGGTAGAAACAGATACAGAGACCCATACCCAAATATTTAAGTGGAGCTTGGGAAATCCTCCAAAAGAGGGGGAGGAAGAATTGTAGAAACCAAAGGAGTCACAGACACCACAAGAAAACCCACCAAATGAACTAACCTTGGCTCACAGGGTCACAGAGAGTCAGTTGACAACCAGGGAGTCTACATGAGACTAACCTAGTCCCTCTGTGTTTATGTTAAAGTTGTGTATCTTGGTCTTCTTGTAGGACTCCTAACAATGAGAGCAAGGACTGTCTCTGACTCTGTTGCCTGCTTTTGGGACCCTTTCCTTCCTACTGTGCTTCCTTGTCTAGCCTTAAGGGAAGAGGAAGTGCCTAGTCTTAATACAAAATGGTATGTAATGTTTTGTTGATATCCAAGGATGCCTGCCCTTTTCTGAAGAGAAATAGAGGAGGAATTGATGTGGGATGGGTCAAAGTGGAAGTGGGGAGAGGGCCTGGGAGGAGAGGAAGGAGGGAGGGGAAAGTTTAGATGGGATGTAACAAAAATAATAATAAATATTTTAGAAATATTTTTAAGTTACTAATGTTTACTGGCTGTAGTGATGGCTCAGTGGTGAAGAACACTTTTGCTCAGTGGTGAAGAGAACCCAAGTTTTGTTCCCAATACCCATGTTGGGTGACTCACAACTACTTGTAACTACATATCCATAGGATCCATCTCTCTGCCCTCTCATACACATACTCACAAACAAATAAACAAACATATACAAATAGTTAAAGACAATAAAAATTCTTCTAAAAAGTACCAATATTTAATATTTAATTCCTGACATTTACAGACTGATTCTAAACTCTATATGGGGAAAATGGAGCAAGATCAGGAAAAACAATCTAAAGAATGGAAAATTGGCAGTAAAAGATATGTTGGTAGCTAATATATATATATATAATATATAATATATATTATATATTATATATAAATATTATATATAAATATTATATATATATATATATATATAAAACACATAACATACCAAAACTAATTGCAAAGTTATCATGTGTTTATCCCTAAACCTTAAATCACTAAAGTAATAAAAGAACATGTGAGTATATAGTTTATAACTTTAGCTTGGTGAAGGCTTCTTTTATTTTTATTTTTTTAACATTAATCACAGGTTATTTACTTTGTATCCCAACAGTAGCCCTCTCCCTCATTCCCTCCCAATGCCACCCTCCCTCCCTCATCTCTTCCCTATCCCTTTCCAAGTCCACTGCTAGGGGAGGTCTTCCTCCTCTTCCATCTGACCCTAGTTTATCAGCTATCTTCAGTACTGGCTGCAATGTCCTCCTCTGTGGCCTAGCAAGGCTGTTCCTCCCTCGGGAGCAGGGGGAGATAAAGGAGCCAATCCTTGAGTTCATGTCAGAAGTAATTCCTAGGAAACTCACTTAGATACTGAGCTACCATGGGCTACATCCAAGCAAGGGTTCTAGGTTATATCCATACATGGTCCTTGGTTGGAAAAACAGTCTCATAGAGGACCCCTGTGCCCTGATATATTTTGTCCTTGTGGAGCTCCTGTCCTCTCCCAGTCATACTAACTCAATCTGGCACTTTCTCAGACAATTAGGAATAGCGCTTCCTCAAGATCCAGCTATACCACTCCTAGGCATATATCCAAAAGCTGCTCAAGTACACAACAAGGACAGTTGCTCAACCGTCTTTGTAGCAGCTTTATTCGTAATAGGCAGGACCTGGAAACAACCCAGATGTCCATCAATGGAGGAATGGATACAGAAATTGTGGTACTTTTACAAAATGGAATACTACTCAGCAATTAAAAACAAGGAAATCATGAATTTTTCAGGCAAATGGTGGGATCTAGAAAAGATCATCCTGAGTGAGGTATCCCAGGAGCAGAAAGACACACATGGTATATATTCACTTATATTGTCCTATAAGATAAGATAAATATGCTAAAATATGTGCAACTAAAGAATATAAACAAGAAAGAGGACCCCGGGTAAGATGATCAGACCTCACTCAAAAAGACAAATGGGATGGACATGGAAAGTAGGAGAAAACAAGAAACAGGACAGGAGCCTACCACAGAAGGCCTCAGAAAGACTCTAGCTAGCAGCATATCAAAGCAGATGTGCTGAGACTCATAACCAAACCTTCGGTAGAGTGCAGGGAATTGTGTGATAAAAGACCTTTTTTTAAGTTTGTTTTGGATAAGCTGGGGCTGGGGCCTCGGGTAGTTGTGTTTAGACTTAGATCACATCCCTATGAAATGGCACTAGTTGGATCCTGAATCTTTTAATTGGTGGGTTGAGACCTTTTCCATCCATGGTTAGTATAGAGAGGGGCTTTCTGTTTCCTATGAATTTGTGGGTTGTAGTTCTAGTTAGTTAGGTTTTGGAAAGTTTTCTTCTTCTTATCTTCTTCTTCTCCTTCTTCTTCTTCTTCTTCTTCTTCTTCTTCTTCTTCTTCTCCTCCTCCTCCTCCTCCTCCTCCTTCTCCTCTTTCTGTTAATATTACTGTCCTCTCATCTATCCTATGTTCATCTAGTCTCTTTTTTTTGTTTTGTTTTTTCTTTTTTTTTTTTTCAATGCAGTTTATTCAGGAACCTTGAACAATCATCTGACCCTGGGGAAAGCCAGCCCACAGCTTAAATAGCCTCTGGGTAGCCAACCCAGGCGTGCCACGTGGGCAATGCAGATAGGTCCACATACATGGAAGCAAGCCAGATCCTCAGCCTTAGCCAAATGTGGAGTTGTTCGTGACAGAGAACACTCACCATCGGGAAGGTGGAAGGCGGAAACCAGCTCCATCTTTAAGGCACAGCATTCTGCAGCTCTCTACAGTTCCCCCTTTTTGTTTTAGACGCATCAGGCAAGAGTAGAGGTCTGATCTCTGATATCAGAAATAAATTGGGAATTTGTACTGATGTTCATTTAGGTGTCATCCACCCAAAGAGCATCAGACCCGACCGATACCTTTTTCTCAGAGGCGGGACCTGGGGCATCAACCCGCATGCAATCAGACATGCTCTTCTCCGGGTCCAAAGCGGCTGACCCTGAGTGCAGTGCTTAGCCTCGCATCCTGAGCATAACATTTTAGCTTTTTATGGTATCCAACCATGCTTGGGGCGAATGTCCTGCTTCAATGGCTGTAAAGGCCTGAATGATCATGGCTGCATCACACTGTTGTGAGACTCTAATCTTGCATATATACCACAGGCAAACCAAGGAGACCAACACCAGAAGACCTGCTAACGCTCCCATGCCCGCCCATTCCTTCAGATGATTCATGGCTGCAGCAATCCATGATGATAATCCTGTGGCTAGTCCTGCGTCCACTCTGGTAGAATTTACTGTGACAATGGCCACTCTCAGCTGCTCCATCGTAGTATCGAATTCTCCAGTCCTCAAAAACTAAAGTGACAACACATGCTGGAGAGGTTGTGGAGAAAGAGGAACCCTTCTCCACTGCTGGTGGGAATGTAAACTTGTACAACCACTCTGGAAATCAATCTGGCGCTTTCTCAGACAACTAGGAATAGCGCTTCCTCAAGATCCAGCCATACCACTACTGGGCATATATCCAAAAGAGGCTCAAGTACACAAAAAGGACATTTGCTCAACCATGTTTGTAGCAGCTTTATTTGTAATAGCCAGAAGCTGGAAACAACCCAGATGCCCCTCAACTGAAGAATGGATGCAGAAATTGTGGTACATCTACACAATGGAATATTACTCAGCAATGAAAAATAAGGAAATCATCTAGTCTCTTAATCAAATATATTTTTTTCTTTTGAATTTTATGTATATATTTATTTGTTACAATTTACTTACTTTGTATCCCCACTACAGCCCCCTTCCTTGTCTCCTACCAGTCCCAGCTACTCTCCCCCTTCTCCCTCTATGTCCTTTCCCTAGTCCCCTGATAGGGGAGGACCTCCTCACCTTCTATCTGACCCTAGCTTATCAGGTCTCATCAAGGCTGGCTGCATTATCTTCCTCTGTGACCTGGCAATCCTGCATCCCCCAGGGGGAGGTGATCAAAGAGTCTGCCACTAAGTTCATGTCAGAGATAGACCTTGTACCCCTTACTAGTGAACCTACTTGGAAACTGGGCAGCTAATGGACTTCCTTTGAACAGGGGTTCTAGGTTATCTCTATGCATGGTCCTTAGTTGGCATGTCGGTCTCTGCAGGCCTTCCTGGGCCAAGGTATTTTGGCTCTGTTATTCTACTTGTGGAGTCCCTATCCCCTCCAGGTATTTCTATCTCCCTCTTCTTCCATAAGGATTCTGGCACTCTGCCCAAAGTTTGGCTATGTGTCTCAGTATCTCCTTTAATACCCTGTTGGGTAAAGTCTTTCAGAGGTCCTCTGTGGAAGGCTCCTGTCATGTTCCTTGTCTTCTACTTCAGATGTCTATCCTGTTTACCCTTCTGAATGAGAATTAGGCATCTTCCCTGAGGTCCTTCTTGTTGTTTAGCTTCTTTAGGGCTATAAATATTGGTATAATGTTCTTTTGGAATGTATATACCTTACCCTTGTTCGTTCAAATGCTGATTTCTCTCCCCTATTATCTGGTTTTAGTCCTGACATTGCATTGTGATACTTATTCTAAGCATCACCTGTCTCCAGTTTGTGTAAACATGCCACCATCTGTTCTCTAAATTGTCAGTTAAAACAACCAGTGGAGAGGAAAGGGTGGGAAATCCTGGTTCAGAGTGGGAAGAGATGAAAGAAGCAGGAGGAGAAGAAGGAAGCAAGAAGAGAGGAATGAGTAGGGGGGAGAAAAGGAGAGAACCTGGGAGAGCAGAAACTGGAGAGAGGTCTTGGAATGATGTGGAGAAATGAACTGGACCTAAGATATCACTAAAAGCAAGTATGATGGGTGAATCTGAATGGTAGGAATTATGTGGTCTTGGAGGTTTAGGACAGAGTAACTATTGCCTAACATTGTGTTCTAAGTTAACTAAATAAATCCTAATCTCTGTGTGGTGATTTGGTTAAACAGCTGTTTAGAATTAATAGCAGCTTAACTAAAAGATATATCAATAGTAAATATTAATAACCAAATACAACATAGAGAGGGTCCTCCTTGTTGTTTAGCTTCTTTAGATTTTAGTATGTTTTATTCGATATTATATGGCTAATATCCACTTACAAGTAAGTATATATAATTTGTGTCTTTCTGCTTCTGGGCTACCTCATTCAGGATGATCTTTTCTAGTTCCCACCATTTGCCTGCAAATTTCATGATTTTTCGTTTTTAATTACTAAGTAGTATTCCATTGTGTAAATGTACCACACTTTCTGTATCCATTCCTCCATTGAGGGACATCTAGATTGTTTCCAGATTCTGGCTATTATGAATAGAGTTGCTACGATCATGGTTAAGCAACTGTCCTTATTGAATGGTGGGGCACCTTTTGGGTATATGCCTCGCAGTGGCATATTAAAGTATTCTTTCTGTGCTTTCATGAATGAGACTGTCTTTCTTATACCATTTTCTAAATTATTCCTTTACATTTTTCTGCAAGGCTAGCTTGATTGTCATGAGTTCCTGGAACTTGTATTTATTTTGAAATGTTCTTATTTTTCCATCAATTTTAAGAGATAGCTTTGTTGGGTATAGTAGTTTTGGTTGACAGTTATTTACTTTCAAAGCTTGAAATATATTTTTCCGTGCTTTCTTGTTTTTCAGCATTGATGACAAGAGATCAAATATTATGCTGATATTTCTGTCTTTGAATATGAGTTTTTTCCTTACAGCTTTTAATGTTGCATGTTTGCTTTGTATTTTTGACAGCTTAACTATGATATATTATGAGAAGATCTTTTCTAGTTATGTCCATTTTAGAGTTATAAATACCTCTTGCATTTTAATGTCGATTTTTTCTGAGTTTGGGATTGGACTGTTTTCCACTATAATTTTATTGAATGTCTCTTTTTTACTTCATCTTAGCTCCTCCTTGTACCCCCATAGATTGTTGTACTTGGTCTCTTAAATGTACCACCTAAGGAATGCTAAAAGGAAGATAATAAGCCTTCCTCAGGGAAGGACATATCAATTGTTTATCCAACACGGAATGGTCACCCCTGAATACATACACTTTATACAGACTGAGCAGGTTATATTTAGAAATATATGAATATACATAAATACACACATATACATAGATATATATATGTATATAAATGTATATATATTAAAGAAAAATAAGGGAGATTTTGAAAGGGAGTACCTTAGAGTGTCCTAATTAGGGTTTCATTTATACTGTTGTAATTAAATATCATGACCAAATGCAACTTGGACAGGAAATGGTTTACTTGGCTTATACTTCCATATCCTAGCCACACAAAAGAAAGACAATGTAAAGACAGAGAAAATACGGCATCTTATGGGAAAGTCTTTCTTTCATTCTTGCCCAAAGTTAAATTTATTTCTTTAAAAAAATAAAACCACCACAGTTACTTGTATGTGTAACTGTGTGTTTGTTATTGTATTTGTTATTGGATAACCAATTGTTGTGTTCTTCCCTGGGTAAAACTATTTCTCCCATTCTCAGCATTACATAGTTCATTTTGGTATGCCTATTGTTGTCCTTGTTCATTTCAAGTTTAGGCAGCCATGTCAGTAAGACTTCATAGGTGTAACTTCTGAAAACAGTAGGAGAGACAATAGCAATAATTGATGAAAAGAGACCATGAATTTGAAAAAAAAGCAAAGGAGGATTTGGAGAGAGAAAAAGGATGAGTGAAATGATGTGACTACAATCTCAAACTAAAAGAAATAAGAAAAACATAAAAATACCCTAGTGATGGGGTGGTATTTAAGCAAGTTCTGGGCAAGAAATAAAGGCAGAAAGGAAAGTATATCTCCAAGATGTGCATTTATCATCAACAGATAAGTATACAAATAAAATACAGTATATAAAATACAATTTGAATGATAACAAGGGGTACATAGGGTACCAAAAGGAGGAAAGAGAAGGGGAAATATTATAATTATAAGATTAAAATTTTTAAAAATATATTTAAAGTGCTGAAATTATAAAAATGTACATGAACCTTGAAAATATTATGATATACTTCAGCCAGGGAGGCAGGCATGCTAACTGCAGATATTTACCTCTCCCTACACTCCTCCAAATTCAATCCCCCAGATTCATCCCAACTCTTTAACAGACCAACTGCTGTAACCTCCCATCCCCATCAGTCTTCATCTCCAGGAACACAGATGTTCCCTTATGAATGTTCCTCCCCCCAAAACTTAAAGCTTAATGCCAGGCCTCCAATCTATCAGACATGCCCTGAGGTTACTCAAGCCACTCCAGCCAGAAAAAGACATAGGCTAACAGCAGGTCTTCACTTCTCCCTCAGACTCTCCAAAACCAGTTACCCAGTATTATCCCCAGCTCTCTAGCATACTACCTGCTGCAGCCTCCCTTACTCTCTACCTCCATCTCCAACAGATCACACAGTTCTTCCCCCCTCCCCAAACTTCCCTCTCCAGACTCAATGCTTTTTCCCAGCCCCCAACTCCAGCAGCAATTCCCAAGGAACTCACAGGGCTCTTCTGCCAGGGAAGCAGGTAGGCTAAATTGAATTCTTCACCTCTCCCTCCAAATACCCCAGTCTCATCCCTGAATCTGTATCTGCCCATATTCTGAAGCTTCTCTTCTCCACCCTGCTCCCTTTTCCAATGGATTTTCCCTCCTATCATCCTTGCCACAATTCTTATTCTCAGCTCTGTAGCAGATCAACTGGTATTACATCTCCTTACTCTCTGACCCCATTTTCAGGGAACTAATCATATCCTGGTGAAACACCCTGCTTTCCTCTCTCCTGTGGAATGTCTCAGCCACATTAAGACCCCTAACTCATCTCCATTCCTAAGTGTTATTTGAACAAAACCTACAAGGATCCCAGAAGAATTTCTTACCAAGCAACACACATCCATCACACTCTCTTAAGGATCAGAGAAAGCAACAGAAACTAAGAAATAAAACACTCACCCAACTAAGACAAGATCCAACATCAGCACCTAGAATTAAAATCTTCCCAAACCCGGATGCCTGGATACCAATGTATGAACAATAGAAATTACAGCCACAATAGTATGTCTCCACTAGCGCCCAGCAAGCCTACCACAGCAGTCCCTGAATACTGCAACATAGCTGAAGCATAAGAAAAAGAGCTTAAAATGGCTTCTTTGCATATGATAGAGTTCCTTAAAGAGGAAATGAATAAATCCCTTAAAGATACATATGAAAACACAAACAAAAAAGCAGAAAAAGGGAATAAAACAATTCAAAACCTGAAAGTGGAAATAGAATTAATAAATAAAACCTACGCTTAAGAACATCTGAAAATGAAAAATTGAAAAATTTAAGAACTTGAATAGGAACCTCAGAGGCAAGCCTCACCAAAAAGAGAGAAATATGGAACACAGAATCTGAGGCATTGAAGATGCAATAGAAGAAATAGATACCTCAGTCAAAGAAAAATGTTAAATCTAAAAAAAAATCAAGAGACTAAGCATTCAAGAAATATGAGTTACCATGACAAGACCAAATCTAATAGGAATAGAGGAAGGAGAAGAAAGCCAGCTTAAAAGCACAGAAGAAAATTTCCCTAACCAGAAGAAAGAGTTACCTATAAAGGTACAAAAAGTATACAGAACACCAAATACACTAGACTAGAAAAGAAATTCTCCTCTGCACATAATAATTAAAACACTGGTCCTAGGGCCCCTGCACATATGAAGCAGATGCACGGCTTGGTCTTCATGTGAATCCCCAAGTAGGGCAGGGGTTCTCTGACTCTGATATCTGCCTTTAGGTCTCATTCCCCTTGTCTGGCCTCAGTGGGAGAAGATGCATCCAGTCCTGCAGTGACTTAATGTGCCAGGGCAGGTTGGTACCAATGGGGGACCTCCTCTTTCTCTGAGGAGAAGGAGAGGGGAGAATGAGAGAAGGTTGTATGAAGGGCGCACTGGAATGAGAGGAGGGGGGCTGTGATTAGGTTGTAAAGTGAATAAATAAATAAATAAATAAATAAATGGAGAAAAATCTTTAAAATACTAAATGTAAAAAACAATGAAAAATATTAACAGCTGCAAGGGAAATAGACCAAGTAGAATATAAAGTCGTACCTTGTAGAATAAGACCTGAAAGCCAGAAAAGATACTCTATACACTCCAAGAGACCAAAGACGCCAATCCAGACAACTATATCTAGCATAACTTTCAATAGCTCAGCCTACCAAGAAAATCTTTCATAGTAGGTGGTAAAAAAAAAAAAATAAGACATTCCGTGATAAAACCAAATTTAAGCAGCATCTATCTATAAACTCAGCCCTACAGAAGGTCCTAAACAAAACAAAACAAAACAAACAAACAAAAAACCCTCCAACCTAAAGAGGTTAATCACACTCAAGAAAACACAAAGAATAAATAATTGGAAACTAGAAGTTCAAAAGAAGGGAAAAAACACACATATTCTCTCTCTCTCTCTCTCTCTCTCTCTCTCTCTCTCTCTCTCACACACACACACACACACACACACACCAGAAGAACAAAATAGCAGTAATCAAAAAAGTGCACATCTCACTGATATCTCTTAATATCAATGGTGTCAATTCCCACCATAAAAACAAACAAATAAACAAACAACAACAACAACAAAAAAAAAAACAGACTAACCAATGCCAGGCCCAACCCTAAGACCCGTGTCATGGAAGAAAGCCAACACCTATCATATTAATGATACTCTGATATGTTTGCAGACAGGACCCTACCAAAGTTGTCCTCTTAGAGGCTCCACCCAGGAACAGCTCAAAACAGATACTGAGACTCACAACCAATCATTGGGCAAAGCATAGGGAGTCTCCTGGAAAAGAGAGGTAAAAATAAATGGACCTAGAGGTGACAAAAACTCCACAAAAAGACCATCAGAAGTAATCAATGAGGGCCCAGAGGGGTCTATGGAGTCTGACACACCAACCAAGAACAATGCATGGTCCAGACCTAGGTCCTCTACTTAAAAGTATCCAAATGGGCATCTTAGGCTTCATGTGGGCCCACTAGTTAGGGGAGTGGGGGATATCTCTGACATGGACTATGTTACCTGCTTTTTGATCACATTGCCCTGATGGGACTACCCTACCAGGCAGGAAGGAAGACAAATTCAGTTCCCATGTGAATAGATGAGCTAGGGTACCTAGGCAGGGGAGATCCCCTATTATTCAGAAGAGAGTGACGATGCATGATAGAAGGTAGGACTGGGAAGAGAGAGGGGAGGACCTGTGACCAAAATGTAAATTGAATTAATTAATAAAAATGAGAGACTAACAGAATAGATGCAAAAATAGGATTCATCCTGTAGCAACATAGAAGAAACAGACCATAACATCAAGTATAGGCATCACCTCGTGGTATAATGATGGAAAACAATATTCCAAGGAAATGAACTTAAGAAATGAGCTAAGGTAGTCATTTTAATATCGGACAAAATATACTTCAAACCAAAACAATTCAGAGAAGATAAGGAAGGACACAGTATGCTCATCTATAATGGAAGTTTTAGTTTCTTTGTAAACTCAGTTATTTTATGTAAATATGTTTTTGTTTTAATCCCAAGTGTGGGATTTTAGTTGGGTTATAGATGGTCCACAGCTGTTAACTGTCTCCTATGGGGCGTGGCTTTTGCCACCTGAGGTAAGAGCCTACCTCAAGCTGCTTGTGGTGTAGAGAGGGGCATGGTCTAGGGTTTTGAAAGCCCCGAAAGAGGTGACAGCTCAGGCTGGTAAGAATGTGTAGTAAGGCGAGCACTCATCCATTGCTGGTGGGAGAGCAAACTTGTATGTACATCCACTCCAGAAAACAGAATAGTGGTTGTTCAGGAAGATAGGACTATACCTACCTTAAGATCCAGCTATACCACTCAAGCATATATACAAAGAACACTTCATCATACTACAAAGATACTTGTATAAGTATATTCACTCATGCTTTATTCATAAAACCTGCAAACTGGAAACAACCCAGATTTCTGTCACTGAATGAATGGATAAAGAAATGTGGTACGTTTACACAATGGAGTCACTAAAAAAATAAAATTATGAAATTCACAGCTAAATGGGTTAGAACTAGAAAACTTTATCCTGAGTGAAGAATCCCAGATCCAGAAAGACAAATATGGTATGTATTCACTTATATATCGATATTAGCTGTTACGTCAATTATAACCAAGCTACAATCCATAAAGCCACAGAAAACAAGGCCTTTTCAATCAAAACGATCAAAGCTCTATGAACTCACAGAGACCAAGGCAGCATGCACAGGGTCTACACAGGCCCTGTGTAGTTTTTGTTTTATTTTATTAGTAATAGCACAGAGATTATCATGGGCTGTGTGGAGGGAAGCATCAAAGGTTACTGTGTCTGTTGGGGAGAATACATAGTTGTAGAAATAGATAGTGGTAATGGCTACACAACACTGCATATATGTATTGAGTTTTACAATTAAAATGGTTTACATGCAGGCTAGGAAGATGGCTCTGTGGGTACAGTGCTTGCTGCACAAACACAAGAATATTGATTTGCATCTCCACACTACTCCCCCCAAAAGATGCACATTGAATGTCTAGAGGAGGGAAGATACAGATAGAGATAGATTCATGGAATTGGCTGATGAGCCAGTCTAACCCAAACAAAACATTCCAAGATTAGTGAGAGATCCTGTCTCAAAAAATGAGGCGGATATCAATTGAAGAAGACAAACAACATCAACCTCTGGCCTCAACACATGCATACATGGGAGCTTACACACCTAACTACCCACACACACACATACACACACAGAGTGTGTGTTAAAACTGTAAATTTTGTTCTGTATTTTTATCACAAGATTTTATATATATATATATATATATATATATATATATATATATATATATATATATTTCTAGAAAGAAAAAAAAAGAATACCATGGCTCCTAGTCCATCCTTTGTTGGTAAGTGATTCATATCAGTTGAGGTGACACTTCATGATTTGCATGTAAGTTCATAGGTATAGACTGTTGTTGCCATGTTGTTACAGCCATGCTTCTTTATATCCTCTACAGTATTATCCAAATAGCAAGTACTACAAATTGTTTAAATGACAGTACTCAATGCAGTCACTCCTGATGAGACGTGACTGACTAGGATCAGAAGGAAGGAGAGGAAGACCTTCCCTATCAGTGGACTTGGGGAGGGGCATTCGTGGAGAAGTGGGAGGGAGGGTGAGACTGGGAGGGGAGAAGGGAGGGATTTACAACGGGGGATACAAAGTGAATAAAGTGTAATTAATAAAAACTAAAATAAAAAAATATTTAATAAAAAATAAAATAACATAAAATGACAATACTTGGCCAGACATGTTAGCACATTTCTATAGTCCAGTACTCAAGAGGCAGAGGCAGGAGGAACAGAAGTTCAAGGTCATCCTCAGCAACATAGCCAAGTTCAAGGCTATCCTGTGATACTTATGATACTGGCTCAAAGAAACAAAACTGTATAACATGGTGGTTCATGTCTGCAATATGGGCACTTGGGAGGCAGAAGCAGAATTAATTGCAAGTTTGAGGCTAGCAAAATCTACACAGTGAGCTCTGGGGCATCTGAGTTACATATTAAGATCTTCTCAAACAAAAGAAAAAATAAAACTAGATTTAATCACTTCAAATTTTCCTTTGGCTGTTTTGTTCAGTGTATATTACCTTTTTTAATTTTTTTCAGTGTATATTATTTTATGTTAGGAATTTTCTACTTTTTAAACGTCTTTACCAGTGATTCAATCTGGATGGTTCTTCCTCAGTAAGTTTTATTATTTGAATGTGTTTCAAGATATTTCATTGAACTAGGTGCATGAAGACCATACTGCATATAAAATCCAAAGCTTTTGTTAACTTGCTGCTTTCAAAAGTGTAACATGCAGAGCAATAAAGAATTCAAACATCAAGTACATAAGAGATCAATGTCTACCAGAAGAACTTCATAAGAACTTTGAACCTGAAAAATAGTGGCTATAATATTTTTGAGAACATTGTTCTTCTATACTTTATTCAAGTTATAATTTTGTAATTCATCTATGACCCTGACCTCAACTAGAAGACTACAATAAAACACTAACAAAATGAAATAAATTATTTTTATCTCATCTTCAGACACTGTTAATATAGCTTTGTAGAATGAATTATCAATCTGAGGTGGTAGGTAGAGAAACAGGGAAAGTTTTTTACAAGCATTGAGGATATTTCTACCCACAAATTTGTCATTTTCCTTGCATGAAAAGGTCATAGAATACCTTCCCCACTTACCTCACAATGGTATTGTTGAGAATCAGTTAAGTAAGTAACTTTTGAAAACTCTATTTTAACCTTAATGTGAGTATATTAAGTTCATGTGTGTGTGCACGTTCACAAAAGAGGGTGCATGACACAATGTGCCTATAAAAGTCAGAAGCCAACCTTGGGTGTTGGTCCACATCTTTCACCTCATCTGAGGTGAGGTCTCTTATTCTACACTGTGTATGTTAGGCTAGTTGTCCCATAAGCTTCAGAAGATTCACTTATCGATACCTTCCATCTTACCACAGGAGTATAGAGAGTATACCCTACTACACCCAACTTTACATGAGTAGTACTGTGGATCCAAACACAGGTCCTCATGTTTACATCGTTTGTACTTTATCCCCTGAGCCATCTCTTCATCCTAAAACCTGTAGATTATTTGACAGTATAATGTTGACATTATAATTTCAGAAGAAATTGGAGTTTGTTCAAAGACATAGACAAGTAGGTGAGCCATCAATAAAACATCTGCATTAAAGAGTCCAACTTCCTTAAGAAACTGCATGCATACTGAAGCAAATTAAATTCGAGGGCAATGATTAGTAAGATGGTAAACAGAACCATATGTCTAAAACATATTCAAAAATTTCACCAAAGTAATTGAAGTTGCATTCAAATATTTCATTCTGAAATATTTGAAAAGAGTTTTATGTATTCAACAGATAAGAGGAGAGGTACATAATTTTCTAGAGATAAAATAAAAACATTAAATGTGAGAAATAATAAAGATATAAAAATGTTACTAAGTTGTACACAAGCCAGTATCTTATAAACTACATGGTGTTCTGAGTTCAGACAGCCAATATGTAATGATATCTTTCTCCTTGCTCATTAGGAGTCTGAACATTTCAATTGAAAGCAATTTATTCTAACTGAGCCAAAAAGTCTTGTATGTTCCCTTAAGTAATTATATAGCATCGACTTCATCAATGTTTCATTCTTGTCAACTAAGGTAAGGTCCTCAATCTTTCTCTGTCTTTCAAGGGTGGAAGCAAGAAGATTCCACCTTTTTAAATTTATTTTCATTTTATCATTATAGGAAAACAGAGTAGAATGTTCACATGCTTTACCTTATCATCCCCACAGGTTTTATTATTAACAGTACAACATATTATTATTTATCAGTACAACATGTTCATTACATATTTTGAACAAATGTTAGTAGGTTGTGATTGAATAAGGCTGATAATTCACATTAGCGTTAACATTTTGCAAAATAATTTTAAAAAAAAAAAAAGAACAAGTAGTTCCTGTCCTCTTCAGCTCTTGCTATTTCCCACTTCTTACCTAAAATTCCATTCACTCTGCCCGACAATGGGCCATCAGGCTCAGCATCTGCTTTGATAGTCTGCAGGGCAGAGGCTTTCAGAGGACCTCTGTAGCAGGTTCATAGGTTGTTTTCCTGTTTTCTTCTTCTGGCTTTCAGAGGCCCTCTTTTGCAGGTTCCTAGGTTGTTTCCTGTTTTCTTCTTCTTCTGATATTCATCCTCTTTGCCTTTCAGGATGGGGATTGAGCATTTTAGTTAGGGTCCTCTCTTTTGCTTAGTTTGTTTAGATGTACAGATTTTAGTGGGTTTATCCTATGTTGTATGTTTATATGAGTGAGTATATACTGTGTGTGTCTTTTTGCTTCTGGGACAACTCACTCAGGATGATCCTTTCCAGGTCCCACCATTACCTGCAAATTTCATGATTTCCTTATTTTTCATTGCTGAGTAATACTCCATTGTATAGATATACCACAATTTCTGCATCCATTCTTCAGTTGAGGGGCATCTGGGCTGTTTCCAGCTTCTGGCTATTACAACAGAACAAGAAAATTTGAACACAGGAAACTTCCCAGAGACTCATACTCCAACCAAGGACTATTCATGGAGATAACCTAGAACCCCTGCACAGATGTAGCCCATGGCAGTTTAGTGTCCAAGTGGGTTACATAATAATGGGAAGAGGGACGGCCTCTGACATAATCTGATTGCCCTGTTCTTTGATCACCTCCCCATGAGGGGGGGGCAGCCTTACCAGGCCACAGAAGATGACAATGCAGCCACTTCTGATGAGAACTGATAGACTAAGATCGGAAAGAAGGAGAGGAGGACCTCCCCTATCAGTGGACTTGGGGAGGGGCATGCATGCAGAAAGGTAAAAGAAGGTAGGATCGGGAGGGGAGGAGGGACGGGCTTATGGGGGGTATACAAAATGAATAAAGTGTAATTAATAAAAAAGGAGGGGAGGAGGGATGGGTTTATGGGGGGATACAAAATGAATAAATTATAATTAATAAAAGTTAAAAAATAAAAAACGAACAAGTAGGACTGGTACAATTTCTCATGTTATAATCTTCCAGAATTTTCCATGTGGAAAGAGAAGCATGAGAGGATTGAAGAACAAATAGGTGGTACAGAAAGGATATTTAGGCACAGGAAATCTTCTGGATGCAAAAAGATTCCACTTTTAATGTGAGCATGGTATAGGGAGGCTAAGACACATCTACTAAGAAGAAGTCTTTTAGAATAGCAATGTCAACATTAAAAATAAAACTTGCAATCAGACATGCTCTTCTCTGGGTCCAAAGAGGCTGACCCTGAGTGCAGTGCTTAGCCTCGCATCCTGAGCGTATCATTTTAGCTTTTTATGGTATCCAACCATGCTTGAGGAGAATGTCCTGCTTCAATGGCTGTAAAGGCCTGAATGATCATGGCTGCATCACACTGTTGTGAGACTCTAATCTTGCATATATACCACAGGCAAACCAAGGAGACCAACACCAGAAGGCCTGCTAACGCTCCCATGCCCGCCCATTCCTTCAGATGATTCATGGCTGCAGCAATCCATGTTGATAATCCTGTGGCTAGTCCTGCGTCCACTCTGGTAGAATTTACTGTGACAATGGCCACTCTCAGCTGCTCCATCGTAGTATCGAATTCTCCAGTCCAATTACCTAAAATATAGCTCGACAATTGTTTAGACAGATTTGCAGCACAGGAAGTTGATGCCCCAGGTCCCGCCTCTGAGAAAAAGGTATCGGACGGGTCTGATGCTCTTTGGGTGGATGACACCTAAATGAACATCGGTACAAAGTCCCAATTTATTTCTAATATCAGAAATCAGACCTCTACTCTTGCCTGATGTGTCTAAAACAAAAAGGGGGAACTGTAGAGAGCTGCAGAATGCTATGCCTTAAAGATGGAGCTGGTTTCCGCCTTCCACCTTCCCGATGGTGAGTGCTCTCTGTCACGAACAATTCCACATTTGGCTAAGGCTGAGGATCTGGCTTGCTTCCATGTATGTGGACCTATCTGCATTGCCCACGTGGCACGCCTGGGTTGGCTACCCAGAGGCTATTTAAGCTGTGGGCTGGCTTTCCCCAGGGTCCGAGGATTGTTCAAGGTTCCTGAATAAACTGCATTGAAAAAAAAATAAAATAAAACTTGCAAAGTTCAACTTTTACAGTTAAAAAGTCCCAGCTTCCACTAAGGAAGCAGAGAACACAGTCTAAAAATTTTAGAAGTTGCATTACTCTGCCATGAAAGATAAGTAAAGAGCTGAACACCCAAATTAGACATTAATACTGAATCACCAGCTTGGTTACAAAAGTCAAATAAATTTACTTCAAGATTCTCAGGGTTAAAAGATTTACTCCTAAGAAACTCTGTACCTGAAATTGTTATTGTTGAGAATAGACTTTAAATACACTAAGCATATTCAGAAAACTAAACAAAAGAACAACAACACTAATTGGACTGACCCTCTTGCCTCTGGTAAGTAAAGATATATGTTTGACAGGTAATAAAATGCAGCATTCTAAAATGAGAGTGAAATCAACAGAGAAAAGTTACAGAAAGCAATGCAGAGAAGTTTGTTTCTCTCATCTTTTGACTTCCACATAATCTTTCCACTAAAGCACCACTAAAATGGATATTTCAGCTTCTGCCAAAAGAGCTTCTCTTTATAATTAATACATATTTTGTATGTTTAGGCAACATTTTGATGAAAAACATGGGCTTTTACATTGAGTAGACACAGGCCCAAATTTTAACTTAGTCACTTGGCAGTTCATAATGCTGAGTTATTTAATCTTTCCAAGACTTAAAGTTTTTCCTCCATAAAATAAAACAAAGTATCTTTTTTGTTTTGCCGTCAATGAGATGGTAGTAACAATGGTGGCTGTAGTTCCAAGATCCCTTTTCTGTCTGAAGAGAGTCATAGCGTGAGGGGCATCAATGGGCACAGGCACCCAGTGAGGCATGCGAGTACCCAGGGCATACCTAAATTTACTAGCATTCCAGCATTGGGCAAAAAAGCAAGTATCATTACCACAATTACTTGGCTCTATCTGGCTAATTATGAATAAAAATGGGGGATATAGACAAACAGGTGTAGGCTTATAGGAAATATTATGAGAAGCCTTAACCCCTCGTTGGAACATCCTACGTCAGTTCTAGAACTAGCAGTGGTGGTGTCCGAGGTCTGAGTAGGTTTAGGAGACCATTGCCCCCAGGGGCGAGACGTGCTCCATGCCAATTGACTAACTCCATGTTTTCCTCCAATTTTGAAAGTCATTTAAGGTTCTTAAGTTATTTTTTTCCCTTTTTTCTTAAATTTTTCATCAATTACACTTTATTCATTCTGCATCCCCCCATAAGCCCCTCCCTCCTCTCCTCCCAATCCCACCCTCCCTCCTCCCTCTGCTTGCATGCCACTCCCCAAGTCCACTAATAGGGGAGGTTCTCCTCTCCTTTCTGATCTTAGTCTGTCAGTTCACATCAAAAGTGGCTGTATTGTCCTCTACTGTGGCCTGGTAAGGCTGCTCCCCCCCCCCCCCCCAGAGGGAGGTGATCAAAGAGCAGGCCAATCAGATTATGTCAGAAGCAGTCCCTCTTCACATTACTATGTAACCCAATTGGACTCTGAACTGCCCTGGGCTACATCTGTGTAGGGGTTCAAGGTTATCTCCATGAATAGTCCTTGGTTGGAGTATGAGTCTCTGGGAAGTTCCCTATGTTCAAATTTTCTTGTTCTGTTGCTCTCCTTGTGGAGACCCTGTCCTCTCCAGCTCTTACTATTTCCCAGTTCTTACCTAAAATTCCGTTCACCTGACTGTTAGAATAGAAAAATTTTTGATTATTTATATAACATATTGCAATACCAGAGCATAGTATAGTCACAATAAAATTTGATGAAATATATATATAAATAGTAAAAGTGTCAGTCTCAGAAGATACCCTAGAAAAGGAATACCAACATTGCAATGATAATACCTATTATTTTCTTGGAACTTCTAGTTAACTTCTACTGGAATTATTTTTAGTGTTAACAGCTTTCTAACACAGATATAACTTTTGTTCTTAGCACTCAGGCCCATCTATAAGCACAGTTAATCCATGCCAGTTTTCTCTTTAAAAAGGGTTATAATTGAAAGTTTTGATTGGATGACTCAAAGAATTTCCCTCCTGCTATGATTCTGATTGGTTGACTGGAAAAAATAAATCAGACACATGTGAGTTGACCTACAAAACTCATTTTCCAAAAAAAAAAAAAAAATGGACAATGGGATTTGCACATAAAATAGAAGAGGAATGGTATGTTACATTCACAATTTAAGGGCTCAGAAAATGCTAATGTCATTTTTAGCTCTAAAATCATCATGAAATAAAGAGACATTAAGAGGAAATCTACAAAAAAAACTACTCAAATAATTAGAAACATTGAGAGATTTATTGAGTACTGTAGGCCAATAAATAAGTCTGCTTGGGTTTAACAACAATAAAAAAAAAGTATGGCCTATTTGTGGTGATTTCCTTCAGTTTGAGCATGGACAAATTTTCTCTCCACTAAGAATGGATTCTTTTATTCTCAGTTTCATTCAAGTAATAGTGGACTCAACTTTTCCTTAGTATTTCAGGATACCATGCTGTGGAAATGGCTCCAAATAATGAGCACTGGGAGGGTGGCTGAAATGCTGCTCATGTTTATACTGGAACACAGGTACAAACAATAGCTCCAGCACACCAGCAGCATTCTGTTGATCTGCTGATTTTCTCCGGTATGGTTCCTGCTGAGATACAATAACAAGGGAAAATAAAAAAGTCAGCTAAAAGATCTGTTATGGGGATGGTGAGCAGCGTCTTTTTAGAATAAGACTGTAATATGCTCGTATAGTGTTGAAATTCAGCTGACTGCTCAAAATAATTCATGAAGATGAAGCTTCAAGTCTATTGAAAATATTCCCACAGGGAACTCTACTGGTGTACACATGTCAAATAATAGAGTCCAACGGTGTTAGACCGTCTAAGGGAGATGCTAGTAGTCTGTGCTAGTCCTTCTACCCTTCTTACCCAGAACCCTCCTCTAGGGTGTTGTTAGAGGATACTACTATTGGTCATGTGGTCATAAATAGGCACAGCTTATAATGGGTGTATTGTGCATAACATGAATGTCGTCATTTTAAGGCCTGTACATAACATGACCATTTCCCCTACTGTGAAATGGTCACAATTTCTCATTAATTTTGAGACTTCCTGTCAGTAGGCTTAAGTCAATATCATATGTACAACAGACCACATTATTTGAAAGATCATTAATTTTATATGATCATTTAACAAATATTAAAGTTTTCTCAATTAGTCACAGAGTAATTTTTATGTCTATAAATCCTCTTGCTGCCCACACTCAACATCAGTTATCATAATGGAAGGCACTGCAGATTGTGCAGTTATTTTTTTTAATTCTTTATTAATTACACTTTATTCACCTTGTATCCTCCCTGTGATCCCTCCCTCCTCCCGTCCCAATTCCTCCCTTCCTCCACCCTCTGCATGCATGCCCCTTCCCAAGTCCACTGATAGGGGAGGACTTCGTTTCTTTCCTTCTGATCCTAGTCAATTAGCTCTCATCAAGAGTGGCTGCAGTGTCTTCTTCTGTGGCCTGGTAATGCTGCTTCCCCCTCAGGGGGAGGTAATTAAAGAGCAGGCCAATCAGTTCATGTCAGAGACAGCCTCTGTTCCTATTACAATGGAACCCACTTGGATACTGAACTGCCATGGGCTACATCTGTGCAGGGGTCTTAGGTTATCTCTATGCATAGTCCTTGTTTGGAGTATCAGTCTCAGGAAAGACCCCTGTGCTCAGAATTTTTGGTTCTGTTGCTCTCCTTGTGGAGTTCCTGTCCTCTTCAGATCTTACTGTTTCCCACTTCTTACATAAGATTCCCTGCACTCTGCCCAAAGATTGCCCATAAGTCTCAGCATCTGCATTGATAGTCTGTAGGGCAGAGCCTTTCAGAGGTCCTCTGTGTCAGGTTCCTGAATTGTTCCCTTTTTTCTCCTTCTTCTGATGTCCATCCTTTTTGCCTTTCTTGCTAGGGATTGAGCATTTTAGCAAGAGTCCTCCCTCTTGATTAGTTTCTTTAGGTGTACAGATTTTACTATGTTTATCCTATATTATATGTCTATATGAGTGAATATATATCGTGTACATCTTTCTGCTTCTGGGATAACTCACTCAGGATGATCTTTTCCAGATCCCACCATTTACCTGCAAATTTCATGATTTCCTTGTCTTTTATTGCTGAGTAATATTCCATTGTGTAGACATACCACAATTTCTGTATCAGTTCCTCCACTGAGGGGCATCTAGGCTGTTTCCAGCTTCTGGCTATTACAAATAAGGCTGCTACAAACATGGTTGAGCAAATGTCCTTATTGTGTAGTTGAGCCTCTTTTGGATATATGCCTAGGAGTGGTATAGTTATTTTTTCTTATGTCTTAGTAATTAATCAATAGCTATTACTAATACCGATACAGACATAACAACAAAAAACCTAGGCATAGGGAGATGGTTGGTCTTAACACTCAGTTTATTAGGTGATGCAATAAAAGTGAAAGCAACACAAGAAGCCATGTAATAAATGTAATGGTATTCAAATACCTTGGTCTCTGCTGGATGCCACTGGCCTCATTCTAAACATCCTATCCATGCTGCTCACGATACCAGTAGCATCAATTTCAATGAAAACTTTCAATTTACCCTGATTCTGGACCAATTCTACGATCCAATTATTCTAACTGAGAGTTGGAACAAAGGTGACTTAGTGGCTTAAAGTAGAAAGTGATTTTTATTTACACATTCTTCTTCCTCTTCCTCTACCATCATGACTTTCCTTCCATACTATTTAATTAGTATATTTAATATCTAAATATCTATCTATCCATCTATCTATCTATCTATCTATCTATCTATATTATCTATTACTATATCAAATACATATCATCTAATATTATATTATATATATTATATATATTAGATGGATATATTATATATTATATATATTAGATATATAATATATACTTCTTATATATATTAGATATATATTATATATTATAATTATATTATATTAAATATATTACATAATATATATTCATAAATATATACATATAATATACATATTATATATCTATATATTTATAAATATATATTATGCAATATATTTAATATAATATATTAAATATATTTATATAAAAATAAATAATATATTTATAAATATATACATATATGTATATATCTAAATATATATATTATATATATAGTATATATATTTAGTAGGTATAGGAAAAATCAAAGAGAATTTGAAGGCAGAGTAAAGCAATTCCATAACTAATGATTGATAACACCCAATACCAGAATCTGTCATGCCATTCTATCAAAGACTTAGAAATAAATTTGTCAATAAGGTCCTGCCATAGAATATTCTTGACTTTACTTGACATCATTTAAATTCATACACTCTTACATAGGAAAGCAATTGAAATGAGACTTAAAGAAATTGAAGTTTGGTGAGAGTGAGTGGATTAATATGCCACCTTTCCATTGCAACTAATAAAAATCTAATACAATATGTCTCAGATGAAACAAAGAAGAGTGTTTTAAAATTTTAATTCAAAGAGAAAATCCAAGATGGCAGTACCAAGAGGACACTGTGTCTGAAGAGCAGAACAGCAGTGACTGCACAGCGACCAATAGACAGAACTGTTGGGCCTAAAACACCAGCAATTGTGTTTCCTAGGTGAGATGAACCCCCTGTGGCGTGGAAAGCAATCCAATCCATTCTCAGGACACGCAGCTAAACCCCAGAAGAGTTCCTGGATCCCTGCAGGAGCTCAGTTGCGAGCCCAGAGCCACAAGCCTGCATGCTCTAATCACCATCCCAGATTGAACTGTGGGCCACACAACAACAGAGGCTGTGTTTTCCTGTGGGGAGAAAACTCCATGGTGAAGGAAACATCTGGTCTGACCTCAGGGCATCCAGCCAACACACTCCCTACCCCAAAATGTTCTCCAGTTCCTGCAGGTGCAAAGGTGCCAGCATAGAGACACTCGCCTGTGCCTGCATGCTCTATTCACCATCTCAGACTGAACTGTGTACCCCCAAACACCAAAGACAGGGTCACCCTGTGGGAAAGAAACCTGATGCAGGGGCAACATCAGGTCCAACTTCAGGACATGCAGCTAATCCCTGGAAAAGTTTCTGGGTTCCCACACGCTCCTGTCTCTAGCCAAAACACCAAAGACAGGGTCGCCCTGTGGGAAAGAAACCTGATGCAGGAGCAACATCGGGTCCAACTTCAGGACACCCAGCTAATCGCCAGAAAAGTTTCTGGGTTCCCACAGGCTGCTGTCTCTAGCCTCCTGTCACATGCTTGAGTGTTGTGCTCACCTGCCCCTGTTTATCACTTGAGTACTGGGGAACAGAGCTCCAACCTCAGACCTACAGAAGCCTGGGATCCACAGGATCAGCTCACAGACACTGATCCAAGGCACAACCTGTCTCCTTAGCTAAACTGACCATACCGTGGGATTCCCTGGTTCTTCAAGAGGGCTGTACCTAGGGAACACGGTGCAAGAGCAACAGCAACAGCTCACTAAACTGAAAGCAAGAAACCCAGTGACAGGGCAGCTATCTCAAGGATTCCTCCTGGTGAAAGGAGAGCCCCCCTGACTACCAAAGATCACAGTTAATATACAGGTTCAAACACCTGAGGTGAGCTGTGGCAATTCCTGAGAAGCACTGGCCATTAGATGACCATACACAAAAAGCCAAAGAGGCCTCCTTGAGGAATAACCATCTTCCTGCCAGGGGGATTCTCCACAACCCCAGTATTCCAGCAGGCACCGAGAACTAACAGCCAAACCTGAGACAGCCAGAAGTGTAGAGCCCAGAATAAAAGCATAACAAACAAAAGTCAAAACAATATGGCATCTGAAGAACCAAGGTACCCAGGGGCAAGTAGCCATGGAAAAGAAGATGACTTTATATTTATGCTTATGAAAGGAAAATGGAGGAAACAAATAAAATACATAAAGGAATACAGGAAGAAATAGTCAAACAGACATGGGACATCCGTAAAGAAATAGAGGAAGAAAAAGTCAAAAAGAGTATGGCCATCTATAAAGAAATACAGGAAGATACAGCTAAACAGTTTGTTGCCTTCAGAGAGGAAATAATTAAATCACTGAAAGAAATAAAAAAATCAGAGGAATGTTCAAATAAACTGGTGAAGGAATTGAATAAAAACAGGAAAATACAGTCAGAAAGGTGAAGGAAATCAACAAAACTGTTCAAGATCTGAAGATAGAATTGAAAAAATTAAAGAAAACACAAAAGAAATCATGGAGAGGAGGAACTTAGGGAAGAAAACAGCAACTACAGAGGTAAGCATAACCAACAGACTATAAAAGAAGGAAGAAAGAATCTCAGGTATGAAAGATACAATGGAAGAAATTAATGTATCTTTCTTAGAAAATGTTAAATCTAAAAAATTTGACACAAATCATCCAAGAAATCCAAGACAGCATAAAAAGACAAAACCAAAGAAAATAGGAATAGAGGCAAAAGAATATTCCTTTCTTCAAGGATCAGAAAATATTTTCAAAAAAATCATAGAAGAAAATTTTCCCAATTTAAAGGAGAGGCCTATAAGCATACAAGAGGCTTACAGAATATCTAATAAATTAGACCAGAAAAGAAAAATCTTACCACCACATAACAATCAAAACAGAAAGTATACAGAACAAAGAAAAAAAATACTAAAAGCTGCAAGGGAAAAAGGCCAAGGATCATATAATGGAAAACCCATCAGAATCACACCTGACTTCTCAACAGAGACTATGAAAGCCAGAAGGGCCTGAACAGATATAATGCAGACAAGAGAACACAGTAGTCAGCCCAGGCAAAATTCTGAGTCTTCATAAATGGAGAACACAATATATTCAATGACAAAAAAATTTAAACAATCCCTACCCACAAATCCAGCATTATAGAAGATACTAGAAGGAAAAATATAACCCGAGAAAGCTACCTACATTCAGGAAAGCACAGTAAATAAATAACGTCACTGCAGAAAAACTAAAAGTAGCCAAGCAAACAAACACACTACCACAACCAACATCAAAATCAAAAGATCTAACAGCTACTGGTCATTAATCTCTCTCAACATCAATAGACTCAATTATTCCAATAAAAAGACACAGAATAACAGAATGGATGTTTAAACAAGACCCAACAATCTGTTGCATACAAGAAACACAACTAAGTCACAAAGATAGACATTACCTGAGAGTAAAGGCCTAGAAGATGGTCTTCCAAGCAAATGGACCCAAGAAGCAAGAAGCAGGAGTCATTCTAATATCTAGTAAAATGGACTTTCAACCGAAATTATTCAGAAGAGGTGGGTAAGATCACTTCATGCTCATTAAAGGAAAATCCCACCAAGAAGAAATCACAATTCTGAACATCTTACCAAATACAAGGGCACCCATATTTGTAAAAGAAAAATTAATAAAACTTAAACAATACATAGATCCCCACACATTAATATTGGGAGACTTCAACACCTGACCCTCGACAAAGAGCAGGTCAACAAAACAGAAAATAAAGAAACAATGACTCTAAAAGATGTCATGAATCAAATGGACCTAAGAGACATCTACAGAACCTTTCACCCAAACAGAAAATACTTCTCAGCTCTCCATGGAACCCTCTCCAAAATAGGCCATATAGTAGGTCAAAAAGCAAGCCTCAACAGACACAAGAAGAATGAAATAATCCCTTGTATTCTATCTAATCACCATGGACTAAAGTTGAACCTCAACAACAACAGAAATAGTAAAAAGCCTACACACACATGGAAACTGAACAACTCATTATGCAATGACAGATGGGTCAGGGAAGAAATAAGAAAAAATCATTAAAGTCTTCCTAGAATTAAAAAAAAAAAAAATGAAGGCACAACATACCCAAAATTATGGTACACAATGAAGGCAATGTTTGAAAGAAAACTCATAACACTAAGTGCCATCAAGAAGAAATTCAAAACATCTTATACAAGCAACTAAATGGCACACCTGAAAGCCCTAAAAAAGCAGAAGCAGACACACTCAAGAGGACTGACCAGCTGGAAATAATCAAACTCAGGGCTAAAATCAATAAATTAGAAAGAAAAAGATATTCAAAGAATCAATAAAACCAAGAGTTGGATCTTTGAGAAAATCAACAACATAGACAAACCCTTAGCCAAACTAACTAAAAGGTAGAGAGACACTTTCCAAATCAACAAAATAAAAAATGAAAAGGGGGACATAATGACAGACACTGAAGAAATCCAAACAATCATTAGGTCTTATTTCAAAAGTCTATATGCCACAAAATTTGAAAACCTAAAGGAAATGGACAATTTTCCTGATCAATTACACTTACCAAATCTGAATCAAGACAAGGTAAACCAATTAAATAGTCCTATATCCCCTAAAGAAATAGAAGTTATCATCAAAAGCCTCCCATCCAAAAAAAAAGCCCAGGACCAGATGATTTCAGCACAGAATTGTACCAGACCATCAAAGAAGAGTTAACAACAATACTGTTCAAACTATTCCACAAAATAGAAACAGAAGGAACACTACCAAACTCATTCTATGAAGCCACAATCACCATGGTACCTAAACCTCACAAAGACCCAACAAAGAAAGAGAATTTCAGGCCAATCTCCCTTATGAACATTGATGCAAAAATACTCAACAAAATGCTTGTAAACTGAATACAAGATCACATCAAAGATATCAACCACTATGACCAAGTAGGCTTCATCCTAGGTATGCAGAGGTGGTTCAATATACGGAAATCCATCAATGTGATCCACCACATTAACAAACTGAAGGAAAAAAAAAAAAACACATAATGATCTCCTAAGGTGCTGGAAAAGCATTGGATAAAATCCAGCATTTATTTATGCTTAAAGTCCTGGAGAGATTTGGGACACAAGTATCATACCGAAACATACTAAAGGCAATATACAGCTAAAGTATAGCCAACACCATCCTAAATTGAGATAATGTTAAATCAATCACACTGGAATCAGGAACAAGGCGAGGCTGCCCACTATCTCTATATCTTCTTAACATAGTTCTTGAAGTCTTTGCTAGAGCATAAGACAATTAAAGGAAAGGAAATCAAGGATTCATTTCAGACAGGAAGAAGTCAAAGTAGTACTATTTGCAGATGATATGATAATATACATAAATGAACCCCAAAAATCTACCAAAGAACTTCTACAGGTGATAAACACTTTCTGCAAAGTGACTGGATACAAAATTAACTCAAAAAAAAAAAAAAAAAAGAAAAGAAAAAGAAAACTCAGTAGCCCTCATGTATACAAAAGACAAATGGGCTGAGAACTAAATTAGTGAAACAACACCCTTCACAATTGCCACAAAGGGCATAAAGTACTTTCGTGAAACTCTAACCTAGCAAGTCAAAGACTTGTATTAAAGACTCTGAAGAAAGAAATAGAAGATAAAGGAAGATGGAAATACCTCCCATGCTCGTGGCTTGGTAGGATTAACATAGTAAAGATGGCCATCTTACCAAAAGCAATCTACAGATTCAATACAATTCCCATTAAATTACCAACAAAATTCTTACAGACCTTGAAAGAAAAATTCTCAACTTCATATAAAATAACTAGAAACCCAGACTGGGAAAGGATCTTCACCAACTCTATATCTGACAGAGGGCTAATATCGAGAATATATAAAGAACTCAAAAAGATAGACAGCAACAAAACAAATAATCCAATTTTTAAAAATGGGGTACAGAGCCAAACTGAGAATTCTCTGTAGAGGAATATCAAATGGCAAAGACACACTTAAATAAATGCTCAATACCCATAGTATTGAGGGAAATGCGAATCATAAAAAAAAAAAAAAAAAAAAAAAAAAAAAACATGAAATTTCACCTTACACTCATCAGAATGGCTAAGATCAAAAACTCAAGTGACAACACTTGCTGGAGTGGATGTGGATATCAATTTGGGTGCTTCCTTTGTTTTTTTTTAAGATACAAGTGATTCTTCTTTTATTTTTTTATTTTTATTTTTATCAATTACACTTTATTCACTTTGTATCCCCCCATAAACCACTCCCAGCTCCCCTCCCAATCCCACCCTCCCATCCCCTTCTTCACGCATGGCCCTCCCCAAGTCCACTCATAGAGAGGTCCACCTCTCCTTCCTTCTGATCTTAGTCTATCAGATCTCATCATGAGTGGCTACATTGTCATCTTGTGTGGCCTGTTAAGGCTGTTCCCCCCTCAGAGGGAGGTGATCAAAGAGCAGACCAATCAATTATGTCAGAGGCAGTCCCTCTTCCCATTACTATGTAAACCACTTGGATACTAAACTGATATGGGGTACATTTGTGCAGGGGTTCTAGGTTATCTCCATGCATGATACTTGATTGGAGAATGAGTCTCTGGGAAGATCCCTGTGTTCAAATTTCTGGTTCTGTTGCTATTCTTGTGGAGTTCCTGTCCACTCCAGGTCTTACTATTTCCCACTTCTTACATAAGATTCCATGCATATTGCTCAACAGTTGGCCATAAGTTTCAGCATCTGCTTTGATAGTCTGCAAGGCAGAGCCTTTCAGAAGCCCTCCGTGGTGGGTTTCTAGTTTGTTTCCTGTTTACTTCTTCTGATGTCCTTCCTCTTTGCCTTTTGGGATGGGGATTAAGTATTTTAGACAGGGTACTCTCTCTTGATTAGTATCTTTACATGTACAGATTTTATTAGGTTTATCCTATATTACATGTCTATATGAGTGAGTATATACCATGTGTTTTGTTCTGCTTCTGGGACAGCTCACTCAGGATGATTCGTTCTAGGTCCCAGCATTTACCTGAAAATTTCATGATTTCCTTATTTTTCATTACTGAATAATATTCCATTCTGTAGATGTACCACAATTTTTGCATCCATTCTTCAGTTGAGGGACATCTGGGCTATTTCAATCTTCTGGCTATTGCAAATAAAGCTGCTACAAACATGGCTGAGCAAATGTCCTTATTGTGTACTTGTGCCTTTTTTGGATATATGCCTAGGAGCTGGATCTTGAGGAAGCCCTATTCCTAGTTGTCTGAGAAAGCGCCAGATTGCTTTCCACAGTGGTTGTACAAGTTTACTATCCCACCAGCAGTGGAGGAGTGTTCCCCTTTCTCCACAACCTCTCCAGCATGTGTTGTCACTTGAGTTTTTTATCTTGGCCATTCTAATGGGTGTAAGGTGAAATCTCAGGGTCATTTTGATTTGCATTTCCCTAATAGCTAATGAAATTGAGCATTTCTTTAAGTGTTTCTCTGCCATTCGATATTCCTCTACAGGGAATTCTCTGTTTAGCTCTGTTCCCCATTTTTTAATTACTCGCTTTGCTGCTTTTCAGCTTCTTTTGTTCTTTATATATACTGGATATTAGCTTTCTGTCAGAAAAAGGGTTGGTGAAGATTCTTTCTCAATTTGTAAGCAGTCATTTTGTTTTGATGAAGGTGTCCTTTGCTTTACAGAAGCTTTTCAGTTTCATGAGGTCCCATTTATTGATTTTTGCTATTAGAGCCTGTGCTATTGGTGTTCTCTTCTGGAAGATGTCTCCTGAACCAATGAATTCTAGGGTATTCCCAAATTTTTCTTCTAACTGATATAATGTGTCTGCTATTATGTTGAGGTCTTTGATCCACTTGGACTTTAGTTTTGTGCAGGGTGATAAATATGGATCTATTTTCATTTTTCTACATATAGACATCCAGTTAGATCAGCATCATTTGTTGAAGATGCTATGTTTTTTTCCATTGTATGGTTTTGGCATCTTTGTCAAATATCAGGTGTTCACAAGTCTGTGGATTTATTTCTGGGTCTTCTGTTCGGCTCCATTGATTCACCATTCTGTTTCTATGCCAGTACCATGCAGTTTTTATAACTGTTGCTCTATAGTACAGCTTGAGATCAGGGAAGGAGATACCTCCTGAAGATCTTTTATTGTAGAGGATTGTTTTAGCAATTCTGGGTTCCTTGTTATTCCATATGAAGTTGTGAATTTTTCTTTCCAGTTCTGTAAAGAATTGTGTTGGTAATTTGTTGGGAATTGGATTGAATCTGTAGATTGCTTTTGGTAAGATGGCCATTTTTACTATGTTACTCCTGCCAAGGCATGAGCATGAGAGATCTTTCCATCTTCTGATATATTCTTCTAGTTCTTTCTTCAGAGACTTGAAATTTTCTTCATACAAGTCTTTGACTTGCTTGGTTAGGGTTACACCAAGGTACTTTATGTCATTTGTGGCTATTGTGAAAGGTGTTGTTTCTCTAATTTCTTTCTCAGCCCTTTTGTCTTTTGTATACAGGGGGGCTACTGATTTTCTGAGTTAATTTTGTATCTGGCCCCTTTGCTGAAGGTGTTTATCAGCTGTAGGAGTTCCCTGGTAGAATTTTTGGTGTCACTCATGTATACTATCATATCATCTGCAAATAGTGATAATTTGACTTCTTCCTTTCCAATTTGTATCCCCTTGATCTCCTTCAACTGTCTTATTGCTCTAGCAAGGACTTCCAGCACTATGTTGAAAAGATATGGAGAGAGTGGGCAGCCTTGCCTTCTCCCTGATTTCAGTGGGATTTTTTTTAAGTTTCTCTCCATTTAGTTTGATGTTGGCTATAGACTTACTGTATATTGCCTTTACAATGTTTAGATATGTGCTTTGTATCCCTGATCTCTCCAAGACTTTAAACATGAATGGATGTTGGATTTTGTCAAATGCTTTTTCAACATCTAAGGAGAATATCATGTGTTTTTTCTTTTCTTTCAGTTTGTTAATGTGGCGGATCACACTGATGGATTTCCGTATATTGAACCACCCCTGCATACCTGGGATGAAGTCTACTTTGTCATATTGGATGATATCTTTGATGTGTTCTTATACTCGGTTTATAAGCATTTTGTTGAGTATTTTTGCATCAATGTTCATAAGGGAGATTGGCCTGAAATTCTCTTTCTTTGTTGGGTCTTTGTGAGGTTTAGGTACCAAGGTGATTGTGGCTTCAGAGAATGAGTTTGGTAGTGTTCCTTCTGTTTCTATTTGTGGAATATTTTGAACAGTATTGTTGTTAACTCTTCTTTGATGGTCTGGTAGAATTCTGTGCTGAAACCATCTGGACCTGGGATTTTTTTTTTTTTTTTTTGGATGGGAGAGTTTCGATGACTGCTTCTATTTCCTTGGGGGATATAGGACTATTTAATTGATTTACCTGGTCCTGATTCAGCTTTGGTAATTCGAATTGATTAAGAAAATTGTCCATTTCATTTAGGTTTTCAAATTTTGTGGCATATAGACTTTTGAAGTAAGACCTAATGATTGTTTGGATTTCTTCAGTGTCTGTAGTTATGTCCCACTTTTCATTTCTGATTTTGTTAATTTGGGTGGTGTCTCTCTGCCTTTTAGTTAGCTTGGCTAAGGGTTTGTCGATCTTGTTGATTTTCTCAAAGAACCAGCTCTTGGTTTCAATGATCCTTTGCATTTTTTGATTTGTTTCTAATTGATTGATTTCAACCCTGAGTTTGATTATGTCCAGCCATCTATTCCTTTTTGGTGTGTCTGCTTTTTTTTTTTTTTTTCTAGAGTTTTCAGGTTAGCCATTAAGTTGCTTGAATGAGCTGTCTTGAATTTCTTCTTGAAGGATCTTAGGGCTATAAACTTTCCTCTTAGCACTGCTTTCATTGTGTCCCACAAGTTTGGGTATATTGTGCGTTTATTTTCATTGAATTCTAAGAAGACTTTAATTTCTTTATTTTTTCCCTGACCCAGCTGTCAGTTATTAGCAAGTTGTTCAATTTGCATGTGTGTATAGGCTTTTTGCTATTTCTGTTGTTGTTGAGGTCCAGCTTTATTCTATGATGATCAGATAGGATACAAGGGATTATTACAATCTTCTTGTATCTGTTGAGGCTTGCTTTGTGACCCACTATATGGTCTGTTTTGGAGAAGGTTCCATGAGGTGCTAAGAAGGTAAATTCTTTTGTGTTTGGGTGAAATGTTTGGTAGATGTCTGTTAGGTCTATTTGATTCATGACCTCTGTTAGAGTTATAGTTTCTTTGTTTAATTTCTGTTTTGTTGACCTGTCCTTCATTGAGAGTGGGGTGTTGAAGTCTCCCCCTATTAATATGTGGGGATCTATGTGTGGTTTAAATTTTATCAATGTTTCTTTTACAAATGTGGGTGCCCTTGCATAGATGTTCAGGATTGTGGTGTCTTCCTGGTGGAATTTTCTCGTGATGAGTATGAAGTGTTCTTCCCCAGCTCTTTTGATTAATTTTAGTTAAAAGCCTGTTTTATCAGATATTAGAATGGTTACACCTGCTTGCTTCTTGGGCCCATTTACTTGGAAAGCTCTCTTCCAACCCTTTATCCTCAGGTAATGTCTATCTTTGTGACGTCAATGTGTTTCTTGTATAAAACAGTTTTCTGGGTCTTGTTTACACATCCATTCTGTTAGTCTGTGTCTTTTTATTGAAGAATTGAGTCCATTGATGTTGAGAGAGATTAATGACCAGTGGCTGTTAGATCCTTTAATTTTGATGTTCACTGTGGTCATAAGGTTGTGTGCTTGGATGCTTATTGTTTTACTATAGTGAGGTTAATTATTTTCTCTGTTTCCTTGAAAGTAGCTAGTTTTCTTGGGTTGTATTTTCTCTTCTAGTGACTTCTGTAATGCTGGATTTGTTTGTATGTATTGTTGAAATTAGTTTTTGTTGTTGAATATCTTGTTTTCTCTGTCTATGAGGATTGAGAGTTTTACTGGGTATAGTAGCCTTGGCTGACATCTGTGTTCTCTTAGGGTCTGCATGATATCTGTTCAGGCCCTTCTGGCTTTCATAGTCTATGTTGAAAAGTAAGGTGTGATTTTAATGGGTTTGCTATTGTATGTTACTTGGCCTTTTTCCCTTGCAGCTTTTAGTGTTTTTTCTTTGTTCTGTATACTTACTGTTTTGATTATTATGTGGCGGGAGGATTTTCTTTTCTAGACTAATTGGGTGTTCTGTAGGCCTCTTGTATTCTTATTGGCCTCTCCTTTACATTGGGGAAATTTTCTTCAATGATTTTGTTGAAAATATTTTCTAGGAGGGAATCTTCTTTTTCCTCTATACCTATTATTCTTAGGTTTTGTCTTTTTATGTTGTCTTGAATTTCTTGGCTGGTCTGTGCCAGGAAATTTTTAGATTTAACATTTTCTTTGACAGATACATCTATTTCTTACATTGTATCTTCCACACCTGAGATTATTTCTTCCATCTCTTGTAATCTGTTGGTTATGCTTACCTCTGTAGTTCCTGTTTTCTTCCCTAAGTTCTTTCTCTCCACTATTTCCTCCATTTGTGTTTTTTTTTTAATTTTTCCAATTCTATCTTCAGATCTTGAGCCACTTTGTTGATTTCCTTCACCTGTCTGACTGTATTTTCCTGTTTTTTCTTCAATTCATTCAGCTGTTTGTTTGAAAAATCTTCTGTTTCTTTTATTTCTTTCAGTGATTTAAGTATTTCCTCTCTAAATACTACAAACTGTTTCGCTGCAACTTACTGTATTTCTTCAAGGATGGCCATAATCTGATATTCTTTATCTTCTATTTCTTTAAGGATGGCCATAATCTGTTTGTTTTTATCTTCCTCTAGGTCTTTATGCATTTTATTTGTTTCCTCTGTTATCCTCTTCATGAGCATAGATGTTAGGTCATCTTCTTTAAATTCTTTAATGCTGGGGTGTCCAGGGCTACTCGACCCTAGATAACTGGGTTCTGGAGATGCCATATTGCTCTGTCTTTTGTTGTTTGAGCTTTTAGGCTAGCCTCTACCCATTGTGCTATTGTTGGTGTTTGGGGTTAGTTTCTGGTGATTCCTGGAATCCTGTGGTGGAGAGAAACTCATTGGCAGGAAGATGGTTTTTCCTGAAGGAAGCCTCCTCAGATTTTTGGGTATAGTCACTGTATGGCTGATGTTTTTCAGGAGTTGCCACAGCTCAACTCAGGCATAGAAACCTGAGTGGTAACTGTTGTCGAGAGGGTTCTCCTCTCACCCGGAGAAGTCCTGGAGACAGCTGCCCTGCTTCTGTGTTACTTGCTGTCAATTTAGTGAGCTGCTGCTCTAACCTGTGTGTCCCTTGCTTTGGTCAGTTTTTTTTAGAGATAACTGGTTGCTCCTTGGAGCAGTATCTGTGGGTTGATCTCAGGGATCTCGGGATTTGAAGGTCTGAGGTTGGGGCTCTGTGCCCCAGTACCCAAGCAGTAATCTGTGGTGGGTGAGTACTGCTCTTCTGGTAACAGCAAGCTATCTGGTTCACAGCAGGTCTCTGGGTTGGACCAGTCTGCAGGACCTTTTCCGGGGATATACTGGGTAGCCTAAGTCCATCCCCTTTGCTTCGTTCCTTGTGAGGATTTCTTCCGACAGTGACTCCAAGTCTCTGGAGTTTCCTGTGGCCCACAGTTCTGTCTGTGAGGAATAGTTGGTACAAAGTAGTTCTCTGGGCTGGCTGCACATGCGCCTGCCTGCTAGTTTACAGGAGCTGAGTGCCCAACAATTCTCTATGCTCCTGGCTGGGGCCCAGTTCAGTGATGGGGCTCATACCCGCTGTTCTGTGAGACCTTCCCCAGGCAAACCTGAGTGGCCCAAGTCAGCACTGTTTCCTTCTTTCCCTGTGGAGCCCTCTCCTGACAGAGACTCCCAGTCTCTGTTGCACTGGGGTGCACAGCTCTGTCTCTGCCCGAGAGCGGGGTGTGCAACCACTCTCTAGGCTGGTGGCTTGAGCCCAGTTTAGTGACAGCGGCTTGTAACCTCCTGTCTGCGAGACTTTTTCCAGGTAAAGACTAGATGACCCGTAGCTAGTCCCGCTGCTTTCCTTCCCCGTGGGTTTTTCTCACGACTGGGACTCCCAGTTTCTGGTGTCTTTGTGCCCACCATTCAGCCTGGGAAGGTGATCAGAACATGCAGGCATGTGACTCTGGTCTGGGGACCTAGTGCCTGCGCGACCCAGGATCTCTTCGAGGTTCTGGCTGGGTGGCCTGAGAGTGGTCCCGCCTGATTCCCACGCCGTGGGGGTTTTCTCTCACCTGGGAAACACGATCGCTGTTGTTTTATGGCCCAGAGTTCAGTCTCTTGGTCGCTGTACAGAAAATGTTGTCCTGCTCCTCAGACGCAGTGTTCTGGCGCTGCCATCTGGTGCTTTCTTATAATATTAGGAATAGAGGATTCCCAGAAGATGGTGGCTCCAGGACAACACTGTCTGAGGAATGGGACAGCGGTGTTGGCACAGTGACCAGGAGACTGAATCCAGGGACCTAAAACACCAGCGTTCGTGATTGCCAGGTGAGAAGAAAGCCTACGGTGTGGAAATTAATTGGAATCGACCTCAGGTCACCCAGTCAATACCTGGTAAAAGTCCTGAGGACTGGCGGGCGCATCAGCCACCCGAGATCTGCACACACAACCTCCTGCGGCGTCCCCAGCCTCCATCCAGGAACCGGGACACACAGCCTCTGGTCCAGAGTGAGGTGCCAAGCCTCTGACCCAGAGCAGAGCCCGTAGTTGCCAGCCCAGAGAGGCATGCACAGCCTCTGGCCCAGAAGAGACACACACTGCCAGCCCAGGCCAGAGCATAGAACCTCTGGGCCAAAGTGGCCCCTGCAGCCGCCATTCCAGACCCGGGTGCACAGGACCAGGACACAGAGCCTCTGGCCCAGAGTGAGGCGCCAAGCCTCTGACCCAGAGCAGAGCCCGTAGTTGCCAGCCCAGAGAGGCCTGCACAGCCTCTGGCCCAGAAGAGACAGACACACACTTCCCGCAGCCACCATTCCAGACCCGGGTGCACAGCCTCCAGACCAGAGCCCACAGTCGCCAATCCAGACAGGGACACACAGCTTCTGGCCCAGAGTGAAGTGCCCAGCCTCCAGTTCAGAGTGGAGCCCTCAGCCGCAAGCCTAGAGAAGAGTGCACAGCTTCTGAACCAAAGCAGCTCCCCCAGCCACCATCCCAGACTGGGGTGCACAGCATCGGGACCAGAGCGGTGCCTGCAGCCACCATCCCAGACAGGGACACACAGCTTCCGGTCCAAAGTGAGGCGCCCAACCTCCAGACCAGAGTGGAGCCCTCAGTTGCCAGCCTCCAGACCAGAGCAGCGCCCCCAGGCGCCAACTCAACCTAGGTGCACATTCTCCAGGCCCAGAGAGGAACACCCAGCCTCTGACCCGGAGACTTGCTGGGCGCTCCTCTCACTTTCACAGACAGAACTGTGTGCCCCAGGATAACAGACTGAGTTTCCCTGTTGGGAGAAAACCCCACAGCTAGGGAATCAGCAGGTTCTTCAAGAGGACTGTACCTGGAAAACTGTAACAATAGCAGCAGCTCACTAAATTCAGAACGAGAAACCCAGCAGTGGGGCAGCTGTCTTGAGAACATCTATGGGTGAGAGGAGAGCCCCCCCCCCCGCCTAACAAAAAAACACAGCTATGACTCAGGTCTATACACCTGAGGTGAGCAGTGGCAATTCCTGAGAAACACTGGCCATACAGTGACCATACCCAAAAAGCAGAAGAGGCCTCCTTCAAGAAAAATCATCTTCCTGACAAGGGGATTCTACCTATCTCAGGACTCCAGGAAGCACAGAAACTAACAGCCAACACCTAAAAAAGCCCAATGGGTAGAGGTCAGCATAAACGCTCAAACCAACAAAAGACAGAGCAATATGGCATCTCCAGAACCAAGCCATCCAGGGGCGAGCAGCCCTGGACAATGCAGCATAATAGAAAATCAAGAAGATGACCTTACATCTATGCTGATGAAGAGGATAATAGAGGAAACAAATAAAATACGTAAAGAATTAGAGGAAAATAAAAGCAAACAGACGATGGCTATCCATAAAGAAATGGAGGAAGTTAAAGACAAGCAGATTATGGCCATCCCTGAAGAAATACGAGAAGATTCAGCCAAACAGTTTGCAGCCTTCAGAGAAGAAATAATTAAATCACTGAAAGAAATAAAAGAAACAGAGTTGAAGGAACTGGAAGAAAAACAGGAAAATACAATCAGACAGGTGAAGGAAGTAAACAAAACAACTCAAGAGCTGAGGATAGAACTGGAGAAATTAAGAAAAAAACACAAATGGAGGAAATAATGGAGAGGAAGAATTTAGGGAAGAAAACAGGAACTACAGAGGTAAGCATAACCAACAGACTACAAGAGATGGAAGAAAGAATCTCAGGTGTAGAAGATACAATGGAAGAAATCGATGTATCTGTCAAAGAAAATGTCAAATCCAAAAAATTCCTGACACAGACCATCCAAGAAATCCAAGACAATATGAACAGACAAAACGTAAGAAAAATAGGTATAAAGGAAAAAGAAGACTCCCTTCTCCAAGGCCCAGAAAATATTTTCAACAAAATCATTGAAGAAAATTTCCCCAAGTTAAAGGAGAGGCCAATTAGAATATATGAGGCCTACAGAACACCCCACAAATTTAACCAGAAAAGAAAAGCCTCCCACCACATAATAATCAAAACAGTAAGTGTACAGAACAAAGAAAAAATACTAAAAGCTGCAAGGGAAAAAGGCAAAGTAACATATAATGGCAAAACCATTAGAATCACACCTGACTTTTCAACAGACACTATGAAAGGCAGAAGGGCCTGGACAGATATCATGCAGACCCTAAGAGAACACAGATGTCAGCCCAGGCTACTATACCAGCAAAATTCTCAGTCCTCATAGACAGAGAAAACAAGATATTCAATGACAAAAACAAATTTCAACAATACCTACACACAAATCAAGCATTACAGAAGACACTGGAAGGGAAAATACAACCCTAAAAAAATTAGCTACTTTCAAGAAAACACAGGAAATAATTAACCTTACTACAGTAAAACAAAAAGCAACCAAGCACACAACCTTATGACCACAGCCAATATCAAAATCAAAGGATCTAACAGCCACTGGTCATTAATCTCTCTCAACATCAATAGACTCAACTCTCCAGTAAAAAGACACAGATTAACAGAATGGATACTTAAAGAAAACCCAGCAATCAGTTGCATACAAGAAACACACCTAAGGCACAAAGATAGACATTACCTGAAGGTAAAGGGTTGGAAGACGACTTTCCAAGCAAATGGACCCAAGAAGCAAGCAGGAGTAGCCATTCTAATATCTGATAAAATAGACTTTCAACCAAAATTAATCAAAAGAGATGGGGAAGGACACTGCCTACTCATCAAAGGAAAATTCCACCAGGAAGACATCACAATTCTGAACATCTATGTCCCAAATACAAGAGCACTCACATTTGTAAAAGAAACATTGATAAATCTTGAACCACATATAGATCCCCACACATTAATAGTGGGAGAGTTCAACACCCCACTCTCAAAAAAGGACAGGTAAACTAAACAGAAATTAAACAAACAAACAATGTCTCTAACAGAGGTCATGAATCAAATGGACCTAACAGACATTTACAGAACTTTACACACAAACACAAAAGAATTTACCTTCTTCACAGCACCTCATGGAACCTTCTCCAAAATAGACCATATAGTTGGTCACAAAGCAAGCCTCAACAGATACAAGAAGATTGAAGTAATCCCTTGTATCTTGTCTGATCACCATGGAATAAAGCTGGACTTCAACAACAACAGAAATAGCAAAAAGCCTACACATACATGGAAACTGAACAACTTGTTACTAAATGACAGCTGGGTCAGGGGAGAAATAAAGTAAGAAATTAAAGTCTTCCTAGAATTCAATGAAAATGAAGACACAGCATTCCCAAACTTGTGGGACACAATGAAAGCAGTGCAAAGAGGAAAGTTCATAGCACTAAGTGCCTTCAAGAAGAAATTCGACACAGCTCATTCAAGCAACTTAATGACTCACTTAAAAACCCTAGAAAAAGAAGAAGAAGACAGACCATAAAGGAGTAGACGGATGGAAATAATCAAACTCAAGGCTGAAATCAATCAATTAGAAACAAATAAAACAATTCAAAGAATCAATGAAACCAAGAGCTGATTCTTTGAGAAAATCAACAAGATCGACAAACCCTTAGCCAAGCTAACTAAAAGGCAGAGAGACACCACCCAAATTAACAAAATCAGAAATGAAAAGGGGGACATAACTAAAGACACTGAGGAAATCCAAACAATCATTAGGACTTACTTCAAAAGTCTATATGCTACAAAATTTAAAAATCTAAATGAAAAGGACAATTTTCTTGATCGATTTGACTTACCAAAGCTGAATCAGGACCAGATAAATCAATTAAATAGTCCTATATCCCCCAAGGAAATAGAAGCAGTCATCAAAAGTCTTCCAACCAAAAGGACCAGATGACTTCAGTGCAGAATTCTACCAGACCTTCAAAGAAGAGCTAACACCAATTCTCTTCAAATTATTCCACAAAATAGAAACAGAAGGAATATTACCAAATTCATTCTATGAAGCCACAGTCACCTTGGTACCTAAACCTCACAAAGACTCAACAAAGAAAGAGAATTTCCGGCCAATCTCCCTTATGAACATTGATGCAAAAATACTTAATAAAATACTTGCAAAGCAAATCCAAGAACACATCAAAGATATTATCCACTATGACCAAGTAGGCTTCATCCCAGGTATGCAGGGGTGGTTCAATATACGGAAATCCATCAATGTGATCCACCATATTAACAAACTGAAAGAAAAAAACCACATGATAATCTCCCTAGATGCTGAAAAAGCCTTCGACAAAATCCAACATCCATTCATGTTCAAAGTATTGGAGAGGTCAGGGATACAAGGCACATATCTAAACATAGTAAAGGCGATATACAGCAAGCCTATAGGCAACATCAAACTCAATGGAGAGAAACTTAAATCAATCCCACTGAAATCAGGGAAAAGACAAGGCTGCCCACTCTCTCCATATCTCTTCAACATAGTGCTGGAAGTCCTTGCTAGAGCAATAAGACAGTTGAAGGAGATCAAGGGGATACAAATTGGAAAGGAAGAAGTCAAGTTATCACTATTTGCAGATGATATGATAGTATACGTGAGTGACCCAAAAAACTCTACCAGGGAACTCCTACAGCTGATAAACACCTTCAGCAAAGTGGCAGGATACAAAATTAACTCAAAAAAATCAGTAGCCCTCCTGTATACAAAAGACAAAAGGGCTGAGAAAGAAATTAGGGAAACAACACCCTTCACAATAGCCACAAATGACATAAGGTACCTCGGAGTAACCCTAACCAAGGAAGTCAAAGACTTGTATGAAAAAAATTTCAAATCTCTGAAGAAAGAATTAGAAGAAGATATGAGAAGATGGAAAGATCTCCCATGCTCATGGCTTGGTAGGATTACCATAGTAAAAATGGCCATCTTACCAAAAGCAATCTACAGATTCAATGTAATGCCCATCAAATTACCAACACAATTCTTTACAGACCTGGAAAGAAAAATTCTCAACTTCATATGGAATAACAAGAAACTCAGAATTGCTAAAACAATCCTCTACAATAAAAGATCTTCCGGAGGTATCTCCATCCCTGATCTTAAGTTGTACTATAGAGCAACAGTTTTAAAAACTGCATGGTACTGGCATAGAAACAGAATGGTGGATCAATGGAACCGAACAGAGGACCCAGAAATAAACCCACACACTTATGGACACCTGATCTTTGACAAAGACGCCAAAACCATACAATTGAAAAAGATAGCATCTTCAACAAATGGTGCTGGTCTAATTGGATGTCTACATGTAGAAAAATGAAAATAGATCCATACTTGTCACCCTGCACAAAACTGAAGTCCAAGTGGATCAAAGACCTCAACATAAAACCAGACACATTAAATCGGCTTGAAAAAAAAGTGGGAAATACCCTAGAACTCATTGGTACAGGGGAAAACTTCCTGAACAGAACACCAACAGCACAGGCTCTAAGAGCAACAACCAATAAATGGAACCTCATGAAACTGAAAAGCTTCTGTAAAGCAAAGGACACCGTCATCAAAACAAAGCGACCACCTACAGATTGGGAAAGAATCTTCACCAACCCTTTATCTGACAGAGGACTCATATCCAGTATATATAAAGAACTAAAGAAGCTGAAAAGCAGCAAACCAAGTAATCCACTTAAAAAATGGGGAACAGAGCTAAACAGAGAATTCTCTGTAGAGGAATACCGAATGGCAGAGAAGCACTTAAAGAAATGTTCAACCTCACTAGCCATTAGGGAAATGCAAATCAAAACAACCCTGAGATTTCACCTTACACCCATGAGAATGGCCAAGATCAAAAACTCAAGTGACAACACATGCTGGAGAGGTTGTGGAGAAAGGGGAACCCTTCTTCACTGCTGGTGGGATTGTAAACTTGTACAACCACTCTGGAAATCAATCTGGCGCTTTCTCAGACAACTAGGAATAGCGCTTCCTCAAGATCCAGCCATACCACTACTGGGCATATATCCAAAAGAGGCTCAAGTACACAAAAAGGACATTTGCTCAACCATGTTTGTAGCAGCTTTATTTGTAATAGCCAGAAGCTGGAAACAACCCAGATGCCCCTCAACTGAAGAATGGATGCAGAAATTGTGGTACATCTACACAATGGAATATTACTCAGCAATGAAAAATAAGGAAATCATGAAATTTGCAGGTAAATGGTGAGATCTGGAAAGGATCATCCTGAGTGAGTTGTCCCAGAAGCAAAAAGACACACATGGTATATACTCACTCATATAGACATACAACATAGGACAAACCCACTAAAACCTGTGCATCTAAAGAAACTAAGCAAGAGAGAGGACCCTAACTAAAATGTCCAATCCCCATCCAGAAAGGCAAAGAGGATGGACATCAGAAGAAGAAGAAAGCAGGAAACAACCTAGGAACCTACCACAGAGGGCCTCTGAAAGCCTCTGGCCTTCAGACTATCAAAGCAGATGCTGAGCCGGATGGGCAACTGTTGGGCAGGTGAACGGAATTTTAGGTAAGAACTGGGAAATAGTAAGAGCTGGAGAGGACAGGGTCTCCACAAGGAGAGCAACAGAACCAGAAAATTTGAACACAGGGAACTTCCAAGAGACTCATACTCCAACCAAGGACTATTCATGGAGATAACCCAGAACCCCTGCACAGATGTAGCCCAGGGCAGTTCAGAGTCCAATTGGGTTACATAGTAATGGGAAGAGAGACTGCCTCTGACATAATCTGATTGGCCTGCTCTTTTATCACCTCCCTCTGGGGGGGAGCAGCCTTACCAGGCCATAGTAGAGGACAATACAGCCACTTTTGGTGTGAACTGATGGACTAAGATCAAAAAGGAGAGGAGAACCTACCCTATCATTGGACTTGGGGATTGGCATGCATGCAGAGGGAGGAGGGAGGGTGGGATTGGGAGGGGAGGAGGGAGGGGCTTATGGGGGGATGCAGAATGAATAAAGTGTAATTGATGAAAAATTTAAAAAAAAAAAGGGGGAAAAAATAATTTAAGAACCTTAAATGACTTTCAAAATTGGAGGAAAACATGGAGTTAGTCAATTGGCATGGAGCACGTCTCGCCCCTGGGGGCAATGGTCTCCTCAACCTACTCAGACCTCGGACACCACCACTGCTAGTTCTAGAACTGACGCAGGATGTTCCAACGAGGGGTTAAGGCTTCTCATAATATTTCCTATAAGCCTACACCTGTTTGTCTATATCCCCCATTTTTATTCATTATTAGCCAGATAGAGCCAAGTAATTGTGGTAATGATACTTGCTTTTTTGCCCAATGCTGGAATGCTAGTAAATTTAGGTATGCCCTGGTTACTTGCATGCCTCGCTGGGTGCCTGTGCCCATTGATGCCCCTCACGCTATGACTCTCTTCAGACAGAAAAGGGATCTTAGAACTACAGCCACCATTGTTACTACCATTTCATTGGTGGCTGTTGGAACTACCACCAGGGCATTAGCCATGAGTCATACTGGGCAGACTGCTCAGACCCTGAATAATCATTTAGCCAATGTAGCTCATGTCTTAGTTGTACATAAAGGAATTAATGCTAAACTAAAAGGAAGCTTGAAGGTGGTCAATCAGAGGATTGACCTCTTGCAGGAGCAAATTGATACCCTATGGCAAATCGCTCAACCTGGCTGTCAATGAAAGTATGCTGGACTTTGTGTCACTAGCATACAACATGAGAATTTTTCCTGTGCTGCAAATCTGTCTAAACAATTCTTGAGCTATATTTTAGGTAATTGGACTGGAGAATTCGATACTACGATGGAGCAGCTGAGAGTGGACATTGTCACAGTAAATTCTACCAGAGTGGACGCAGGACTAGCCACAGGATTATCAACATGGATTGCTGCAGCCATGAATCATCTGAAGGAATGGGCAGGCATGGGAGCGTTAGCAGGCCTTCTGGTGTTGGTCTCCTTGGTTTGCCTGTGGTATATATGCAAGATTAGAGTCTCACAACAGTGTGATGTAGCCATGATCATTCAGGCCTTTACAGCCACTGAAGCAGGACATTCTCCCCAAGCATGGTTGGATACCATAAAAAGCTAAAATGTTAGGCTCAGGATGCGAGGCTAAGCACTGCACTCAGGGTCAGCAGCTTGCGACCCAGAGAAGAGCATGTCTGATTGCATGCGGGTTGATGCCCCAGGTCCCGCCTCTGAGAAAAAGGTATCAGTCGGGTCTGATGCTCTTTGGGTGGATGACACCTAAATGAACATCAGTACAAATTCCCAATTTATTTCTAATATCAGAGATCAGACCTCTACTCTTGCCTGATGCGTCTAAAACAAAAAAGGGGAACTGTAGAGAGCTGCGGAATGCTATGCCTTAAAGATGGAGCTGGTTTCCCGCCTTCCACCTTCCCGATGGTGAGTCCTCTCTGTCATGAACAATTCCACATTTGGCTAAGGCTGAGGATCTGGCTTGCTTCCATGTATGTGGACCTATCTGCATTGCACACGTGGCATGCCTGGGTTGGCTACCCAGAGGCTATTTAAGCTGTGGGCTGGCTTTCCCCAGGGTCAGATGATTGTTCTAGGTTCCTGAATAAACTGCATTGAAAAAAAAAAAAAAGTCTATATGCTACAAAATTTAAAAATCTAAATGAAAAGGACAATTTTCTTGATCGATTTGACTTACCAAAGCTGAATCAGGACCAGATAAATCAATTAAATAGTCCTATATCCCCCAAGGAAATAGAAGCAGTCATCAAAAGTCTCCCAACCAAAAAGAGCACAGGACCAGATGACTTCAGTGCAGAATTCTACCAGACCTTCAAAGAAGAGCTAACACCAATTCTCTTCAAACTATTCCACAAAATTGAAACAGAAGGAACATTACCACACTCATTCTATGAAGCCAGAGTCACCTTGGTACCTAAACCTCACAAAGACCCAACAAAGAAAGAGAATTTCAGGCCAATCTCCCTTATGAACATTGATGCAAAAATACTCAACAAAATACTCACAAACCGAATACAAGAACACCTCAAAGATATCATCCACCATGACCAAGTAGGCTTCATCCCAGGTATGCAGGGGTGGTTCTATATACAGAAATCAATCAATGCGATCCACTATATTAAAAAACTGAAAGAAAAAAAACACATTATAATCTCCCTAAATGCTGAAAAAGCATTTGACAAAATCCAACATCCATTCATGTATAAAGTCTTGGAGAGATCAGGGATACAATGCACATATCTAAACATAGTAAAGGTGATATACAGCAAGCCTATAGCCAACATCAAACTGAACGGAGGGAAACTTAAAGCAATCCCACTGAAATCAGGGACAAGACAAGGCTACCCACTCTCTCCATACCTCTTCAACATAGTTCTGGAAGTCCTCAAAAACATCAACATAAAACAAAACACATTAAATCGGCTAGGAAAAAAAGGGGGGAAAACCCTAGAACTCATTGGTACAGGAGAAAACTTCCTGAACAGAACACCAACAGAACAGGCTCTAAGAGCAATAATCAATAAATGGGAATCATGAAACTTAAAAGCTTCTGCAAAGCAAAGGACAGCGTCATCAAAACAAAGCGACTGCCTACAGATTGGGAAAGAATCATCACCAACCCTTTATCTGATAGAGGACTCATATCCAGTATATATAAAGAACAAAAGAAGCTGAAAAGCAGCAAACCAAGTAATTAAAAAATGGGGAACAGAGTTAAACAGAGAATTCCCTGTAGAGGAATATCGAATGGCAGAGAAACACTTAAAGAAATGCTCAATGTCATTAGCCATTAGGGAAATGAAAATCAAAATGACCCTGAGATTTCACCTTACACCCATCAGAATGGCCAAGATAAAAAACTCAAGTGACAACACATGCTGGAGTGGTTGTGGAGAAAGGGGAACCCTTCTCCACTGCTGGTGGGAATGTAAACTTGTACAACCACTCTGGAAATCAATCTGGCCATTTCTCAGACAACTAGAAATAGGGCTTCCCCAAGATCCAGCCATACTACTCCTAGGCATATATCCAAAAGAGGCTCAAGTACACAAAAAGGACATTTGCTCAAACATGTTTGTAGCAGCTATTTGTAATAGCCAGAAGCTGGAAACAACCCAGATGTCCCTCAACTGAAGAATGGATGCAGAAATTGTGGTACATCTATACAATGAAATATTACTCAGCAATGAAAAATAAGGAAATCATGAAATTTGCAGGTAAATGGTGAGACCTGGAAAGGATCATCCTGAGTGAGCTGTCCCAGAAGCAAAAAGACATACACGGTATATACTCACTCATATAGACATACAACATAGGACTAACCCACTAAAATCTGTGCATCTAAAGAAACTAAGCAAGAGAGTGGACCCTAACTAAAACGGTTAATCCCCATCCTGAAAGACAAAGAGGATGGACATCAGCAGCAGAAGAAAACAGGAAACAACCTAGGAACCTTCTACAGAGGGCTTCTGAAAGCCAGAAGAAGAAAACAGGAAACAAACTAGGAACCTACCACAGAGGGCCTCTGAAAGCTTCTGTCCTGCAGACTATCAAAGCAGATGCTGAGCCTGATGGCCAACTGTCGGGCAGAGTGGATGGAATTTTATGTAAGAAGTGGGAAATAGTAAGAGCTGTAGAGGACAGGGCCTCCACAAAGAGAGCAACAGAACAAGAAAATTTGAACACAGGGAACTTCCCAGAGACTCATACTCCAACCAAGGACTATTCTTGGAGATAACCTAGAACCCCTGCACAGATGTAGCCCATGGCAGTTCAGTGTCCAAGTGGGTTACACAGTAATGGGAAGAGGGACTGCCTCTGACATAATCTGATTGGCCTGCTCTTTGATCACCTCCCCCTGGGGGGGAGCAGCCTTACCAGGCCACAGTAGAGGACAATGCAGCCACTTTTGATGTGAACTGATAGACTAAGATCAGAAAGGAGAGGAGAACCTCCCCTATCAGTGGACTTGGGGAGTGGCATACATGCAGAAAGGGGAGGGAAGGTGGGATAGGCAAGGGAGGAGGGAGGTGCTTACGGGGGGATACAAAATGAATAAAGTGTAATTAATAAAAAATTTTGAAAAAAAGGAAAAAAAAAGAATTAAAAAAACGAGGAGGTTTGTCTGTTTCTATGTTTATACTCTTTTTGTAATGCAACTTTGGAGCTCTTCCCATCAAAAAGTGAAATCTATCTCTGGATCTCTTGAAATTTGAGCTTGGTCAAGTGACTTGATTTGGCTATAGAACAATAGCAAATACACTATCAGCTGAAGATTGAAATGTAATGGCACACTGGAGTTTGCTTTCTCATTTCATGTTGGGAAATTCAAACATTTAATATGTGGAACCACCAAAAAGACTCAGTGAATAAAAGTGCTTCCTGCCATGAGTGGTGACCTGGGCTTGATCCTCTGGACCATGTAAAGGTGGAAGGAGTGAAATGAGTCCTGCAAGTTGTTCTGTGAACTGCACAGGTGTACACACACACACACACATCTATTTGAATTTATTTGTCCTGAATCACAGAAAAAAACTAATTAAAGCAGAAAATTGAAATCAAAAAAGAAGTATAATAATAAATAAGATATTTTAAATGTTATAATTTTTTAAAAAAAATAGGTTTAAAATGTCAAATGTTCACAACAAACAAAATGGAAAGGAAATCAGAAATGTTTTGAATTAGAAACAAATTTGGAATTGATATGTTTTGTGCACCTTGCTCTACAGCTGAGAAAATGGGGACAGGAAGGTGAATGGCGTTCTTATACTTTATAAGCCTTGCACCAACCCTAAAAAAAGTTCCACTGCACTGTGAATGCCTCTTGATTCTAACCCCCAATCATATGGCAATTTCAAAACCTTGGAAAAATTGAGTTTAAGAATTTTATATCAAAAAAACTGCCTGACACTTAGAAAGAGTTCAACATATGAAAATCACAAAGAGCTAAATGATATAACGAGCTAGCAGCTAGTCCAAGGAGCTCTCTATAAACATGGGCTCAATCCAAAATTGCACCCTTGTGCTCTTCCTCTGAAATACAGAAAAAAAAAAACCTAAAGTAGACACAATTTTGGAAGTGGGGAGGATAGATGCATTCTTATTGGCAATCAGATATAAAAAGAACTTTGTTAAAGCCTTAGATTTCTTTTCAGTGCCAAACACTCCTAATGGGAAAAAAATGTGCACAGCTGAGATGAAAATCCTCTGGAATTATGCATTAAGTTTATTGCTATAAACCAACCACCTCAAAACTCAGTGGCTTAAAACAACAACAGTTTATCACTTCATACAATTCTATATGTATGTAGAACTACGTAGTTCTTCTGATCTCTATGGGAGTTCTATTTGACCAGTAGCCCAGCTCTGAACTTCTTCAGCCAGAACACATAGTATAGCTGAACTTGTTTGTCCTTGTTTCTTCATCTAACTCCTGATTATATAATGGTAGACCCAGGGCAACATGTGAAAAGAACAAAGGCTCTGAAGCCCCCATATTACATTCTCTATTAGTCAAGAAAAGGTATATGGGCAACCCCTACTAAAGGGGTACAGAAAAGGTTCAAGTTTTTGATGAAAAAAAAGCAAAATTATGTGTCCTCCTTTCTTTTATGAACAGATATTTTAAGTAAACAGTCTTTATTACTCTATTTACAGCAAACCATATATCATTAGCCAAAAGTTCCTTCTTATGTAACTGTCCCCTTGCCTGTCTAATCCTGTGATATTTCTCCAACTTTAGTCAAATAATCAAATATGAAGGCCTTTTACTGGCTACATACCTCTAAAAAACAGAATAATAAAAACTATACTTCAAAAGGTAAACCTTCCCCAAGCATTTTGTCAACAATCACTACAACTGCCCAAATTTCAGATTCGTCTCCCCTTAATTCTCAGATGATGCCACCCTTTTCAACCTACCAAAACCAACTTTGACTTGTGTTCAGCTATTTCATTTTCTGATATAGGTGGAAAGAGATTCCTCTAGGATTGTACAACTAAATATTTCAATTGCACCAAACTCATTTTTCATTCTACAGAAACATTGTATTTACCATATTGTGATTGTCAAGTGTCAATAACCTTCCTGAACAATATGCTTCAACATCCAAAGGTGTTTCCAACCTCAGCATTACCAATAAAAATATAATGAAAATGTGTTAGAGTTTATCAATATACAAGATTTAAGATTTGAATCTCAAAAGGCCCTTTTTTTTTTAAAGAAAATATCTTTAGTTGAAGATCTTTTAAAGCATAAAATACAGACAGAAAGGTCAGGTACAAAAACCTGATAGATATGAGGCATCGTTTTGCTTTGGCTTCAGTTTAAGGTACTTTTCTTTGGTTTGTAGGTTTTTGTTTTATTTTGAGATGATCTTGCTAGGTAGTCCAGGCTGGCCTCAAATCTGAGATGTGGTCTCAGCTTCTTAGGTGTTGGGGTTACAGGTATATACTACTACACCCTACCCTAAATGGAAGACTTACTGACATAGCATGTTGAACAAATGTTCTGGTTGGTTTTGTGTGTCAATTTGGCACAAGCTAGAATCATCTGCAAATTTCTCAGTCATCTGAAATTTCTTAGTGGGGAAGGACCCAGCCCATTGTGGGTGGTACCATCCCTGGGTTGGTTGTTCTGGGTTCTACAAGAAAGCAGGCTGAGTAAATCAGGAGGAGCAGGCCAGTAAGCAGCACTCCTCCATGGCTTCTGCATCATGTCAGCTCCTGCCTCCAGGTTCCTACCCTGACTTCCTTCAATTATGGACTACAATGTGAAAGTGTAATCCTAATAAACATTTTCTCCCCAACTTGCTTTTCAGTCATGGTGTTTCATTGCAGCAATAAGAACCCCAACTAATACAGTGAGTAGTTAAAAATAATAACCATTTATGGTGTTTACTCTGTACCAAGCACCATTCTAAGTATTTTATACGATTTGAGTCATTTTATCCTTTAGTAGCTCCATGAAGTTGATACTATTTATCAGGTGAGCAGACTAATGTACAATATAGCTTTAACAGAAATCAAGATTAGTTGCTAAGCAGTAGAGCCAGTTTTTTAACCAAAGCATTCCTGTTTTCAGAATCTAAATCTTTAATTCCAGAATCTTAAAAAAGTGGGAGGGGGGAATGTGAGAAAATATTTATCAGGAAAACTTAATATGATGGGTAGTGTAAGGTTTCTTAGAAATTAAAAAAAAAAAAAAAACAAAAAAGTGTACTGGATAATGTCTATAAACAGAAAATCCACAATATAAAATGGCCTGCAAAACATGAGTATTTGGCTACTAGCCAATAGAGCAAAGACAAAGAAAATAATCATGTCTAATGTTATCTACTTGCTTGTTGAAAGATAAATTGGATATAAACTCTCCCAAAGTGATTTGGATATATACATGTATTCAGTTATAACTATTTAAATATGTATGCAGTTTGATCCAACTATTTTACTTGTAGCAATTTTTTCATAAACATAATCAGTTGAGGGGTGGGGATAATGGCACACACTCTCAATCCCAACACTCAAGAGGCAGAGGCAGGCAAATATTCATAAGTTCAAGTCCAGCCTGTTCTAAACTTTTGTAAATGTTATATTTTAGTTTCTATATTACTTTTCATATATTCGTGTATCATTTTTCTAATCATGTAAAAAACCAGTAGCCTCATTTCTAAAATTTTAGAAAACTGAAAACTTTCTTATATAACAGTATTCTTTCAAAGAAAAACTGAGAAAGGAGACTTTATTCCCCATCTCCATAAACATTTATGTGACTGATTTTGATAGAAATGTGGGGAGCACATTAACTGTTACACTGTAAGGGCTGCTTGATAGGTTGATCATTGGATCATGACTTCATGACCTCTGACACCATATCCCTTACATCCCTGCTTTATAATCACCAGTAATCTGAGAGCTAAAAATAATTACAGAAATGGCAACTCACAGCTGCCCAGAGCTCATCAGCCAATCCAATTCAGGAGAAAAAAATCAGCCCAGTAACATATACTTTAAAATGGGTCTAGAGGGAGACAATGATAGCCTAAGAAAACTCACTTCATAAGTGCAGGCGATTAGCAGTCACCACATTGCATGCCTTCTTAAGCAAAGAAGCCACATGCTTAGAGCCAGGGACACTGAGAAACTGCAGAATGTCTCCACCTGCTGACTGATGAAAATGACTGACACTGGGGAGCCAGCTGAAAAATAATTATTCCCATCTACCAGGAAGTTGCCCCCTACACAGCAAGGAGCAGCAAGTTGAAGGAAGGGGAGATTGCTATGGTTTGTCATTAACATGCACTATTCATTTCTCTGGACTTGAAGCCCTAAAACAGCAAAATCAATAGGCTGGTCCAAAAAAAAAAAAAAAAAAAAACAGAAAAAAACTAAGAACCCAGAGGTTTATGACTTTCCTAATTACTAGATTACTTCTGATACAAAATGATGTACTATAATAGACATTCATGTTAAAAAAACTCATTAGCCATTATTTTATTATTTCACCCATGTTCTCTCAGTTCCTTATGTCCTGTTGGTCTAAAAGTTCCTTTTTATAAATGTAAGGCTGTCTTTTCAAAGACCAAATATAAAAGGTTAAGAAACTCCAAAAATGCTTTTTCACCATCAAAGGAGATTATGATGTGTTTTTTTTTCTTTCAGTTTGTTTATATGGTGGATCAAGTTGATGGATTTCCATATATTGAACCACCCCTGCATACCTGGGATGAAACCTACTTGGTCATAGTGGATATCTTTGATGTGTTCTTGTATTCAGTTTGCAAGTATTTTGTTGACTATTTTCCCATCAATGTTCTTGAGGAAGATTGGCCTGAAATTCTCTTTCTTTGTTGGGTCTTTGTGGGGTTTAGGTACCAACGTGACTTTGGCTTCATAGAATGAGTTTGGTACTGTTCCTTCTGTTTCCATTTTGTGGAATAGTTTGAAGAGAATTGGAGTAGTCTCTTCTCTGAAGATCTCTTAGAATTTTGCACTGAAACCATCTGGCCCTGGGCTTTTGGGGGGTGGAATAATATTGATGACCACATCTTTTTCCTTAAAAGATATAGGATGATGTAATTGATTTATCTGGTCTTGATTCAGCTTTGGTAAGTGGAAACCATCAGGAAAATTGTCTATTTCATTTAGATTTTGCGGGGTATAGATTTTTGAAGTAAGTCACAATGGTTGTTTGGATTTCCTCAGTGTCTGTTATTATGTACACCTTTTCATTTCTGATTTTGTTGATCTGGATGGTGTCTCTCTGCCTTTTAGTTAGTTTGGCTAAGGGATTGTCTATCTTGTTGATTTTCTCAAAGAACCAGCTCTTGGTTTCATTGATTCTTGCATTGTTTTATTTGTTTCTAATTGATTGATTTCAGCCCTGAGTTTGATTATTTCCAGCTGACTTCTCCTCTTTGGTGTGTCTGCTTCTAATTTCTCCAAGGCTTTTAAGTGAGCCATTAAGTTGCTTGAATGAGCTGTGTTGAATTTCTTCTTGAAGGCACTTAGGGCTATGAACTTTCCTCTTAGTACTGCCTTCATTGTGTCCCACACGTTTGGGAATGCTGTGTCTTCCTTTTCATTGAGTTCTAGGAAGATTTTAATTTCTTTCTTTATTTCTTCCCTGACCCAGCTGTCATTGAGTAGCAAGTTGTTCAGTTTCCATGTGTGTGTAGGCTTTTTTTCTGTTGTTATCGAGGTCCAACTTTAGTCCATGGTGGTCAGATAGGATACAAGGGATTATTTCAATCTTCTTTTGTCTGTTGAGGCTTGCTTTGTGACCAATTATATGGTCTATTTTGTAGAAGGTTCCATGAGGTGCTGAGAAGAAGGTAAATTCTTTTGTGTTTGGGTGAAAGGTTCTGTAGATATCTGTTAGGTCCATTTTATTAATGACCTCTGTTAGAGTTATTGTTTCTTTGTTTAATTTCTGTTGTTTTTTTTTTTTGACCTATCCTTTGTTGAGAGTGGGGTGTTGAAGTCTCCCACTATTACTGTGTGGGAATCTATGTGTGGTTTCCTTTTTATTAATGTTTCTTTTACAAATGTCGGTGGTCTTGTATTTGGGGCATAGATGTTCAGGATTATGATGTCTCCCTAGTGGAATTTTCCCTTGATGAAGTGTCCTTCCCCATCTCTTTTGATTAATTTTGGTTGAAAGTCTATTTTATTAGATATTAGAATGGTTACACCTGTTTCTTCTTAGGTCCATTTGCTTGGAAAACTGTCTTCCAGCCCTTTACTCTCAAATAATGCCTATTTTTATGACTTAGATGTATTTCTTGTATACAACAGATTTTTGGGTCTTGTTCACACATCCATTCTGTTAGTCTGTGTTTTTATTAGAAAATTGAGTCCATTGATATTGAGGGAGATTAATGACCAGTGGCTGTTAGATCCTTTGATATTGCTTTTGTCTGTGATATTGTGTTTGTGTGTGTGGCTTCTTTTTGTTTTGCTGTAGTGAGGTTATTTATTTCCTGTGTTTTCCCAAAAGTAATTAGTTTTCTTGGATGGTATTTTTCCATTCACATAGTAAAAATGGCCATCTTACCAAAAGCAATCTACAGATTCAATGCAATTCCCATCAAATTACAAACACAAATCTTTGCAGACCTTGAAAGAAAAATTCTCACTTCATATGGAATAACAAGAAACCCAGAATTGCCAAAACAATCCTCTACAATAAAAGATCTTCTGAAGGTATTCCCACTCCTCATCTCAAGCTGTGCTATAGAGCAATAGTTATAAAAACTGCATGGTACTGGCATAGAAATAGAATGGTGGATCAATGGAATCAGATCAGATAAAAGACCCAGAAATAAATCCACACACTAATGGACACCTGATTTTTGACAAAGATGGCAAAACCATTCAATGGAAAAAAGGTAGCATCTTCAACAAATGGTGCTGGTCTAACTGGATGTCTACATGTAGAAAAATGCAAATAGATCAATACTTATCACCCTGCACAAAACTAAAGTCCAAGTGGATCAAAGATGTCAACATAAAACCAGGCACTGAACCTGTTAGAAGAAAAAGTGGGAACAGCCATGAACTCATTGGCACAAGAGAGAACTTCCTGAACAGAACACCAACAGCAAAAGCTCTAAGAGCAACAATCAATAAATGGGACCTCAAGAAACTGAAAAGCTTCTGTAAAGCAAAGGACATTGTCATCAAAACAAAATGACTGCCTACAGATTGGGAAAGGATCTTCACCAACTCTATATCTGACAGAGGGCTATTATTTAGAATATTTAAAGAACTCAAGAAGCTAAACAGCAACAAATCAAGTAATCTAATTAAAACATGTGATACAGAGCTAAACAGAATTCTCAACAGAGGAATATCAAATGGCTGAGAAACACTTAAAGAAATGCTCAACATCCTTAGTCATCAGGGAAATGCAAATTAAACAACCCTGAGTTTTCACCTTACACCCATCAGAATGGCTATGATCAAAAACTCAAGTGACAACACGTGCTGGAGAGGTTGTGGAGAAAGAGGAACTCTCCTCCACTGCTGGTGGGAATGTAAACTTGTACAACCACTTTCGAAAACAGTCTGGCATTTTCTCACACAATTAGAAATAGTGCTTCCTCAAGATCCAGCTATACCACTCCTAGGCATATATCCAAAAGACGCTCAAGCACACAATAAGGACATTTGCTTAACCATGTTTGTAGCACCTTTATTTGCAACAGCCAGAAGCTGGAAAGAGCCCAGATGTCTCTCAAAGGAGGAATGGATAGAGAAATTCTATTACATCTACACAATAGAATATTACTCAATGATAAAAAATAAGGAAATCATGAAATTTTCAGGCAAATGGTGGGAACTGGAAAAGATCATCCTGAGTGAGCTATCCCAGAAGCAGAAAGACACACATGGTATATACTTACTCATAAGTGGATATTACACATATAATATAGGATACAGCTACTAAAATCTGTACACCTAAAGAAACTAATCAAGAAGTAGGACTCTGGCTAAATGCTCAAACCCCATACAGAAAGGCAAAGAGGATGGATATCAGAAGGAGAAAACAGGGAAAAGTACAGGAGCCTGCCACAGAGGGCCTCTGAAAGGCTCTACCCTGCTGGGTATCAAAGCAGATGCTGAGACTTATGGCCAACATTTTGGCAGAGTGCAGGGAATTTCTTGAAAAAGTAGGAAATAATAAGACCCGGAGAGGACAGGAGCTCCAGAAGGACAGCAACAGAACCAAAAAATCTGGGCACAGGGATCTTTTCTGAGACTGATACTCCAAGCAAGGACTGTTGATGGAGATAAACTAGAACCCCTACACAGATGTAGCCCATGGCAGTTCAGTGTCCAAGTGGGTTCCATAGTAATGGAAACAAGGACTGTCTCTGACATGAACTGATAGACAATGGAGCCATTCCTGATGAGACCTTATAGACTAGGATTAGAGGGAAGAGGAGGAGGACCTCCCTTATCAGTGAACTGGGGGAGGGGTATGGGTGAAGAAGAGGGAAGGAGGGTTGGGAGGGGAGAGGGAGGGAGTACAGAGGGATACAAAGTGGAAAAACTGTAATTAATAAACTTAAAAATAATTAATAAAAAATTAAAATGCTAAAATAGAAGCTCCAAAACACATGATCAAGAAAATATAAAGAATATGATTCCTCTGTTGGAAAATATAAAAAAAAACATTTTTTTAAAAAAATCATTTGGCAGTTTCTCATATGTGTAATCTCACCATGTTATTAGCATCCCACTCTCAATGAAAGCTAATGTTCACATAAAAACTTGAGCATGGTTAATGAAAATAGCTTTCTTCATAATATCTCCAAAGTGGAAATAATTAATTTTCTTTCACTGGTGGATGGGATTGGATTTAAAAATGTGCATAAACAGATTAAAATATGAGTCAGTAATAACTAGGCATAAACTACTGATACAAGCAAATGGATGGATGAATCTAAAAATACATTAGACCACTGTTTCTCAGCCTGTAGTTTGTGACCCCTTTGGTACACCTGTATCTTCAAAAATACTTACATGTTTGTTCATAACAGTAAAAAAAAAATAGCTATAAAGTAGCAACCAAAAATAATGTTATGGTTAGGTGCTACTACAACATGAGAAACTGTATTAAAGGTCACAGCATTAGGAAGGTTGAGACCCACTGTATTAGAGTAAGAGATGAAAGGTGCACTCAAAAGATACCTACTATATAATTCCATTCATATGACATTCAAAACTGGAAAATAGACTATTGGCTTAATGGGCCTTGCGAGCAAGGGGAGGAGGAGGCAAAGCACAAAATGGGCAGCTGGCAGGAGTTATTTAGAGCAAATAAAATTGTTTTGTATATTTATTGTGGTAGAAGTTGTATGATTGTATGTGTTTGTGAAACCCCACAGAGATACAGCCAAGCAAAGCAAATTTTACTATATGTAAAGTATACTTCAGTTTTCTTAATTGAAAAAACTAAGGTATGTAAAAGAACTCCAGAATGCTCACTTTGGCAGCACATACACTAAAACTGAAATGATTACACAGATTAGCATTGCCCTTGTGCAAGCATAACGTGCAAAAGCATGAATCATTTTATATTTTTAAAAGGAACTAAAGGAATCCATCTACAAATCTAAACCACTTTATTGCTCATCCCAGTACATTTCACATGTATTTCATCATCTTTACTTAGCCTCATTCTCTCTGTCACATCTGCAGCTGGAGCAGAAAGAACTCTCTAGAACTCTATTTCCATGGACAGAACCTTCATCCGTGGCCTAGAGAAAAAAAATACATTCATGGCTGCTCAATTTTGTTTGTCTGTTTATTTGAGATGGGGTTTCTCTGTGTAGCCTTGGCTGCCCCAGACTCACTCTGTAGACCAGGTTGGCCTCGAACTCAGAGATCCACCTGCCTCTGCCTCCCTGAGTGATAGGATTACATGCATGAGCACCACACCTAGCTGGCTGCTCAATTTTTAAAAACCTTCCTTCCCTGCCAAGAACCTCCTGAAAGAGAAGAAACAGGCAGGTCTGTGATGTACACTGATGAGTTAAAAAAAATTCATGGGTTGGCTGGAATTTTACCAAATTTGTCACTGCTTCCACAGAATAATCTTCAACAAATTCTTCATGTTTCTATCCTCAATGTTTAAGGAGAAAAAAAAAATCAACAACAAAACCCAGGTCAAGTAACTCAAGAGACTTCCAAAAGCACGGGCAGAATAAAGAGAATTTACAGGAGCTGATGAAACATTCAGGTGTTAGCAATGAGAAGCCATTAACACAAAGACCCTGCAATGGATCCAGTGATATATGGAGCTGTAGAGAAAGATTTTCCTGGCATGGATTGTGATCATGAAAGAGGACCCAAAACCAAAATCATGGGCCCTAGTTGAGAGACAAAAGGAAATAAAAAAAAAAAAATCTCTCATTTATTTTCTATATCACTCCATGTTCTTACAGTTTCCTTTCATCGGCCAAATCTAATACAAGATCTACTGGTGATGGAAGCTGTAATGATGATGGCCTTCATGGTCAGCATCTAGGATCAGGACCAGAAAGGGAAAGAGAATAGACCCTAAAAGGAATAAAATGGGCAGCAGAAACTAAGAATATCCAGGGACTTATTATTTATCAAAGTCATATGGTTTTATAACTTCTGAAAACCCTTGAGCACTGTGAAAACTCCCATTCATATTCTTCAGAAACCCCACCTTCACATGGAATAATTCATAATTCCTCAAAAATGTGATTCTCTTCACCCTCTAGGCAGAACTTTGTCTTTGATCCAGGTAAACTGGATTTAACTCAGCATCAGAAGAGCTTGAAAATTGTTGAAAAAAATATTTTATATACTTTTAAAATTTCATTTAATTTACTTTACATCCCAAGGATACCCCCTCCCTTCTCTCCTCCCCGTTACCCTCTTCCCCTCCTGCTCCCTTCTGTTCTTCATTTCTCCCCAGAAAAAGGAGCCCCTCCCCCATATTAACCCTCCCCAGCACATCAAGTCACATCAGGACTAAGCATATCCTCATCCCCTGAGTCCAAGCAAGGAAGCCCTGCCAAGGGGAAGTGATCCAAAAAGAAGCAACAGAGGCCATATTAGAAACAGTTCCTCCCCCTCTACTCGCCAAGCAACCCACATGAAGAACAAGCTGCCCATTGGCCACATATGTGCAAGGAACCTAGGTTCAGACTATGCATGCTCCTTAGTTGATGTCTCAGGCTCTGTAAGCCCCCATGGGACTGGGTTAGTTGACTCTGTTGGTCTTCTTGTGAGGTTCCTCTTACCTCTAGGTCTTTCCATCTTTCCCCCAACACTTCCACAGGACCCCCAGAGCTCTGCCCCATGCTTGGCTGCAAGTCCCAGCATCTGTCTTGATTCACTGCTGGCCACCATACAACAAGGACATTTGCTCAACTATGTTCATACCAGATTTATTCATAATAGCCAAAAACAGGAAACAACCTAGATGTCCCTCAACCAAAGAATGGATACAGAAATGTTGGTACATGTATACAATGGAATACTACTCAGCTATTATTAACAATGAAATCACGAAATTTGCAGGCAAATGGATGGAACTAAAAAAGATCATCCTAAGTGAGGTAACCCAGACCCAGAAAGATGCACATGGTATGTCTCACTTATAAGCAGGTATTAGACCTATAGTACAGGATAACCATACTACAATCCACATACCTAAAGAAGCTATATAACAAGGAGGGTTCCACGGAGGGTGCTTTAATATCACTCAAAAGAGAAAATAGACTAGACAGCAGAAGTGAAAGAAGAGAGGGAATTAAGCAGGAGATGGAATGGGGAGAAAAACAAGGTTGTGGATCAGATGTGAGGAGAATGAGTGTAGGGGGTGAGAAGGCTGGAAACAAATGAAAACTGAGGGGGGGAAACATCTCTTTGAAAAAAGTCTTTTGGAGTGATTATTGGTTGCTTATCAAATCTTTAGCCAGTATGCTACAAAAGAATAAAAATATGAATGAATCTTTGCCTTTGGAGCTACAGATATAAGGGTTCCAAATATTTGTTCCAGAAAAGATTGCAGCCATCTAGTAGTACTTCCTTTCTTGTTCTAAATCTTGGGTATAAAATTATGGCTATAGATACAAATAGAAGAGGGCATAAAGTAGACTGTCTAGAATAATTTAATAGGTTTTCACTGTATATATGATGTAGGTCTTTCCTGATACTAACTCTGTAAGAAGCTATAAATAAAACATATACAATTCTCATGGATCAGTAGGATTAACACAGTGAAAATGGCCATTCTGCCAAAAGCAATCTACAGATTCAATGCAATTCTCATCAAAATACCAACACAATTCTTTACAAACTTTAAAAAAAAAATTCTCAACTTCATATGGAAAAGCAAAAAACCCAGAATTTCTAAAACTATCTTGTACAACAACAGATCATCTGGAGGTATCTCCATCCCTGATCTCAAGCTGCATTACAGAGTAATAGTAATAAAAACTTCATTGTATTAGCATAGAAACAGAATGGTGAATCAATGGAACTGAATAGAAGACCCAGAAATAAATCCACACAGCTATGGATACATAATTTTTGACATAGAAACCAAAATGATTCAATGGAAAAAAGACAGCATCTTCAACAAATGGTGCTGATCCAACTCAATGTCTACATGAAGAAAAATGAAAATAGATCCATCTTGATCACCCTGCACAAAACCAGAGTCCAAGTAGATAAAAAACCTCAACATAAAACCAGAAACACTAAATTTGTTAGAAGAAAAAGTGGGGAAGAGCCTAGATCTCATTGGCACAGGAGACAACTTCCTGAACAGAACACCAACAGCACAGGCTCTAAGAGCAACAATCAATAAATGGGACCTCATGAAACTGAAAAGCTTCTGTAAAGCAAAAGACACTGTTGTCAGAACAAAATGACAGCCTACAGATTGGTTCACCAACCCAACATCTGACAGAGGGCTGATATCTGGACTATATAAAGAACTAAAGAAGTTAGGCAATAATTCAAGTAACCCAATTAAAAAAATGGGGTACAGAGCTAAACAGAGAATTCTCTAGAGAGGAATACCGAATGGCAGAGAAACACTTAAAGAAATGCTCAACATCCTTAGTCATCAGGGAAATGCAAATCAGGACAACCCTGAGATTTCAGCTCACACCCATCAGAATGACTAAGATCAAAAACTCAAGTGACATCACATGCTGGAGAGGATGTGCAGAAAGGGGAACCCTCATCCATTGCTGTTGGGAGTGTAAACTTTTACAACCACTGTGGAAATCAATCTGGCGCTTTCTCAGACAATTAGGAATAGTGCTTGCTCAAGATCCAGCTATACCACTCTTAAGCATATACCCAAAATTTGCTCAAGTACACAACAAGGACATTTATTCAACCATGTTCATAGCAGCTTTATTCATAATAGCCAGAACCTAGAAACAACCCAGATGTCCATCAATAGCGGAATGGATACAGAAATTGTGGTACATCTACACAATGTAATACTACTCAGGAATTAAAGACAAGGAAAACATGAAATTTTCAGGCAAATGGTGGGAACTGGAAAAGATCATTCTGGGTGAGATATCCAAGAAGCAGAAAGACACACAACATATATATTCACTTATAAGTGGTTACTAGACCCAAAAGATAGGATAAACATACTAAAATCTGTACACCTGAAAAGCTAAACAAGGAGGAGAACCTTGGGTAAAATGATCGATCCTCACTTAAAAAGACAAATAGGATGGACATTGGAAGTAGGAGAAAACAAGAAACAGGACAGGAGCCTACCATAGAGGGTCTCTGAAAGACTCTACCTAGTAGTGTATCTAAGCAGATGCTGAGACTCATAACCAAACCCTGTGCAGAGTGACGGGAATCATGTGAAAGAAGGGGGAGTTAGTAAGACCTGGAGAGGACAGAAGCTCCAAAAGGACCAAATATATCTAGCACATGGGTCTTTTCTGAGACTGATTCTCCAACTAAGGACCATACATGGATATAACCTATAACCCCTGCTCAGATGTAGCCCATGGCAGTTCAGTATCCAAGTGGGTACCCTAGTAAGGGGAACAGGAACTCTCTCTGACATGAACTCAGTGACTGGCTCTTTGATCTCCCCTCCCCCGAGAGAGGAGCAGCCTTACTAGGCCACAGCAGAGGGAGGAAATTGCATCCTGTCCTGATGAAACCTGATAAGCTAGTGTCAAATGGAAGGGGAGGAGGAACTCCCCTATCAGTGGACTTAAAGAGGGGCAAGGAGGAGATGAGGAAAGGAGGGTAGGATTGGAAAAGAATGAGGGAGGGGACTACAGCTGGGATACAAGGTAAATGAACTGTAATTAATATAAAAATAAATATTTAATTAAAAACATATATAGTTATATATATATTATATCCTATGTATATATTTTCAGAGCTAAAGCACAAGCTACATGGCAAACCATATCATTTCACATTGAGCAGTCTATTTCCAGTCCCTGAAAAACTAGTTGGCACTGACAAATTATCACACCTACTTTGATTTTTTTTTCCACACTTTCCGAACTGAAACTCTTTATTCTTCTTTTCAGCTCAGACAACTCTTCTTAATCTGTGTATTTTTCCAGCCACAATAGGAATAAAAGACACCACAGTGCAAGAACAAAAACTGCAAAACAGCGGGCACATCTTCACCTCTTAGCCCATCTCTGAGTTCAATTCCCAGCAACCACATGGTGGCTCATAACCATCTATAGTGAGATCTGGTGCCCTCTTCCAATGAACAGGCACACCTGCAGGCAGAATGGTGTATAAATAATAAATAAATAAATATTTTTTTAAAGTTGTTTAAAGAGAGAGCACGGCAAATATAGTCTCAAACAATGTAACCGCTGTTGTCCTCAGAAGCCCACCAAATACATTTGGATGGACACTGGTGTTGTCACCCAATAGATCATAAGCCTTCCAGCTCTCCCACCGAACTCAGAGTGGTGGTCATATCCAGGGCAGTTCTTGAGAGGATGTGAATTGTACCACGGCTATTCATTTTTAATGCTATTTATCCATCAAGGTGTTGAGTTGTTAGGCTGATGCTTCTAAGTGTAACATTGCATTAAGCAGGTCACCTAGGGTGCACACATTGAATAGGAAGAGAGGAAAATAGTGCAAAATTGTTGATATCCTTTCCAATTAGAGTCTTCTTTCAATTTAAGTGCTGCCAGAATGACACAGAACCAGATAACCAATATAGTCTTCAAATGGTTAGATGGCCAGCAATCCTCATGGTACTTGGCCAATTTAACAACTGCTAGAATTAAAACACCAGTGATTAGTATAGAACCACACTGCCTTTTAAGAAGAAGGTTCCACAGAATGAGGAACTACTTGGTATATCTGCCTCACAACTTTTCAATAATGTGGCAGTATTCAAAGAGATATTTGAGTAGATTTCTTTTTTTTTTTTTTTTTGAGATTGATTTCATTTTGTAAACTTTAATTAGTTCATGAATCCATGTATAAAGAAAGAGGAAAGCAAAAGTCACTATTAGATTCTTGCTGGGATCACTGTTCAGAAAAGGAAGGTGCATCCCTGTGTTTTCTTTTTTTTTCAATGCAGTTTATTCAGGAACATTGAACAATCCTCGGACCCCGGGGAAAGCCAGCCCACAGCTTAAATAGCCTCTGGGTAGCCAACCCAGGCGTGCCACGGGGGCAATGTAGATAGGTCCACATACATGGAAGCAAGCCAGATCCTCAGCCTTAGCCAAATGTGGAGTTGTTCGTGACAGAGAGCACTCACCATCGGGAAGGTGGAAGGCGGAAACCAGCTCCATCTTTAAGGCATAGCATTCCGCAGCTCTCTACAGTTCCCCCTTTTTGTTTTAGACGCATCAGGCAAGAGTAGAGGTCTGATCTCTGATATTAGAAATAAATTGGGACTTTGTACAGATGTTCGTTTAGGTGTCATCCACCCAAAGAGCATCAGACCCGTCCGATACCTTTTTCTCAGAGGCGGGACCTGGGGCATCAACCCGCATGCAATCAGACATGCTCTTCTCAGGGTCCAAAGAGGCTGACCCTGAGTGCAGTGCTTAGCCTCGCATCCTGAGCGTATCATTTTAGCTTTTTATGGTATCCAACCATGCTTGGGGAGAATGTCCTGCTTCAATGGCTGTAAAGGCCTGAATGATCATGGCTGCATCACACTGTTGTGAGACTCTAATCTTGCATATATACCACAGGCAAACCAAGGAGACCAAGACCAGAAGGCCTGCTAACACTCCCCTTCAGACTATCAAAGCAGATGCTGAGCCGGATGGGCAACTGTTGGGCAGGTGAACGGAATTTTAGGTAAGAACTGGGAAATAGTAAGAGCTGGAGAGGACAGGGTCTCCACAAGGAGAGCAACAGAACAAGAAAATTTGAACATAGGGAACTTCCCAGAGACTCATACTCCAACCAAGGACTATTCATGGAGATAACCTAGTACCCCTGCACAGATGTAGCCCAGGGCAGTTCAGAGTCCAATTGGGTTACATAGTAATGTGAAGAGGGACTGCCTCTGACATAATCTGATTGGCCTGCTCTTTGATCACCTCCCTCTGGGGGGGGGGGGGGAGCAGCCTTACCAGGCCACAGTAGAGGACAATACAGCCACTTTTGATGTGAACTGACAGACTAAGATCAGAAAGGAGAGGAGAACCTCCCCTATTAGTGGACTTGGGGAGTGGCATGCAAGCAGAGGGAGGAGGGAGGGTGGGATTGGGAGGGGAGGAGGGAGGGGTTTATGGGGGGATGCAGAATGAATAAAGTGTAATTGATGAAAAATTTAAGAAAAAAGGGGGAAAAATAATTTAAGAACCTTAAATGACTTTCAAAATTGGAGGAAAACATGGAGTTAGTCAATTGGCATGGAGCATGTCTCGCCCCTGGGGGCAATGGTCTCCTGAACCTACTCAGACCTCGGACACCACCACTGCTAGTTCTAGAACTGACACAGGATGTTCCAATAAGGGGTTAAGGCTTCTCATAATATTTCCTATAAGCCCACACCTGTTTGTCTATATCCCCCATTTTTATTCATTATTAGCCAGATAGAGCCAAGTAATTGTGGTAATGATACTTGCTTTTTTGCCCAATGCTGGAATGCTAGTAAATTTAGGTATGCCCTGGTTACTCGCATGCCTCACTGGGTGCCTGTGCCCATTGATGCCCCTCACGCTATGACTCTCTTCAGACAGAAAAGGGATCTTGGAACTACAGCCACCATTGTTACTGCAAGCTCATTGGCGGCTGTTGGAGCTACCACCAGGGCATTAGCCATGAGTCATACTGGGCAGACTGCTCAGACCCTGAATAATCATTTAGCCAATGTAGCTCATGCCTTAGTTGTACATAAAGGAATTAATGCTCAACTAAAAAGAAGCTTGATGGTGTTCAATCAGAGGATTGACCTCTTGCAGGAGCAAATTGATACCCTATGGCAAATCGCTCAACCTGGCTGTCAATGGAAGTATGCTGGACTTTGTGTCACTAGCATACAACATGAGAATTTTTCCTGTGCTGCAAATCTGTCTAAACAATTGTCTGCCTATATTTTAGGTAATTGGACTGGAGAATTCGATACTACGATGGAACAGCTGAGAGTGGCCATTGTCATGGTAAATTCTACCAGAGTGGACGCAGGACTAGCCACAGGATTATCATCATGGATTGCTGCAGCCATGAATCATCTGAAGGAATGGGCGGGCTTGGGTAGATTTCTTGTTTGTTATCTTGGTTTTTGTTTATTTTACACTCAAATGTAGTGTACATCTTTCTGCTTTAGTGTGTGCCTTTCTGCTTCTGGGATACCTCATTAAGGATGATCTTGTCACCTTTCCACCATTTACCTGTAAACTTCATGATTTCCTTGTTTTTAATTGATGAGTAGTATTCCATTGTGTAAATGTACCACAATTTCTGTATTCCTCAGTTGAGGAACATCTGGGTTGTTTCCAGATTCTGACTATTAGGAATAAAGCTGCTAAAATAAAGAAATTTTTAAAAAAGATATTCAAAATCAAAGCTAATAATATTTCATATATATATATGTGTGTGTGTGTGTGTGTGTGTGTGTGTGTGTATGTGTGTGCAAATATACATACAAAATTTCCAGTTCATAAATAAAAAATTCAATGGTGTTACCAACTGTTTAGGTTTTACTTCATTTCAGACTTTCTCAATGGGAGAACTAAAGTTTCATGTCTTCCAGGAAGTTCCCTCCTTCCAAAAGCTAACATCCACTTTAGGTTATCTCATTTCTACTTATGAATAAAGTTCTAATAATTCATTGAATTGAATATAATGAAAATATTGAAATATCATTTTGGAAACGTTTGTCAAATGTACATAATATATCCCTTGCCTCCAAATTTATGCTACTGATTACATATTTTCAAATTTCTGTTTCTTTTTTTCACTTTATTTACTTGCATATTACAATTTAGTCACTTTGTATCCCAGCTGTAGCCATCTCCCTCATTCCTTCCCAATCCTGCTCCCCCTCCCTCTACTTCTCCCATGCCCTTTCCCCAGTCCACTGATAGGGGAGGTCCTCATCCCTTTCCCTCTGATCCTAGCCTATCAGGTCTAATCAGGACTGGCTTCATTGTCTATCTCTGTGTCCTGATAAGACTGCCCCACCCTGGCAGGGGGAGCTGATCAAAGAGCCAGCCACTGAGTTCATGTCAGAGACAATCCCTGTTCCCATTACAAGGGAACCCACTTGGAGACTGAGCTGCCATGGACTACATCTGAGCAGGAGTTCTAGGTTATCTCCATGAGTAGTCCTGAAAAGACCCCTGGGCTCAGATTCTTTGGTTCCCTTGCTTTCCTTCTGGAGCTCCAGTCCCCTCCAGGTCTTTCTATCTCCCTCTTTTTCCATAAGATTCGCTGTACTCTGGCGAAAGTTTGGTTACGAGTCTCAACATCTGCTTTGGTACCCTGCTGGGTAGAGTCTTTCAGAGGCTTTCTGTGGTACACTCCTGTCCTGTTCCCTGTTTTCTCCCTCTTCCAATGTCTATCCATCCATTTGCCTTTCTGAATGAAGATTAAGCATCTTACCCAGGGTTCTCTTTCTTGCTTAGCTTCTTTAGGTGTACAGATTTTAGTATGTTTGTCCTATATTACACATCTAATATCCACTTATGAGTATATACCATGTGTGTCTTTCTGTTTCTGGAACAACTCACTCAGGATGATCTTTTCTAGTTCCCATCATTTCCTACAAATTTCATGATTTCCTTGCCTTTTTTTTTTACTTTAAAGTTATTTTATTTTTTTTATTATTATTTACATTTTATTAACTCTGTATCCCAGCTGTATCCTGATCCCTCATTCCTTCCCAAACCCTCCATCCTCTCTCATCTCCTCCCTGTCCCTTTCCAAGCCCACTGACTGGGAAAGACTTTTTCCCCTTAATTCTGATCCTGTTTTATCAGTTATCTTCAGGACTGCCTGCAAAGTCCTCCTCTGTGGCCTAGCAGGACTACTTCTCCCTTGAGGGATGGGGAGGTGAAAGAGCTTGCCATTGAGTTCCTTTCAGAGATAGTCCCTGTTCCCCTTACTATGGGAAGCCAATTGGTTACTGAGCTGCCACGGGCTTCATCCAAGCAGAGGTTCTAGATTATATCCATACATGGTCCTTGATGGAGTGTCAATCTCAGAAAAGACCCCTGTGCCCAGATCTATTTGGTCCTTGTGGAGCTCCTATCCTTTCCACATCATACAAACTCCCCCCTCTTTCCCCCCTGCACTCTGCTGAAGGTTTGGTTATGAGTCTTAGTATCTGCTTTGATACACTGCTAGGTAGAGTCTTTCAGGGGCCCTCTGTGGTCAAGATGAAAAACTCAAGTGACAACACATGCTGGAGAGGTTATGGAGAAAGGGGAACCCTCCTCCATTGCTGGTGGGAATGTAAATTGGTACAACCACTTTGGAAGTCAATCTGGCCCTTTCTCAGACAACTAGGAATAGTGCTTCCACAAGATCCAGATATACCACTCCTAGGCATATACCCAAAATGTGCTCAAGTACACAACAAGGACATTTGCCCAACCTTGTTTGTAACAGCTTTATTTGTAATAACGAGAACCTGGAAACAAGCCAGATGTCCCTCAACAGAGGCATGGATACAGAAATTGTGGTGTTTTTACACAATGGAATACTACTCAGTAATCAAAAATGAGGAAATCATGAAATTTGCAGGCAAATGCTGGGATCTAGGAAAGATCATTCTGAGTGAGGTATCCCAGAAGGAGAAAGACACACATGATATATACTCACTTATATAGTCCTACAAGATATGATAAACATAATGAAATCTATACACCTAAAGAAGATAAACAAGAAAGAGGACCCGGGGTAAGAAGGTCAATCCTCACTTAGAAAGACAAATGGGGGGTGCATTGGACATAGGAGAAAACAAGTAACAGGATTTCCTTGCTTTTAATTGCTAGTATTCCTTGTGTAAATGCCCCACAATTTCTGTATCCATTCCTCAATTGGGAACAACTGGGTTGTTTCGAGATTCTGGCTATTAAAAATGAAGGTGCTACGAACATGGCTGAGCAAAAGTCCTTGTTGTAAACTTTAGCATATTTTGGATATATGCCTAGGAGTAGATATAGCTGGATATTTATGTAGCACTATGCGTAATTGTTTGAAAAACCAACAGATTCATTTCCAAAGTGGTTGTACAAGTTTACATTTCCACCAGCAATGGAGGAAGGTTCCCCTTTCTCCACAACTTCTCCAGCATGTGTTGTCACTTGAGGTTTTATCCTAGCAATTCTGATGGGTATAAGGTAAAAATCTCAGGGTTGTTGTGATTTGCATTTCACTGATGAATAAGGTTGTTGACCATTTCTTTAAGTGTTTCTCTGCCATTTGATAGTCTTCTACTAAGATTTCTCTGTTTAGCTCGGTACCCAATTTTTAATTAGATTACTTGATTTGTTGCTGTTTAAGTCCTTGAGATCTTTATATATTCTGTATATTAGCCCTCTGTAAGAAATAGAGTTGGTGAAGATCTTGTCTCAATCTGTAGACCTTTGTTTTGTTCTGATGACAGTGTCTTTTGCTTTACAGAAGTTTTCAGTTTCTTAAGGTCCCATTTATTGATTGTTGATCTTAGAGCCTGTGATGTTGGTATTCAGTTGAAGAAGTTGTCTCTTGTGCTAATGAGTTCAAGGATCTTCCCCAATTTTTCTTCTAGTAGGTTTAGTGTGTCTGGTTTTATGTTGAGGCCTTTGATCCACTTGGACTTTAGTTTTGTGCAGGGTGATGAGTATGGATCTATTTGCACTTTAATACATTTAGATATCCTGTTAGAACAGCACCTTTTTTGAAGATGCTATCTTTTTTTTCCATTGTATGGTTTTGGCACATATGTCAAAAATCAAGTATCCATAAGTGTGTGGGTTTATTTCTGGGTCTTCTATTAGATTCCATTGGTCCACCATTCTGTTTCTATGGCAATACCATACAGTTTTTATTACTGTTGCTCTGTAGTACAGCTTGAGACCAGGGATGGAAATACCTACAGATGAAGCTTTTGTGCAGTATCGTTTTTGTTTGTTTGTTAGTTCATTTGTTTGTTTTTCCATATGAAGTTGTGAGTTGTTCTTCCAAGTTCTGTAAAGAATTGTGTTGGTATTTTGATGGGAATTGCATTGAATCTGTAGATTGCTTTTGGCAGGATGGCCATTTTGACAATGTTTGTCCCACTGATCCTTGAGAATGGGAGATCTTTCCATCTTCTCATATCTTCTTTTATTTTTTTCTTCAGAGACTTGAAGCCTTTTTTTTTTCAAACAGGTTATTCACTTGCTGCACAGGCTATTCACTTGGAGTACTAGAGTACTCCAAGGTACTTTATGTTATTTGTAGCTATTGTGAAGGGTGTAGTTTCCTTAATTTCTTTCTCAGCCCAATTGTCTTCCATATACAAGAGGGCTACTGATTTTTTTACTTAAATATTTATCCAGCCACTTTGCTGAAGGTGTTGATCAGATGAAGGAGTTCTCTGGTTGAATTTTTGGAATTACTCATGTATACTATCATATAATCTGCAAATAGTGATATTTTGACCTCTTCCTTTCTAATTTGTATCCCTTTGATCTCCTTTAGTTGTCTTATTACTCTAGCTAGGACTTCAAGAACTAGGTTGAAGAGATGGTGAGTGGGCAGCCTTGCCTTGTCCCTGATTTCAGTTGGACTGATTTAAGTTTCTCTCTGTTTAGTATGATGTTGGCTACAGGCTTGCTGTATATTGCCTTTACTATGTTTAGGTATGTGCATGGTATCTGTGATCTCTCCAGGACTTTAAACTTAAAGGAATATTGGATTTTATCAAATGCTTTTTCAGCATCTAAGCAGATAACTGTTTCTTAATTAACCTCTAACTATGGGGATAGTATATCTCACACAATTATTCTTGATTTCTGTTTTCTATCTTGTAATGTATCTTAAAAAGTTTTTGGAAATAGATAATATATAAGTAAACGTCAGTATAATATATGTTTAAGACCTTTATAGAATAAAGATAATTATTCTGTGTTTGGAATCCAACACTGAGTTAGATGTTCATACTGAGATAACTACAAAAGAACCTAGGGCTTAAAACAAGCCACTATGCCAGTTTAGAGTTAGCAAAACATACTACACAGAACTAGACACACCTGTAATTTATGCTCATACAAACTTTGGCAAGCTCTGTCCCAAACTAACCTATCAACTATCATCCTTAAAGATGTCTTCATCTCAAATGATATCTCAACTTCCCAACCAATTCCATCCTCTTCCTACTAATATTTTCAAAATGTGAGAAGATCATCATAGATCATTCCTTGTCATGTCGGGTGCTTTTTGAAAGAGATAGTGATATTGGCAAATGGCTTCTAAAATCTATTAAATAAATCTATCAACAAAATGCAGAATCAGCATGAAGAATAATGAAGCCATTGCTGAATGAGGCAGATGGCTTGGCAAGTCTAAAAGACTAATATCAAAATAAACATTCATTTGAGTCTTCATCAAGCTTCACTAAATTACTATGTGAATTCAAACATTTGTCTTTCTACATTTCTTTCCCAGTAATGGGAACTGTATGAGTAAGGACTACTAGCAAGAGGAGGAGGAAATGTTAGCTAAAGAAAAGGGTACTTGTGAGTGATGCTGACACTAAGCCTTATGGTGGTATAATACAAATTACTGGAGACCTTCCATCTATACCTCAAAGACCTAAGGACATATTTCTTTCCTTGTGTGTAATTATCAATAATTAACATTGCAAGTTTTTTCAAACTTCGCTATTACATTCTCCTTGTATTAAAGTAAAAATTTTTGCCATGCTATTGGTGAATTAATCTTCAGTAATAAATGCACTCGCAAACAGGAAAAAACACATTTTAGGGTACATAAAAGTTCACAAAGAAGTGTGTGTAGTGGAGAGAAAACTTCTTGAACTTATTCATAAAATAATGAATACAGTCATATTAAAATAACACAATCTTCCAAGATTTCAACATTTAGAAATCTGGCCACCAAACTATGCAAAGAATATAGTGAATACGAACGTACATATGCTACAAGATTCACTTAGACTTCCACATTCACACACACATAAAAATATTCAATACATCAAATTTTTGTAAGATCTCATAAAGCATAATTCAGAGTTTAAAGGAAAACCTGCTATTAAAGCAAGGATTTGCTATTCACTCTGGGAAAGTCCATGCTAAACTTTTTGAAGTGACTAACTATGAAAATAGAATCTATTCAAAATGCATCAACAGAGTATGTGAGCAACATTAAAGGCAAATTAAAAGTGCTGGTTTTAATCTCTTTGGGGAGCTGTCAGTCTAAATTATTCCTATGCCTTTTTAGTTATCAAATAGAACTCATGGTCCCAATGAAATGAGGGCATATCCTGTTGGCACACGATACGAAGCTGCCTTCAGTGAATTAGTATTTCTAGTTATATAAGAAATAAATTATGTATAAACCTCTTCCCACTATCCAAGTTGTGTTTGTATGCTGTTATCTGGAACCAAAATATGAAAGACTCATCAGGTGACTATAAGGTGGTTGATTTTACAATAAACATGGAGGTGGTTCTTATGATATAATTTTTATACACACTTTCTTGAATCCCATGTTTTGTACCACTAAATAAAATTACATATTTATTTTGTTTAGAAGTCTTAAAGAATCTATTTTTTTTCTTTCCCTAAACTAAAGGCAACTGGTTGGAAAAAAAAGACAATTTTTTCCTTCAAATTATTTTCCTTTTTTTTTTTTTCTTTGTGTGTGGCAGGGGAAGGGAGCTGATTACAGTATTTTTGTTTATTTGTTTAGGTTTTTCAAACAGGATTATGATGGGAATTGCATTGAATCTGTAGATTGCTTTTCGCAGGATGGCCATTTTCACTATATTAATCCTACCGATCCATGAGCATAGGACATCTTTCCACCTTCTGATATCTTCTTCTATTTTTTACTTCAGAGACTTGAAGTTTTTATTTTTTTGAACAAGTCTTTCACTTGCTTGGTAAAAGTCACACCAAGGTACTTTATGTTATTTGTGGCTATTGTGAAGGGTGTTGTTTCCCTAGTTTCTTTCTCAGCCCTTTTGCCTTTCATACACAGGAGGGCTACTGATTTATTTTTGAGTTAATTTTGTATCCAGCCACATGGCTGAAGGTGTTTACCAGATGAAGGAGTTTTCTGGTTGAATTTTTTGGGTTGCTCATGAATACTATCATATCATCTGCAAACAGTGATGCGTTGACTTCTTCCTTTCCTATTTGTATTCCCTTGATCTCCTTTAGTTTTCTTATTGTTCTAACTAGGCATTCAAGTGCTATGTTGAAGAAATATGGAGAGAGAAGGAATCCTTGCCTTGTCGTTGAGTTCAGTGGGATTGATTTAAGTTTCTCCCTATTTAGTTTGATGATGGCTATAAGCTTGCTGTAAATCCATGGCCATCCTGACAAAAGCAATCTACAGATTCAATATAATGCCCATCAAATACCAACACAATTCTTTACAGAACTTGAAGGAAAAATTCTTAATTTCATATGGAAAAACAAAAAACCAAGAAATACTAAAACATTCCTCTACAACAAGAAATGGTCTGGAGGTATCGCCATCGCTGACCTCAAGCTGTACTATAGAGCAATAGTAATAAAAACTGTATTGTATTGGCATAGAAATAGAATGGTGGACCAATGGAATCAAATAGAAGACCCAGAAATAAACCCACACACTGACAGATACTTTATTTTTAGCAAAGAAGCCAAAACCATACAATGGAAAAAAGACAGCATCATCAACAAATGCTGTTATTCTAACTAGATGTCTACATGTAATGAAATGCAAATAGATTCATATTTATCATCCTGCACAAAAATAAAGTCCAAGTGGGTCAAAGACCTCAACATAAAAATAGACACAGTAAATCTGTTAGAAGAAAAAGTGGGGGAAAGCCTGGAACTCATTGGTACAGGAGAAAACTTCCTGAACAGAACACCAACAGCACAGGCTCTAAGAGCAATAATCAATAAAAAGGACCTCATGAAAATGAAACGCTTCTGTAAAACAAAGGACACTGTCATTAAAACAAAACGACTGCCTACAGATTGGGAAAGGATCTTCACCAGCCCTATATCTGATAGAGGGCTAATATCCAGAATATATAAAGAACTCAAGTAGTTAAACAGCAACAAATCAAGTAATCCAATTAAATCATGTGATACAACTAAACAGAATTCTCAATAGAGGAATATAGAATGGCCAGGAAACACTTAAAAGAAATGCTCAACATCCTTAGTCATCAGGGAAATGCAAATCAAAACAATCCTGAGTTTTCACCTTACACCCATCAGAATGGCTAAGGTCAAAAACTCAAGAGACAACACATGCTGGAGAGGTTGTGGAGAAAGAGGAACCCTCCTCCATTGCTGGTGGGAATGTAAACTTGTACAACCACTTTGGAAATCAATCTGGTGCTTTCTCAGACAATAATAAATAGTGCTTCCTCAAGATCAAGCAATATCACTCCTAGGCATATATCCAAAACATGCTCAAGTATACAACAAGGACATTTGCTTAACCATGTTCATAGCAGCTCAGATGTCCCTCAGGTGAGGAATGGATACAGAAATTGTGATACATTTACACAATGTAATACTGTTCAGCAATTAAAAGCAAAAAATCATGAAATTTGCAGGCAAATGGTGGGAACTAAAAAAGATCATCCTGAGTGAAGTATCCCAGAAGCAGAAAGACACACATAGTATATACTCAATTATAAGTGGATATTATATATACAATATAAGATAAACATACTAAAATCTGTACACCTAAAGAAGGTAAACAAGAAGTAAGATGATCAATCCTCACTTAGAAAGGCAAAAGGGAAGGACATTGGAAGAAAGAGAAAACAGGAAACAGGACAGGAGCTTAGCACAGAGGACCCCTGAAAGTCTCTACCCAGCAAGGTCTCAAAGCAGATGCTGAGACTCATAACCAAACTTTGGACAGAGTGCAGGGAATCATATGAAAGAAGGGGGAGATAAAAAGACCTGGAGGGGACAGGAGCTCCACAATGAGAGCAACAGATCCAAAATATCTGGGCTCAGGGGTCTTTTCTGAGACTGATACTCCAACCAAGGACCATGCATAAAGTTAACCTAGAACCTCTGCTCAGATATAGCTCATGGCAGCTCAGTCTCCAAGTGGGTTCCCTAGTAATGGGAACAGGGGCTATCTCTGACATGAACTCAGTGGCCTGCTCTTTGATAACATCCCACTGAGAGGTTAGCAGCCTTACCATGCCACAGAGGAAGACAATGCAGCCAGACCTGATGAAACCTGATAGGCTAGGGTCACAGGGAAGGGGAGGAGTACTTCCCATATCTGTGGACTTGGGGAGGGACGTGAGAGGAGATGAGGGAGGAGGGGGAAGGCAAGAGGGGACAAGGGGGAAGGAGGAAGGGAGGAGAGGGCAACAGCTGGGTTACAAAGTGAATAAACTATAATTTATTAAAAAATAATTTAAAAAAGAAAAAATAAAATAATAGAAACAGGCTTTCAGTGTAGAAATCATGCAGGCTCACCTCAAGTTCACATTTCTCAGATCCTAGCTTCTTTACTGTTACCAATTACAGGCGTTGTCTGCCCTGGCTGATTATGTATGCTCATTTTAATGCATTTTAAAATAAAACATGTACAACCCTGAGATATTTTAAGTAATCTAAATGTACAACAATAAAAATATTTATATATGCTCTGCCACATTCACTTAATACAATGACATTTGTGATGTATCTTAGAGGAGAAAAAAAGTAAAAAATAGAGACCATCTAGGTACATATATGTAGTAGTCACTGGCACTGTTTGTCAAATTTTTGCATTTTTCTCACTGCCTCACCAGATTGTATAATTGTGCTTCCTGACCCATATGAGTAGTAATTCTGCACAATAAGTTGTAAGTAAAAGTAGTATCTGTCACTTCAGACCAAAACATTTTATTTCTTGTATAAGAGTCTCCAGGGCCTTTTTCCTCTCTGCAAAAGAAACTTCAAATTAACAAATTCCCATCAGCCTAAGTACAGTGCAGAGAAAATGGCACGATGGAGCAAAGCACTCAACATGTCTGAGACAGACCTGCAGCATGAGTGTACTGCTTAAACCCTCATCGATTTGAAGGTTGTGTGTTATATCAGTGTGTTCTACCATATTTTAACAATAATAAGCTTTATACTGCATTATTATTCATGAGGAGATCTTTACCAAGAAGCAAATACACTGACATGATAATGTAGGGTAAATATCTTTGGGTGAGACATAGATATATCTGTATCAACATTCTGAAGCTTCCATGTCTTCATAATGTCCATATAACTTCATAATTGGAAAAATACATTCTATGTTTCTAAATGGTAAGATATATTATAGATACAAATTCTTATCATTTGTTTCCATATTTTCCAATTAGATAAATTAGACCAGCTTCTACCATACAGCTCTACCATGAAATGAAACACACTTTTCCTAGTATCGCTAAAAAAGTCTTTTTGTCATTCTTTGCTCAAATCCCATGATATCCAGGGTTACATAGAGAAACATGGAAAAAAAACCTGTAAATAATAATGAATAAACCCTCCACATGAAATGACAAATGAAGAAGTTGTTTCCTTGTTTTAATTTTAAGTGTCCAAGGTGTCTGCACATAGAATTATAAGTCAAAGACAAAACTGCACTTATGTTAGCTCTATGTCTTATGGAACATGAAACTAATAAAAGAGGTGTTAATAGATAAAAGCCTTTTTCCTCTGGATACCAATTGTGTTACATCGATTACAATGTAAAGGTTGAGTCTATAGAAATTCACTTCACAGCCACTAAACAAGACAGCATGAACAAGAGTAATCTAATATATACTAATTTCAGCACAGAAAATAAATGTTTGTGGGAGAGGGAATTTAAAGTGGCATTTAAATATAAGTACTACTATAAGTATTATTTCAGTGCAAGTTCCCACTGTTTTATACAATGCTCTGCACACAGAGTCAAGTGGTTTAGTGGAAAGAACATTGCATTAAAAGGCAACAGGCCTGGGTTTTTGCTCCAGCTTCACTAATATGTAATTAGCTAGGTTTTAATCTATCATTTTATCGATTTCATCAGTGACTCAGGAGTGGAATCTACATTACCTGCCTCAGATTGAGATAGTAAGAAGATGAAGGCAATGAATGCTTTACATAAAGTTATAAAGGACTCTTCAAGTGATAAATTTAACCCATTTATATAACCTTGATGTACAAAGAAAAACCTGTCATAAGATTTCATCTTACCTTCAATAAGATCAATAATAATCAAAAATTGCATGCTTCTATAAGTGAATCTTGGGACATGAACTACTTAGATGTTAATGAGTCAAAGATATGGAACTCTGCTCTTGATGCTACTTGAAATTCTTACTTGCTATATTTTTTTTAAAAAGTCTCTTTTCCAAAGTGGTTGTACAAGTTTACATTCCCACCAGCAATGGAGGAGGGTTCCCCTTTCTCCACAACCTCTCCACCATGTGTTGTCACTTGAGTTTTTGATCTTAGCCATTCTGATGGGTGTAAGGTAAAAACTCAGGGTCGTTTTGATTCACATCTCTGATGGCAAAGGACTTAGAGCATCTCTTTAAGTGTTTCTCTGCCATTCTATATTCCTCTACAGAGAATTATCTGTTTAGCTCCGTACCCCATTTTTTATTTGGATTGCTTGTTTTATTGCTTTTTAATTTCTTTAGTTCTTTATACATTCTGGATATCAGCCTCTGTCAGATATAGGGTTGGTGAAGATCCTTTCCCAATCTGTAGGCTGTCGTTTTGTTCTCATGACAGTGACTTTTGCTTTACAGAAGCTTTTCATTTTCATGAGGTCCCATTTATTGATTGTTGATCTTAGAGTCTGTGTTGTTGGTATTCTGATCAGGAAGTTGTCTCCTGTGCCAATGAGTTTTAGGCTTTTCCTCACATTTTCTTCTAACTGATTTAGTGTATCTGGTTTTATGTTGAGGTCTTTTGTGCAGGGTGATAAATATGGATCTATTTCCATTTTTCTGCATGTAGACATCCAGTTAGACCAGCACCATTTGTTGAAGATACTGTCCTTTTCCCATTTAATGGTTTTGGCTTGTACAACCACTTTGGAAATCATTCTGGCACTTTCTCAAACAATTAGAAATAACACTTCCTCAAGATCCAGCTATACCACTCCTAGGCATATGTCCAAAAGATGCTCAAGTACACAACAAGGACATTTGCTCAACCATGTTTGTAGCAGCTTTATTTGTAATAGCCAGAACCTGGAAACAACCCAGATGTACATCAACGGAAAAATGGATACAGAAATTGTGGTATTTTTACACAATGGAATACTACTCAGCAGTTAAAGACAAGGAAATCATGAAATTTACAGGAAAATGATGGGAACTGGAAAAGATCATTCTGAGTGAGCTATCCCAGAAGCAGAAAGATACACATGGTATATGCTCACTAATAATTAGGTACCTGACAGATAAGATAGGATAAACATACTGAAATCTGTACACCTAAAGAAGATAAACAAAAAGGAAGACCCCTGGGTAAGATGATCAATCCTCACTTAGAGAGGCAAATGGGATGGACATTGGATGTAGGAGAAAACAAGTGACAGGATAAAAGCCTACCACAGAGGGCCTCTGAAAGACTCTACCTAGTAGTGTATCAAAGCAGATGCTGAGACTCATAACCAAACCTTGGGCAGAGTGCAGGGAATCATGTGAAAGGAGGAGGAGTTAGTATGACCCTGAGAAGACAGGAGCTTCACAAAGACCAAATATATCTTAGCACAGGGATCTTTTATTAGATTGTATCTCCAACCAAGTATCATGTATGGATATAACCTAGAACCCCTGCTCGGATGTAGTCCATAGTAGCACAATATCAGAAGTGGGTTACCCTAATAAGGGGAACAGGGACTATTTCTGACATGAACTCAATGACTGGCTCATTGAGCTTCCCCTCCCTCCCAATGGAGGAGCAGCTTTGCTAGGCCACAGAGGAGGACATTGAAGCCAGGCCTGAAGATACCTGATAAGCTAGGGTACGAAAGGGGAGGAGGTCCTCCCCTATCAGTGGACTTGGAAAGGGGTAGGGAGAAAATGAGGGAGGGAGGGTGGAATTGAGAGAGAATGAGGGAGCGGGATACTGCTGGGACCCAAAGTTAATAAACCATAACTAATATTAAAAACTAAATATTTAATTAAAAAAAGTTTCTTTTCTGAAAATCAAGCCAAGGTCATTGCTTGGAGTTTTGATAATTAACATAATATAATACTGCATTTCTTCTATTAAACATCCACTGCAAAGTTATAGATATTTTCGTTTAACACAGAGTATTGGTGCTACTGTATCCTAAATAATCTAATTTCATTTCTACCTGGCGTGACAGAAAGACACCAGAAAGAGTTAGAGGAAACATAATAGTAATGCAAAGGCATCAATTAAGCCAGTGATATTTAAGTGCTACTTCCTTGAAAATGTTACCAAAAGCTACTTCACTTTAGACCAAGAATCATCAAAATTTTTCTGAAGATCCTGAATAGTAAAAAAAAAAAATGTTGGTGGTACCACAATTTATACTATAGAGCAATTGTATTTTTTTAAAACCCCATAGTATTGGGACATGCACAGAGATGGACAGAGACAGAGAGAAGGTGAGAGAAATAGAGAGAGGGTTTGGAGTGAAGAAGCAAGGGAGAGAGAGAGAGATGATTGAATAGGTGGACTAGAGTGGACTGGAGTGGCATGGCATGGCATAGTGTGGAATGGAATGGAATAAAATCACTTGGCTAAGTTCCAAAGTTACACATTGGAAAAAAGATCACCTCGTTTACAGTTCTGGGAGATAGTTATCTTCATGTAAATAAATAAATAAAACCTGAAATTAGAAGCCTATCTCTTACCTGTCACAAAACCCAAGTCAAAATTAATCAAAGATATAGAGGCTAGAAAGATGTTCAGTCATTAATAGTGCCTGCTGCTCTTGCAAAGGATCTATCTTTAGTTTCCAGCACCTACATGACAGCCTAAAAACATGCATAACACCACTTCCAGACTATCTGATGCATTCTTCAGGCCTCCACAAGTACTGAACATGAATATGGTTCACAAAAACATGTGTAGAAGAATTTTAATTCAGAACATGACTGTTCTGACAAGAAATCACATCCAAAGACCTTCTAGGTCTGTGTAATCTGGCTAAAATACAAGCACACCTTTAATCCCAGGATACAGAGGCAAGCAGATCTGAGTTCAAGGTTATCCTTGTATAGAGCAAGTTTCAGGTAAAGAAAAGCTTTGGTCCAGGCACTTTTAATCCCAAACACATGTTTGAAAGTAATGTTTAATTGAATGGAAGAAACAGTGAAAGACTTGACAGAATAGGATATGCCCAACTCTCCCAAGAAGAGAGAGGAAAGGGAAACTACTTAAGGAGAGAGAGAGAGAGAGAGAGAGAGAGAGAGAGAGAGAGAGAGAGAGAGAGAAAGGAGGAAATTTTACTGTGATATTTCAGAGAGAGGTTGAATGAGAGGACAAGCTAGATACAGGTGAAGATAGAATGAGCCAGAGAATGGGAAGGATCCAGAAGATTAGAAAAGATTGCTGGAATTACTTTGATGCCAAGCAGAGCAATTCAAAGGCCAAGAGAGAAGGCAGATTGACTACATTAGTTGGGAGAGGAGTTTGAGCCAGAACAGCTTAGTTGAACCTGCCAGCTATGAGCTCAGAAAGAACAAGAAAGTGTGAGATTATTAAGCAGTAAGTTTCATAGGATGAAAACATTCTAGGCCTAGATTAGATTGAACAGAGCCTAGAAGCTTTCAGAATAGGCCTAGGTTAGGAGAGAGAGGTGATAAGCCCCAAGATGATAGCTACAACAGTCAAATACAAGTTCCTTCTGTATACATGGGCAAAATACTTACATACATAAAAACAAACTTAAAGAATGAATCAAAAACATTAATGTATGGCCTGAAGTTCTGAAAATACTGGCAGAAAATATTTCAAAATATGGGATGAGCAATCACCTTCTAAACAGTATACCAATATCTCACAAAATAATAACAAGAAATGACAAATTATATTGCATCAAATTACCAAGCTTCTGCATAATAAAAGGAACAATTAAAGTTAAGGGACAGCCTACAGAATTTGAGGAAATCTTTGCAGATATTTATCCAGTCTAGGATTAATATAGAGAATACATAAATAACAAAAAATATCAAATAGCAACTACTAAATTAATACCAAATAGGAATGAATGCAACCATTCAATAAAATAAATGAAGAGATACTTTTCTAGAGATATTTCTATTGTACAAATAAACAATAAATATATTTAAAATGTCCAGCCACGAATAATGAAATGATACTATTTTCAGAAAAATCCACCTTAATATCACCATGTTTAGTGAGTTAAGCCATAGTCATAAAAGTTTCATATATTTTTTAAAATAGGAGGATTCTAGATTTTAAAAAGTAAGACATAAAAGAAAAGGGGAAAATTATTTGTGTAAAAGAAAAGAATGGTGATAGGGTAAAAGTACAATACAGGGTAATATGGGGTAAATGTGATCAAAATATATGTATATTTAGAAACATACCAATGAATCTTATTCTTTTGTACAATTAAAATATTCCAACCACCTAGGCATGGTGTTACAAGCTTGAAGACCCACCTCCTTGAGAAGCTGAGACAAGAAGGTCATCTGGGTCCAGGACTTTTGGGCTATTTCAACCAGTGTATACATTATATTTGAAATCAATGTGGTAACTTTCTGGGGAAAAAAAGAACCATCAAATTGCCTAACTATGGGGTGAGGAGATTTTCCCAGGTTGTAAATGGAACAGGTTAAAATATGCCAATAGAAAGAAATTCAATAGATTCTCAAAGTAATATAACACTCAATGAAAAGAAATTGTTCTTAACAAAAATCAACAAAACTACCAAGGCCTAAGCTATACTATAAAAACTTGAGTGCTGAAATATGCAATATCAGAGACAAAAGGGAAGAAAATTAGTACTAGCAAAGGCCAAAGGTATGTAGAGTACTTTAGGGGCTCATATATACCAACAAATTTGATCCTACAGAAATCAGTGAGTTGCTGGACATGTTCTCCTTAACAAGACAGAATCATGAAGAAATAGAATGTTTGAACAAACAATAAAAAATAATAAGACTGAATCAGTAAAATGTCTCCTATCAAAAAATATCTTATAGAAGGCTTGTACCGTATTGTTGGCGATTGCCATGGTGATTCAGTTGTAGTCCGGTGGTGTGGTTTCACCTGGAAAATGGAATGGCACGTCTGTGGTATAGCAGAAGCTGTGGCCAGTATTTTGACCCTAAGGCCAATGTGGACGATGCTTTTACATAACACCCAGGCGTTCCTGTGCTTCATGATGCCATAAAGGATTGATCGTGCTATAAGAGAAACACAAATGATTTTTTTTTAATTCTTAAGCAGTGTAGGCTGTACAAATGTCAGGCATAATAGTGAAAAACCACCTGAACCAGTCAAGCCTGAAGTCAAGACTACTGAGAAGAAAGAGCTGTCTAAATTATATCCCAAATTTCTGGAGCACATCATTCAAGCCCCTAAGCCAGTAGAAGCAATACAAAGGCCAAGCCCAGATGAGCCAATGACAAACTTGGAATTAAAAATATCTGTTTCCCTAAAACAATAAGTTTAAACTGTCACCAGGGAATGAAGAAAATAAAAAAGAAGACAGTAATTAAATTAAGATTGGGAATTCTTATAAAAATGGAGGATGTTCAAAGACAAACCAGGGTCTACAGAGCTTAGACTAAGTCTGTGTATATTATCCTGGAGTACCTGTTTTCCATGTGGGGATGAAATATTGGAGCTGTTGTAGAAGAAAAACCTCAGATTTTAATACATTCTTGGCCCTAGAAGGTTGTAGGACAGGGAAACATATGTGGACTAAAAAAGATAGAGGGAAAAAAAGTTGTTCCATGTAGATCTGACTGGCATCAGACTGGGGGTGAAGTTACCATCTCTATATATGCTAAAAATTCACTGCCACAACTCAGTCAAGTAGATGCAAATAGTACATTGTTAAATGTTCACATTGTATTTGTAAGAGAGAAGGAATTTCATGAAAATGTGAAACTCTTGGTTGTGATTGATATTAAATGAAGTTATATAACTATGACTGCAACAAAGACTGAGATCACTATGAGAGAAAGGTGGGAGGACTCTGGCTATAATGCTCAATGACCATCCAAAAAGGCAAAGAGGATGGACATCAGAAGGAGAAAACAGGGAACAAGTCAAGAGCCTGACACAGAGGACCTCTGAAAGGCTCTGCCCTGCAGACTATCAATGCAGATGCTGAGACTTATGGGCAACCTTTGGGCAGAGTGCAGGGAATCTTATGAAAGAAGTAGGAAAGAGTAAGTAAGATCTGGAGAGGACAGGAACTCCACAAGGAGAGCAACAGAACCAAAAAATCTGGGCACAGGGATCTTTCCTGAGACTGATATTCCAACCAAGTACCATGCATAGAGATAACCTAGAACCCCTGCACAGATGTAGCTCATGGCAGTTCAGTGTCCAAGTGGGTTCCATAGTAATAGGAAAAGGGACTGTCTCTGACATGAACTGATTGGCCTGTTCTTTAATTACCTCCCCCTGATGGGGGGGAGCAGCATTACCAGGCCACAGAAGAAGACACTGCAGCCACCACTGATGAGACCTAATTGGCTAGGATCAGAAGGAAGGAAAAGAAGTCCTCCCTTATCAGTGGACTTAGGGAGGGGCATGAGTGCAGAGGGGGGGAGGAATGGAGAGATTGGGATGGGAGGAGGGAGGGAACCACAGCGGGGATACAAAGTGAATAAAGTGTAATTAATAAAGAATTTTTTAAGTAAAAAAAAAATAAATTAAAAAAAAAAGGTGGAATCTATGTAGTGGGCAAGTCTTGAACTGCCTACAACCAAAAAACAGGAGAAACCAAAAGACGATATTGCAGATTGATTGGAAGAGAAACAGAAAGCTTTGTCGATTTTAGAGTTCTTTTTTATTAATTTTTTATTTTTATATTAATTACAGTTTATTCACTTTGGATCCCAGCTGTAGCCCCCTCCCTTATTCCCTCCCAACCCCACCCTCCCTCCCTCATCTCCCCCCATGTCCCTCTCCAAGTCCACTGATACGGGAGGTCCCCCTCCCCTTCCATCTGACCGTAGCTTATCAGGTCTCATTAGGACTGGCTGCATTGCCATCCTCTGTGGCCTGGTAAGGCTGCTCCCTACTCAGGGGGAGGTGATCAAAGAGCAGGCCATTGAGTTCATGTAGAGACAGTCCCTGTTCCCCTTACTTGGGCACCCACTTGGAGAATAAGCTGCCATGGGTCTGAGCAGGGGTTCTAGGTTATATCCATGAATAGACCTTGTTTGGAGTATTAGTCTCAGAAAAGATCCTTGAGCCCAGATTATTTGTTTCTGTTCCTTTCCTTGTGTAATTCCTGTCCTCTGCAGGTCTTACTATCTTACTCTTCTTTCATCAGATACTTGGACTCATGACCACATTTTGGGTAATATGCAGAGAATCTTATTTTAGAGTTCTTAATGTGTGTGATGAAGTAGTGTCTTGCTGCTGTAATATTTTTGTTGTTTTTAATCTGCCATTTTAGATTATCATGAGGTTCTTCAAAGCCGAAGTCTGTTAAATTTTTGTACCTTTACCTTCCTTTTGAGTTCCATGTTATGATTTTTCATGTTGAAAGGGTTAGACTAACTTTGTAACCTATATGTCTTCTAAAGCCTATAGTGTTGCTCCACACTTGAAGGGAGGAAAGAACTTATAAGTATAATTGCAGTATTTCTTAGTATAAATTATTATAAGCGGAGAAACAAAAGATCTTTTTATCTTTTTTAATCTGTTTGATCTTTAAATGGAAAAGCAAGGTGTTTAAAAAAATTAATTGAACTTTCCATGAACTTTTGTTACTATAATTCCTGAAAATCTTTAAGGAAAATATTGTTTGTTTTTCCCTATGCGGTGGTTGCTTTTTGTAGTACTAATTCTGAAGCATCAAACCAAATGTCAAACCATCTGTGTGTACTGGCTAACATTATAATTCATTTGCAGTTAATTCAATTCCAAAATGTTACATTAAAATCTATGTTATTGACAAGCAATATAATTTAAGACTACAGGAACTATAACTAAGTTTATAGAAGTATCATTTGGTCAAAATTTATCATTTCATAAAACTAAGCAATAATGTTTTTAAAAATCTCCTGATTATTTAAAGGTCTTTGTAATGTTTTGACTAAATTGTGCCTGATTTATAGTCTAAACTCTCTTACCAATTATATCTGTTTCCCTGATGTAAAAGTGTAACTGTAGAACTGTGACTATATAGTTTTGTTGAAATATTTTAAGGTGTCTGTTGAGGTTTGAATCTGAAATGCCCTTACAGGCATGTTTTAAGCTTTTGGTCTCCCAAATTATGGCTGTATTATGAAGGCTGTGAATCCTTTAGGATGCTGGGCCTGGCTGAGCTCACTGGGGATGAGACTTTGAGGATTATACAACCCTAGTCTGATTCAGTCAGGGCATATGAACCATCTCTGTCCCTGTACTCCCACCACTGGCTCCTCAGCCTTTGTAAACTGTGTCCTCCGAATCTGTGAGCCAAAATGAACTTTCCTTCCTTGAAAAAAAAATCTATGACCAGATAGTTTCATCCTACCAAACTTGTGATGAACTAATACCAATATTTCTCCAATTACTCTAAAAGTTCCGTAAAGGCATTCTTCTGAACTCATACGAAGCTAAATCTCCAATGAATGTTGATGCAAAAATCTTCAACAAAACAAAACAAAAAAATCTTCAGCAAACCAAATACAATAGGATATCAAATGTTTACCATGATCAAGTAGTATTTTTCAAAAAATATAAGGATAGTTTATGAGCAATGAGTAACTAAGATGAACTATGTCAACAGAATCAAGTATAAAAGCCATATAAACATCTCAACATTAAAGGTATTTGATAAACTTCATCATTGTGTTTTAATAAAAGTGTTGAATTAATTTAGCAAAGACTAAATGTCAGTGTAATATAGATCACATATAACAAGTCAACAGCTACAATTGTAATAAGTGAAAAAAAAATATCAAGGCTTTCTAAGATCCATAGCAAGACAATCAATGTATCACTGAAAGTATAAATTAGGCAAGAGGTTGGGGCTTCCTTTGGATAAGGTTGAAGTCTTCAGTTGTCTCATTGCTCTAGCAAAGACTTCAAATACTATGTTAAATAAATATGGGGATAGTGGGCAGTCTTGTTTTGTTCCTGATTTAAGTGAAATTGCTTTGAGTTTCTCTCCAATTAATTTGATGTTGGCTATAGGCCTACTGTAAATTGCCTTTATTTTGTTTAGTTATCTCTTGTATCCCTAATCTCTCCAGGACTTTTAACACAAAAAGGTGCTGGATTTTCTTAAAGGCTTTTTCAGCTCCTAATGAGATGATCATCCTTTTTTTTCTTTCAGATTATTTATATGGTAGTGATTTTTGTATCTTGAACCACCCATGTTTCTCTGGTATGAAGTCTACTCGATCATGGTAGATGGTCTTTTTGATGTGTTCTTGAATTCAGTTTGTAATTATTTTATTGAGTACTTATACATCTTTATTCATAAGGGAAACTGGACTCTAATTCTCTTTATGTTGAGCCTTTATGTGGTTTGGATATCAGGATAATTGTGGCCTCATTAAATGAATTAGCCAATGTTCTTTCTATATATATTTTGTGGAATAATAAGAAGTATTGGCTTTAACTCTTTTTTGGAAGTCTGGAAGAATTCTACACTAAATCTATCTGATCCTGGGCTTTTGGTGGGGGTGGAGAGGGTGATAGATTTTTAATGACTGCATCATCTTCTGTGGCCTGATAAGGCTGCTCCTCAGGGGGAGGTGATCAAAGAGCAGGCCAATCAGATTGTGTCAGAAGCAGTCCCTCTTCCCATTACTATGTAACCCACTTGGACACTAAACTGCTATGGACTACATCTGTGCAGGGGTTATAAGTTATCTCCATGAATAGTCCTTGGTTGGAGTATGAATCTCTGGGAAGTTCCCTGTGTTCAAATTTTCTGGTTCTGTTGCTCTCCTTGTGGGGTTCCTGTCCTCTCCAGATCTTATTGTTTCCCACTTCTTACATAAGATTCCATGCACTCTGCCCAACAGTTGGCCATAAGTCTCAGCATCTGCTTTGGTAGTCTGCAGGACAGAGCCCCCTTTTATATTTTTTAGTATTAACATTTATTACAATTTATTCACTTTGTATCCCCTCCCTCATCTCTTCCCAATTCCATCCTCTCTCCCTCTTCTTCCCCTATGCCTTTCTCCAGGACACTGATAGGGGAGGTCCTCCTCCCCCTCTATCTGACCCTAGCCTTTCAGGTCTCAATCAGGACTAGTTGTGCTGCCTTCCTCTGTGACCTGACAAGGCTGCACCACCCAGGAGGAGGTGATCAAAGAGCCTGCCACTGAGTTCATGCCAGAGAAAGCCTCTGCTCCCCTTAGTAGGGACCCTCTTGGAGACTGAGTCTATGAGCTACATCTGAGCCAGGACATTTGATCAACCATATTTGTAGCAGTTCTATTCATAATAACAAGAATCTGAAAACAACCTACATGTCCCTCAACAGAGGAATGTATATGGAAATTGTGTTACATTTACACAATGGAATACTACTCAGCTATTAAAAACAAGAAAATCATTAAATTTACAGACAAATGGAGGGAACTAGAAAAGATCATATTGAGTGAGGTAGCCTAGAAACAGAAGGACACACATGATCTATATTCACTCATAAGTGTTATTGGACATATAATATAGGATAAATGTACTAAAATCTATACTCCTAAGAAAGCTAAATAACAAGGAAGACCCTAGGGAAGATGTTCAACCCTCATTCAGAAGGACAAATGGAATAGACATCGAAAGCAGGAGAAGTCAAGGAACAGGACAGGAGCCTACCACAGAGGGCCTCTGAAAGACTCTACTGATGGAGATATCGAAGCAGAGGCTGAGACTCATGGCCAAACTTTGGGTAGAATGCATGAAATTTTATGAAAGAAGGGGGAGATAGAAAGACCTGGAGGGGGCAGGAGCTCCAAAACACAACCAACAGAGCCAAAATAAACTGAGCCCTGGAGTACAGATTTTAGAAATATACCCTTAGGATTCTTTAGTTTTCCTCCATATCTCCTCTTATTCCCCCTTTTATGATTTTATTAACATGAATATTTTCCTTCCATCATTTATTAGTTTGAGTGAGGGATTGTCTATATTTGATTTTCTCAAAGAACTAAGTCTTTGTTCTATTGATTCTTTGTCTTGTTCTTTTTTTATTATTGATTTCAGCCATCAGTTTGGTTATTTTTTGCTGTCTGCTTCTCTTATATCTGCTTGCCTCTTTTTGTCCTAGACCTTTCAGATGTGCTGTTAAGCTGCTAGTATGAGGTCTCTATTTTTTTTTTAATGTAGGCACTTAGTGCTATGAACTTTCCTCTTAATGCCACTTTCATTGTGTCCCATAAGTTTGGGTATGATGTGTATTCTTTTTCATTGAATTCTAGAAAATCTTTAATTTCTTTCTTTATTTCTGTCTTGACCTATTTTTTATTCAGTAGAGAGTTGTTCAGTTTCCATAAATTTTTAATCTTTCTGCTCTTGTTGATAAACAGCTTTAATTCCTGGTGGTCTGAAAGGATACAGGAAGTAAATTCAATATTCTTGTGTTTATTGAGACTTGTCTATTGAGACTTGGTCTATTGACCACAGAATATGTGGTCAATTTTGGAAAAAGTTCCTTGGGGTGCTGAGAAGGTATATACTTTTGAAGTATTTTTGGTAGAATGTTCCGTGAATATCTTTTATGTTCCTTTGGTTTATAACAACCATCAGCTCCATTATTTCTCTGTTTAGTTTTTGTCTGGATGGCCATTGGTGAGAATAGGTTATTGAAGACTCTTACTATGACTGTTTAAGGGTCAGTGTGTGATTTAAGTTATAGTAGTGTTTCTTTTACAAAAGTGTGCCCTTGTGTTTGGAGCATAGATGTTAAGAACTGAAATGTCATATTAGTGGATTTTTCTTTTCATGAATAGGCAGTGTCCTTTCCTATATCTTTTGATTAATTTTGATTTGAATATTATTTGTTAGATATTTAAATAGCTATATCAACTTGTTTCTTAGGTCCATTTGCTTAGAATACCATTTTCCAACACTTTACGCTGAAAGGAAGTTCATTCTTCATGCTGACATAAGTTTCTTGGATACAGCAGAAGGATGGATCATGTTTTTGGATCCATTCTGTAAATCTGTCTTTTTATGGGAGAATTGAGACCATTGATATTGAGGGATATGAATTACCAGTTATTATTTTAATTAAATTTTTATTTTTTATTTTTTTATTGTTTATTATTATTAGTTACATTTTATTAACTCTGTATCCCAGCTCTATCCCTCTCCCTTATTCCCTCCCAATCCCACCCTACCTCCCTCCCTCCCTCAGCTTCTCCCTGCCCCTTTCCAAGTCCATGGATTGGGGAGGACCTCCTCCCCTTTCTTCTGGCCCTGTTTTATCAGGTATCTTCAGGACTGGCTGCAAAGTCCTCCTCTGTGGCCTAGCAGGACTGTTCCTCCCTTGGAGGGTGGAGAAGTCAAAGAGCCTGCCACTGAGTTCCTGTCAGAGATAGAACGTGTTCCCCTTCCTGTGGGATACCAATTGTTTATTGAGCTACCATGGGCTTCGTCCAAGCAAAGGTTCTAGGTTATATCCATATATGGTCCTTGGTTGGAGAAATAGTTTCAGAAAAAAAAAAACCTGTGCCCAGATATATTTGGTCCTTGTGGGGCTCCTATCCTTTCCATGTCATACTAACTCCCCTTTTGCTAAAGGTTTGGTTATGAGTCTTAGTATCTTTTATATTAATCACAGTTAATTCACTTTGTATCCCAGCTGTAGCCCCCTCCCTCATTCCCTCCTAAATCCAACTTCCCTCCCTCCATCATCTCCTCCCATAACACTCTCCAAGTCCACGGATAGGGGAGGTCCTCCCATCAGGTCTCATCAGAACTGGCTGCATTGTCCTCCTCTGTGACTTTGAAAGGGTCCTCCATCATCAGGGAAGGCAGTCAAAGAGCTAGCCAATGAGTTCATGTCAGAGAGAGTCCATGTTCTACTTACTAAGAAACCCACTTGGACAATAAGCAGTCATGGGATACATCTGAGCAGGGTTTCTAGGTTATATTCATGAATGGTCCTTGGTTGGAGTACCAGTCTCAGAAAAGATCCCTTGGCCCAGATTTCTTGGTACTGTTGCTCTCCTCGTGGAGTTCCTGTCCACTCCAGGTCTTACTATCTACCCCTCCTTTCATAAGATTCCCTGCACTCTGCCCAAAGTTCGGCTGAGTCTCAGCATCTGCTTTTATACCCTGCTGAGTAACGTCTTTCAAAGGCCCTCTGTGGTAGGCTCCTGTCCTGTTCCCTTTTTTCTATCTCATCCGATGTCCAACACATTTTTGTTTCTGAATGAGGACTGAGCATCTTACCCAGGATCCTCTTTCCTGATTAGTTTATTTAGGTGTACAAATTTTAGTATGATTATCCTGTATCCTAGGTCTAATATCCACTTATAAGTGAGTATATACCATGTGTGTCTTTCTGCTTCTGGGATACCTACCTCAGGATGACCTGGTCTAGTTCCCACCATTTGCCTGCAAATTCCATGATTACTTTGTTTTTAAGGGTGAGTAGTATTCCCTGTGTAAATGTACGACAATTTCTATATCCATTCCTCAACTGAGGGACATCTGGGTTGTTTCCAGCTTCTGGCTATTACAAATAAAGCTGCTACAAACATGGTTGACAAAATGTTCTTGCTGTATACTTGAGCATCTTTTGGATATATGCCTAGGAGTGGTACAACTGGATCTGGAGGTAGCACTATTTCTAATGGTCTGAGAAATCACCAGATTGATTTTCAAAGTGGTTATACAAGTCTATAATCACACCAGCAGTGGAGGAGGGTTCCCCTTTCTCCACATCCTCTCCAGCATGTATTGTCACTTGAGTTTTTTTTTTTTTTTATGGTTGTTGTTGTTGTTGTTTTTATCTTAGCAATTCTGATGGGTGTAAGGTGAAAACTCAGGGTCATTTTGATTTGCATTTTTCTCATAGCTGAGGATAGTGAGAATTTAAATGTTTCTCTGCCATTCAAATTCCTCTATTGATAATTCTCTGTTTAGCTCAATACCCCATTTTTAATTAGATTACTTGATTTGTTGCTGTTTAACTTATTTCTGAATGTGAACCCTCTGTAAAATATAGGGTCGGTGCAGATCCTTTCCCGATCTGTAGGTTGTCATTTTGTTCTGAGGACAGTTTCCTTGGCTTTACAAAAGCTGTTCAGTTTCATGAGGTCCTGTTTATTGATGGTTATCTTAGAGCCTGTGTTGTTGGTATTCTGTTCAGGAAGTTGTCTCTTGTGCCAATGAGTTCAAGGATCTTCCCCACTTTTTCTTGTAACAGGTTTATTGTGTCTGGATTGATGTTGAGGTCTTTGATCCACTTGGACTGTAGTATCATGCAGGGTGATAAGTATGAATCTATTTGCATTTTTCTACATGTAGACATCCAGTTAGACCAGCACCATTTCTTTTTTTTAATTTATTTTTTATTTTTTTTAATTTTTCATCAATTACACTTTATTCAATTTGCATCCCCCCATAAGCCCCTCCCTCCTCCCCTCCCAATTCAACCCTCCCTCCTCCCTCTGCATGCATGCCACTCCCCAAGTCCACTGATAGGGGAGGTTCTCCTCTCCTTTCTGATCTTAGTCTATCAGTTCACATCAAAAGTGGCTGCATTGTCCTCTACTATGGCCTGGTAAGGCTGCTCCCCCCGAGAGGGAGGTGATCAAAGAGCAGGCCACTCAGATTATGTCAGAGGCAGTCCCTCTTCACATTACTATGTAACCCAATTGGACTCTGAACTGCGCTGGGCTACATCTGTGCAGGGATTCTGGATTATCTCTATGAATAGTCCTTGGTTGGAGTATGAGTCTCTGGGAAGTTCCCTGTGTTCAAATTTTCTTGTTCTGTTGCTCTCTTTGTGGAGACCCTGTCCTCTCCAGCTCTTACTATTTCCCAGTTCTTACATAAAATTCCATTCACTCTTCCCAACAGTTGCCCATCAGGCTCAGCATCTACTTTGATAGTCTGTAGGGCAGAGGCTTTCAGAGGCCCTCTGTGGTAGGTTCCTAGGTTGTTTCCTGTTTTCTTCTTCTTCTGATGTCCATCCTCTTTGCCTTTCCGGATGGGGATTGGACATTTTAGTTAGGGTCCTCTCTCTTCCTTAGTTTCTTTAGATGCACAGGTTATAGTGGGTTTGTCCTATGTTGTATGTCTATATGAGTGAGTATATACCATGTGTGTCTTTTTAATTCTGGGACAACTCACTCAGGATGATCCTTTCCAGATCCCACCATTTACCTGCAAATTTCATGATTTCCTTATTTTTCATTGCTGAGTACTATTCCACTGTGTAGAAGTACCACAATTTCTGCATCCATTCTTCAGTTGAGGGGCATCTGGGTTGTTTCCAGCTTCTAGCTATTACCAATAAAGCTGCTTGAAACATGGTTGAGCAAATGTCCTTTTTGTGTACTTGAGCCTCATTTGGATATATGCCCAGGAGTGGTATGGCTGGATCTTGAGGAAGCGCTATTCCTAGTTGTCTGAGAAAGCGCCAGATTGATTTCCAGAGTGATTGTACAAGTTTACATTCCCACCAGCAGTGCAGAAGGGTTCCCCTTTCTCCACAACCTCTCCAGCATGTGTTGTCACTTGAGTTTTTGATCTTGGCCATTCTCATGGGTGTAAGGTGAAATCTCAGGGTTGTTTTGATTTGCATTTCCCTAATGGCTAGTGAGGTTGAACATTTCTTTAAGTGCTTCTCTGCCATTCAGTAATCCTCTACAGAGAATTCTCTATTTATCACTGTTCCCCATTTTCTTTTCCAATGCAGTTTATTCAGGAACCTTGAACAATCCTCGGACCCTGGGGAAAGCCAGCCCACAACTTAAATAGCCTCTGGGTAGCCAACCCAGGCGTGCCACGTGGGCAATGTAGATAGGCTTTTATACATGGAAGCAAGCCAGATCCTCAGCCTTAGCCAAATGTGGAATTGTTCCTGACAGAGAGCACTCACCATCGGGAAAGTGTAAGGCAGAAACCAGCTCCAACTTTAAGGCATAGCATTCCGCAGCTCTCTACAGTTCCCCCTTTTTGTTTTAGACGCATCAGGCAAGAGTAGAGGTCTGATCTCTGATATTAGAAATAAATTGGGACTTTGTACCGATGTTCATTTAGGTGACATCCACCCAAAGAGCATCAGACCCTTCTGATACCTTTTTTTCAGAGGCGGGACCTGGGGCATCAACCCGCATGCAATCAGACATGCTCTTCTCTGGGTCCAAAGTGGCTGACCCTGAGTGCAGTGCTTAGCCTCGCATCCTGAGCATAACATTTTAGCTTTTTATGGTATCCAACCATGCTTGGGGAGAATGTCCTGCTTCAACGGCTGTAAAGGCCTGAATGATCATGGCTGCATCATACTGTTGTGAGACTCTAATCTTGCATATAATACCACAGGCAAACCAAGGAGACCAACACCAGAAGGCCTGCTAACGCTCCCATGCCCGCCCATTCATTCAGATGATTCATGGCTGCAGCAATCCATGATGATAATCCTGTGGCTAGTCCTGTATCCACTCTGGTAGAATTTACTGTGACAATGGCCACTCTCAGCTGCTCCATCGTAGTATCGAATTCTCCAGTCCGATTACCTACAATATAGCTCGACAATTGTTTAGACAGATTTGCAGCACAGGAAAAATTCTCATGTTATATGCTAGTGACTCAAAGTCCAGCATATTTTCATTGACTGCCAAGTTGAGCGATTTGCCATAGGGTATCAGTTTGCTCCTGCACGAGGTCAATCCTCTGATTGAACACCATCAAGCTTCCTTTTAGTTGAGCATTAATTCCTTTTTGTACAACTAAGGCATGAGCTACATTGGCTAAATGATTATTCAGGGTCTGAGCAGTCTGCCCAGTATGACTCATGGCTAATACGCCAGTGGTAGCTCCAACAGCCGCCAATGAGCTTGCAGTAACAATGGTGGCTGTAGTTCCAAGATCCCTTTTCTGTCTGAAGAGAGTCATAGCGTGAGGGGCATCAACGGGCACAGGCACCCAGTGAGGCATGGGAGTAACCAGGGCATACCTAAATTTACTAGCATTCCAACATTGGGCAAAAAAGCAAGTATCATTACCACAATTACTTGGCTCTATCTGGCTAATAATGAATAAAAATGGGGGATATAGACAAACAAGTGTGGGCTTATAGGAAATATTATGAGAAGACTTAACCCCCTCGTTGGAACATCCTGCATCAGTTCTAGAACTAGCAGTGGTGGTGTCCGAGGTCTGAGTAGGTTCAGGAGACCATTGCCCCCAGGGGCATGCCAATTGACTAACTCCATGTTTTCCTCCACTTTTGAAAGTCATTTAAGTTTCTTAAATTATTTTTTCCCTTTTTTTTAAATTTTTCATCAATTACACTTTATTCATTCTGCATCCCCCCATAAGCCCCTCCCTCCTCCCCTCCCAATCCCACCCTCCGTCCTCCCTCTGCTTGCATGCCACTCCCCAAGTCCAATAATAGGGGAGGTTCTCCTCTCCTTTCTGATCTTAGTCTGTCAGTTCACATCAAAAGTGGCTGCCTTGTCCTCTCCTATGGCCTGGTAAGGCTGCTCCCCCCCAGAGGGAGGTGATCAAAGAGCAGGCCAATCAGATTATGTCAGAGGCAGTCCCTCTTCACATTACTATGTAACCCAATTGGACTCTGAACTGCCCTGGGCTACATCTGTGCAGGGGTTCTGGGTTATCTCCATGAATAGTCCTTGGTTGGAGTATGAGTCTCTGGGAAGTTCCCTGTGTTCAAATTTTCTTGTTCTGTTGCTCTCCTTGTGGAGACCCTGTCCTCTCCAGCTCTTACTATTTCCCAGTTCTTACATAAAATTCCATTCGCTCTGCCCAACAGTTGCCCATCAGGCTCAGCATCTGCTTTGATAGTCTGAAGGGCAGAGGCCTTCAGAGGCGCTCTGTGGTAGGTTCCTAGGTTGTTTCCTGTTTTCTTCTTCTTCTGATGTCCATCCTATTTGCCTTTCTGGATGGGGATTGGACATTTTTGTTAGGGTCCTCTCTCTTGCTTAGTTTCTTTAGATGCACAGGTTTTAGTGGGTTTGTCCTATGTTGTATGTCTATATGAGTGAGTATATACCATGTGTGTCTTTTTAATTCTGGGACAACTCACTCAGGATGATCCTTTCCAGATCCCACCATTTACCTGCAAATTTCATGATTTCCTTATTTTTCATTGCTGAGTAATATTCCATTGTGTAGATGTACCACAATTTCTGCATCCATTCTTCAGTTGAGGGGCATCTGGGTTGTTTCCAGCTTCTGGCTATTACAAATAAAGCTGCTACAAACATGGTTGAGCAAATGTCATTTTTGTGTACTTGAGCCTCTTTTGGATATATGCCCAGTAGTGGTATGGCTGGATTTGAGGAAGCGCTATTCCTAGTTGTCTGAGAAAGCGCCAGATTGATTTCCAGAGTGATTGTACAAGTTTACATTCCCACCATCAGTGGAGAAGGGTTCCCCTTTCTCCACAACCTCTCCAGCATGTGTTGTCACTTGAGTTTTTGATCTTGGCCATTCTCATGGGTGTAAGGTGAAATCTCAGGGTTGTTTTGATTTGCATTTCCCTAATGGCTAGTGAGGTTGAGCATTTCTTTAAGTGCTTCTCTGCTTCTCAGTATTCCTCTACAGAGAATTCTCTGTTTAGCTCTGTTCCCCATTTTTTAAGTGGATTACTTGGTTTGCTGCTTTTCAGCTTCTTTAGTTCCTTATATATACTGGATATGAGTCCTCTGTCAGATAAAGGGTTGGTGAAGATTCTTTCCCAATCTGTAGGTGGTGGCTTTCTTTTGATGACGGTGTCCTTTGCTTTCCAGAAGCTTTTCAGTTTCATGAGGTTCCATTTATTGATTGTTGCTCTTAGAGCCTGTGCTGCTGGTGTTCTCTTCAGGAAGTTTTCCCCTGTACCAATGAGTTCTAGGGTATTCCCCACTTTTTTTTCAAGGCGATTTAATGTGTCTGGTTTTATGTTGAGATCTTTGATCCACTTGGACTTCAGTTTTGTGCAGGGTGACAAGTATGGATCTATTTTCATTTTTCTACATGTAGACATCCAGTTGGACCAGCACCATTTGTTGAAGATGCTATCTTTTTTCCATAGTATGATTTTGGCATCTTTGTCAAAGATCAGGTGTCCATAAGTGTGTGGGTTTATTTCTGGGTCCTCTGTTCGGTTCCATTGATCCACCATTCTGTTTCTATGCCAATACCATGCAGTTTTTAAAACTGTTGCTCTATAGTACAACTTAAGATCAGTGATGGAGATACCTCCGGAAGATCTCTTATTGTAGAGGATTGTTTTATCAATTCTGGGTTTCTTGTTATTCCATATGAAGTTGAGAATTTTTCCTTCCAGGCTTGTAAAGAATTGTGTTGGTAATTTGATGGGCATTGCATTGAATCTGTAGATTGCTTTTGGTAAGATGGCCATTTTTACTATGTTAATCTTGCCAAGCCATGAGCATGGGAGATCTTTCCATCTTCTCATATTTTCTTCTAATTCTTTCTTCAGAGATTTGAAATTTTTTTCATACAAGTCTTTGACTTCCTTGGTTAGGGTTACTCCGAGGTACCTTATGTCATTTGTGGCTATTGTGAAGGGTGTTGTTTAACTAATTTCTTTCTCAGCCTTTTTGTCTTTTGTATACAAGGGGGCTACTGATTTTTTTGAGTTAATTTTGTACCCGGCCATTTTGCTGAAGGTGTTTATCAGCTGTAGGAGTTCCCTGGTAGAGTTTTTGGGGTCACTCACGTATACTATCATATCATCTGCAAATAGTGATAATTTGACTTCTTCCTTTCCAATTTGGATCCCCTTGATCTCCTTCAACTGTCTTATTGCTCTAGCAAGGACTTCCAGAATTATGTTGAAGAGATATGGAGAGAGTGGGCAGCCTTGTCTTGTCCCTGATTTCAGTGGGATTGCTTTAAGTTTCTCTCCGTTCAGTTTGATGTTGGCTATAGGCTTGCTGTATATCGCCTTTACTATGCTTAGATATGTGCCTTGTATCCCTGACCTCTCCAATACTTTGAACATGAATGGATGTTGGATTTTGTCAAAGGCTTTTTCAGCATCTAGGGAGATTATCATGTGGTTTTTTTCTTTCAGTTTGTTAATATGGTGGATCACATTGATGGATTTCCGTATATTGAACCACACCTGCATTCCTGGGATGAAGCCTACTTGGTCATAGTGGATAATATCTTTGATGTGTTCTTGGATTCGGTTTGCAAGTATTTTATTAAGTATTTTTGCATCAATGTTCATAAGGAAGATTGGCCTGAAATTCTCTTTCTTTGTTGAGTCTTTGTGAGGTTTTACGTACCAAGGTGACAGTGGCTTCATAGAATGAATTTGGTAATATTCCTTCTGTTTCTATTTTGTGGAATAGTTTGAAGAGAATTGGTGTTAGCTCTTCTTTGAAGGTCTGGTAGAATTCTGCGCTGAAGCCATCTGGTCCTGGGCTTTTTTGGGATGGGAGACTTTTGATGACCGCTTCTATTTCTTTGGGGGATATAGGACTATTTAGTTGATTTACCTGGTCCTGATTCAGCTTTGGTAAGTCAAATTGATCAAGAAAATTGTCCATTTCATTTAGATTTTCAAATTTTGTGGCCTATAGACTTTTGAAGTAAGTCCTAATGATTGTTTGGATTTCCTCAGTGTCTGTAGTTATATCCCCCTTTTCATTTCTGATTTTGTTGATTTGGGTGGTGTCTCTCTGCCTTTTAGTTAGCCTGGCTAAGTGTTTGTCAATCTTGTTAATTTTCTCAAAGAACCAGCTCTTTGTTTCATGGATTCTTTGAACTCTTTTATTTGTTTCCAATTGGTTGATTTCAGCCCTGAGTTTCATTATTTCCAGCCGTCTACTCCTTCTTGGTGTGTCTGTTTCTTCTTTTTCTAGGGTTTTTAAGTGAGCCATTAGGGTGCTTGAATGAGCTGTCTCAAATTTCTTCTTGAAGGCACTTAGTGCTATGAACTTTCCTCTTAGCACTGCTTTCATTGTGTCCCACAAGTTTGGTATGTTGTGTCTTCATTTTCATTGATTTCTAGAAAGACTTTAATTTCTTTCTTTATTTCTTCCCTGACCCAGCTGTCATTTAGTAACAAGTTGTTCAGTTTCCATGTGTGTGTAGGCTTTTTGTTATTTCTGTTATTGTTGAGGTCCAGCTTTATTCCATGGTGATCAGACAAGATACATGGGATTATTTCAATCTTCTTGTATCTGTTGAGGCTTGCTTTGTGACCCACTATATGGTCTATTTTAGAGAAGGTTCCATGAGGTGCTGAGAAGAAGGTAAATTCTTTTGTGTTTGGGTGTAAAGTTCTGTAAATGTCTGTTAGGTCCATTTGATTCATGACCTCTGTCAGAGACCTACTTTCTTTGTTTAATTTCTGTTTTGTTGACCTGTCCTTTGTTGAGAGTGGGGTGTTGAAGTCTCCCACTATTAATGTGTGGGGATCTATATGTGCTTTAAATTTTATCAATGTTTGTTTCACAAATGTGGGTGCCCTTGTATTTGGGGCATAGATGTTCAGGATTGTGATGTCTTCCTGGTGGAATTTTCCCTTGATGAGTATGAAGTGTCCTTCCCCATCTCTTTTGATTAAGTTTGGTTGAAAGTCTATTTCATCAGATATTAGAATGGCTACTCCTGCTTGCTTCTTGGGTCCGTTTGCTTGGAAAGTCGTCTTCCATCCCTTTACCCTCAGGTAATGTCTATCTTTGTGTCTTAGGTGTGTTTCTTGTATGCAACAGATTGCTGGGTTTTGTTTACATATCCATTCTGTTAATCTGTGTCTTTTTATTGGAGAGTTGAGTCCATTGATGTTGAGAGAGATTAATGACCAGTGGCTGTTAGATCTCTTGATTTTGATGTTGGCTGTGGTCATCAGGTTGTGTGCTTGGTTGCTTTTTGTTTTACTGAAGTGAGGTTATTTATTTCCTGTGTTTTCTTGAATGTAGCTAGCTTTTTGGGTTGTATTTTCCCTTCCAGTGTCTTCTGTAATGCTGGATTTGTTTGTAGGTATTGTTGAAATTTGTTTTTGTCATTGAATATCTTGTTTTCTCCATCTATGAGGACTGAGAGTTTTGCAGGGTATAGTAGCCTGGTCTGACATCTGTGTTCTCTTAGGGTCTGCATGATATCCGTCCAGGCCCTTCTGGCTTTCATAGTCTCTGTTGAAAAGTCAGGTGTGATTCTAATGGGTTTGCCATTATATGTTACTTGGCCTTTTTCCCTTGCAGCTTTTCGTATTTTTTCTTTGTTCTGTATACTTACTGTTTTGATTATCATGTGGCGGGAGGATTTTCTTTTCTGGTCAAATTTGTTGGGTGTTCTGTAGGCCTCATGTATTCTAATTGGCCTCTCCTTTAGCTTGGGGAAATTTTCTTCAATGATTTTGTTGAAAATATTTTCTGGGCCTTGGAGAAGGGAGTCTTCTTTTTCCTCTATACCTATTATTCTTAGGTTTTGTCTTTTCATATTGTCTTGCATTTCTTGGACGGTCTGTGTCAGGAATTTTTCGGATTTAACATTTTCTTTGACAGATACATCGATTTCTTCCATTGTATCTTCTACACCTGAGATTCTTTCTTCCATCTCTTGTAGTCTGTTGGTTATGCTTACCTCTGTAGTTCCTGTTTTCTTCCCTAGATTCTTCCTTTCCATTATTTCTTCCATTTGTGTTTTCTTTAATTTTTCCAATTCTATCTTCAGGTCTTGAGTTGTTTTGTTTACTTCCTTCACCTGTCTGATTGTACTTTCCTGTTTTTCTTTTAGTTCCTTCAACTCTGTTTCTATCATTTCATTCAGTGTTTTAAGCATTTCCTTTCTAAAGGCCATAAACTGTTTGGCTGCAGCTTCCTCTATTTCTTTACGGATGGCAATATTCTGTTTGAGTTTATCTTCCTCTATGTCTTTACGAATCTTATTTGTTTCCTCTGTTATCATCTTCATGAGCATACTTGTTAGGTCATCTTCTTGGATTTTAGTTATGGTCGGGTGTCCAGGGCTACTTGCCCCTGGGTACCTGGTTTCTGGAGATGCCATATTGCTCTGTCTTTTGTTGCTTGAGCTTTTATGCTGGCCTCTACCCATTGTGTTATCTTAGGTGTTTGGGGTTATTTTCTGGTGGTTCCTGGGGATCCTGTGGTGGAGAGAATCCCCTTTGCAGAAAGTTGGTTTTTCCTGAAGGATGTCTTCTCAGCTTTTTGGGTATAGTCCCTGGATGGCTGGTGTTTTTTCAGGAGTTGCTCACCTCAGGGATATAGACCTGAGTGGTAACTGTGGTCTTTGTTAGTCGAGAGGGTTCTCCTCTCACCCAGGGAAGTCCTGAGGGCAGCTGCCCTGTTTCTGGGTTTCTTGTTGTAAATTTAATGATCAGCTGCTGTGACCCAGTTGGACATCAGGCGCGCATCAACTGTTTGTGCCTGTGTCTGGAGCAAAGCTGAGTGCTGGCGCCTTGGCCCCCACTAGACTGCTAGACTTTTTCTAGGGAAGGATTGGGTGATTTAGGTCAGTACAGTTTCATTCTTTCCCCGTTAATTCTCTGGAGACATGGACTCCCAGTGTCTTTTTTTTGCCCTGGTGCACACTGCTCTGTGTCTGCCAGCTGGCTGGCCACAGAAACTGCCTGTGCCTGGAGCACAGCTGTGTGATGGCGGCTCAGTCTCTGCCAGCTGTCTGGTGCGCAGAAACTGCCTGTGTCTTCCTTTGCGGCTTTTGGGAACCTGAGTGCCTCCCTAAGCTGGGTAATTTTCCGGGGACCTTTTCAGGTTGGGGGTGAGCTGAGTGCTTTGAGATCAGACCCACTGTTTCTATCTCCGGCGGCGAATCAGGCACGCAGGCAGGCAGGGCTCTGTGCTGGAACCTGGGTCCCCGGCTCTGGCTCCGGGCTGGCTCCTGGGGTGCCCGTGGAACCCGCCTGAGTCTTTTCCAGGGGATGTCTGGGTGACCTAAGGCTGGTCCCAGTCGTTTCCTGTACCCTGGGGTTATCTCTCGACTGAAAATTCCAGTCTCTGATAGTGTGGTGTGCACGGTTCAGTCTGGGACCGTGACCGGAGACACTGGCTTGTGGCTCTGGGCTGGGGCTGGGGCTGGCGGCCGGCCGGCAGCTAAGCGTCTGGCGGAACTGGGATCTCTTTTGTGGTTTAGCCGGGTGAGTTAAAAGCTGATTGAATCCCCCACCATGGGGTATCCTCTCACCTGGGAAACACAGTGACTGTGTTTTATGGCCGAAAGTTCTGATTGCTGGTCACTGTGCTGATCCTGCTGTGCTGCTGCTCAGAATGGGAGTCCTCCTGGCGCCGCCATCTTGCCCCTCCCCTGACCAGCACCATTTCTTGAAGATGCTGTCTTTTCTCCATTGTTTGGTTTTATCTTCTTTGTAAAAAAAAAAAAAAAAAACACAAGCATGCACAGGGGTGTGGGTTTATTTATGGGTCTTCTATTTGATTCCAATGATCCACCATTCCTTTTCTATGCCAGTACCATGCAAGTTATATTACTGTTGCTCTGTAGTACGGCTTGAGATCAGGGATGAAGATACCTCCAGAAGATCTTTTATTGTAGAGGATTATTTTAGCAATTCTGGGTTTCGTGTTATACCATATGAAGTTGAAAATTTTGCTTTCAAGGTCTGTAAAGAATGGGTATTTTGTGTGAGTATTTTGATGGGAATTACAATGAATCTGTAGATTGCTTTTGGTAAGATGGACATTTTTACTATGTTAATCCTGCCAAGCCATGAGCATGGGTGATCCTTCCATCTTCTGATATCTTCTTCAATTTCTTTCTTGAGAGTCTGGAAGTTTTTTCATACAAATCTTTGACTAGCTTGATTAGAGTTACACCAAGATATTTTATGTCCTTTGTGGCTATTGTGAAGGGTGTTGTTTCCCTAATTTCTTTCTCAGCCAAATTGTCTTTTGTATACAGAAGAGATACTGATTTTGTGCCCAGCTACTTTGCTGAAGGTGTATATCAGCTGTAGGCATTTGCGGAAGGTGTTGATAAGTTTTTGGGGTCACTCATGTATACTATCATATCATCTGCAAATAGTGATACTTTGACTTCTTCTATTCCGAAGTGAATCTGCTTAATCCCCTTTATTATCTTATTGCTCTAGGTAGGACTTAAAGAACTATGTTGAAGAGATGTGGACAGAGTGGGCAGCCTTGCCTTGTCCCGTATTTCAGTGGGATTGATTTAAGTTTCTCTTTGTTTAGTTTGACATTAGCTATAGGTTTTCTGTATACCTTTACTATGTTTAGGTAGGTGCTTTGTATCCGTGATCACTCCAGGACATTAAATATAAATGAATGTTGGATTTTATCAAACATTTTTCAGCATCTAAGGCGATTATCATGTATTTTATTTTCTTTCACTTTGTTTATATGGTGGATTACAATGATGGATTTCCATATATTGAACCACACCTGCAAAACTGGGATGAAGCCTACTGGGTAATAGTGGATGATATCTTTCATGTGTTCTTGGATTCAGTTTGAGAGTATTTTCTTGAGTATTTTTGCATCAATGTTCATAAGGAAAATTGGCCTGAATGAGTTTGGTAATGTTCCTTCTGTTTCTATTTTGTGGAATAATTTGAAGAATTTTAATGTTAGCTCTTCTTTGAAGGTATGGTAGAATTCTTACTTGAAACCATCTGGCCTTGGGCTTTTGGTGGATGGAAGACTTTTGATGACAGCTTCTATTTCCTTAGGGGATGTAGGACTATTTAATTTATTTGCCTGGTCTCGATTCAGCTTTGGTAAATGAAATCTATCAAGAAAGTTGCCCATTTCATTTAGATTTTCAAATTTTGTGGCATATAGGTTTTTGAAGTAATACCCGATGATTGTTTAGATTTCCTCAGTGTCTGTTGTTATGGCCCCTCTTTCATTTCTGACTTAAATTTGTTGATTTGGATAGTGTCTTTACGCCTTTTAGTTATAAAAAGGATAACTAAAAGGCATAAAGGCATATAAGGATTCGTCTATCTTGTTGATTTTCTCAAGGAACCAGCTCTTGGTTTCATTGATTCTTTGAATTGTTTTGTTTGTTTCTGATTGATTGATTTCAGCCCTGAGTTTGATTATTTCCAGCCATCTACTCCTCTTTGGTGCGTCTGCTTCTTCTTTTTCTAGAGTTTTTAAGTGAGCCATTAAGTTGGTTGAATGAGCTGTGTCGAATTTCTTCTTGAAGGCACTTAGTGCTATGAACTTTCCTCTTAGCACTGCCTTCAACGTGTCCCACAAGTTTGGGTATGTTTTGTCTTCATTTTCATTGAATTCTAGGAAGGCTTTAATTTCTTTCTTCATTTCTTCCCTGACCCAGCTGTCATTGAGTAGCAAGTTGTTCAGTTTCCATGTGTATGTAGGCTTTTTGCTATTTTTGTTGTTGAGGTCCAGCTTTAGTCCATGGTGGTCAGATAGGATACAAGGGATTATTTCACTCTTCTTGTATCTATTGAGGCTTGCTTTGTGACCAACTTTGTGGTCTATTTTGGAGAAGGTTCCATGAGGTGCTGAGAAGAAGGTAAATTCTTTAGTGTTTTAGTGAAAGATTCTGTAGATGTCTGTTAGGTCCTTTTGATTCATTTGATGGAGTCATTGTTTCTTTGTTCAATTTCTGTATTTTTGACTTGTCCTTTGTTGAGAGTGGGGTGTTGAAGTCTCCCACTATTAATGTGTGGGGATCTATGCATGATTTAAATTTTATTAACTTTTTTCACAAATGGGGGTGTTCTTGTATTTGGGGCATAGATGTTCAGAATTGTGATGTCTTCTTGGTAGAATTTTTCTTTGATGAATATGAAGTGTCTGTCCCATCCCTTTTTATTAATTTGGGTTGAAAGTCTATTTTATTAGATATTAGAGTGGCTACTTCTGCTTGCTTCTTGGGTCCATTTGCTTGGAAAACTGTCTTCCAGCCCTTTACTTTCAGGTAATGTCTATCTTTGTCACTTAGGTGTGTTTTTTTATGCAAGAGATTGTTGGGTCTTGTTTACACATCCATTCTGTTAGTCTGTGTCTTTTTATTAGAGAATTGAGTCCATTGATGTTGAGAGAGATTAATAACCAGTGATTGTTAGATACTTTGATTTTGATGTTGGCTATGGTAGTGTGTTTGTGTGCTTGGCTACTTTTTGTTTTGCTCGTGTGAGATTATTTATTTCCTGCGTTTTCTTGAAAGTAGTTATTTTTTGGGTTGTATTTTTTTCTTTCTAGTATCTTCTGTAATGATGTATTTGTGCTTAGGTATTGTTTAATTATTTTTCTTTTCGTTGAATATCTTGTGTTCTCCATCTATGAAGACTCAAAGTTTTTCCTGGGCTGACATCTGTGTTCTCTTAGGGTCTGCATAATATCTGTCCAGACCCTTTTGGGTTTCATAGTCTCTGTTGAGAAGTCAGGTGTGATTCTGATTGGTTTGCCATTATATGTTACGTGACCTTTTACCCTTGCAGCTTTTAATATTTTTTCCTTGTTCTGTATACTTACTGTTTTGATTATTATGAGGTGGGAGGATTTTCTTTTCTGGTCTAATTTATTAGGTGTTCTGTAGGCCTCTTGTATGCTTATAGTCCTCTCTCTTAAATTGGGGAAATTTTCTTCTATGATTGTGTTGAAAATATTTTTTGGTCCTTAAAGATTGGAATCTTTTTTTCTCCTCTATTCCTATTATTCTTAGTTGTTTTTTTTTGTTTGTTTGTTTGTTTGTTTTTCTTGTTGTCTTGTCTTGGATTTCTTGGATGGTTTGTGTCATGAATTTTTTTAGATTTATCATTTTCTGTGATGGATACATCGATTTCTTCTATTGTATCTTCCACAACTGAGATTCTTTCTTCCATCTCTTGTAGTCTGTTGGTTATGCTTACCTCTGTAGTTCTTGTTTTCTTCCCTAAGTTCTTCCTCTCCATGATTTCCTCCATTTGTTTTATTTAATTTTTCCAATTCTATCTTCAGATCTTGACCCATTTTGTTGATTTCCTTCACCTGCCTGACTGTATTTTCCTGTTTTTTTTTCCTTCAATTCCTTCACCTGTTTGTTTGAAAATTCCTCTGTTTCTTTTATTTCTTTCAATGATTTAATCATTTCCTCTCTGAAGGCCACAATCTGTCTGGCTGCATCTTCCTGTATTACTTTATAGATGGCCATAATCTGATTGACTTTATCTTCCTCAAATTCATTATGCATTTTATTTGTTTCCTCCATTATCTTCTTCATAAGCATAGATGTAAGGTCATCTTCTTGAATTTCACTTATGTTAGGTTGTCCAGGGCTTCTTGCCCCCAGATAACTGGGTTCTGCAGATGCCATTTTGCTTTACTTTTTGTTCATAGTGCTTTTACGCTGCCCTCTACCCATCTGGCTGTCTCAGGTGTTGGCTCTTAGTTTTTTGGTACCTGCTGGAATTCCAGCGTGGGGAGAATCCCCTGGGCAGGGAGATGGTTGTTCCAGAAGGAGGCTTCCTCAGCCTTTTGGGTATGGTCAACCGAATGGCCAGTGCTTCTCAAAGAATTGTCACAGCTCACCTCAGGTGCATGGACCTGTGTGGTAACTGTGGTCATTGGTAGTCAGTGGAGCTGTCCTCTCACCAGGAGAAGTCCTGCTGACAGCTGCCCTGCCTCTGGGTTTCTTGCTCTGAATTTAGTGAACTGATGCTGCTGCTGCTCTTATACTGTGTTTGCTGGGTGCAGTCCTCCTGAAGAATCAGGGAGCTCCATAATTAGGTCAGTTTAGCTAGGGATAACTGGTTGAACCTTGGAGCACTATCTGGGGACTGATCTCATGGATCTCAGGCTTCTGTAGGTCTGAGGTTGGACCTCTGTTCCCAGTACCCAAGTGGTAATCAGTGGCAGGTCAGTGCAAGACTCATGCCTGCAGCAGGAGGCTAGAGCCTGGATCCAGCTGGAACCCAGAAACTTTTCCGGAGCTGGGTGTCCTGAGGTCAGACTTGATGTGGGGTTTCCTCCCAACAGGGAGATCCAGTCTGTGGTGTTTTGCGGTCTACAGTTCCTTCTGGGATGAGAGTAGCGCACACAAGAGCAGGTGAGTGGCTCTCCATTGGGTACTGGGTGCCTGCGTGAACCAGAGAACTTTTTCAGAGAATTTTTGAGCGGGGGCAGGGGGAGTGGAATGGTGCTTGGCTGAGTGCCCTGAGGTTAGACCTGATGTTTCCCTCACTGTAGGGTATCTTCCCAAAAGGGAAACCCAGTCTCTAATGCAATGGGGCCCACAATTCTATTTGGGACAGTGAGTCAGGTGCGCAGGCAGGTCTCTGGGCTTATGGCTGAGTGCCTGTAGGACTCAGGGGCCTTTTACAGGGATTGTCTGGTTGACGTGAGGTTGGTCTCTACTGCTTCCTTCACCATAGTGTTTCCTCTCAATTGGAAATCACAGTCTCTGTTGTTGTGGAGCCCACAGTTCAGTCTGGGATGGCGATCCAAACAACAGGCATGAGGCGCTAGGATGTCAATCAAGTGTCTGCCAGGACTCAGGAATTCTTCCTGGGTTTACCTGGATGATCCAAGAACGGAACTGATTGCTTCCCACACTGTGGTGTTTCCTCTCACCTGGGAAGCACAATCACTAGTGTTTTAGGGTCTAGAGTTCGTTCTTTTGGTTGCTGTGCAGTCACGACTGTCCTGCTCATCAGACACAGTGTCCTCCCGGAGCTGCCATCTCAGATCCCCCTCTTCCATCTCTCGTATTCTGCTGATGAAGTTTACCTCGATGGTTCTTGTTTCCATTCCTAAATTTTTCTTTTCCAAAATTTCCTCAATCTTTAATTTCTTTATTGCTGTTATTTCAACTTTCAGGTCTTGAACAGTTTTATTCATTTCTTTCAACTGTTTTTTCTTGATTTTCTTTAAGGCGTTTATTCATTTCCTTCTACTGTTGGTGTTTTCCTGGATTTCCTTTTTTTTAATTTAAATTTATTTATATATTTATTTATTACAATTTATTCTCTTTGTATCCCAGTTGCTGCCCACTCCCTTGTCTCCTCCCAGTCCTACCCTCCTTCCCTTTTCTCCTCCTATACCTGTTCCCTAGTCCCCTGATAGGGGAGGGCTTCTTCCCCTTCTATCCGACCCTAGCTTATTAGGTCTCATCAAGGCTGGGTGCATCATCTTCCTCTGTAAGATGGCAAGGTTGCATCGCCCAAGGGGAGGTGATCAAAGAGCCAGCCACTGAGTTCATGTCAGAGACAACTACTGTACCCCTTACTAGGGTACCCAGTTGGAAACTGAGGAGTAAATGGGCTTTCTTTGAACATGGAGTCTAGGTCCTCTCCATTCATGGTCCTTGATTGGAGTATTGGTCTCTGCAGGCCCCCTTGGGCCCAGGTATTTTGGCTCTGTTGTTCTCCTTATGTAGTTCCTGTCCCCTCTAGGTCTTTCTATCTCCTTCTTCTTCCATAAGAATTCTGACATTCTACTGTAATTTGGCTATGAGTCTCAGCATCTTCTTTGATACCCTGTTGGGTAGAGTCTTTCAGAGGTCCTCTGTGGAAGGCCTCTGTCCTGTTCCTTGTCTTCTCCTACTTCTGATTTCTGTACTGCATTTCTTTTAGATATATATTTATTTCATCTATCATCTTCATATAGTTGGTTTTAAGGTCTTTTCCTTGTGCATCAGCTATATTAGAATATTCTGGGACTGTTGTGGTAGCATAGCTGGGCTCTGGAAGAGACATATGACCTTGCCTGTTTCTTATGGTGTTCTTATGCTGGTATTTAGGCATCTGGATTTAGAGTGACTCCAGGTCTAGGTTATGATTTCTGGGTTTGTCTTGGTTTGGTGGGTGTTTTGTTCCTTGGTTTCTGTTTCCTCTCTGGAATGTCAGAGAGTGTGTTGGCTGTGTGTTGCCTTTTTTACTGGCCTATCCTGCTAGTGCATTCATAGGGACTGCTTGCTGGTGTTGGGGGCTAGGGAAAAGAGATTCCAGAAGAGATGATCTAAGTGCTAGATGTGACCCTGATTATTGTGTCTCGGTTTAGAGAGAAACTGAAGAAGCCCTATAAGCAGATGGTCATCTGGCAGCTGTAGCCTGTTGTTGAGCTGGGTGTCTGTCTGACTTTGGGGCTGGAAACAGCAATAGAGGATGGGGAGGAGAAGTAAGGATGGGGATGATATGGTGGATCCAAAAGAGGCATGGACAATGGGGAGGAACGGCTGCAGTTGGTGTTCTGTTGCAGCACTAGGAGCAACCCTGAAGGGTGAACAGAGAGAGTAAAGAATGTTCACAGGCAGCCTACCTGATCTTCCGGCAGGCATGACCTGTCCAATCACATTTTTATTTCATAAAATTCCCATTATGATAACCAAATAGATAGAAATTATCCAAAAACTGTTCATTCCTTGGAAATGTGAGAGGGTGACATGTTGGATAAATGAAAATAGATTAAGAATACATGGGAACAATGGAAAAAAGATAGCATCTTCAACAAATGATGCTGGTCTAACTGGATGTCTACACGTAGAAAAATGAAAATAGATCCATATTTATCACCCTGAACAAAATTAAGTCCAAGTGAATCAAAGACCTCAACATAAAACCAGACACATTAAATTGGTTAGAAGAAAAAGTGAGGAAGAGCCTTGAAATCATTGGCACAGGAGACAACTTCCTGAACAGAATACCAACAACACAGGCTCTAAGATCAACAATCAATAAATGGGACCTCATGAAACTGAAAAGCTTCTGTAAAGCAAAGGACACTGTCATCAGAACAAAACGACAGCCCACAAATTGGGAAAGGATCTTCACCAACCCTCTATCTGACAGAAGGCTTATATCCAGAATACATACAGAACTTAAGAAGTTAAACAGCAACAAATCAAGTAATCCAATTTAAAATATGAGGTACAGAGCTAAACAGAGAATTCTCTAGAGAGGAATATCAAATGGCAGAGAAACACTTAAAGAAATGCTCAACATCATTAGCTATCAGAGAAATACAAATCAAAATGACCCTGAGAGTTCACCTTACACCCATCAGAAAGGCTAAGATCAAAAACTCAAGTGACAACACATGCTGGAGAGGTTGTGGAGAAAGAGAACCCTCCTCCATTGCTGGTGGAATGTAAACTTGTACAACCACTCTGGAAATCAGTCTAGCGCTTTCTCAGACAATTAGGAATAGTGTTACCTCAAAATCCAGCTATACCTCTCCTAGGCATATATCCAAAAGATGCTCAAGTACACAATAAGGACATTTTCTCCACCATGTTTGTAGCAGCTTTATTTGTAATAGCCAGGAGATGGAAACAACCCAGATGCCCCTCAACGGAAGAATAGATACAGAAATTGTGGTACATCTACCCAATGGAATATTACTTAGCAATTAAAAACAAGGAAATCGTGAAATTTACAGGTAAATGGTGGGAACTAGACAAGATCATCCTGAGTGAGCTGTACCAGAAGCAGAAAGACACACACGGTACATACTAACTCATATAGACATATGATATAGGATAAACCTACTAAAATCTGTACTCATAAAGAAACTAATCAAGAGGGAGGACTCTGGCTAAAATGCTCAATGCCCATTCAGAAAGGCAAAGAGGATGGAAATCAGAAGATGAAGAAAACGAGAAACAAGTTAGGAGCCTGCCATAGAGGGCCTCTGAAAGGCTCTGCTTTGCAGACTATCAAAGCAGATGCTGAGACCTATGGCCAACTGTGGGGTAGAGTACAGGGAATCTTATAAAAGTAGTGGGAAATAGTAAGATCTGGAGAGGACAGGAGCTCCACAAGGAGAACAACAGAACCAAAAAATCTGAGCACAGGGGTCTTTCCTGAAACTCATACTCCAACCAAGTACCAGGCATGGAGATAACCTAGAACCCCTGAACAGATGTAGCCCATGGCAGTTCAACGTCCAAGTGGGTTCCATTGTATTGGGAACAGGGACTGTCTCTGACAGGAACTGATTGGTCTGCTCTTTGATCACCTCACCCTGATGGAGGAGGAGCCTTACCAGGCCACAGAGGAAGACAACACAGCAACTCCTGATGAGATCTGATAGACTAGAATCAGAAGGAAGGAGAAAAAGACCTCCCCTGTCTTTGGACTTGGGGAGGGACACATGTGGAGAAGGAGGGTGAAAGCTGGGATTGGGAGGGGAGGAGAGAGGGGTTTATGGGGTGATACAATGTGAATAAAGTGTAATTAATAAAAATTAAATTTAAAAAATATTTAAAAATTTCTCTATCAGATATGCTTCAGACATTCTTAGTTTACAAAGAAGATGTAGAAATCTGGCAACAGAGCCTGTCTGGGGAAGTGCCAAGTTAAAAAAAAAGTAACTCTGGCGGGGGAGGGGCAAGATGGCGGCACCTGGAGGACTCCCATTCTGAGCAGCAGCAGCAGGATCAGCACAGTGACCAGCAATCAGAACTCTCGGCCATAAAACACAGTCATTGTGTTTCCCAGGTGAGAGGATACCCCACGGTAGGGGATTCAATCAGCTTTTAACTCACCCGGCTAAACCACAAAAGAGATCCCAGTTCCGCCAGACGCTTAGCTGCCGGCCGGCCGCCAGCCCCAGCCCCAGCCCAGAGCCACAAGCCAGTGTCTCCGGTCACGGTCCCAGACTGAACCGTGCACACCACACTATCAGAGACTGGAATTTTCAGTCGAGAGATAACCCCAGGGTACAGGAAACAACTAGGACCGGCCTTAGGTCACCCAGACATCCGCTGGAAAAGACTCGGGGTCCAAGGGCACCCCAGGAGCCAGCCCGGAGCCAGAGCCGGGGACCCAGGTTCCAGCACTGAGCCCTGCCTGCCTGCGCGCCTGACTCGCCTCCTGAGATAGAACTGTGGGCACCAGGGCACCAGTGAATGAGTTTCAATGTCCGGTGCAAACACACAGGGAGGGAAACGGCTGGTCTGATCTCAGAGCACTCAGCCGACACCCCCAACCTGAAAAGGTCCCCGGAAAATTACCCAGCTTAGGGAGGCACTCAGGCTCCCAAAGGCCGCAAAGGCAAACCCAGGCAGTTTCTGCGCACCAGACAGCTGGCAGAGACTGAGCCGCCATCACACAGCTGTGATCCAGGCACAGGCAGTTTCTGCGGCCAGCCAGCTGGCGGACACTGAGCAGTGTGCACCAGGGCAAAAAAAGACACTGGGAGTCCATGTCTCCAGAGAATCCACAGGGAAGGAAGGAAACTGTACTGACCTAAATCACCCAATCCTTCCCTAGAAAAAGTCTAGCAGACTAGTAGGGCCAAGGCGCCAGCACTCAGCTGTGCTCCAGACACAGGCACAAACAGTTGATGAGCGCCTGATGTCCAAATGGGTCACAGCAGTTGATCATTAAATTTACAAGAGACCCAGAAACAGGGCAGCTGCCCTCAGGACTTCCCTGGGTGAAAGGAGAACCCTCTCGACTAACAAAGACCACAGTTACCACTCAGGTCTATATCCCTGAGGTAAGCAACTCCTGAAAAAACACCAGCCATCCAGGGACTATACCCAAAAAGCTGAGAAGACATCCTTCAGGAAAAACCAGCTTTCTGCAAAGCGGATTCTCTCCACCACAGGATCCCCAGGAACCACCAGAAAATAACCCCAAACACCTAAGATAGCACAATGGGTAAAGGCCAGCGTAAAAGCTCAAGCAACAAAAGACAGAGCAATATGGCATCTCCAGAACCCAGGTACCCAGGGGCAAGTAGCCCTGGACACCCCACCATAACTGAAATCCAAGAAGATGACCTAACAAGTATGCTCATGAAGATGATAACAGAGGAAACAAATAAGATTCGTAAAGACATAGAGGAAGATAAACTCAAACAGAATATTGCCATCTGTAAAGAAATAGAGGAAGCTGCAGCCAAACAGTTTATGGCCTTTAGAAAGGAAATGCTTAAAACACTGAATGAAATGAAAGAAACAGAGTTGAAGGAACTAAAAGAAAAACAGGAAAGTACAATCAGACAGGTGAAGGAAGTAAACAAAACAACTCAAGACCTGAAGATAGAATTGGAAAAATTAAAGAAAACACAAATGGAAGAAATAATGGAAAGGAAGAATCTAGGGAAGAAAACAGGAACTACAGAGGTAAGCATAACCAACAGACTACAAGAGATGGAAGAAAGAATCTCAGGTGTAGAAGATACAATGGAAGAAATCGATGTATCTGTCAAAGAAAATGTTAAATCTGAAAAATTCCTGACACAGATCATCCAAGAAATGCAAGACAATATGAAAAGACAAAACCTAAGAATAATAGGTATTAGAGGAAAAAGAAGACTCCCTTCTCCAAGGCCCAGAAAATATTTTCAACAAAATCATTGAAGAAAATTTCCCCAAGCTAAAGGAGAGGCCAATTAGAATACATGAGGCCTACAGAACACCCAACAAATTTGACCAGAAAAGAAAATCCTCCCGCCACATGATAATCAAAACAGTAAGTATACAGAACAAAGAAAAAATACGAAAAGCTGCAAGGGAAAAAGGCCAAGTAACATATAATGGCAAACCCATTAGAATCACACCTGACTTTTCAACAGAGACTATGAAAGCCAGAAGGGCCTGGACGGATATCATGCAGACCCTAAGAGAACACAGATGTCAGCCCAGGCTACTATACCCCGCAAAATTCTCAGTCCTCATAGATGGAGAAAGCAAGATATTCAATGACAAAAACAAATTTCAACAATACCTACAAAAAATCCAGCATTACAGAAGACACTGGAAGGGAAAATACAACCCAAGAAATCTAGCTACATTCAAGAAAACACAGGAAATAAATAACCTCACTTCAGTAAAACAAAAAGCAACCAAGCATACAACCTGATGACCGCAGCCAACATCAAAATCAAGAGATCTAACAGCCACTGGTCATTAATCTCTCAACATCAATGGACTCAACTCTCCAATAAAAAGACACAGATTAACAGAATGGATACGTAAACAAAACCCAGCAATCTGTTGCATACAAGAAACACACCTAAGACACAAAGATAGACATTACCTAAAGGTAAAGGGTTGGAAGACGAATTTCCAAGCAAATGGACCCAAGAAGCAAGCAGGAGTAGCCATTCTAATATCTGATAAAATAGACTTTCAACCAAAATTAAACAAAAGAGATGGGGAAGGACACTTCATACTCATCAAGGGAAAATTCCACCAGGAAGATATCACAATCCTGAACATCTATGCCCCAAATACAAGGGCACCCACATTTGTGAAAGAAACATTGATAAAATTTAAAGCATATATAGATCCCCACACATTAATAGTGGGAGACTTCAACACCCCTCTCTCAACAAAGGACAGGTCAACAAAACAGAAATTAAACAAAGAAACATTGTCTTTGACGGAGGTCATGAATCATATGGACCTAACAGACATTTACAGAACTTTACACCCAAACACAAAAGAATTTAACTTCTTCTCGGCACCTCATGTAACCTTCTCCAAAATAGACCATATAGTGGGTCACAAAGCAAGCCTCAACAGATACAAGAAGATTGAAATAATCCCATGTATCTTGTCTGATCACCATGGAATAAAACTGGACCTCAACAATAACAGAAATAACAAAAAGCCTACACACACATGGAAACTGAACAACTTGTTACTAAATGACAGCTGGGTCAGGGAAGAAATTAAAGTCTTTCTAGAAATCAATGAAAATGAAGACACAACATACCGAACTTGTGGGACACAATGAAAGCAGTGCTAAGAGGAAAGTTCATAGCACTAAGTGCCTTCAAGAAGAAATTCGAGACAGCTCATTCAAGCACCCTAATGGCTCACTTAAAAACCCTAGAAAAAGAAGAAGCAGACACACCAAGAAGGAGTAGACAGCTGGAAATAATCAAACTCAGGGCTGAAATCAATCAATGGGAAACAAATAAAACAATTCAAGGAATCAATGAAACCAAGAGCTGGTTCTTTGAGAAAATCAACAAGATCGACAAACCCTTAGCCAGGCTAACTAAAAGGCAGAGAGACACCACCCAAATCAACAAAATCAGAAATGAAAAGGGGGATATAACTACAGACACTGAGGAAATCCAAACAATCATTAGGACTTACTTCAAAAGTCTCTGGCCACAAAATTTGAAAATCTAAATGAAATGGACAATTTTCTTGATCGATTTGACTTACCAAAGCTGAATCAGGACCAGGTAACTCAACTAAATAGTCCTATATCCCCCCAAAAAATAGAAGCAGTCATCAAGTCTCCCATCCAAAAAAAGCCCAGGACCAGATGGCTTCAGCGCAGAATTCTACCAGACCTTCAAAGAAGAGCTAACACCAATTCTCTTCAAACTATTCCACAAAATAGAAACAGAAGGAATATTACCAAATTCATTCTATGACGCCACAGTCACCTTGATACATAAACCTCACAAAGACTCAACAAAGAAAGAGAATTTCTGGCCAATCTCCCTTATGAACATTGATGCAAAAATACTTAATAAAATACTTGCAAACCGAATCCAAGAACACATCAAAGATATTATCCACTATGACCAAGTAGGCTTCATCCCAGGTATGCAGGGGTGGTTCAATATACGGAAATCCATCAATGTGATCCGCCATATTAACAAACTGAAAGAAAAAAACCACATGATAATCTCCCTAGATGCTGAAAAAGCCTTTGACAAAATCCAACATCCATTCATGTTCAAAGTATTGGACAGATCAGGGAAACAAGGCACATATCTAAACATAGTAAAGGCGATATATAGCAAGCCTATAGCCAACATCAAACTGAACGGAGAGAAACTTAAAGCAATCCCACTGAAATCAGGGACAAGACAAGGCTGCCCACTCTCTACATATCTCTTCAACATAGTTCTGGAAGTCCTTGCTAGAGCAATAAGACAGTTGAAGGAGATCAAGGGGATACAAATTGGAAAGGAATAAGTCAAATAATCACTATTTGCAGATGATATGATAGTATGCGTGAGTGACCCCAAAAACTCTACCAGTGAACTCCTACAGCTCATAGATACCTTCAGCAAAGTGGCCGGATACAAAATTAACTAAAAAAAAAAAATCAGTAGCCCTCCTGTATACAAAAGACAAAAGGGCTGAGAAAGAAATTAGGGAAACAACACCCTTCACAATAGCCACAAATGACATAAGGTACCTCGGAGTAACCCTAACCAAGGAAGTCAAAGACTTGTATGAAAAAAAATTCAAATCTCTGAAGAAAGAATTAGAAGAAGATATGAGAAGATGGAAATATCTCCCATGCTCATGGCTTGGCAAGATTAACATAGTAAAAATGGCCATCTTACCAAAAGCAATCTACAGATTCAATGCAATGCCCATCAAATTACCAACACAATTCTTTACAGACCTGGAAAGAAAAATTCTCAACTTCATATGGAATAACAAGAAACCTAGAATTGCTAAAACAATCCTCTACAATAAAAGTTCTTCTGGAGGTATCTCCATCCCTGATCTTAAGTTGTACTATAGAGCAACAGTTTTAAAAACTGCATGGTACTGGCATAGAAACAGAATGGTGGATCAATGGAACCGAACAGAGGACCCAGAAATAAACCCACACACTTATGGACACCTGATCTTTGACAAAGACACCAAACCCATACAATGGAAAAAAGATAGCATCTTCAGCAAATGGTGCTGGTCCAACTGGATGTCTACATGTAGAAAAATGAAAATAGATCCATACTTGTCACCCTGCACAAAACTGAAGTCCAAGTTGATCAAAGACCTCAACATAAAACCAGACACATTAAATCGGTTAGAAGAAAAAAGTGGGGAATACCCTAGAACTCATTGGTACAGGGGAAAACTTCCTGAAGAGAACACCAGCAGCACAGGCTCTAAGAGCAACAATCAATAAATGGAACCTCATGAAACTGAAAAGCTTCTGGAAAGCAAAGGACACCGTCATCAAAAGAAAGCCACCACCTACAGATTGGGAAAGAATTTTCACCAACTCTTTTTCTGACAGAGGACTCATATTCAGTATATATAAAGAACTAAAGAAGTTGAAAAGCAGCAAACCAAGTAATCCACTTAAAATATGGGGAACAGAGCTAAACAGAGAATTCTCTGTAGAGGAATACCGAATGGCAGAGAAGGAATTAAAGAAATGCTCAACCTCACTAGCCATTAGGGAAATGCAAATCAAAACAACCCTGAGATTTCACCTTACACCCATGAGAATGGCCAAGATCAAAAACTCAAGTGACAATGCATGCTGGAGAGGTTGTGGAGAAAGGGGAACCCTTCTGCACTGCTGGTGGGAATGTAAACTTGTACAACCACTCTGGAAATCAATCTGGCGCTTTCTCAGACAACTAGGAATAGTGCTTCCTCAAGATCCAGCCATACCACTCCTGGGCATATATCCAAAAGAGGCTCAAGTACACAAAAAGGACATTTGCTCAACCATTTTTGTAGCAGCTTTATTGGTAATAGCCAGAAGCTGGAAACAACCCAGATACCCCTCAACTGAATAATGGATGCAGAAATTGTGGTACATCTACACAATGGAATATTACTCAGCAATGAAAAATAAGGAAATCATGAAATTTGCAGGTAAATGGTGAGATCTGGAAAGGATCATCCTGAGTGAGTTGTCCCAGAAGCAAAAAGACACACATGGTATATACTCACTCATATAAACATACAACATAGGACAAACCCACTAAAACCTGTACATCTAAAGAAACTAAGCAAGAGAGAGGACCCTAACTAAAATGTCCAGTCCCCATCCAGGAAGGCAAAGAGGATGGACATCAGAAGAAGAAGAAAACAGTAAACAACTTAGGAACCTACCACAGAGGGCCTCTGAAAGCCTCTGCCCTTCAGACTATCAAAGCAGATGCTGAGCCTGATGGGCAACTGTTGGGCAGAGTGAATGGAATTTTAGGTAAGAACTGGGAATTAGTAAGAGCTGGAGAGGACAGGGTCTCCACAAGGAGAGCAACAGAACAAGAAATTTTGAACACAGGGAACTTCCCAGAGACTCATACTCCAACCAAGGACTATTCATGGAGATAACCCAGAACCCCTGCACAGATGTAGCCCAGGGCAGTTCAGAGTCCAATTGGGTTACATAGTAATGTGAAGAGGGACTGCCTCTGACATAATCTGATTGGCCTGCTCTTTGATCACCTCCCCCTGGGGGGGGCAGCCTTACCAGGCCATAGTAGAGGACAATGCAGCCACTTTTGATGTGAACTGATGGACTAAGATCAGAAAGGAGAGGAGAACCTCCCCTATCAGTGGACTTGGGGAGTGGCATGCAAGCAGAGGGAGGAGGAAGGGTGGGATTGGGAGGGGAGGAGGGAGGGGCTTAGGGGGATGCAGAATGAATAAAGTGTAATTGATGAAAAATTTTTAAAAAAGGGAAAAAAATAATTTAGGAACCTTAAATGACTTTCAAAAGTGGAGGAAAATATGGAGTTAGTCAATTGGCATGGATCACATCTCGCCCCTGGGTGCAAAGGTCTCCTGAACCTACTCAGACCTCGGACTCTACCACTGCTAGTTCTAGAACTGATGCAGGATGTTCCAACGAGGGGGTTAAGGCTTCTCATAATATTTCCTATAAGCCCACACCTGTTTGTTTATATCCCCCATTTCTATTCATTATTAGCCAGATAGAGCCAAGTAATTGTGGTAATGATACTTGGTTTTTTGCCCAATGCTGGAATGCTAGTAAATTTAGGTATGCCCTGGTTACTCGCATGCCTCTCTGGGTGCCTGTGCCCGTTGATGCCCCTCACGCTATGACTCTCTTCAGACAGAAAAGGGATCTTGGAACTACAGCCACCATTGTTACTGCAAGCTCATTGGCGGCTATTGTAGCTACCACCGGGGTATTAGCCATGAGTCATACTGGGCAGACTGCTCAGACCCTGAAAAATCATTTAGCCAATGTAGCTCATGCCTTAGTTGTACAAAAAGGAATTAATGCTCAACTAAAAGGAAGCTTGATGGTGTTCAATCAGAGGATTGACCTCGTGCAGGAGCAAATTGATACCCTATGGCAAATCGCTCAACTTGGCAGTCAATGAAAATATGCTGGACTTTGAGTCACTAGCATATAACATGAGAATTTTTCCTGTGCTGCAAATCTGTCTAAACAATTGTCTAGCTATATTTTAGGTAATTGGACTGGAGAATTCGATACTATGATGGAGCAGCTGAGAGTGGCCATTGTCACAGTAAATTCTTCCAGAGTGGACGCAGGACTAGCCACAGGATTATCATCATGGATTGCTGCAGCCATGAATCATCTGAAGGAATGGGCGGGCATGGGAGCGTTAGCAGGCCTTCTGGTGTTGGTCTCCTTGGTTTGTCTGTGGTATATATGCAAGATTAGAGTCTCACAACAGTGTAATGCAGCCATGACCATTCAGGCCTTTACAGCCATTGAAGCAGGACAGTCTCCCCAAGCATGGTTGGATACCATAAAAAGCTAAAATGTTATGCTCAGGATGCGAGGCTAAGCACTGCACTCAGGGTCAGCCGCTTTGGACCCAGAGAAGAGCATGTCTGATTGCATGCGGGTTGATGCCCCAGGTCCCGCCTCTGAGAAAAAGGTATAGGTCGGGTCTGATGCTCTTTGGGTGGATGACACCTAAATGAACATCAGTACAACGTCCCAATTTATTTCTAATATCAGAGATCAGACCTCTACTCTTGCCTGATGCGTCTAAAACAAAAAGGGGGAACTGTAGAGAGCTGCGGAATTCTATGCCTTATAGATGGATCTGATTTCTGCCTTCCACCTTCCCGATGGTGAGTGCTCTCTGTCACGAACAATTCCACATTTGGCTAAGGCTGAGGATCTGGCTTGCTTCCATGTATGTGGACCTATCTGCATTGCCCACGTGGCACGCTGGGGTTGGCTACCCAGAGGTTATTTAAGCTGTGGGCTGGCTTTCCCCAGGGTCAGATGATTGTTCAATGTTCCTGAATAAACTGCATTGAAAAAAAAATAGTACATGGGAAATAACATGTAGTACCACACATAATATGTTAAGGTCCGAGCACTTCTAGATATGATTAGAGGGGAAAGAGTTAAAGCATTTCAGTGGAAGTCCAATGGGTTCTGTTCCATTTGTTCCCACTAGGTAGTTATGCTTTCAGAGAACCTTTGCTCTGATTTCAGTATTTTGTCTTTACATATAACTCAATTCCTTCACCAGTTCTCATTTGCAAGTTTGCTTGTTAGTAGGTTAGTATATTTGATATTAGTTAACTTTTGCCTTTTTGCTATATTCCTCTATTTCCCCCCTCTTTTACTCTCTGTGGGCATAACCCCCTTCCTTTCAGTATTGCCCATTCATTTAGTCACTCAGACAGTAAATATCCATTTTACTAGCCATAAAACAGTGATGCAAAAATACCAACCCTTTGACTTAAGAAAGCTGTCCTTCAGGAGCCTACCACAGAAGGCCTCTGAAAGACTCTACTGATGGAGGTATGAAAGCAGAGGGTGAGACTTATAGCCAAATTTGGACAGAATGCATGGAATTTTTGAAAGAAGGGGGAGATAGAAAGATCTGGAGGGGGCAGGAGCTCTAAAACAAGACCAAAAGAGCCAAAAAATACTGGGCCCAAAAAAACTGATACCCCAACCATGGACCATGCATGAAGAAGGCCTAAAACACCTGGTCAGATGTAGCCCATAGACTCAGTCTCCAAGTGGGCTCCCTAATAAGGGGAGGAGGGGTTGTTTCTGCCATGAACTCAGTGACTGGCTCTTTGATCCCCTCCCCCTGATGGGGGAATTAGCCTTACCAGGCCACAGAGGAGGACATTGCAGCCAGCCCTGATGAGACCTGATAGGCTAGGGTCAGATAGAACATGAGGAGGTCCTTTACTGTCAGTGTACTAGGGGAGAGGCATAGGGGGAGAAGAGGGAACTAGGGTGGAATGGGGAGGAAATGAGGGAGGGGGTCATAGCTAGGATACAAACTGAAAAATTTGTAATAAATAATAATAACTAAATTTTTAAAAAGAGGGGGAGTTAATACGACCTGGAGAGGATAGGAGTTCCACAAGGACCAAATATATCTGGGCACAGGGGTCTTTTATGAGACTGTTTCTCCAAATAAGGACCATGTATGGATGCAACCTAGAGCCCCTGCTCAGATGTAGCCCTTGGTAGCTCAGTATCCAAGTGGGTACCCTAATAATGGGAACGGGGACTGTTTCTGACATGAACTCGATGGTGGGCTCTTTGACCTCCCCCTCCCTGGGAGAAGCAGCCTTGGTAGGACACAGAGGAGGACTTTGCAGCCAGTCCTGAAGATACCTGATAAAACAGGATCGGATCAATGGGGAGGAGGTCCCCCCCCATCAGTGGACTTGGAAAGGGGCAGGGAGGAGATGAGGGTGGGAGGGTGAGATTGGAAGGGAAAGAGGGAGTGGGATACAGCAGGGATACAAAGTTAACAAAGTGTAACTGACATTAAAAAAATAAAAATTAAAAAATAAAGAAAGCTGTCCTCATAGTGGAAGGTATAAAAGATAATTAACAAATAGATAATGCCAGGTAGCATGTTAGTCCTCAAAGGTTCCATGATACATCACCACAAACCGAATGGGTGGCTGTCTGGAAGCTAAAAATCTGAAATAAAGATATTCTCAGGTTCAGGTTCACCCTGGTGGAAATAAGAAAGCGTTCATCCTTGCTTCTAGCTTGTGATGGTGGCTAATGTCAGCAGGATCCCCCAATCCTTCTTTTCTGTATATCTACCTTATATTATGCTTTTCTTCTAAGGACAAGAACCGTTAGATTTAAAACCCATCTTAATCTAGTGTGGACCTCATCTTGATTTGTTTATATCTGTAATCTAATTTCAAAATAAGGTCACATTCATAGGTACCAAGAAGTGACAATTTTGTCATGGGCTGACATGTGCTCTTCCTTCTTCACAAGAGTTATATGCTTAAGTCGTTATCATTGACACCCCCAGAATATGACTATATTTGGATAGAGAGTCTTTAAAGAGATAACTGAGGTGAAAAGAAATTATTTTAGGAGGATCTAATGTAACATAAATGGTGTAGTTCTATGAAGAAGATATTAAGACACAAAGAGAACACAGCTATCTGTAAATTACAGTGAGAAGTTCAAAAACAATGAACCTTGCTGGCACCTTGATCCAGGGCCTCCTAGTTTCTAAAAGTGTAAAGAAATGAATTGAATTTTAAGTCATTAAGTCTGTGGTATTTGTTAAAGAAGCTTTGGAAAACTAATACCATCTCAATATACTTTGGAAGGGGCCATAATTCAACCCACAAGAAAGCCAATAAAAGCAAACTATGAGGATAATAAGAAAGACTTGGAAAAAAAGAACCAAAGTTTCTCTATCTCTGATGACAAAATTTCTTACACAAAACTATCAAGGTATGTCATAGAACCTATGGGTAGAAGTGAATCTGCTTTTCTGGAAAGATGATCAGGAAAGGTAATTTCCTTTTTCTTTATAGCTGAGTCATATTCCACAGTGTATATTCCCCATATTTTCATTATCTTTCTGTCAGTTGGATATTTAGATTGTTTTCACTTCCCAGCTATTGTGACTAGAGCAGCAAAGAACATGGCTGAACACAGTCTCATCATATTATGAACTGTATAGAAAAGGGAGCTATCTTAAATCATTTAGATAATCAATTCTATGTCCCTAAAATGTGTTTATTAAATAACATGGACTGAAATAGAAGCACTGAAATGTGGAACACCTGTGGGATGGTAAATTGGTTAAATTATGGCACCACTGAGGAAGCCCGGGACACATCAAGAAACACTGAAACTTCTGGATTAGCAGGTGCTCCTCAGGAATCCTAAACCTTATCCTGCCAGAATGAATTAGTCACTCCAGAACCAAACATAAATCCTCTACCTAAGACCTAAAAAGTGGTCCAGCTACTGGGGAAAGTGAGTCTTAATTAAAACACAGGGAAAGGGAAACAGGTGGAGCCTCTCATGCTGCGAAGTGATAGAGCACCAGGACCAGTCCCAAACTGAAGACACAAAGAACCCACCATTCCTAAGACTTCTCACATTTATAGCTGATTCCTTTCTTGCTGTTTGTAGAAAGTCTGTATAGATATCTCTAGAATACATTCAATATAAAAAGAACCCTGCTGTTTAGCTTTCTTACTGCTAAGCTATTGATATTTTAGGAGAGTAATTAAATTTCTGAGTACTAACTCATTTTCTCCATAAGCTAAAATTCCCCAAAGATTAGTGAGTTTTCAGGGCATTTGCAAAAGTAACTGTAAACCCAGTGCCTAACTGGCATTTGTAGTTTATCAGCCTACGAGAAGGAGACAGCCTAACTGTAAAGTATTCTTCCAGTTTAAAACTGTCCTTCCCTCATCTTATACACAGTTACACCTGTACATCTTGACATTTTTTAACCAATAAAGACCAAAATATGTGGATTTATTTTTTAATTAGCAATTGATATTTCTCCAAGGGAAATACCATGATCTGCTTGCCTTCACTGAATAGTCACTTTCATCCCACACATTCCAGCTGTTATTCGCAAGTTGCTGAAATAATGAGTACCATTAAATAACAGTGTTAAAATGAACAACCACAGCTCATGACCACATATGATTCAGTGCAAATTAAGGCCTCATTCAGAAGGGTGGTGTCCCTTTCTACCAGTGTCTCCACCCTTCAGTAACCACAATGTCCCCCTTTCAGCAATATCAGGTTATTAAAGCAGATGGAAAAAGCACAGGTCAGTGCCCACTTCCCCCAGCAAGCCCCGACAGTAGAAATGAATCACAGATTCACAGCTCCCTTCTTTCTTTCTTTCTTTCTTTCTTTCTTTCTTTCTTTCTTTCTTTCTTTCTTTCTTTCTTTCTTTCTTTCTTTCATATCACACCTACACAGTGGCCAATGTTTCAGCTAATGAAGGCACAGGCTTTTTTAGCGATTATATCTTTCATGTAGATAGATCACTATTAAGACTTTTATCATCTTTGTAACCATTTTTATAAGTATCATACGACAGTGAGCTCACTGCATCCAGTCACCAACCATACCTTAAAATCCTATTATGTAGTGGGTCCTATGTATAGGTTATAAACCTATTGATTTGCTCCCTGACCTCTCACGACTTACCTTTAGTGGGAAGATGGTAAATTGAACAAGCAATCACCACAAGGGGTTACAGAAAACATGAAGTGAGGGTATTCAAACATAGAAAAGAGCTTTTTAGAGGAAATAGCATCTAAATTAAGATATGAGACACTAACGGAAATCATCAGATGAGAGTATATTATAGGAAAAATATCACAATAGGTTTCAGTAATTTTAAAATGTGAGGTATGTCTGAAGCATGGTATTAAAAGGAGCCATGAGTTTAGACATCGTTTCTTTTTTTAATTAATATTTTTATATCAATTACAGTTTATTATCTTTGTATCCCAGATGTAGCCCCCTCCCTCATTTCTGCCCAATCATACCCTTCTGTCCATCATCTCCTCTCATGCCCTTCAGCATGTCCACTGATAGGGGAGGTCCTCCCTCCTTCCTTCTGACCCTAGCCTATCAAGTCTAATCAGGACTGGCCGCTTTGTCTTTCTCTGTGGTCTGGTAAGGCTGCACACCCCTTAGAGGCAGGTGATCAAAGAGAAGGCCACTGAGTTCATGTCAGAGACAGTCCCTGTTCCCATTACTAGGAACCCATTTGGGGAAAGAGATACTATGGACTACATCTGTGGGGGTTCTAGGTTATCTCCATGCATGGTCCTTGGTTGGAGTATCAGTCTCAGAAAAGACCCCTGAGTCTAGATTTCTTGGTTCCGTTGCTATCTTTGTGGAGCTCCTGGGTCTACCAGGTATTTCAATCTCCCCTTTTTTCAAAATAATCCCTTCACTCTGCCCAAAGTTTGGCTATGATCCTCAGCATCTGCTTTGATTCCCTGCTGAATAGAGTTTTTCAGAGGCCCTCTGTGGTAAGCTTCTGTTCTATTCCGTTTTCTCCCTCTTTGGAAGATTGTCCCATTTGCCTTTCTGAGTGACGATTGATCATCTTACCAAGGATCCTCCTTCTTGCTTATCTTCTTTAGGTGTACAGATTTTAGTATGTTTATCCTATATTATTTGCTGAAAAAGTATTTGAAAAAAATCAACACCAATTCATGTTTAAAGTCTTGGAGAGATCAAGGATTCAAGGCACATACCTAAACATAGTAAAAACAATATACAACAAGCCTACAGTCAACATCAAACTAAAAAGAGAGAAATTTAAATCAATCCCACTGAAATCAGAGACAAGGCAAGGCTGCCCACTTTCTCCATATTTCTTTAACATAGCATTTGAGGGGGGAGCCAAGATGGCGGCGCTGGGAAAACAGCGCATCTGATGAGCAGGACAGCACTTTCCGTGCAGAAACCAGGAGACTGAACTCGGGGCCCTGAAACTACATCGATCGTGTTTCCCAGGTGAGGGGAGGCTCCCACAGTGTGGGAATTGGTCAGGTCCACTCACAGCTACCCAGCCAGAACCCGGAAGAAATCCCGGATAACGCAGGCTTCGGGTCTCCGGGCTGGAGCCGCAAGCGGGCGTGTCCCAGCAACTTTCCCAGGCTGATCCGTGGGCACAAGGGTACCTAGACTGGAAGTCCCAGTCACGGGGGGACCCCACGGGGAAGCAGGGTTGCGGGTCTGATCGCAGGTCACCCAGTCTCTCCCCGGAAGGTCTCTGCCACCATCACAGCCGAGCTGCCGCGCGCAGAGAGCTTTGTGCTCAGCTCAGCGGTACAGACAAGCTGTGTGCCCAAGTACAACAGGGACTGGGAACACCTGTACGGAGAGGACCCCACAGAGAAGGAAGAAACCATGCTGCTGGGGTCACCTAAGGAAAGTCTAGCAGACTGCAGATTGCAAACAGACAGAACTGAGTTCCCCAAGACACCAGAGCAGTACTCACCCACCACAGATTACCGCAGCTGATCAATAAATTTACAGCAAGAAACCCAGAAGGAGGGCAGCTGCCCCCAGGACTTCTCCCGGTGAGAGGAGAACCCTCTTGACTAATCAGGACCACAGTTACCACCCAGGTCTCTATACCTGAGGTGAGCTGTAGCAACTCCTAAAAAACACCAGACATCCAGGGACTATACCCAAAAAGCTGGGAAGGCTTCCTTGAGGAAAAACCATCTTCCTGCCAAAGGGATTCTCTCCACTACAACAGTCCAGGAACAACCAGAAACTAAACAACTAAGATAGCCCAATGGGTAGAGGACAGCGTAAAAGTTCAACCAACAAAAGCCAGAGCATTATGGCATCTCCAGAACCCAGTTATCCAAGGGCAAATAGCCCTAGACACCCCACCAGCATAAATAAAATTCAAGGAGACGACCTAACATCTATGCTCAAGAAGATGATAACAGAGGAAACAAATAAAATATGAAAAGAAATAGAAGAAGCAGAAGCCAAAAACTATGTGGCCTTTACAGAGGAAATGCTTAAATCACTGAATGAAATAAAAGAAACAGTGGATTCTTCAAACAAACAGCTGAAGGAATTGACGGAAAAACATGAAAATACAGTCAGACAGGGGAAGGAAACCAACAAAATAGCTCAAGACCTGAAGATAAAATTTGAAAAATTAAAAAAAAAACAAATGGAAGAAATTGTGGAGAGAAAGAACTTAGGGAAGAAAGCAGGAACAACAGAGGTTAGCATAACCAATAGGATACAAGAAATGGAAGAAAGAATCTCAGGTGTGGAAGATACAATGGAAAAAATCGATGTATCTGTCAAAGAAAATGATAAATCTAAAAAATTCCTGACACAGACCATTTAAGAAATTCAAGACAACATAAAAAGGCAAAACCTAAGAATAATAGGAATAGACAAAAAAGAAGATTCCCTGCACCAAGGCCCAGAAAATATTTTCAACAAAATCATTGAAGAAAATTTCCCCAACTTAAAGGAGAGGCCAATAAGAATACAAGAGGCCTATAGAACACCCAATAAATTAGACCAGAAAAGAAAATCCTCCCGCCACATAATAATCAAAACTGTAAGTATACAGAACAAAGAAAAAATACGAAAAGCTGCAAGGGAAAAAGGCCAAGTAACATATAATGGCAAACCCATTAGAATCACACCTGACTTTTCAACAGAGACTATGAAAGCGAGAAGGGCCTGGACGGATATCATGCAGACCCTAAGAGAACACAGATGTCAGCCCAGGTTACTATACCCTGCAAAACTCTCAGTCCTCATAGACAGAGAAAACAAGATATTCAATGACAAAAACAAAGTTCAACAATACCTACAAACAAATCCAGCATTACAGAAGACACTGGAAGGGAAAATACAACCCAAGAAAGCTAGCTACATTCAAGAAAACACAGGAAATAAATAACCCCACTACAGTAAAACAAAAAGCAACCAAGCACACAACCGTATGGCCACAGCCAACATCAAAATCAAAGGATCTAACAGCCACTGGTCATTACTCTCTCTCAATATCAATGGACTTAATTCTCCAATAAAAAGACACAGACTAACAGAATGGATGCGTAAACAAAACCCAGCAATCTGTTGTATACAAGAAACACTCCTAAGTCACAAAGATAGACATTACCTGAGGGTAAAGGGATGGAAGACGGCTTTTCAAGCAAATGGACACAAGAAGCAAGCAGGAGTAGCCATTCTAATATCTGATAAAATAGACTTTCAAACAAAATTAATCAAAAGAGATGGGGAAGGACACTTCATACTCATCAAGGGAAAATTCCACCAAGAAGACATCACAATCCTGAACATCTATGCCCCAAATACAAGGGCACCCACATTTGTGAAAGAAACATTGATAAAACTTAAACCACATATAGATCCCCACACACTAATAGTGGGAGACTTCAACACCCCACTCTCAACAAAGGACAGGTCAACAAAACAGAAATTAAACAAAGAAACAATATCTCTAACAGAGATCATGAATCAAATGGACCTAACAGACATTTACAGAACCTTACACCCAAACACAAAAGAACTTACCTTCTTCTCAGCACCTCATGGAACCTTCTCCAAAATAGACCACATAGTTGGTCACAAAGCAAGCCTCAACAGATACAAGAAGATTGAAATAATCCCTTGTAACCTATCTGATCACCATGGAATAAAGCTGGACTTCAGTAACAACAGGAATAGCAAAAAGCCTACACACACATGGAAATTGAAAAACTTGCTACTAAATGACAGCTGGGTCAGGGAAGAAATAAAGAAAGAAATTAAAATCTTCCTAGAACTCAATGAAAATGAAGACACAACATACCTAAACTTTTGGGACACAATGAAAGCAGTGCTAAGAGGAAAGTTCATAGCACTAAGTGCCTTCAAGAAGAAATTTGAGACAGCGCATTCAAGCAACTTAATGGCTCACTTAAAAACCCTAGAAAAAGAAGAAGCAGACACACCAAGAAGGAGCAGACGGCTGGAAATAATCAAACTCAGGGCTGAAATCAATCAATTAGAAACAAATAAAAAAATTCAAAGAATCAATGAAACCAAGAGCTGGTTCCTTGAGAAAATCAACAAGATAGACAAACCCTTAGCCAAGCTAACTAAAAAGCAGCGAGACACCATCCAAATCAACAAAATCAGAAATGAAAAGGGGGACATAACTACAGACACTAAGGAAATCCAAGCAATCATTAGGACTTACTTCAAAAGTCTATACGGAACAAAATTTGAAAATTTAAATGAAATGGACAATTTTCTTGATCGATTCCACTTACCAAAGCTAAATCAGGACCAGGTAAATCAATTAAATAGTCCTATATCCCCCAAGGAAATAGAAGCAGTCATCAAAAGTCTCCCATCCAAAAAAAGCCCAGGACCTGATGGTTTCAGTGCAGAATTCTACCAGACATTCAAAGAAGAGCTAACACCAATTCTCTTCAAACTATTCCACAAAATAGAAACAGAAGGAACATTACCAAACTCATTCTATGAAGCCACAGTCACCTTGGTACCTAAACCTCACAAAGACTCAACAAAGAAAGAGAATTTCCGGCCAATCTCCCTTATCAACATTGATGCAAAAGTACTCAACAAAATACTCGCAAACCGAATACAAGAACACATCAAAGATATCATCCACCATGACCAAGTAGGCTTCATCCCAGGTATGCAGGGGTGGTTCAATATACGGAAATCCATCAATGTGATCCGCCATATTAACAAATTGAAAGAAAAAAAACCACATGATAATCTCCCTAGATGCTGAAAAAGCCTTTGACAAAATCCAACATCCATTCATGTTTAAAGTATTGGAGAGATCAGGGAAACAAGGCACATATCTAAACATAGTAAAGGCGATATATAGCAAGCCTATAGCCAACATCAAACTGAACGGAGAGAAACTTAAAGCAATCCCACTGAAATCAGGGACAAGACAAGGCTGCCCACTCTCTCCATATCTCTTCAACATAGTTCTGGAAGTTCTTGCTAGAGCAATAAGACAGTTGAAGGAGATCAAGGGGATACAAATTGGAAAGGAAGAAGTCAAATTATCACTATTTGCAGATGATATGATAGTATACGTGAGTGACCCCAAAAACTCTACCAGGGAACTCCTACAGCTGATAAACACCTTCAGCAAAGTGGCCAGATACAAAATTAACTCAAAAAAATCAGTAGCCCTCCTGTATACAAAAGACAAAAGGGCTGAGAAAGAACTTGGGGAAACAACACCCTTCACAATAGCCACAAATGACATAAGGTACCTCGGAGTAACCTTAGCAAGGATGTCAAAGACTTGTATGAAAAAAAAATTTCAAATCTCTGAAGAAAGAACTAGAAGAAGATATGAGAAGATGGAAAGATCTCCCATGCTCATGGCTTGGCAGGATTAACATAGTAAAAATGGCCATCTTACCAAAAGCAATCTACAGATTCAATGCAATGCCCATCAAATTACCAACACAATTCTTTACAGACCTGGAAAGAAAAATTCTCAACTTCATATGGAATAACAAGAAACCCAGAATTGCTAAAACAATGCTCTACAATAAAAGATCTAGTGGAGGTATCTCCATCCCTGATCTTAAGTTGTACTATAGAGCAACAGTTTTAAAAACTGCATGGTACTGGCATAGAAACAGAATGGTGGATCAATGGAACCGAACAGAGGACCCAGAAATAAACCCACACACTTATGGACACCTGATATTTGACAAAGACGCCAAACCCATACAATGGAAAAAAGACAGCATCTTCAACAAATGGTGCTGGTCCAACTGGATGTCTACATGTAGAAAAATGAAAATAGATCCATACTTATCACCCTGCACAAAACTGAAGTCCAAGTGGATCAAAGACCTCAACCTAAAACCAAACACATTAAATCGGCTTGAAATAAATCTGGGGAATACCCTAGAACTCATTGGTACAGGGGAAAACTTCCTGAACAGAACTCAAAACAGCACAGGCTCTAAGAGCAACAATCAATAAATGGGACCTCATGAAACTGAAAAGCTTCTGGAAAGCAAAGGACACCGTCATCAAAACAAAGAGACCTCCTACAGATTGGAAAAGAATCTTCACCAACCCTTTATCTGACAGAGGACTCATATCAAGTATATATAAAGAACTAAAGAAGCTGAAAAGCAGCAAACCAAGTAACCCACCTAAAAAATTGGGAACAGAGCTAAACAGAGAATTCTCTGTAGAGGAATACCGAATGGCAGAGAAGCACTTAAAGAAATGCTCAACCTCACTAGCCATTAGAGAAATGCAAATCAAAACAACCCTGAGATTTCACCTTACACCCATGAGAATGGCCAAGATCAAAAACTCAAGTGACAACACATGCTGGAGAGGTTGTGGAGAAAGAGGAACCCTCCTCCACTGCAGGTGGGAATGTAAACTGGTACAACCACTCTGGAAATCAATCTGGCGTTTTCTCAGACAACTAGGAATAGTGCTTCCTCAAGATCCAGCCATACCACTCCTAGGCATATATCCAAAAGAGGCTCAAGCACACAAAAAGAAAATTTGCTCAACCATGTTTGTATCAGCTTTGTTGGTAATAGCCAGAAGCTGGAAACAACCCAGATGCCCCTCAACTGAAGAATGGATGCAGAAAATGTGGTACATCTACACAATGGAATATTACTCAGCAATGAAAAATAAGGAAATCATGAAATTTGCAGGTAAATGGTGGGATCTGGAAAGGGTCATCCTGAGTGAGTTGTCCCAGAAGCAAAAAGACACACATGGTATATACTCACTCATATAGACATACAACATAGGACAAACCCACTAAAACCTGTGCATCTAAAGAAACTAAGCAAAAGAGAGGACCCTAACTAAAATGTCCAATCCCCATCCGGAAAGGCAAAGAGGATGGACATCAGAAGAAGAAGAAAACAGGAAACAACCTAGGAACCTACCACAGAGGGCCTCTGAAAGCCTCTGCCCTACAGACTATCAAAGCAGATGCTAAGCCTGATGGGCAACTGTTGGGCAGAGTGAATGGAATTTTAGGTAAGAACTGGGAATTAGTAAGAGCTGGAGAGGACAGGGTCTCCACAAGGAGAGCAACAGAACAAGAAAATTTGAACACAGGGAACTTCCCAGAGACTCATACTCCAACCAAGGACTATTCATAGAGATAACCCAGAACCACTGCACAGATGTAGCCCAGAGCAGTTCAGAGTCCAATTGGGTTACATAGTAATGTGAAGAGGGACTGCCTCTGACATGAACTGACTGGCCTGCTCTTTAGTCACCTCCTCCTGAGGGGGAGCAGCCTTACCAGGCCATAGTACAGGACAATGCAGCCACTTTTGATGTGAACTGATGGACTAAGATCAAAAAGGAGAGGAGAACCTACCCTATCATTGGACTTGGGGATTGGCATGCATGCAGAGGGAGGAGGGAGGGTGGGATTGGGAGGGGAGGGAGTGGCTTATGGGGGGATGCAGAATGAATAGAGTGTAATTGATGAAAAATTAAAAAAAAGGGAAAAAATAATTTAAGAACCTTAAATGACTTTCAAAAGTGGAAGAAAATATGGAGTTAGTCAATTTACATGGAGCACGTCTCACCCCTGGGGGCAATGATCTCCTGAACCTACTCAGACCTCGGACACCACCACTGCTAGTTCTAGAACTGATACAGGATGTTCCAACGAGGGGGTTAAGGCTTCTCATAATATTTCCTATAAGCCCAAACCTGTTCGTTTATATCCCCCATTTTTATTCATTATTAGCCAGATAGAGCCAAGTAATTGTGGTAATGATATTTGCTTTTTTGCCCAATGCTGGAATGCTAGTAAATTTACTAGCTAGTTACTCACGTGCCTCGCTGGGTGCCTGTGCCCGTTGATGCCCCTCACGCTATGACTCTCTTCAGACAGAAAAGGGATCTTGGAATTACAGCTGCCATTGTTACTGCCATCTCATTGGCGGCTGTTGGAGCTACCACCGCAGCATTAGCCAGGAGTCATACTATGCAGACTGCTCAGACCCTGAATAACCTTTTAGCCAATGTAGTTCATGCCTTAGATGTACAAAAAGGAATTAATGCTCAACTAAAAGGTTTGATGGTGTTCAATCAGAGGATTGACCTCGTGCAGGAGCAAATTGATACCCTATGGCAAATCGCTCAACTTGGCTGTCAATGAAAGTATGCTGGACTTTGAGTCACTAGCATACAACATGAGAATTTTTCCTGTGCTGCAACATCTGTCTAAACAATTGTCTAGCTATATTTTAGGTAATTGGACTGGAGAATTCGATACTATGATGGAGCAGCTGAGAGTGGCCATTGTCATGATAAATTCTTCCAGAGTGGACGCAGGACTAGCCACAGGATTATTAGCATGGATTGCTGCAGCCATGAATCATCTGAAGGAATGGGCGGGCATGGGAGCGTTAGCAGGCCTTCTGGTGTTGGTCTCCTTGGTTTGCCTGTGGTATGCAAGATTAGAATCTCACAACAGCGTAATGCAGCCACGACCATTCAGGCCTTTACAGCCATTGAAGCAGGACAGTCTCCCCAAGCATGGTTGGCTACCATAAAAAGCCAAAATGTTACGCTCAGGACGCGAGGCTAAGCACTGCACTCAGGGTCAGCCTCTTTGGACCCAGAGAAGAGCATATCTGATTGCATGCGGGTTGATGCCCCAGGTCCCGCCTCTGAGAAAAAGGTATTGGACGGGTCTGATGCTCTTTGGGTGGATGACACCTAAATGAACATCAGTACAAAGTCCCAATTTATTTCTAATATCAGAGATCAGACCTCTACTCTTGCCTGATGTGTCTAAAACAAAAAGGGGGAACTGTAGAGAGCTGCGGAATTCTATGCCTTAAAGATGGAGCTGGTTTCTGCCTTCCACCTTCCCGATGGTGAGTGCTCTCTGTCACGAACAACTCCACATTTGGCTAAGGCCGAGGATCTGGCTTGCTTCCATGTATGTGGACCTATCTGCATTGCCCACATGGCATGCTGAGGTTGGCTACCCAGAGGCTATTTAAAGTAGGCTGGCTTTCCCCAGGATCAGATGATTGTTCAAGGTTCCTGAATAAACTGCATTGAAAAAAAAAATACACACCAAAAAAAAAAAAAACAAAAAACAAAAAACATAGCATTTGAAGTCCTAGCTAGAACAATAAGACAACTAAAGGAGATCAAGGGAATACAAAGGAAGAAGACAAATTTTTACTATTTGCAGATGATATGATAGTATACAGAAGTGACCTCAAAAATTGAACTCAACCAGAAAACTCCTTCAGTGATTATCACCTTCAGAAATGTGACTGGATGCAAAATTAACTAAAAAAAAAATCAGTAGCCCTCCTGTATAGACAAAAGACAAAAGAGCTGAGGAAGAAATTAGGGACACTACACCCTTCGCAATAGCCACAAAAAAACCACAAAGTATCTTAATGTGACTCTAACCACGCAAGTGAACGACCGGTTTATAAAAAAAAAAAAAAAAAAAAACTTCAAGTCTCTGAAGAAAGAAATTGAAGATATCAGAAGATGGAAAGATCTCCTACGTTCATGAATCAGTAGGATTAACATAGTGAAAATAATTATCCTGCCAAAAAGCAAAATACAGATTCAATAAAATTGCCATCAAAATACCAACACAATATTTTACAGACCTTGAAAAAAAGTCTCAACCTCATATGGAAAAACAAAAAAGCCAGAATTCCTAAAATAATTTTGAACAACAGATTGTCTGGAGGTATCATCATCCTTGATCTCAAGCTGCATTACAAAGCAACAGTAATAAAAATTACATGGTACTGGCATAGAAACAGAATGGTGGATCAATGGAATTAAATACAAGACCCAGAAATAAACCCACACATCTACATAATTGTTTTTCAACAAAGAAGCCAAAACCATACAATGGGAAAAAAGATAATATCTTCAACAAATGGTGCTGGTCTAACTGGTTGTCTACATATAGAAAAATGCAAATAGATCCATATTTATCACCCTGAACAAAACTAAAATCTAAGTGGATCAAAGACCTCAACATAAAACCAGACACACTAAACTTGTTAGAAAAAAAGTGGGGAAGAACCCTGAACTCATTGGCACAGTAGACAACTTTGTGAACAGAATATCAACAGCACAGGCTCTAAGAGCAACAATCAATAAATGGGACCTCATGAAACTGAAAAACTTCTGTAAAGCAAAGGACACTGTCATCTGCATAAACCAACAGCCTACAGACTGGGAAAGGATCTCCACCAACCCTCTATCTGACAGACGGTAATATGCAGAATATATAAAGAAATCAAGAAGTTAAACAGCAAGAAATCAAGTAATCTAATTTAAAAATGAGGTTCAGAGTTAAACCAAGAATTCTCTAGAGAAGAATATTGAATGGCAGAGAAACACTTAAAAAATGCTCAACAGGTCAACTGTTGGGCAGAGTGAAAGGAATTTTATGTAAGAAGTGGGAAATAGTAAGAGCTGGAGAGGACAGGGTCTCCACAAGGAGAGCAACAGAACAAGAAAATTTGAACACAGGGAACTTCCCAGAGATTCATACTCCAACCAAGGACTATTCATGGAGATAACCTAGAATCCCTGCACAGATGTAGCCCATGGCAGTTCAGTGTCCAAGTGGGTTACATAGTAATGGGAAGAGGGACTGCCTCTGACATTATCTGATTGGCCTGCTCTTTGATCATCTCCCCCTGAGGGGGGAGCAGCCTTACCAGGCCACAGTAGAGGACAATACAGCCACTTTTGATGTGAACTGATAGACTAAGATCAGAAAGGAGAGGAGAACCTCCCCTATCATTGGACTTGGGGATTGGCATGCATGCAGAGGGAGGAGGGAGGGTAGGATCGGGAGGGGAGGAGGGAGGAGCTTATGGAGGGGATACAAAATGAATAAAGTGTAATTAATAAAATAAAATTTAAAAAAGAAATAAAAAAATGCTCAACATCCTTAGTCATCAGGGAAATGCAAATCAAAACGACCCTGAGATTTTAACTTATACCCATCAGAAGGGCTAGTGACAACATATGCTGGAGAGGTTGTAGAGAAAGGGGAACCCTCCTCCATTGCTGGTGGGAATGTAAACTTGTACAACCACTTTGAAATTCATTCTTGCTCTTTCTCAGACCATTAGGGATAGCATTTCCTCAAGTTCCAGCTATACCACTCCTAAGCATATATCCAAAAGATGCTCAAGTACACAAAAAGGACATTTGGCTAATCCTGTTTGTAGCAGCTTTATTTCTAATAGCCAGAACCTGGAAACAACCTAGATATCCGTCAACTGAGGAATGGATACAGAAAGTGTAGTACATTTACACAATGGAAAAATACTTAGCAATTAAAAACAAGGAAATCATGAAATTTTCGGGCAAATGGTAGGAATTAGAAAAGATCATCTTGAGTGAGGTATCCCAGAAGCAGAAAGACACACATGGTATATATTCACTTATATGTTCAGACATCCTTAAAAAACTCAATCCACTTTCTAGATCATTTGCATTCTCAGACTTAAGTGTCTTCTTTTCTAAATCCATTATGCATCCTTATCTTTCTGAAAACAAATGTATTATTAGAAGAGTTTTAATACAGCAACATGGCTACTGTGGCAAGGGATCACATAAAAAATACGTAGGTCTGTGTGATCCAGCTGGAATACAGACATACCCTTACTCTACAATTTTAATCCTTCTGGCTGGAATACACACCTTTAATTCTTCTGGTTGGAACTTAATATATACCTTTAATCCCAAATAATGATGTCTAACTGAGGGACAAACAAAGTGATAAATCAGAGAAAGATTTGACAGAATAAGTTGGAGATAGGATATGCCCAACTCTCATGAGAACAGACAGGAAAGATAAACTACTTAAGATCAGTGCAGAGAGTTTCCTGGAGACAGTACAGTAGAGGTCTGGAGTACAGTTCCATTCAAATAGGTTCAGTACATTGAATGCTGTTCAGTTTTTGAAGTTTACTTTGTGGAGTTCAGAGACAGTTTTTCCAAGCAGAGCAATTCAGTGAGAATCAGAGAGAAAACAATTTAAATCAGTCAGCTTAGAGAGGATTTTGAGTCATATGGAAAAACAAAACAACAAGAAATACCCAGAATTGCTGGGGAAAAAAATTCCTGAACAGTAGCAGATCTTCTGGGGGTATCTCCATCCGAGATCTCAAGCTATACTACAGAGTGACGGTAATAAAAATGGCATGGTACTGGCATAGAAACCAAATGGTGAATAAATGGAATCGAATAGAAGCCCAGAAATAAATACATATACCTACAGATAGTTGATTTGACAAAGAAGCCAAAAAAAAATACAATGGAAAAAAGAGAGCATGTTCAGTAAATGGTGATGGTCTAATTGGATGTCTACATGTAGAAAAATGCAAATAGATCCAAATTTATCATTCTGAACAAAACTAGAGTCTAAATGGAGAAAAGGCCTCAACATAAAACCAGACATACTAAACCTATTACAAGAAAAAGTGGGGAAGAGCCTTGAACTCATTGGCACAGGAGACAACTTTCTGAACACCAACAGAACAAGCTCTAAGATCAACAATCAATAAATGGGACCTCATGAACCTGAAAAGGTTCTGTAAAGCAAAGGGCACTGTCATCAGAACAAAACGACAGCCCACAAATTGGGAAAGGAACTTCATCAACCCTTTATCTGACAGAGGACTTATATCTAGAATACATACAGAACTTAAGAAGTTAAACAGCAACAAATCAAGTAATCCAATTTAAAATATGATGTACAGAACTAAACAGAATTCTCTAGAGAGGAATATCGAATGGCAGAGACACACTTAAAGAAATGCTCAACATCATTAGCTATCAGAGAAATGCAAATCAAAATGACCCTGAGAGTTCACTTTACACCCATCAGAATGGCTAAGATCAAAAACTCATGTAACTTGTTTTGTGACCAACTATATGGTCTATTTTGGAGAAGGTTTCATGAGGTGCTTAAAGGAAGTTATACTCTTTTGAATTTGGGTGAAAAGTTCTGTAGACATCTATTAGGTCCATTTGATTTAGGGCCTCTGTAAGTGCCCTTATTTCCCCATTTAGCTTCTGCCTGGATTATCTGTCCCCTGGTGAGAGTGAAGTGTTGAAGTCTCCCACTATTAAGGTGTTGGGATTGATGTGTGATTTCAGCTTTAATAATGTTTCCTTTACAAATGTAGGTGGTCTTGTATTTGGGGCATAGATGTTAGAAATTGTGATGTCCTCCTGGTGGAATTTTCCCTTGATGAGAATTAAGTATGCCTCCTCATCTTTTTTTATTAATTTTGGTTGAAAGTCTACTTTACCCAGATATCTTGTGGAGTCTTCTATTCAGTTCCATTGATCCACTATTCTGTTTCTATGCCAATACAATGCAGTTTTTATTACTATTGCTATGTAGTACAGCTTGAGATGATGTATGGAGATACCTCCAGATCATCAATGGACTCAGCTCTACAATAAAAAGACACAGACTAACAGAATGGTTGTAGAAACAAGATTCAACATTCTGCATTACCCAGTCCTTGTGGAGCTCCTATCCTTTCCCCATCAGACTAACTCCCCTTCTTTCTTATGATTCCCTGTACTCTGCCAAAGGTTTGGTCGTGAGTCTTTGCTTTGAAAACACTGCTAGTTAGAGTCTTTCAGATGCGCTCAGTAGACTCCTGTCATACGTTCAATGCACATCCCATCTGTCTTTCTAAATGAGGATTGATCATCTTACCCCATGTCTGCTCAATTGATTATCTTTTTTAGGTGTATAGATTTCATTATGTTTATCATATCTTATAGGTCTATATAAGTGAGTATATCCCATGTTTGTCTTTCTCCTTCTGGGATATTTCACTCAGAATGATCTTTTCTAGATCCCACCATTTGCCTGCAAATTTCATGATTTCCTCCTTTTTGATTGCTGAGTAGTATTCCATTGTATAAAAATACCACAATTTCTGTCTTTTCTGAGACTGACATTCAACCAAGGACCATGTATGGTTATAACCTAGAACCTCCACTCAGATGTAGCCTGTGGTAGCTCAGTAACCAATTGGTTTCCCAAAGTGAGGGGAACAGGGACTATTTCTAACAGGAACTCAATGACTGGCTCTTTGGTCTCCCCACCCCCGAAGGGAGGAGCAGTCCTGTTAGGCCACAGAGGAGAGCTTTGCAACCAGTCCTGAAGATACCTGATAAAACAGGATCAGATGAATGGGGAGGAGGTCCCCCCATCAGTGGACTTGGAAAGGGGCACGGTGGAGATGAGGGAGGGAGGGAGGGATTGGGAGGGAATGAGGGATCGGGACACGGCTGGTAGATAAATAAATAAATAAATAATAAATAATAAATAAAAAAATAAACAGTACAAAAAAAAAAAAAAAAAGAAAGTCTATTTTATTTATTAGATAATAGGATAGCTAGCCCAGCTTGTTTCTAGGTCCATTTGCTTGGAAAACATTTTTTCCAGCCATTTATTCTGAGGTAATGTTTATCTTTGTTGCAGAGGTGTGTTTCTTGGATGCAGCAGAATGTTGAATCTTGTTTCTACAACCATTCTGTTAGTCTGTGTCTTTTTATTGTAGAGCTGAGTCCATTGATGATCTGGAGGTATCTCCATACATCATCTCAAGCTGTACTACATAGCAATAGTAATAAAAACTGCATTGTATTGGCATAGAAACAGAATAGTGGATCAATGGAACTGAATAGAAGACCCAGAAATAAATCCACACACCTATGAGATACTTGAATTTTTACAAAGAAGCCAAAACTATTCAATGGAAAAAAGACAGCATCTTCAAAAAAATGGTACTGGTCCAACTGATGTCTACATGCAGAGAAATGAAAATATATCCATATTTATCACCCTGAACAAAACTAAAGTCCAAGTGAATCAAAGACCTCAACATAAAACCAGAAACACTAAATTGGTTAGAAGAAAAAGTGGGTAAGAGCCTTGGAATCACTGGCACAGGAGACAACTTCCTGAACAGAACACCAAGAGTACAGGCTCTAAGAGCAAAAATCAATAAATGGGACCTCATGAAACTTAAAAGCTTTTGTAAAACAAAGGACACTGTCATCAGAACAAAATGACAGCCTACAGACTGGGAAAGGATCTTCACCAATCCTGTATCTGACAGAGAGCTAATATTCAGAATATATAAAGAACTCAAGAAATTGAACAGCAATAAATCAAGTAATCTGATTGAAAAATGGGGTACAAAGTTAAACAGAGAATTATCTAGAGAAGAATATCGAATGGACAGAGAAACACTTAAAGAAATGTTCAGTGTCCTTAGGCATCAGACAGATGCAAATCAAAACAACCCTAAGATTTCACCTTACACCCATCAGAAGGGCTAAGATCAAAAACTCAAATGACACCACATGCTGAAGAGGTTGTAGAGGAAGGGGAACCCTCCTCTATTGCTGGGGGGAATGTAAACTTGTACAAGAACTTTGGAAATCAATTTGGTGCTTTCTCAGACAATTAGGAATAGTGCTTCCTCAAGATCCAGCTATACTACTCCTAGGCATATATCCAAAATATGCTCAAGTACAGAACAAAGACATTTATTCAACCATGTTCATAGCAGCTTTATTCATAATAGCCAGAACCTGGAAATTACCCAGGTGTCCATCAGTGGAGGAATGGATACAGAAAATGTGGTATATATACACAATGGAATACTACTTAGTAACTAAAAACAAGGAAATCATGAAATTTTCAGACAAATGATGGGATCTAGAAAAGATCATCCTGAGTTAGGTATCCCAGAAGCAGAAAGGCACACACGGTATACACTCTCTTATAAGTGGGTAATAGATCTGTAAGGTAGGATAAACATACTGAAATCTGTACACCTAAAGAAGCTAAACAAGAAAGAGAACCCGGGGTAAGATAATCAATCCTCACTTAGAAAGAAAGAGGATGGACATTGGAAGTAGGAGAAAACAAGAAACAGGACAGGAGCCTACCACAGAGGGCCTCTGAAAGACTGTACCTTGCAGGGTATCTAAGCAGATGCTGAGACTCATAACCAAACCTTGGGCAGAGTGAAGAGAATCATATGAAAGAAAGGGGAGTTAGTAAGAACTGGAGAGGATAGGAGCTCCAAAAGGACCAAATAAATCTGGGCACAGGGATCTTTTCTGAGACTGATTCTCCAACCAAAGACCATACATAGATATATCCTAGAACCCCTGCTCAGATGTAGCCCATGGCAGTTCAGTATCCAAGTGGATGTCCTAGTAAGGGGAAAAGGGACTATCACTGCCATGAACACAGTGACTGGCTCTTTGACCTGCCCTCCTCTGAGGGAGGAGCAGCCTTGCTAGGCTACAGAGGAGGACATTGCATCCAGTCCTGATGAGACCTGATAGGCTAGGGTCAGATAGAAGAGGAGGGGGTCCTCCCGTATCAGTGGACTAGGGGAAGGGCTTAGGGGGAGAAGAAGGAGGGAGGGTGTGATTGTGAGGAGATGAGGGAGGGGGACACAGCTAAGATACAAATTGAATAAATTGAATAAATTATAATAATAAAAACATTTTTAAATAATGGGTGGAGGAAAAGAATGAGGGTGTGATTGGGAGGGAATGAGAGAGAGGGACTACAGCTGCGATACAAAGTGAATAAACTGTAATAAATAAATTCAAAATATAATTTTAAAAGGTTAGTGAATTAAAAGAAAAACAAAAATAAACAAAAAGGAGTCATGTGCCCCGACCCGCGGGACCTAGTTATTCGTGGGGGCGAAGGGGGTCAATCCTGAAAAAGATGGGCAAGAGAGAGAAAGGACACAAGCAGACGGTTGCCGGTCAAGTGTCAGCTTTATTGAGCTTCAGTGTTTCTTTTAAAGCACGGTTCTGGCAGGGCGGGGGAGAGGGGCGAGAAAAGGGGAGTAGTAGTGGAAAAATACCAAGGCCCTTGGTGGGGAGGTGGGAAGTTCCCAAGGCTAAGAACGTGGGTTGAAGAGTTACAAGGCCCAAAGATAACATCTGTGGTCACGGATGTGTCCCAAAGCAGTTTCGGGAACAATGGGTCGTAAGAAACTATGGCCTGCTGGCGTCCGGTGCTTATCTGGCAGGCAAGGCTCTTAGGAAGGGTCCCAGGGCTTAGTTCCCAACAGTCATGTATATTTGTGACCCCCACCTGCTCAGAGCCCAGTCATTCTCCAATTCTAACCCAGTCACCACAGCCCATTCCACTGTGTGTTTTATGCTAAAGTCACGAGTGACAGCCATGTTTCTGCACCAAAAGGGGGGCAGTTTTCTATCTTCACCTTCTTTAATATCTCAAAACACTGAACATGGTTAGCCAACCACCTTTTAGTATTTTTACTTGACTTTACACCAATTCTAGCTTTCTTCTGACCTTTACCTTTGCTCCTTCTAACTCCTCTTTTCATAGCAAGTCATTAAATATCTAAGTTACCTCTTCCAATGTCTGTCCCATTTGCCTTTCTGAGTGAGGCTTGATCATCTTACCCAGGGACCTACCTCCCTCTTGCTTAGCTTCTTTAGGTGTACAGATTTTAATGTTTTTCCTATATTATATGTATAATATCCACTTATAAGTGAGTATATAACCATTGTGTCTTTCTTCTGGGTTACTTCACTCAGGATGATCTTTTTTAGTTCCATTAAGCAGATGCTGATACTCATAGCCAAACTTTGGGCAGAGAGTAGGGAATCTTATGGAATAAAGGGGAGATAGAAGACCTGGAGGGGACAGAAGCTTCACAAGAGAGCCAAAAAATCTGGGTCCAGTTGGGCCTGCAGAGACTGAGGCACCCACCACAGATTGTGAATGGAGAGGACCTAGACCCCTTGCTCAGATGTAGCTATGGGCAGCTCAGTCTCCATGTGGGTTTCCCAGTAAGGGGAGCAATTGCTGTCATTGACATTGATTCAGTGGCCAGCTGTTTGATGACATCTCCGTGGAGAAGTGACCTTACCAGGCCACAGAGAAAGAACATTCAGACGGTCCATGATGAGACCTAATGAGCTAATGTCAGACAGCAGGGGAGAATGACCTCCCCTATAAGTGGACTATGACAGAGACATACGGGTAAAAGAAGGAAGGACAGTGGGACCAGGAGGAGATGAGGGAGGGGGCTACAGCCAGGATACAAAGTGAATAAACTGTAAATAATAATAATATGAAAAATAATGAAAAAATATTTTAAAAGAGTATTTCCTATCTTGAAGAGGGTACTATCATTCATCCATTTTCTGAAGATAGAGTTACAGAAAGTATCATTTAAATTTCTCCTTCATTCCTTGCTTCTAGTTTATTACAGACTCCAGTGAATTCTACCTTGAGCATGCATCTTGAACTTATGCTCTTCATCACACTCTTGCCAGCTTCCCTTAACTACAGTGAGCTAGAGATTAAGTTCAGTGTTGGTCCTCTTATTTGGCACAATAGGCTGATATTTTCAACACAAAAATCAGAACTTCCACTGCTGGCCAAAATGGTATAAACCTGCTAAAATGTATCCTACCAATTACAACCAAAATAATACTCTATATACAAAAGACAACTTTCTGAGTACTCTTCCAGGACTATAATAGAAGGGGAATTTGGAAAATAAGTTAAAGCTAAAGGAAGAATCCAATGTGATAGTAGCTTTTCCCATTATTTTCCTCTCACCTCCATCTGTGATATCAGTTATAGAACTGCAGCAAAAGCAGGATGTAAAACATCCAAGAGCAGTAATGATTTTTTTTAAGTTATAATTTGATTACAACATCTCTTCCTTCCCTTGCCTCCCTCCAAACCATCCTATATGTCCCTCCTCTCTCCTTCAAATTCATACTCTTTTTTTACTAAATGTCATTGCATTCATATATATATGTATATATGAAAATACATATATGAATACATATACATATAATATATGCATATGTTATATAACATATATATGTTCCTATATACATATATATGTTCCTAAATAAACATATTCAGTTTGTTGTTGAATAGATAATCAGAATAATAGACTCAAGTGGAAAATACAGAAAACAGAAATGAATACAAAGAAAATATTTTCAGGTAGGCAAAGTAGATCAATAGGTAAATGCACTTGCTGCCAAGCCTGAGAACCTGAGATCAATCACCAGAATCTAGGTAGTAGGAGAACAGACTCCTATAAATTGTATGTATGTATATATACACAAACACACACACATGCACACACAAACACAAAACCAAATGCAAAAACAATCTAAAATAAGCTGTACTAATCTGTGGGTTACCAGCAGTTTTCTTTAGTTTGTGTCTCTATTCTCTTCCATTCAGATCAACAATAAAGAGTTGTTTGAATTATCCATGGCATCAGATAGTGATCAACCCTTGGAAAGACTACATCAGCAAAATCACAACCATCTCTAAGGCCTCTCATGGTCTTTCTAGACAGTAAACATGGAAAACAAATTTGCCTCTAATGTGGGAAATAATGAGAAGACAATTTATCCAAAATAAAAATTCTAATGAGCCAATCAGTCCCTGGCAAGATGTGTCCCATTTACTGTTTTGTCCTGATTACCACTGAAGACTAGTGAAAGGCATTTAGGAAAAGTCAAATTTAATGGAAAGGTGTGACAAAACAAGATTGAATTTATCTTAGATACTGTTAGGCAGCTGTTGTCAATTTCATGGTCTTATCTTTCCCAATCTACCAGTTTCATCAATGTTAAAATAAACTTAAAAGCAAGATTCCTAAAATTTTGGCTTCCACCCAAAAAGCTAAACAACCAGAAATTAATATATTTTATCATCACATAAAAATTATTCTCCCAAGGCATTTTAGAGAGATGGTGATTTTTCACATGCTAATAACATTTCTGCCAACACTTGCTTACAATAACTTCATGGTAGCTTATATCTATCATATCCATTTCCTTGCAGAAAATGCAAATCTTTCTAAATATTCTGGTTTTTAACATTATGAAAACATAACATATTGTCTGCCATTCTATAATGTTCTAAGTCAGACTGTATGATTGGAATTTTAAAAAGAAATGCCACCACTTTGCTGATCATTATCATTTTTCTTTTCTGATGATCCTGGGCAGCACGTCAGATCACACCTGGGATACACCAAGGCTACTTGCCATTCTTCTAAGAAGATTTCATGATTAGGAGCCAGAGTAATAGACAGCACTGTGATATTGTGGACAATTGAGTTGCTGGATTTGGAGGCAGAATTGAATGTTGATTAGTGTCTGTTTCCTTTTGGGGAGAAGAAAGAGGATGTTAAGGTGTTCTTTTTCTTGCTTTTCCCAGATAAATGAGAGAAAAGGCGGCATGTCATAGCTAACAACTCTCTCTGCTCCATTACTGCTGGCCTCGCATCTGAGAGCAGTAAATGATTTCACTGATTAGAAAATGAATCTTGAAAATTCAAGAGCTTCACAGAATACTGGCCCAGATTTGTACAGGCATTTGAATGAATGCTGGACAATAAATCCATTTAAAATTACCAATACACTATTAAAGATGTGTATTTTGGTAAAATGATCACCATTTGTAATATGGTTAAACACTCATAAAACAAAATCACTTTGATATTCTTGTGCTTTTGAAAATTGTAAATCTATCTCCATTCATGTTGATTAATAGGGATGCATGCCTAGGGATGCATGCCTAGGGATGCATGCCTAGGGATGCATGCCTAGGGATGCATGCCTTTATTACTGAAATATAGTCCCCTTTGAGATTGAGAACATTTGTATATCAATTGGATAGAAAAATTTAAGAGAAGTGTAAAGGTAAATTGTGATAGTAATGATCATACTTTCATTTCTATAATATATTGGATATGATAATATGAGGAATTAACTGCTCCCTGGTATAAGGTAGACATTTTGAGTGATACATTCACTTCTTTAGTCTACTAATGTAGCATTTTGCAAATTGTATTTCCATGTCAATAAATAGCACTGCAATGATCAGGAACAAAGTTAGAAAATAAAAAATGTATTATCTGCTATGTTTAAAGTAGTTGTATTACCGTATGAAATCTGGCCAATGATTATATATTACAAAGTACTGAGAATTACTAATTTTGAACACAAGGTATGATAAACACACAGAGGTGTGTGTGTGTGTGTGTGTGTGTGTGTGTGTGTGTGTGTGTGAGGCATACTGAAGCAAATAATTAGACCATAAATACTCAACAAGAAATGGTCAAAACTAATAGGTTTTGTTCTTATCTCATCCCTATCAATTATATTTTTCGGGAAAAGAGATGATCCATTCATTAGGAATTCTTCATTCACTAGGACTCAACAATGAAAGAACAAACCATATACAAACATCACTTGACAAACACAGCCACAAACAAAATTCAGTGGGTGTTTCCCTGCTTGCCCATGCTGAAATTAAAACACACATCAAATTGTATTTATCTCAGAGCTTACCAGTGAGAATTAAATAATATAAAATAAGGATAAGATCTATATCAACTGAACTAAAAAGTTAAAAAGAAATAAGCTTATCAGTAAAAACAATTTCATGACAGTTTTGATGGCAAGGTAATTCAACTGACTGAACTCATCTGAACTGTCAGGAACTGATCTGCCTCTCACCTGACTTCCCATCGACTGCTAACTGACAGGCTTTAACTCAACTCAACTGAACTGCCTCTCCCTGTCCTCTCTTAAATTGCCTCTCTTTTCTGTGCTGTTCCTGTGAGAGTTGGAAATATCCTTTGTCAAATCTTTCTCTGATTAATCACTTTGTCTGTCCCTCAATTATACATCATTGTTTGTGATTAAAGGTGTGTGTCAAGGGTGGGTCTGTATTTCAGCCATATCACACAGACCCAGAAGATCTTTTGATGTGATCAGAGCAGCATGTTCCTGGATTAAATTTCCTCTACAAATGTGCCTACCCATGAAGAAGCTAAGTTATTCTTCTGGTTAGAAACACTTTTGGCTCCTTCAAAGGTACCATTTTATTCCAGACAAAGTAAAAATTCTGTGAATATAACACATCTCTATTTGCTTGTAATCTTAAAACACAATTCTAATGTATTAGTAAATTTCCTGAAATGAACTCAACCTGCTAGGTGAAAACTGGTTCCTTGCTTTCATTTCTGCACTGTGCATTGAGCATCAAGGGGGGAAAAAGTAATAGTCTTCAAAGAACATAGCTAGCAGATTGTATTATGTAATACTCCTGATAGTCACTTTTGCAAGTGGCATCTAGCCAAGAATGCAGGTTTCAAAGAGTATCTCAACTGTGTTCAATCATTGCATCTCCCTCCATTAAAAACCATATTGAAATTTCTAGAGCCCACAGTAATCAACCTGCTTGATTAATGAGATTTTTTAAAGCTTTTTGTTTTCCTGGCACTGGCTCTTAAAAAAAAATGAGACACTAATTTCCTCCTCCATTTGTGGTTGCTAGGAAAGTGAGAGATTTGATGATAAATATTTATTATCTTCCAATTCCAATCTCCCTTATGGTGGGGTTATTGCTTTATTCAGTTCCAGAGCTAAGGAATATGTATGCCATGTCATTAATAATAAACAAAGCTGTGGTGTGTGTTCAATAATGAATTAAGCTCATCCCAGCCCATCTGTGCATCACCACTCTGCAGTAAAGGTTCTGCAGAATCCACAAGTACTCCATCCCTTCACTGTGTAAGGGATTTGTGGGAGGAGGTGAGGTAAGTTGTAAAACATTGTTATACAAAGTGAGTAACCTTTTTCTCAAAGAAGCAGCTGACCATGAAACAAAATTCTACTTTTTTTGTTTCAGCTTTAAGGGGGTACAGAATGAAAAAAAAAAATACACAAGTCTCAACTAATCTTGGGAAATCAACAGAGCAGCCTCCCACGTAAATTAAGCATCTAGGGAAGGTTGCAGATCAGTCTAGATTTGTTCACTTTCCCATTTCTTTACTTTACTAATTTAGAATGACTCCCATAATGTGCTAGTCAATCTTTTCCAAATACCCCCTCTGTAAAAGATTTTAGTTACAGGATTTGTACTATTTCCCTCCATTAACTGTTCCTTAGTAAATAGCACTGTAAGGTTCACTGTTCTCTTTTAGTTAAAGGCCTCCGTATTTCCTTGACCTATTATTAGCATAATACGCACCTGGACCAGTAATTCTGATGCTGATTCTGTTGATCTGAGTTGAAACCTGAGATTTGGCATTCCTGGCAAGTCCCAAGCAATGCCAGTGCAGGCTTCTTTTTGAGAAGAAACAGCTTCAGGAAGCCATCTCTCTGCTCTTGAAATTTCAACTTGTCATATAAAAACAATAAATGGAGAAGCCTATGTAATCAAGATAACTTCTTAAAATATTTACACACCATCTTTCTATCTAGAGTCGCCTCTCAATATTTTGTTTCTCCTTATAACAGCCTGTGACCACAACAGTCAGCAAAGTGCCACAACTAATAAATAGTGAAATGCCCTTACGAGTGGTAATGCCATAAAAGGGTTCTTCTAGTGGTTTTTTTCAGAATGCTTTCTTTACATTAGTTCACAAGATCCCTAGAGCAATAAGAATGATGCACTAGTCCCTTACAAGCTTTCATAAAACAATCCAAACAACATTCCTGAATACCTACTGTATTACTGATGCCATGCTGAGCCCCAGAGATGTTTACACAATAAGAAAAAGAGATACTCTCAAGGAGTTTAACAGAAAGAGTAACGTTCTCCCTGAATCACTTCAACATAGCATGTTTTAGAAAGCTAAATAAATGCAGCAATGGGCAGGCATGATTGTTTTGTGATGTAAAAATAAATATATTAATTTTCAATTCTAGTCCTTTAAATTTATCCCCCATGCCTACACAAGTTTTTAAATCCTTTTGAAACTGAAAAGCTTCAAGGACCACAGCTCTTTTGTCAATCCAGTGCTTCAGTCTGTCTATATAGGAAAATGAATGACAGCAAATCAAATGACCACATATAAACAAATGAGGGAAATGAAAATAACAAAAACTATATTCTTAATTCTTGAGAAGATTTGACAGCTGTAATATAGATGCATTTTATATCACTGGAGTGGAAAACTTTACTATAAACAATCCATCTAAAAAGCTGTTTTCTTTTACTTGTTACTTAGCAGTCCAATCACACAAGGTTAAAAAATATAATTTCCATATTCCTTATCTAAGGAGACTCAATCAAGCAAGACTCCTTCCAACCTTCATTGAGGCAAAAAGGAACAGATGTTAAAAACATCTGTCCTACTTCAAAATAATAACAATAAAACATCACTATGATAGCAAAGGCAGCTCTGGGTCACCCTATGAGGTTTTAGTCTCAATAGAAAATTGTCTTAAAGAGTTGCTATGATGAAAATCTAGAATAATATAGCCTAACGTTTTAATTAACAACCTGAAAACCTAGGTATTGGTCTTTTCTACCTCATCTACAACATTAGCACTGATATTCCAACTGAAACTTCCTTATTTGCCTATTGGGGAAGTGAAAAAAAATGCCTGAATACTTGACATTTTCAGTGCAGCAACAGTGACATCCAGTGGGTAGCAAGATTACCCCAAAATTCTTTATAAACTTAGGAGAGAGTTAGGATATTCCCAAAACTGTTGCTAGCTACCATGGCCATGCCATATGAGAATCATACATTTTAACTCCCTTGAGATAACAATCTATTTCATTATTACAGTAGTTAATAGACAAGGAAAAGTTGCATCTTGTTTAATTGGCCAAGATGTTGTTAGAGCTTCTTCCAGAGTCAATGCCACTGTTCCAACAAATAAATAAATAAATACACCCAGAAAGTTATTTTATAAGCAGTATTTTTCCATATTTCTTTCTCAGTGAGATATTTCATTTAAACCATTTGATCACCTGAAGTATTTCCAATTATCAAAAGCTTCATAAAGTTTAAAGAAATTCAAATCTTAGATCTTTTTCTGTTTATTTTCACTATCTATATATGTACAAATATGGATTTATATATAATCACATATTTGCATGTATATTACATATACTTCAGTATATAATAAGTTTTTATTTGTGTTGCGTTAGTAGTTAAAAGAGATATGTAAAACAAACACAATGTTCACAGATTTTCAGACCTTCTTTTAGTCATGTTTCTATCACTACTTCAAGCTATTGCTTCCATTTCAGTGTTATGCCTCTAAATACACTTCAATATAATTTCTGAGAAATAGGCAACATAGAAATTTAATCACTTTGGAGAAAATAATTGCTTCCCAAATATGATTTCCTCAGGCTTATTGGGAAGAGGTTAATTATCCACTGAGAAACTATCAGAAGAGCCATGGATATCACTGAAATTCCTTGGAAAGTAGAATTAGATTTTAAAGTGTTTTGTGGAAGAAACACTGTTACTGCACCAAAAATGTCAAATGTCATGCTTTCTTTTTCCAGTGACTTTACTTCATTAGCCCAATTGAGCTCACTTTGGAGTGGGGAGTGAGGACTCTGGCACAAAATAAAATAAAATAAGACACCTCAGTAGTTTATCTGGATAGAGCTAAAAAAGTGATCCATCAAATATAAGATCAGATTTGCCATATAAAAAAATCAAATTTCATGTGATTTCAAAATTTGTAGGAAGGCCCAAATTCCTGGGCTCTGCTATTAATGCAACAGTGTTTATAAGGCATGAGAATAGGTCCATTAAGTTTTTAGACAAATTAAATGGTAGTGTAAGATACACATGTAGCTCTCTGCTCCTCCCTGTTCCAGAGACAGCCGCATCTCTTCGTGCAGTGCCAGCCTCATCCTTAAGACACGATGGTGAAGGTCGGAGAACGGATTTGGCCGTATTGGGCGCCTGGTTACCAGGGCTGCTGTCAACAGTGGCAAAGTGGAGATTGTGGCCATCAATGACCCCTTCATCGACCTCAACTACATGGTCTACATGTTCCAATACGACTCTACCCACGGCAAGTTCAACGGCACAGTCAAGGCTGAGAACGGGAAGCTGGTCATCAACGGCAAGCCCGTCACCATCTTCCAGGAGCGAGATCCCGCCAACATCAAATGGGGTGATGCCGGTGCCGAGTATGTTGTGGAGTCCACAGGTGTCTTTACCACCATGGAGAAGGCCGGGGCCCAGTTGAAGGGTGGGGCCAAAAGGGTGATCATCTCCGCCCCTTCCACCGATGCCCCCATGTTTGTGATGGGTGTGAACCATGAGAAGTATGACAACTCGCTCAAGATTGTCAGCAATGCTTCCTGCACCACCAACTGCTTAGCCCCCCTGGCCAAGGTCATCCATGACAACTTCGGCATCGTGGAAGGACTCATGACCACAGTCCACACCATCACTGCTACCCAGAAGACCGTGGATGGTCCCTCTGGAAAGCTGTGGCATGATGGCCGTGGGGCTGCCCAGATCATCATCCCTGCATCCACTGATGCTGCCAAGGCTGTGGGCAAGGTCATCCCAGAGCTGAACCGGAAGCTCACTGGCATGGCCTTCTGCGTTCCTACCCCCAACGTGTCTGTCGTGGATCTGACATGCCAACTGCAGAAACCTGCTAAGTATGATGACATCAAGAAGGTGGTGAAGCAGGCATCCAAGGGCCCACTAAAGGGCATCCTGGGATACACTGAGGACCAGGTTGTCTCCTGTGACTTTAACAGTGACTCCCACTCTTACACCTTTGATGCTGGGCCTGACATTGCCCTCAATGACAACTTTGTAAAGCTCATTTCCTGGTATGACAATGAATTCGGCTACAGCAACAGGGTGGTGGACCTCATGGCCTACATGGCCTCCAAGGAGTAAGAAGCCCTGATCACCCACCCCAGCAAGGACAGGAGAGCAAGAGAGAGGCCCTGCTGAGGAGTCCCTGTCCCAACTCAGCCCCTGACACTGAGCATCTCCTTCATGGTTTCCATCCCAGACCCCCAGACTAGTGGGAGGGGCCCAGGGAGCCCTACTCTTGAATACCATCAATAAAGCTCACTGGACCTAAAAAAAAAAAAGATACACATGTAATAAAAGGTAAATAAACTAAAAAAATGCATAAGAACATTAAAGAAAGTAAAAACTACTCCTAAAATATTTAACCTGCTGAGCTCACCCAGCTATGTAGCATGGATATTTGGTCATTCTTGACTGATGTGTATTAATTGCAAACTGTATAAGGCACTAATAAAAATATAAAATAACTCATTGATAAATCATATAGTAAAATAAAAGCCATATATAACAAGCCTGCAGCTAATGTTATATTCACTGAGGAGATAATGAAAGCTTGATCCAAAATTAGGCAAAGATGTCCAGTTCATCACTTCAGCTCAATATAGTATGAGAGGTATTGAGAGAGCAATTACACAAAAGAAAGAAATGACATCCAAACTAGAAAGGACAAAGCAAAACCACCCCTGTGTACATATGACATGATTTCTATATACAAAAAAGAAAATCCCAATGTCTTCACTAAAAACCAAATACTAAAACTAATAAGTCCAGTCAGTACTAAAAACAATCAGTATTTGTTCTATATAGTAACAGTGAACTATATGAAAAAATAATTAACACACACACATACAAACAAACAAAACTTCTTTGGCTGGGTGGGGAGGTGTACACCTTTAATCTCAGCACTTGGGAAGAAGAGGTAGGTAAATCTGTGAGTTCAAGACAAGCCTTGTCTACAGTGTAAGTTCCGAAACAACCAATTCTACACAAAGAAAGCCCATCTCAAAAAGCAAAAAATATTAATAAAGTAGAAAGAAAGAAAAATCATGAGAAAACAATGGACATACCTCCAAAAAGCAACAAGGGAATAAGTCTAATCAAAATCATGAGGGTTTATAAGATAGCTCAATACATAAAATCACATGACATCAACTCTGAAGACTTGAATTTGATCTTAAAGATACACCATGGTAGAAGTAGAAAAATTATTCCCAAAAGTTGTCCTCTGACCCGTGTTTGTCTGTCTATGTGCATGTGCATGTGTGTGTGTGTGTGTGTGTGTGTGTGTGTGTGTGTAGAGTGTGTATACATACAATATGTAAAAAATGATTAAGCAAAAAAAAAAAGATTAAGTAATTTTAAATAAAATATCTATACACTTTAAACTATAAAACACAAAAGAAAAATAATTGGGAAGCTGAGCAGTAGCACATGCCTGTTATGCCAGCACTTGAGGGGCAGAAGCGGGTGGATCTCTTTAAGTTTGAGGCCAGCCTGGTCTACAAAGAAAGTCCAGGACAACCAAGGCTACACAGAAAAAGTGAGGAAAGGAAAAGGGAGTGAGGATATATCCCACACTTATGGATTGAAAGAATGTTATTTAAATGCCCATGCCACCTAAAGCAATCCATATATTTAGTGTAATTCCTATTAAAATATCAGTGATATTCCTCACATAAATAGAAAAATAATTCAAAATCCTAACAGAACTATAATAGATCTTAAATTGCTAAGCATCCTTGAGGGATAAGTTCAGGAGATCTGCTGTACAATATGGTGATCATCATTAATAATATATTGCATATATGAAAATTATAAGGAAATAGGTTAAAAAATGTTTTTACCACAAAAATGAGACCTATGTGAGAAAATGCATTTGTCAATTAGTTGGAGTTAGTCATTTAATAATGCAGACATACTTCAAAAGAAAATGTTGTACATAGTAAATAGATACATCTTTATGTCAACATAAACACAAAACTTAAAGATGTGAAAATAATATGTTGATTACAGGATAAAATGACTGCATTTCAGATGCACTTGTTTAAATAAAATATGTTATCAAGATGATTTCAAGGGCTAGGGGTGCAGCTCAGTGATAGAGCACTTTCCCAGCACATACAAGACCACATGTTCAATAACCAGCATAGAAAGAAATTGTATAGAGGAGATGGGGGAGGAAGGGTGGAATTGAGAGGGAATGAGGGAGGGGGTTACAGCTGGGATACAAAGCATATAAACTGTAATTGATATAAAAAATAAAAATTTAATAAAAAAAATTATGTCAATGTATTTACCCTCATTTTAATGTGGCTACTAAAATGGTTAAAGTGCAGATGTGCTATCTTTTATACCTCTATTAGATAGCATTGTTCAAAGTAATATGCAAGGATGAATACAGATAACTGTTATGTAATTATCATCTAAAGTATCAACTACTCACCTGCCCTGGAAATACTTCTTGCTTTTGAAATTCAAATGTATTATTTAAGTATATTTAAAATTAAAATTAGTAAAAAAGTTTCTGCAACTGTTCATTGGTGATATAGGTACAAGACAGAGAGGCATAATTCAATGATTAGACTGATAGATTCTGAAGCAAAAGTAACCAAAATCAATTTCTAAGCCTGCCATTTACTAGTTGGGCAATGACAAGTAAATTATTCAAGCCTTTTGTGTATGTTTTCTCAAATTGAAAATGGAAATAACAATTGAATAAGCAGATGCATTGAGTATTACTACTTATATTAAATCACTCATAACAAAGGCTGTCAATTACAAAACAGTATTATTAAGTATACATCTGCTTTATTCTTTATATTGACAGCTTAAAGATGAACAATGAACATGCGATGCCTCCAAATATCCTAGGAACTAGAGAAGCATTGACTGTGCATATCTTTAAATTTTTTATTGTATTCTTCAAATAACATAATTTGTATAATAAGCTTTCCTGGGGAAATAAATTACTTGCAAAGTTGACTAAATCCATACTGTATTCTTTGGTTTTTTTCTATGAAATCATCTTTTCCATTTCCTTTAACCATTATCTTAAACACAACTCAAATTTTAAACCTCATCCATTTGAACCCTTCATTCTTCTAGATGGATTTAGAAAACAGTTTTTACCTATTTTCCTTCTAATCCTAAGGATTCCTCCTTCCTACTCACATATGCCATTTTTCAGTTCTGGTACAAGTTTTTTGTCTCTCAAAAATCTGTCCATCCACTTCAGCTAAGTCCTTGTACGCCTCCCCAAATACTCACATTTCTCGTTCATTCAAATAATGTTTATTGCCTGCTTACATTAGAATTGGAATCTCAAATACCCAGAAAATAAAACAAGGTGACCATCAGAAAGAACTCCCATGCTACAGATCAGGAGGATTGATATAGACATCCTACCAAAAGCAATGTACAGATTCAATGCAATTCCCATCAAAATTCCAATGTGATTCTTCATAGACCTTGAAAGGACAATTTTCAGCTTCATATAGAAACATATTTTTTTAAAAACAGAATAGCTAAAACAACCCAGAAAAATAAAAGAACTAGAAATATCACCATCCCAGACCTCAAATTGTACTACAGAGTAATAGTAATAAAAATTGCATGCTATTGGCACAGAAACAGACATGTTGATTAGTGGAATAAAACTGAAGACCCAGATGTTAAATCCACATACCCAGTGTCACCTAATTTTTAATAAAGAAGCCAGAAATACACACTGGGAAAAAGACAGCATCTTCAACAAATGGTAGTTGTCAAACTGATTATCTGCATATAGAATACAAATAGATCCACACATGTTACCCTGCACAAAACTCTACTCCAAAGAGATAAAAGACCTCAACATAAGACCAGATATACTGAATTTGATAGAATAGAAAATGGGGAATAGCCTCGAACTCATTGATACAGGAACTTTCTGAACAGAACACCATTAGCACAGACACTAATATCAACAATTAATAAATGGGACCTCATGAAACGGAGAAGTTTCTCCATGGCTAAGGACACCATCATTCAGACAAAGCAGCAACCTACAGAATGAGAAAATATGTTTAGCAAGTACACATCCTATACAGTGCTAATATCCAAAGCATATGAAGAATTCAAAAACTAGATATCAAGAAAACAAAACCCCAATTAAAATGAGTACAGATCTAAAGAGAGAATTCTCAAAAGAAGAAACTCAAATGACTGAAATGTTCAACATCTTTAGACATCAGTGAAGTGCCAATCAAAACTATGTGATTTCATCTTACACCCATCAGAATAGCTAAAATTAATAAGACAATAACAGCTCGTGCTGGTAGGGATGTTGAGAAAAAGGCATACTCCATTGTTGGTAGGAGTGCAAACTTGTACAGTATTGTGTAAAACAGTGTGGTGGTTCTATGGGAAAATGAGAATTGGTCTACCTAAAGATCCACCTATAACACTCAGGCATTTACACAATGGAGTATTACTCATCCATTAAAAATGAAATTAAAAAAATTGCAGCTAAATGGATGGATCTAGAAAAAAAAATCATCCTGAGTAAGCTATTCCAGACCCAGAAATATAAAGTATGGTATGTATTTGTTTATATATGTTTATTAGCTGTTAAGTCAATGATAAGCAAGCTAAAATCTGTAGAACCAAAGGGTGTAGGTATAAAGAAGTTGGAGGAGGGATAGATCTCCCCAGGAAGGAAAAAAATAGAATAGACAGTTTTGGATAGACATGGAAGGGAAACTGGATCAGGGGTATCAAACAGGAAGGAGAAGGAAAAGAGGAGAATGATGGAGAGAGTAGAAGGATAGCTAAAATCAAGAGGCATTTAAAGGGTAGTATGAAAACCTAATACTGTAGAAATTTCCTAAAATGCATACATATATGAAGATGTTCTAAATATAATCTCCAAATAATAAGATAGGGTGAAAATTGGACATCACTCATCACCAAATAAAGTTTCCAGAACTGGAAATGGGTTTATAGCTATTCGACATGTAGGCCAAAGGGGTCCCATGGGAACACCCTAAACAACCCCAGCTGTTACCAAAGCTATGGATGGTTTTTCACAAATTGTCACCCCTGCTCAGATGTAGCCATGGGCAGTTCAGTCTCCATGGGTGTTCCTTAGTAGAGGCTGTCTCTGACATGGACTCAGTGGCCCATTGTTTGATCACCTCCCCTTGGTGAGGTGGCCTTACTAGGCTACAGAGAAAGAGGATCCCAACTGTTCTCATGAAACCTGATAGGCTAGCGTCAGATAATAAGGGAGGAGGACCTCCCCTATCAGTGGACTAGGGGAGGGTAGTAGGGGGTAAGAGGAAGGGAAGGTGGGACCAGGAGGTGATGATAGAGGGGACTACAGCCAGGATACAAAGTGAATAAATTGTAATAATTTATAATAATAAACTGAAAATTTTTTAATAAGAAAATAAAACACATGCTTTGGTGGGGGGGGAAGAGATTTTTAGCTTTCAGTATTTCACAGGACCAGAGACAAGAGGTGAAATAAAATCTCAGGAATGGGAAATACACAAGCATTTTAATTTCAACTATTTTTCTCAAAGTGTTTGAAAAAAAACTACAAAAAAAACTTATTTATTGAATGCTTTTGGTAATTCAAGCATGTAATATAAATAATATTATTGTAAAATAACTACTGTGATAAAAAGAAACATAGTCTATTCAGAACCAAATATGAGTGGCCATAGTGTACCTTGTAAGAATGCTTTGCCAGAAACATACACAAAGTTATTTGTGACATTTTACAATGTCAGAATCCATTGAATAAATGTAAAAACTGGTTTAAAAAAAGAAAGAAAGACAAAGTGGATATATGCCCCAATTCCTAACCCAGAAGTTATCTTCAGTTAATAATCACCTGAAAATGAAAATTTTCATTTCCCTCCAAGGTAGTCTACCTGGGGAAACAAACTGCTCTTAAGGTTATGTCTCATGCCCAATAGTAGATGGCCAAAAGAAAATGAATTCAACAGTGTTTTTGGGGGTTCTTTGTATTATAACGTTGTATCAGGGCCTTCTTTTTTTAAAAACCTTGCAGATCCTTCATATATGTATCATAGCTTGTGCTTTTATGGGATACCTGCATGTGCAAACATGTATGTCTCTGTCTACAAGTGTTTCTTTTGCTTTTCCTCAGGCTCTGTTCTTCTGCTTGTTTGTTTTGCGCTATTCAGATTAGTTTCTGTTTTATCTCATTTTATTTTATTATTATCTCTTAGATTCTGTTTGTGTTCTTTAGAGACATAAAGGGGGTAGATCTGAATGGAAGAGGAGGTGGGGAGGAACTGGGAAGTTGGGAAGGGAAAACTATAAATAGAATATTTTATATAGAAAAAAATCCATTTTCAGTAACATTAATTTTTTGAAAAAATATCATCAGAGAAATGAGTGTCATGAGACATAAAGCAGGGAACTAGGGAATTCATTTAGTTGCATGCTTGTGCTTTGATTCAAACTGCTAAGTATGTCCTTCATGTCCTTAATAACCACTCCAACATCAATCAGACTACTAAGCTTGTAATGAGACTGTAAGTGACGGTTGAACAAATACAGATAAGCAATATTTTTTGTCATTTAGATCCCATCTTTCTTTTCATTCTCTACCACTTTGGCCTCCAAAGATCCAACTTTTGTCCCTCATTATTACATAGAATAGAGGAAAAATGACCTTATTTATATGACATAAACTATACCCCTGCTCACAAACCTATTGTGATATTTAGTGTTAATCCTCAACTTGACAGGCTCTAGAAGTAATCATATAGGAGACAAGGTTCCTGCACACACATACCTGTGAGATACTAGCTAGGTTAGCTTAGCGTCTGGGCAATCCTGTGGGGCTTTAGTTTAATCATGCTGAGGACGCGGCAAATGTGAGTAGCATCGATCCCCAGTTTATGTAAGTGGAAGAAGGGATCTATGGAGCAGGATGCCTCTGCTTCCTGATTGAGGCTGTGATGTGACCAGTTGCTTCATGTACCTGCTGCCTTCATTTTTCCACCATGATAGACTGTATTCTTTTTTAACTTTATTGAAAATAAATGTATTTTTATACAATATATTCTGATCACGGTTTTAGCTCCCTCATCTTCTCCTAGGTCTTCTCTGTATCTCTACCCATCCGACTCCACAGCCTCCCCTTCCCCTCTCTCTCTCTCTCTCTCTCACACACACAGGCACACACACACACAGGACTGATGCACATATTAACTCATAAGGACTATATATAAAATCTTTTACTCTGAATAGAAATAAACTTTCCCTTGAGTTGCTTTTGTGGGGATATTTTATCAAAGCAATAGGAGTAGAAACTAAGATACCTATCAACCACATAGTTATGAGACAAACAGTCATATAAGCATAAGATACTAACTCAAAGCTCTTCAGTTCTTTAAGACTCAGCAACTGTCTCCAAAGTGGTTAGTTCATAGTTGTTCTAAAAAAGCAAATGTAATTCAAAAACAAAATTCTAGTCATTGTTGAAATTTTTCATATAGATTTTTCTGTTTATGCAATATACATATGTATATATGCATACATATATATACATTTTTATATATTGTTTTCTAAAATAAGGTCATAAGATATAATAATGAGAAGCTGGAGAGATGGCTCAACAATTAAGGGCACTACATGCTCTTCCAGAGAACCCAGGTTCAACTCCCAGCACAAACATGACAACTCATAACTGTGTTTATCTCCAGTTCCAGGGAATCCAATGCCCTATTTTAGCCTCTGCAAGTACTGCATGGATATGGTACATATACATACAGGCAAAATACCACACACACACATAAAAAATAATCAAATTTAAAATCTTAACCTAAAGAAGATAAACAAGAAAGCAGGACATGAGGTAAGATGATCAATCCTCACTTAGAAAGACAAATGAGATGTGCATAGGATATATGACAGGAGTCTACCGCAGAAGGCATCTGAAAGACCCTACCAAGCAGCATTTCAAAACAGATACTAAGACTCATAACCAAACCTTCGGCAGAAGGGGAGTTAGTATGACAGGGAAAGGATAGGAGCCCCACAAGGACCAAATATACCTGGGCACAGGGTTTTTTTCTGGAACTGTTTCTGCAACCAAGGACCATGTATGGATATAACCTAGAACCTTTACTCGGACAAAGCTCGTGGTAGCTCAATAACCAATTGGTTTCCCATAGTAAGGGGAACAAGGATTATCTCTGACAGGAACTCAATGGCAGGATCTTTGACTCCCCAACCCCCAAGGTAGGAGCTGTCCTGCTAGGCCACAGAGAAGGACTTTGCAGCCAGCCCTGAAGATACCTGATAAAACAGGGCCAGACAAAAGGGGAGGAAGTCCTCCCCAATCCGTGGACTTGGAAAGGGGCAGGGAGAAGCTGAGGGAGGGAGAGTGGGATTGGGAGGGAATAAGGGAGCAGGAAACAGCTGGGATACAGAGCTAATAAAATGTAACTAATAATAATAAACAATAAAAAAGTTAAAAAATCTTAACTAATTATCAAGGTGTAGTTTAAGAAATTGAGGTCCTTTACCTAGTTTTTTTAATGTAATTTTCATAACAATCATAACGCATTCTTTCTCATTTTAGGCTCCTAGTTCCAAACCTTCAGATGTGAGTACATATATTAAAGTAAATGCAGAATCATGGAAAGATAACTGGATCATTGCTGGGGTAGGAGTAAGGGAAAATAGAGAGAGGACTGGCAGGGAACAAATGATGTCAGAGAAATGGGAAAGAGGGGCTCTAATTAGGGAGGGAGATGGAGACAAATACAGAAGAAGGGAAGGTGGCAAAATAACAGGGTATCTGAAAATTTCTTAAGGAATCATACTACTATTTGCCTAAGAACATAAAATATGTAAGTCTTTGAATAAAAATACACACGTACTTTAAATAATTCTTTTTTCATTTAGCTGATAATGTTTCCTCCTATAGCCAAAGAAAATCCATCAAAAATCCCAACATCAAGCATGAGAAACTTTCTTTCAGGAGACTCCCAAAATATATTGGACTATTGCTCCTGTCTTTGGTTGCTCCCTAAAGGTGGAAGGTAAGTCTTATTGCTAAAGACACCATGTACTTCAGACACAGGGCTAAGAAGCCACTGAGCTGGAACTGACCTGAATGCTTCTTCTCTGAGCAATAGATTTTTTTTATTCAATTTTATTTATATATTTATTACTTTGTATCCCCACTGCAGCCCCTCACTTGTCTCCTCCCATACTCCCTCTTCTCCTGCTATGCCCCTCCCTTAGTCCACTGATACTGGAGGTCCTCCTCCCCTTCTATCTGACCCTATCTTATCAGGTCTCATCAAGGCTGGCTGCATTGTCCTCCTCTGTGGCCTGGCAAGGCTGCATCCCACAGAGGGAGATGAACAAAGAGCCGGCCACTGAGTTCATGTCACAGACAGCCCCTGTACCCCTTACTAGGGTTCCCACTTGGTAACTTCCTTTGAACAGGGGGACTAGGTCCTCTCTGTTCATGGTCTTTGCTTGGAGTATCGGACTCAGATAATACTCCTATGCCCAGAATTTTTGGTTCTGTTGTCTTCCTTGTGGAGCTCCTGTCCCCTTCAAGTCTTTCATCTCCCCCTTCTTTCACTCTGCCCAAAGTTTGGCTATGAGTCTCAGCATCTGTTTCTATAGCCTGCAGAGTAGAATCTTTCAGAGGCCCTCTGTGGAAGGCTCCTGTCCTTTTCCTTGTCTTCACCTACTTCTGATGTCTATCCTGTTTGCACTTCTGAATGAGGTTTAAGCATCTTCCCTGGGGTCCTTCATGCTGTTTAGCTTGTTTAGGGCTCTAGATTTTAGTATATTTATCCTATATGATATGGCTAATATACACTTATAAGTGAGTATATATCGTATGTGTCTTCTGCTTCTGGGTTACCGCACTAAGGATGATCTTTTCTAGTTTCATCCATTTGCCTGCCAATTTCATAATTTCCTTGTTTTTAATTGCTGAGTAGTATCGCACTGTTAAATGTACCACAATTTCTGTATCCATTTCTCCACTGAGAGACATCTAGGTTGTTTCCAGATTATGTATATTACATATAGAGCTGCTATGAACATGCTTAAGAAAATGTCCTTATTGAATGGTGGGGTGTCTTTCGGGTATATGCCTAGGAGTGGTATAGCTGGATCTTGAGGAAGCACTATTCCTAATTTTCTGAGGAAGCACCAGATTGATTTCCAAAGTGGTTGTACAAGTTTACATTCCCACCAGCAATAGAGGAAGGTTCCCCTTTCTCCACAACCTCTCCAGCATTTTGTCACTTGAGCTTTTGATCTTAGCCATTCTGATGGGTGTAAGGTGAAATCTCAGAGTCATTTTGATTTGCATTTCTCCAATGACTAAGGATGTTGAGCATTTCTTTAAGTTTTCTCTGCCATTTGATATTCCTCTGTTGACAATTCTCTGTTTTAGCTCTGTACCCCATTTTTTAATTGGATTACTTGGTTTGTTGGTGTTTAACTTCTTCAGTTCTTTATATATGGATACTAGCCCTCTGTCAGATGCAGGGTTGGTGAAAGTCTTTTCCCAGTCTGTAGGCTGTCGTTTTGTTCTGTTAACAGTGTCCTTTGATTTACAGAAGCTTTTCAGTTTCGTAAGGTCCCATTTATTAATTATTGGTCTTAGAGCCTGTGTTGTTGGTGTTCAGTTCAGGAAGTTGTCTCCTGTGTCAATGAGATCAAGGTTCTTCCCCACTTTTTCTTCTTCTTCTAATAGATTTAATTTATCTGGTTTTATGTTGTGGTCTTTTATCCACTTTAACTCTAATTTTGTGCAGGGTGATAAATATGGGGCTATTTGCATTTTTCTACATGTAGACATCCAGTTAGACCAGGACCATTTGTTGAAGATGGTATCTTTTTTCCATTGTATAGTTTTGGCTTCTTTGTCAAAGATTAAGTTTCCATAGGTGTGTGGGTTTATTTCTGGGTCTTCTATTCGATTTCATTGATCCACCAGTCTGTTTCTATGACAGTTTGATGCCATTTTTATTACTGTAGCTCTATGGTACAGCTTGAGATCTGGGATGGAGATACCTCCAGAATATCTTTTATTGTACAGGATTGTTTTAGCTATTCTGAGTTTCTTGTTTTTCCATATGAAACTAAGTACTGTTATTTCAATATCTGTAAAGAATTGTGTTGATATTTTGAAGGGAATTGCATTGAATCTGTAGATTCATCCTGCTTTTGGCAGGATGGCCATTTTCACTGTTAATCCTACTGACCCATGAGCGTGGGAGATCTTTCCATCTTCTGATATCTTCTTCAATTTCTTTCTTCAGAGACTTGAAGGCTTTTTTTGAACAGGTCTTTCACTTGCTTGGAGTCACACCAAGGTACTCTTTGTTATTAGTGGCTATTGTGAAGGGTGTAGTTTCCCTAATTTCTTTCTCAGCCCATTTGTCTTTTGTATACAGGAGGGCTTCAGATTTTTTGAATTAATTTTGTAACCAGCCACTTTGCTGAAGGTGTTTATCAGCTGAAGGAGTTCTCTGGTAGAATTTTTGGGGTCACTCATGTATACCATCTTATCATCCATGAATAGTGATACTTTGACTTCTTCCTTTCCGATTTGTATCCCTGAGGATTAGGATAATGCAATGCAAGCTTCCAAAGGAGGGACACAACCAACAGGCCTACCCAGATATAATGCCTATGAACCACAAAAACAATCAGCATGGCACAATTACCCTAAGGTTATAATAGTGACACACATACCTTGACAGTAATTAATAGCTTTTGCATTTGACTTAAAAACTGTTTAACATGAGGAAAAACATGCCTTGTACGGGAAACCTAGCCAACTATTCTCTGCTAGTGAAGTCATGAATCTTGGAGGACAACCAACAATTACTGCTTTTCTAAAGCAGCGTAATTTCTAACAATCTATACATTTGTCCTTATACCCACAAATAAATTTATTCTTTTCTCCACATTAACAAAATTTCTCTTTGCAACAGACAGAGACCACTATAGAAAACCACAACCAGTCAAAATGCGCAGCTATGGAGCCCAGTCCCAATGGATACATGTACAAAACATCCTTATACCTGAAGCTTGGGAACATTGCACAAGAGGGGTGGAAATTTGTAAAAGCCAGCAAAGTGGGGAGCTTTCTGTGAGATTGTATTTTTTTAGTAATGACAGAAACTACATACATAAAGTCTCACCAACATGAAGTGAGAGGGAAGAAATGGTTGATTTTGCTCACAGTTTAATATAACATAACAGTTCATCTTCAGAAACAGTGAGGGCAGGAACTTGGAGGCAGGAGTTGATGCAGAGGCCATAGAGGGGTGCTGCTTACTGGCTTACTCCTCATGGCTTATTTAGCCTGCTTTCTTATAGAATCCAGTATCACTAGCTTAAGAATGGCACCACACATACACGCTGTACCCTCCCCCATCAATCAGTCATTAAGAAAATGCCCTACATCCCATTGTATGGAAGCATTTTCTCAGTTGAGGCTCCCTTCTCTCTAATGACTCTAGCTTGTATCAAGTTGACATAAAATTAGCCAGTACAACTGACCCTTTGTTAACTTGACAGACAAACACATAACTTTTCAATTATAACCTTTCCTTTCTCATTTATCCCTAAAATGAAATGTTAATACTAATAATGCAACATAAAACATAAAACATAACTTTAAAAGCACCACAGTCCTTACAAATTCAAACACATTAAAAGTTCAGTTACTTTAAAATATCTAATCTCTTTTAAAGTACAAAATATCTTATAAAAGTTCAAGCTGTGGCCGGTTGTGGTGGCGCACACCGGTAGGATTTGCTGAAGGAGGCAGAGGCAGGAGGATCACGAGTTCGAGGCCAGCCTGGGCTACACAGTTTTAAAAAAAAAATAAAAAGAAAAAAAAAGTTCAAGTTGTGGGATCTTGTAAAAATTAAAATTAAGTTAAATAATTTCTTCAAGGGGGAATAACCAGGCCATAGTCACAATCTGAACCAAACCAAACCAAACCCCAACAGTAAATAATTCAATGTTGAATCAACTGGACTTCACTGACGATCTTCTGGGTTCCTTCAAGGTGTTTGGGTCACTTCTCCAGCTCTGCACCCTGCAGCACACACAGATTGTTTTCTAGTCTCTGGCTTGCTCCATTCTACTGCTGCTGCTATGCTTGGCAGTCAGCGTATAGCACTGGCATCTCCAAAATGCTGGAGGTTTCTGCTGCAGCATTGCTGCACTTTCACCAATAGCCACTCTTAGACTGTCATTGGGGACTCCAGCTCTGCCACACAGTGCCAAGCCTGCCACAGAGTGCCAAACTGACCCTTTCATGCCTTCAACACCAGTACCACCTGGGTGACTCCTACAATCAAGTTCAGCTATCAGCATAAAGTACAACCTTGACCACTTCTGGAACACAACTTCTGAATGCTAACTCTCAGAAAACTCTTTCCAGAAGATTTCACCTCAGTGGTGGTGGTCTTTTCTTATTCACCACTAATTTCTCAGATCCAGCTGAACAGCATCAAGTATCCTAGCAGAACAAAGGCTTCACTTTGTTAATTCTGGTACCTTGTTAATCATAGCTGATTCTTTAGCCCCAGCTAGTCAGAATTATGGAATCTTAATTCAAAATAACAAATGACCCCAATAAGTTTGTAACCTTGCCTCTGAAACTTCATGAACCAGGCCTCCATCATCTGCACTGTTTTCAACATTCTTGTCTTCCAACCTGCTACAGAACATGCTACTGAGCTGTCAACACTCAATGGCTTTTCTATCCCAAAGTTACAAAGTCCTTTCACAATTCCTTCCAAAACAACATAGTCAGTTCTGTTACAGCAACACCCCATTGCCCAAATACCAACTTGTCATAGTTTGGATTATTATTGATGAGGTGAAATGCCATGACCAAAAGCAACTTAGGGAGTAAAGGGTTTATTTCGCTGACTGTTCCATATAACAGTTCATCATCAAAAGCAGTGAGGGCAAGAATTCAGGCAGGACAGGAACCTGGAAGCAAGAGCTGATGCAGAGGCCATGGAGGTTTACTACTCGATTCCTATTTATGGCTTCTTCAGCCTACTTTCTTATAGAACCAGGACTACCAATCCCGGAGTGGGAACCATTGGGCTGGTCCTTCTCCCATCATTCACTAGTTAAGAAAAGGCCTCATGCACAGGAGACAACTTCCTGAACAGCACAGGCTCTAAGAGCAACAATCAATAAATGGGACCTCATGAAACTAAAAAGCTTCTGTAAAGCAAAGGACACTGTCATCAGAACAAAACAACTACCTACAGATTGGGAAAGGATCTTCACCAACCCTACATCTGACAGAGGGCTAATATCCACGATATATAAAGAACTAAAGAAGCTAAACAGCAACATGTTAAATAATCCAATTAAAAAATGGGATATGGAGCTAAGCAGAGAATTCTCAACAGAGGAATATCAAATGGCCAAAAAACACTTAAAGAAATGCTCAACATCTTAAGTCATCAGGGAAATGCAAATCAAAACGAACCTGAGATTTCACCTTACACCCATCAGAATGGCTAAGATGAAAAACTCAAGTGACAACACATGCTGGAGAGGTTGTGGAGAAAGGGGAACCCTCCTCCACTGCTGGTGGGAATGTAAACTTGTACAACTACTCTGGGAATCAACCTGGCACTTTCTCAGACAACTAGGAATAGGGCTTCCTCAAGATCCAGCCATAACACTCCTAGGCATAAGAGGCTCAAGTACACAATAAGGACATTTGCTCAACCATTTTTGTAGCAGCTTTATTTTTAATAGCCAGAAGCTGGAAACAACCCAAATGCCCCTCAACTGAGGAATGGACACAGAAATTGTGGTACATCTACACAGTAGAATATAAAAAGCAAGGAAATCATGAAATTTGCAAGTAAATGGTGGGAAATAAAAAAGATCATTGGGGTGGGGGGACAAGATGGAGTTCGCCAGGAGAACACTGCTTCTGAGGAGCAGGACAACATTTTCTGTACAGCCACCAGGAGACTGAACTCTGGGCCCTAAAACAACAGCGATCATGTTTCCCAGGTTAGAGGAAACCCCCACGGTGTGGGAATCAGTCGGGTCCACTCTCAGGTCACATAGCCAGAACCCAGAAGAGATCCCAGGTCCCACAGAAACTAGGTCGCCAGACCAGAGCCACAAGCCTGCGTGTCTTGATCATCTTCCCAGGCTAATCGATGAGCACAAAAAAACACCAGAGACTGGGAGTCCCAGTAGTGAGAAAACCCCACAGAGAAAGAAGGAACCAGTACTGACTTGGGTCACCCAGTCTTTCCCTGGAAAAAGTCTCGCAGACCAGCCGGTATAAGCCATCATCACTGAACTGGGCTCCAGCCTCAGGCACAGACAGTTGCTGCACCCCAGCTCTCCAGCACAGACAGAGCTGTGCGCCCCAGAGCAACAGAGACTGGGAGTTACTGTCAGGAGAAATCCTCACAGGGAATGAAGCAAAGAAGATGGACTTAGACCACCCAGTATATCCCTGGAATAGATGCCAAAAAACCTGCCCAACCCAGGGACCTGCTGTGCACCATATAGCCTGCTGTTACCAGGAGAGCTGTATCCACCTGCCACAGATTACCACTTGGGTACTGGGACACAGAGCCCCAACCTCAGACCTACAAAAGCCTGGAATCCCCGAGATCAACCCCCAGACACTGCTCCAAGGGGTGACCAGTTATCCCTAACAAAACTGACCAAACGAAAGGACACACAAGTTACAGCAGCAGATCACTAAATTGAAAGCAAGAAACCAGGGCAGCTGTCTTCAGGACTTCTCCGGGTGAGAGGAGAACCCTCTCCACTAACAAAGAACACAGTTACAACTCAGATATCAATGCCTGAGGTGAGCAGTGGCAACTCCTGAAAAAAAAAGAAAAAAAGAAAAAGAAAAAACGGCCATCCAGTGACTATACCCAAAAAGCTGAGGAGGCTTACTGCAGGAAAAACCGTCTTTCTGCCAATGGGATTCTCTCCACCACAGGATTCCAGGAACCACCAGAAGCTAACTCCAAACACCTAAGATAGCTCAATGGGTAGAGGCCAGCAAAAAAAGCTCAACCAACAAAAGACAGAGCAATATGGCATCTCCAAAACCCAGATTCAGAGGCAAGTAGCCCTGAACACCCCAGCATAATTGAAATCCAAGAAGATGACCTAACATCTATGCTCATAAAGAGGATAACAGAGGAAACGAATAAAATACATAAAGAAATAGAGGAAGATGAACTCAAACAGATTATGGCTTTCCATAAAGAAATAGAGGAAGATAAAAACAAAGAGATAAATAAATACAGGAAGTTGCAGCCAAATAGTTTGTGGCCTTTAGAGAGGAAATGCTTAAATCACTGAAAGAAATAAAAGAAACAGAGGATTGTTCAAACAAACAGCTGAAGGAATTGATGGAAAATCAGAAAAATACAGTCAGACAGGTGAAGGAAATCAACAAAACGGCTCGAGATCTGAAGATAGAATTGGAAAAATTAAAGAAAACACAAATGGAGGAAATTGTGGAGAGAAAGAACTTAAGGAAGAAAACAGGACTACAGAGATAAGCATAACCAATAGACTACAAGAGATGGAAGTAAGAATCCCAGGAGTGGAAGATACAATGGAAGAAATAGATGTATCTGTCAAAGAAAATGTTAAATCTAAAAATTGCCTGATGCAGAACATCCAAGAAATTCAAGACAACATAAAAAGAAAAAACTTAAGAATAATAGGAATAGAGGAAAAAGAAGATTCCATGATCCAAGGCCCAGAAAATGTTTTCAACAAAATCATTGAAGAAAATTTCCCCAACTTAAAGGAGAGGCCAATAAGAATACAAGAGGCCTACAGAACACCCAATAAATTAGACTAGAAAAGAAAATCCTCCCACCACATAATAATCAAAACAGTAAGTATACAGAACAAAGAAAAAATATTAAAACCTGCAAGGGAAAAAGGCCAAGTAACACATAATGGCAAACCCATTAGAATCACACCTGACTTTTCAACAGAGACTATGAAAGCCAGAAGGGCCTGGACTGATATCATACAGACCCTAAGAGAACACAGATGTCAGCCCAGGCTACTATATATACCCTGCAAAACTCTCAGCCCTCATAGACGAAGAAAACAAGATATTCAATGACAAAAACAAATTTCAACAATGCCTACACACAAATCCAGCGTTACAGAAGACACTAGAAGGGAAAATACAACCCAAGAAAACTAGCTACTTTCAAGAAAACACAGGAAATAAATAACCTCACTACAATTAAACAAAAAGCAACCAAGCACATAACCGTATGACCACAGCCAACATCAAAATCAAAGGATCTAACAGCCACTGGTCGTTAATCTCTCTCAACATCAATGGACTCAGTTCTCCAATAAAAAGACACAGACTAACAGAATGGATGCATAAACAAAACCAGCAATCTGTTGCATAAAAGAAACACACCTAATTCACAAAGATAGACATTGCCTGAGGGTAAAGGGTTGGAAGACAGCTTTCCAAGCAAATGGATCAAAGAAAAAAGCAGGAGTAGCCATTCTAATATCTGATAAAATAGACTTTCAAACAAAATTATTCAAAAGAGATGGGGAAGGACACTTCACACTCCTCAAGGGAAAATTCCACCAAGGAGACATCAAACTTCTGAGCGTTTATGCCCCAAACACAAGAGCAACCACATTTGGAAAAGAATCATTAATAAAACTGAAACCACACAAAGATCCCCATATGTTAATAATGGGAGACTTCAACACCCCACTCTCAACAAAGGACAGGTCAACAAAACAGAAACTAAACAAAGAAACAATAACTCTAACAGAGGTCATGAATCAAATGGACCTAACAAACATCTACCAAACAAAATTTCACCCAAACAAAAAAGAATTTACCTTCTTCTCAGCACCTCATGGAACCTTCTTCAAAACAGACCATATAGTTTGTCACAAAGTGAGCCTGAACAGATACAAGAAGACTGAAATAATCCCTTTTATCCTGTCTGATCACCATGGAATAAAGTTGGACCTCAACAACAACAAAAATAGCAAAAAGCCTACACACACATGGAAACTGAACAACTTGCTACTAAATGACAGCTGGGTCAGGGAAGAAATAAAGAACGAAATTAAAGTCTTCCTAGAACTCAATGAAAATGAAGACACAACATACCCAAACGTGTGGGACACAATGAAGGCAGTAGTAAGAGGAAAGTTGATATCACTAAGTGCCTTCAAGAAGAAATTCGACACAGATCATTCAACCAACTTAATGGCTCACTTAAAAACCTTAGAAAAAGAAGAAGCAAACACACCAAAGAGGAGTATACAGCTGGAAATAATCAAACTCAGAGCTGAAATCAATCAATTAGAAACAAATAAAACAATTCGAAGAATCAATGAAACCAAGAGCTGGTTCTTTGAGAAAATCAACAAGATAGACAAACCCTTAGCCAAGCTAACTAAAAGGCAGAGAGACACCATCCAAATCAACAAAATCAGAAATGAAAAGTGGGACATAAATACAGACACTAAGGAAATCCAAACAATCATTAGGACTTACTTCAAAAAACCTATATGCCACAAAATTTGAAAATCTAAATAAAATGGACAATTTTCTTGATCGATTCAACTTACCAAAGCTGAATCAGGACCAGGAAAATCAATTAAATAGTCCTTTATCCCCAAAGGAAATAGAAGTGGTCATCGAAAGTCTCCCATCCAAAAAAAGCCCAAGACCTGATGGTTTCATCGCAGAATTTTACCAGACCTTCAAAGAAGAGCTAACTCCAGCTCTGTTCAAACTATTCCGCAAAATATAAACAGAAGGAACATTACCAAACTCAGTCTATGGAGCCACAGTCACCTTGGTACCTAAACCTCACAAAGACCCAACAAAGAAAGAGAATTTCAGGCCAATCTCCCTTATGAACATTGATGCAAAAATACTCAACAAAATGCTTGCAAACCGAATACAAGATCACATCAAAGATATCATCCACTATGACCAAGTAAGCTTCATCCTAGGTATGCAGAGGTAGTTCAATAAATGGAAATCCATCAATGTGATCCACCACATTAACAAACTGAAAGAAAAAAAACACATGATAATCTCCTTAGATGCTGAAAAAGCATTTGACAAAATCCAACATCCATTCATGTTTAAAGTATTGGAGAGATCAGCGATACAAGGCACATATCTAAACATAGTAATGGCAATATACAGCAAACCTATAGCCAACATCAAACTGAACAGAGAGAAACTTGAAGCAATCCCACTGAAATCAGGGACAAGACAAGGCTGCCCACTCTCTCCATATCTCTTTAACATAGTTCTGGAAGTCCTTGCAAGAGCAATAAGACAGTTGAAGAAGATCAAGGGAATACAACTTGGAAAGGAAGAAGTCAAAATATCACTATTTGAAGATGATATGATAGTATATGTGAGTGACCCCAAAAACTCTATCAGGAAATTCCTACAGCTGACAAACACTTTCAGCAAAGTGGCTGGATACAAAATTAACTCAAAAAAATCAGTAGTCCTCCTGTGTACAAAAGACAAAAGAGCTGAGAAAGAAATTAGAGAAAAAACACCCTTCACAATAGCCACAAATGACATAAAGTATGTTGGTGTAACCCTAACCAAGCAAATCAAAGACTTGTATGAAAAAAATTTCAAGTCTCTGAAGAAAGAATTAGAAGAAGATATCAGAAGATGGAAAGATCTCCCATGGTCATGGCTTGGCAGGATTAACATAGTAAAAATGGCCACCTTACCAAAAGCAATCTACAGATTCATTGCAATTCCCATCAAATTACAAACAATTCTTTACAGACCTGGAAAGAAAAATTCTCAACTTCATATGGAAAAACAAGAAACCCAGAATTGCTAACACAATCCTCTACAATAAAAGATCTTCTGGAGGTATCTCCATCCCTGATCTTAAGCTGTACTATAGAGCAACAGTTATAAAAACTGCAGGGTACTGGCATAGAAATAGAATGGTGGATCAATGGAAATGAACAGAAGACCCAGAAATAAACCCACACACTTATGGACATCTATTAAATGGTGCTGGTCTAACTGGATGTCTATATGTAGAAAAATGAAAATAGATCCATATTTATCACCCTGCACAAAACTGAAGTCCAAGTGGATCAAAGACCTCAACATAAAACCACGAACAACTCCACATTTGGCTAAGGCCGAGGATCTGGCTTGCTTCCATGTATGTGGACCTATCTGCATTGCCCCCGTGGCACGCCTGGGTTGGCTACCCAGAGGCTATTTAAGCTGTGGGCTGGCTTTCCCCAGGGTCCGAGAATTGTTCAATGTTCCTGAATAAACTGCATTGAAAAAAAAAATGGGGAACAGAGCTAAACAGAGAACTCGCTGTAGAGGAATATCGAATGGCAGAGAAACACTTAAAGAAATGTTCAACATCATTAGCCATTAGGGCAATGCAAATCAAAACAAACCTGAGATTTCACCTTACACCCATCAGAATGGCCAAGATGAAGATCTCAAGTTTCAACACATGCTGGAGAGGTTGTGGCGAAAGGGGAACCCTCCTCCACTGCTGGTGGGAATGTAAACTTGTACAACCACTCTGGGAATCAATCTGGCGCTTCCTCAGACAACTAGGAATAGCACTTCCTCTATATCCAGCCATATCACTCCTAGGCATATATCCAAAAGAGGCTCAAGTACACAATAAGGACATTTGCTCAACCATGTTTGTAGCAGCTTTATTTGTAATAGCCAGAAGCTGGAAACAGCCCAGATGCCCCTCAACTGAAAAATGGATGCAGAAATTGTGGTACATCTATACAATTGAGTATTATTCAGCAATGAAATATAAGGAAATCATGAAATTTGCAGGTAAATGGTGGGACCTAGAATGAATCATCCTCAGTGAGCTGTCCCAGAAGCAGAAAGACACACATGGTATATACTCACTCATATAGACATATAACATAGGATAAACCTACTAAAATCTGTACATCTAAAGAAACTAATCAAGAGAGAGAACCCTGACTAAAACACTCAATCTCCATCCTGAAAGGCAAAGAGGATGGACATCAGAAGAAGAAGAAAACAGAAAACAACCTAGGAACTTGCCACAGCGGGCCTCTGAAAGGCTCTGCCCTGCAGACTATCAAAGCAGACACTGAGACTTATGGCCAACTGTTGGGCAGAGTGCATGGAATCTTATGTAAGAAGTGGAAATTATAAAAGCTGGAGAGGAAGGGAACCCCAGAAGAAGAGCAACAGAACCAGAAAATTTGAACACAGGGAACTTTCCAGAGACTCATACTCCAACCAAGGACTATTCATGGAGATAACCTAGAACCCCTGCACAGATGTAGTCCATGGCAGTTTAGTGTCCATGTGGGTTATATAGTAAGGAGAAGAGTAACTGCCTCTGACATAATCTGATTGGCCTGCTCTTTGATCACCTCCCCCTGAGGGGGGAACAGCCTTACCAGGCCACAGAAGATGACAATGCAGCCACTCCTGATGAGATCTGATAGACTAAGATCAGAAGGAAGGAGAGGAGGACCTTCCCTATCAGTGGACTTGGGGAGGGGAATTGGTGGACAAGGGGGAGGAATGGAGGGATTGGGAGGGAAGGAGGGAGGTAGCTACAAGGGGGATACAAAGGGAATAAAGTGTAATTAATAAAAAAAAATTTAAAAGATAAAATGGCAAAAAAAGAAAAGGCCAACATTTTCTTATGTGAGACTCTTTCCTCTCTGATGACTCTAGTTTGTATCAAGTTGACATGAAACTAACTGGTACAAGAAATAACATAAGGTGCCACGTCAACCACATTAGCACTTGGGCTTGTTCCCTAGCCTTGGTGTCTTACCAGAAGTGCTTTCGGTTTCCACAGCAGCTATCTGATTTGGATGTTTTTCTCATATTTATTCCTCCATCCACCTCACAAATATTTAATGAGGAACCTAGAAAGTTTCAGGTACTGTCCTGAATGTTGAAGACACAAACTTTAAATAGGAGTGTTTCTTCTTTTCCAAGAGTCCGTAGGCCAGCAGGAGAGGCAGATATTGAAACAGATAACAAGATAGCACTTTGGCACAGTAGAGAATGGAACATAAGAGCAGATGCCCAGAGCGTGCTTTTGGAAAGTTGGGGAGGCCCTACAATGCCTCTGAGAAGCCATTCTGCCATCAGCCGTTGCCTGTGAAAGATCGTAGCACGGGGCTGGAATGGAGAGCTGAGAAAGGCTTTTATGATCCATCACTATTAGCGTGTTGGAATCTTGGTTTGTAACAAAATAAAACCAGTTGCTGTAATAGTTTCTTCTCGCTTGGAAGTCAAGATGGTCCTCCACACCGTCGAGTAAATCTGTTGATGTGTGAAGCTTGGGGATTAGAGATGGAAATTCTTATGGAAGAAATGGCTACTTCCAGGAAAATAAATAGCATGTGCACTCTGAAAAAAAAAAAGAAATAACATTATGTAGACTGAATAGGTTATATTTATAAATGTATCTTTTCATACACACACACATATATATATGTATATATATATATATATATATATATATATATATATATATATATATACACACATACACACACGAACATAACAACAATGAAAAAAAGAGTCCATGAATTTGGAACAAAGCAAAAATGAGTATATAAGAGGGTTTAAGAGGAGGTGAGAAATTATGTAATTATACTATAATCCCAAAAATGAATGAAAAAATATATGAAAGTAGAAGTGGTCTAGTTTGGGAAGATTAGCAACACTGCAGGTGAACAAGAGAGGGGAAGGGAGTGGAGGATGAGTATTATTTAAATATTATGTACATGTATGAAAAAGTCATAATGAAACCCATTATTCTATGTATAAATTTGTTAATAAAATACATTGAAAAGTCTTAACCAATAATAAAGACTGTATTTGAGAAATTGAGATCCTTTGCATAGTTTGTTTTGGGTTTTTTTTGGTTTTTTTGGGGGGGGATTTGTTTGGTTGGTTGGTTAGGGTTTTTTGTTTGTTTGTTTGTTTGGCTTGCGTTTTTTCTTATTTTATTTGCATCCTTGTAGCCCTTTAACTCTCACACTCTCTCCCTCCCCCCTCTTCTTACCCTTTTCCTCAGAAAAGGGGAGCTCCATTTCTCCTCCACCCCACCTCATTAAGTTGCATCAGGACTAAACATGCCCTCTTCTCCTGTGACCTGTCAAGGCAGTCCAGCCAGGGGAAAGTGATCAAAAAGCTGGCAAGTGATCCTCTCTGATGCAGTTCCCACTTCCCTTACTAGAGGACATGAAACCTAAGCTGCCTATCTGCTCCATCTTTCTAGGGGGCCTAGGTCCAGTTCATGCATGGTCTTTGGTTGATGCTTCAGTCTCAGCAAAACTCTGGGTCCTGGTTTGTTGACTCTGCTGGTCTTCTTGTGGAACTCCTATCACCTCCAGATCTCTTTCCTCCCACTATTCCCCAAGACTTCCTATGCATTGACCAATGTTTGGCTGTGAGTCTCAGCATATGTTTTGAGGTGCTGCTGGGTAGAGTCTCTCACAGGACAACTCCGACACTATCCTGTCCGTAAGCTTAGCAAAATATTGTTCATAGTGTCAGAGGTTGGCACTTTCTGATAGGGTGGGTCTTTGTTTAGGCCAGGCATCTATTTGGCATTCCATCAATCTCTGTTCTATCTGTTCTGTCTTTATCTCTGCACATCTCATAGGCAGGGTAAATTATAAGTAGAAGGTTTTGTGGTTGGGTTGGTGTTCTCCATCCTTTAGTAGAAGACTAGTCTAGTTAAAAGATATTCTCTTCAGTCTCTATGGTCTCTGCAACTAGGAGTCTCTGCTTAAATCCCCCTCATATCCTCCCAGGAGCCTACCCTACCCAGCTTGTCACAAAGATGTCCCCACCCTCAGTTTCTCTTTTCTCTATAGGGCTTCTGTCCCTCTTTTCAGGTCTGGTCTCCACCCTCTTAAAACTCTATACCCCCTATCCTACTGTTTTCTCTCTTCAGCCATTACCTCTGGTTGTTGTTTGGTTTATTGAGACAAAGTTTCTCTGTGTAGCCATAGCTGTCCTGGAACACACTCTGTGGACCAGGCTGACTTGGAACTCAGCGATCAGCCTGCCTATGCCTCCCAAGTACTGGGATTAAAGGTATGTGTCACCACCACCTGGTTCTTTGCCTAGTTCTAAAATGTAATTTTACATATTACTGGTGCCACCACATACACAAGTATAGCGTTGACCACTTGGGCCTTGGAAAGCTAACAAAAACATTACCCCTGAAGAAAACTATTACTCATCAGCTCTTGACTACTTGTAGCTATTCAGCTAGGGGTGAGGCCTTGTGAAGCCTTCATCCATGCATGCTAAAATGTTGACTGGTGTGTTCTTTCAGATCTTATGCAACCAATCATTTTTGAGAAGCCATGGGCACAAAAGCTTTGTTAAAAAAAAAAAAAAAAAAAAAAAGCCTTGTTGTGTCCAGAAGACACTGTTTTGTTAACGGTCCTTGCAGTTCATCTGGTCCTCTGGCTCTTAGTACCTTTCTAGTGGTCCCTCTCCCCTGCCTGTCCCACTTTCCATAATGTTTTCTAAGTCTTAGTGTAGGAATTGTGTTAAGATATCTCATTTTAGTCTGGTCACTCCACAGTTACTTATTCTCTTCATTTTGACCAGTTCTGGTTCTCGATAATAATCTATATGTTGAAAAAAAAATTTTTGATGAGGGAGAGAGATCTTCACTTATCTCTGGGTATAAGAATAAGTATTTAGAAGACAGTTGGGTACCATATCAACTTAGAAAATGGTAGTATTAGATTTTCCTCTCAGGTCTTTGATATCTCTAGCCATGGATTCTTGGCTAGATTTACAACAGTAGGCATGAGCTCCCTCCTATTGAGTGGTATCTCGTATAATCTCAGAGCTATTGACTACCCCAAGATATTAATGCAGCTATTATATTGATGGAGCTTACATAACACTCTCCAATATTATGAGAGCCAGCCATTATCAGAGAGTCAGTCTCAGCTTGATTTCTCCAACTCTTGTAACGAATGTGTAGCATCTTATCCTCAAGTTCTGGCAGCTAACTAAGAGCAATAACAATAGTGTATTATTGTTTTGGGGAGTCTTTTGGATTTCCCCAACCAATAACTTGAAAGATGTCTTTTTCCTGGCAATGGACTTTTTGTTTGATATACTATGGCTTCTGGTTGGTAGCGCTATTCCCTACCATGTGGGATGATTCCAATTAAACTATATTTTTTAAGAAAGTTTATAAAATAGGTTTCTGTGTAGTTTTTCAAAATTGATGTAGTAAGTATAATTGCTTGAATGAGTCTAAATGTCTTAAAACACCATTACAGAAGTGTTTATATAAAAGTAAAATTCATCATCTCCACATAATACATTGGAAAATTATCAGTTGTGCAGAATGACTTAGCAGACTAAAGCCCTGTGTATCTGCACCATTCATTGTCCTGCTCATAACAGCTGCAGCTCTTCCTTTGCTTGGGAGATTGAACATTTTGCACTGCAACTTCTCGTGAATTTGAAATTGATTAATAAAATATTTTTCTTCTTTTATCAAGACTAGAATTTGTTGTTCAAGTCCATCCTAAAGAATCAAAGGAAATAAGATACATTTTCTTCTTTTATTTTGTACTGTACTCAGAAACAGTTTCTTACAAAGAAAAAGTGGAGAAACACAACTCTTAAGTAATCAAGATGAGCTCTTGAGGAGCAAAAAGCTCCTGAAGTCTAAAGAGCAGTGAATCCAGTACACTGTGAACAACTCATAAGTGAATTTGATCAATCCTTTGAAAAGGAAGCTGCCCATGTGTAGCTGATGATGATCACTCCCAGAAAAAGTAAAACCTCTAATAGAAATGTGTCATTTGAAAAAATATAAAAAGTCAGAAAAAAAAACAATGTTGCTTTAAAAATAGTTACCATTCTCTTTTTCCAAAAGATACAAAGTTTTCTCATGATCACCTTAGAAGCCTGGAAATGATGAAGGCAAGAAGTTCAACTATAGCAGTCTACCTGGTAAGACTTCAGTTTGTTGGATTGTTGCACAGATACTTAAATCCACTGATACTTTTGTACACATAATTGTGCAGTGTGTTGGGTCCACAGATTTACATTCCTCTACTGCTCTCCACCTTATTTTTTGTAAAAGATCTTTCAAAGAATCTAATTCTCATTATTTTGGCTAAACTGGCTGGCCAATGATACTTGGAGATAATTGCTGTTCCACCATTCTCCAAGATCTTTCTACTCCCACCCCTCAAACTCTGAGGTTACAAATACATCCATCACAACTCTCTTTTATGTGGAGTCTCAGGATCTGAACTCAGGCCATCACAGTTGCTCAAAAAGTGCTTTTTCTCCTTAGCCATCTCTTTACCCCAAGACTAAACTTTTCTTCAAAAAATAATACTACCAGGTAACCGTGGCCATAACAATGCTTCAAAAGAATCACCTATGCAAATTCAAAGATACACAGTAGTATTATTTCTAACTCCAGTATCTACAGAGAAACCAGGTTTCACTGATAGAAGCTGGGTTCAAATATCTATTCATGGCTATAAATTGTGTCCAACTTTATTCCACAGGGCTCTGCCCTTCCTGCCTAAAACACATTCTTCCCTAGGTAAAACATAGAATTCAAAGGAACAAAAGAAATTATATACTCTCATTTCAAATATTTTCTTGAATTTTCATTAACATTCCTTGAGTGGGAAATTTCCTCTACCCTATTTCAATCAGTGTTGAGGACTACAAATTAAACTGATAATAGACAGATAAGTAAAAATATAGCATATAAATTTTGTTAATTTTTAATTTTTAAGTACACAAGGCTTCACAGAAAATAAGTGAAAACCAAAAAAATAATAACAATTGGATGCAGAGGATCATATAGCAGTTTAATAAAAGACAATAAATTTTGGAGATGAGATAAGACAAGAGAAAAAAAGAACTGGGCTCCAATAAATTGTGGAAGCATGACCAGGAAATATGTGAGGGAAATGAGTAAAAGAGAAGGGTTGATTAGTAAAGTTTGTTTGTACAGACTCATTTCAGTACTGGCTCTCTAGCTCCAGTGGAAAGAGTCATACAGATATCGCACAGTCACTTATTTTCTGTACTTTGACCAGTTTTGGTTCTCTGTAATAGCCTCCATCTGCTCCATGGAAAAAGTGTAATATGGGAAGAGAGCTGAATTTTACATCACCCTCACAGAAGAAAACTTTACCCTAAATATTAGGCAGCTAAAGGAAAGGCAGAGAACTTTTCCTGCAACGGTTGATTATTTTTCTTTTTTTATTTCATTTATATTGAAAATAATTTTTTCTTCTGTGGCCTGGCAAGGCCGCACCCCCTGCCAGGGGGAGGTGATCAGAGAGCCTGTCAATGAGTTCATGCCAGAGAAAACCCTGCTCCCCTTACTAGGGACCGCACTTGGCGACTGAGTCTACGGGCTACATCTGAGCTGGGGTTTTAGGTACTTGGTTAGAGTATCATTCACTTCAGAGACCCCAGGACTCGGGTTTTTGTGTTGTGTTGTGTTGTGTTGTGTTGTGTTGTTTTGTTTTGTTTTGCTTTGTTTTGTTTTGTTTTGTTTTGTTTTGTTTTGTTTTGTTTTGTTTTGGCTGTGTTGGTCTCCTTTTGGAACTCCTGACCCCTTCAGGTCTTTCTTTTTCCCCCTTCTTTCCTAATATTCCATGCATTCTGTCTAAAGTTTGGCTATGAGTCTCAGCATCTGCTTTGATACCTCAATCAGGAGAGTGTTTCAGAGGCTGTCTGTGGTAGGCTCCTGTCCTGTTCCCTGTCTTCTCCTGCTTTCGATGTCTATTGCGTTTGTCCTTCTGAATGAGGATTGAGCATCTTCCCTAGGGTCTTCCTTGTTGTTTAGCTTCTTTACGGGTAAAGATTTTAGTATGTTTATCCTGTGTTATATGTCTAATAATGCAACCAGTCCTGATGAGACCTGATAGGCTAGGGTCAATAGAAAGGGAGGAGGAGAACCTCCCCTATCAGTAGACTAGGGGAGGGGCATAGAGGGAGAAGAGGGAGGGAGGGTGGTATTGGGAGGAGACAGGAGGGCACAGCAAGGATACAAATTGAATAAATTTTAAGAAATTATTAATTGAATAAATAAATAAAATAGAAAAAAAATTTCATATAATGTAGTCTGGTCAGTTTCCCTTGCTCCCAGTTGCCTTCCAGTTGATTCTTAATTGCCTTCTAGTAAAAATAATTTTGTCATTGTAGAATATTCTGAGGTAAAATATTCTAAACTCCGTTACTTCTTGTTCACCTAAGCAAATTCAAGGCCAACCAAAACTTAAACATTGAAGAACTGTAAGCCTCTCATAAGTGGCCATGACCTTCCCCTGAGGACCTCCCAACTGCCAGATTTCACCCATAGAACACTCTGACTGTCCTAAGGTCCACACCCAGCCCAGACAGAGTAAAAAGTCCAAGCTTTTGAAATCCCACCAATTCCTACACTGGAAATCTTCAACCTGAAAGCTCTTCCCCCAAGAAACACCAAATAAACCCTGTCTTCTCCTCCTCCTGGGTTGTTCCAGCCCAATAAATCCCTTGTGTGAAGTTTGTTATATGGCATGACTTTGTGGTATTCCTTGGTTCCAGGCTGTCAAAATACTTTCCCCTTCAGTGCTGTAACACTTGCAGTGGGGAAACCTGAGCAGAACTGTAACATTTGCAGTGAAGAAAACGTCTCCCAACCTAGGAGCATAACTGTTAACACTTTCATTAAGGAAGACTTTCCCCTCAGAGCTGTAACACAAGAACTAAGCCTACTTATTCAATCAAATGAGTCAGTCCAGGGATTTTATAGTCCTAAAAGTGACATGCTCCCTTTGGGATAACTGAGTCAAATATAGCCTTATCCTTGAAAAGATTTTTTATCCTTCAGGACACCACGAAAGCTGAAAGCCTATGCCATTGTAAATACTATTTTACTTAGTAATGTGAAGTTAGCAAGCCCAACAATTTGATAAGTATCATGATGTTATTTTAATGTACTCTACATTTGCTTTATATTTTTCCCCTTTTAAATATTTTTATTATTTATTTATTACAATTTATTCACTTTGTATCCCACCTGTAGCTCCCTCCTTCTGCCCCTCCCAATCCCACCTACCCTCCCTCTTCTCCACCTATGCCCTTTCTCTAGTCCCCTGATAGGGGAGGGCCTCCTCCCCTTCTATCTGACCCTAGCCAATCAGGTCTCATCAGGACTGGATGCAATGTCCTCCTCTGTAGCCTAGCAAGGCTGCTCCTCCCTCAGAGGAGGGCAGGTCAAAGAGCCAGTCACTGTGGCCTGATAAGACTGCATCTCCCAGGTGGAAGTGATCAAAGAGCCGGCCACTGAATTCATGTCAGAGACAGCCCCTGTACATCTATATTTTTATTTACCTGTTTTTAAATTGCTGGTTCAAGGATATTTAATGCTCTTCCTAAAATTATCAATATACTTTTAGTGTTCAATTATCTATCAGTATCCTTATTTAGCTATTTGAATGATCTTTATAATATACTTTATTTTTAGATTTTTTTAATATTTTAATGAAAACAGTTACATCACTTCCCTCTTCTTTTCCCCCTCCATGTTCTTCAACATCTACTCCTTTCAAACTCTCCAATACCCCCACACTCTCAAACTGATATATTTTTTCTTTGATGATTATTGTGACATACATATGTACAAATATATAAATACAACTCACCAGGTCTGTAAAAGTAACATTTATTTGCCTAATTTAGTTGTTGTCTTGGAGGCTTACTGCTGAGTAAGCTCACCCTTTCTAGCTCTTTATGAATTCTGAGCTAGCTTCTTCAGCTCAGCTGTTCTGGCTCAAACTCCCTTCCAAGCTGACTAATTCAAACTGGCTTCCCCTGAATTGCTCTACTTGGTTTCAAACTAACTGGCAATTTATTCTAATCTTCTAGCTCCTTCTTATTCTCTGGCTTCAACTTCCTTTGCTGACCTACACTCAACGGCATGAACTCTACTGCACTCAATATCTACTCAACTGCTCTCCACTGCATTAAACTAAACTGACTGAACTTATCTGAACTACCACTGCACTGACTCTCAGCTGACTCCCCACTGACTGCCAACTGACTCACCTCAACTCAACTAAAATGAACAGTTTCTCCCCGTGCTCTCTTAAATAACTTCTCTTTCCTGTGCTGTTCTCCTGAGAGTTGGTATATTCTATCTTGTCAAATCTTGCTCTGATTCCTCACTTTGTCTGTCCCTCAATTAGATGTTATTGTTTGGAATTAAAGATGTGTACTAAGGTTGTGTCTGTATTACAGATAGATGGATTAAAGATGTGTGGCATGTTTGAGTCCATTTGGATCATATAGACCTAGAAGGTCTTTGGATGTGATCCTTTGCCAGAGCAGACATGTTGCTGGATTAAAATTACTCTACAGAGCCCATTTTTGTCACTTGTGTGTATATGGTTTCAGTGCTGACCACTTTATATTGAATAAACAATAAGGAAGCTCAATATACTTGCCTGTAGTTTTTTTTTTTTTCTCTAGGAGTGGAGGGGAATGATTTTAATAAGACAGTCTGATTCATTGACAGGCTTCAAAATTGGCTTCAGACTGAACAGGTGTGAGTTTCTATTTCTCAGAATGTGAAACTACAGTCCATGGAAACCAGATACAATGACTCAATAACCTCCCTGAAAATGAGAAATAATAACTTGAGGGTCTTGAAGCACTTGACCAATCAAATTAAAGGTCAGATAGAAATGCTTTGTCTACGTAGTAAAAATGATACATGAATCAGTATTTGCAGATTATATGATAGTATACCTCAGTGACCCCCAAAATTCTACCAGAAAACACCTTCAACTGATAAACACCTTCAGCAAAGTGGCTGGATACAAAATTAACTCAAAAAAAAAATTAGTAGCCCTCCTGTATACAAAAGAAAAATGGGCTAAGAAAGAATTTAGGGAAACAACATCTTTTACAGTAGCCACAAATGACATAAAGTACCTTGGTGTAACTCTAACCAAGCAAGTGAAAGACTTAAACAAAAACAAAAACAAAAAAACAAAACATTCAAGTCTCTGAAGAAAAAAATAGAACAAGATATCAGAAGATGGAAAGATTTCCCATGCTCATGGCTTAGCAGGATTAACATAGTAAAAATGGCCATCTTACCAAAAGCAATCTACAGATTCAATGCAATTCCCATCAAATTACCAACACAATTCTTTATAAACCTGGAAAGAAAAATTCTCAACTTCATACAGAATAACAAGAAACCCAGAATAGCTAACACAATCCTCTACAAGAAAAGATCTTCTAGAGCTATCTCCATCCCTGATCTCAAGCTATACTGTATTAAAACTGTATGGTACTAGCCTAGAAACAGACTGCTGGATCAATGGAATCAAATAGAAGACCCAGAAATAAACCCACACAATTATGGACACATGATTTTTGACAAAGATGCCAAAACCATACAATGGGGGAAAAAAGCATCTTCAACAAATGTTGTTGGTCTAGCTGGAAGTCTACATGTAGAAAAATGCAAATAGATCCATACTTATCACCCTGCACATAACTAAAGTTCAAGTAGATCAAAGACCTCAATATAAAACCAGACACATTAAATCTGTTAGAAGAAAAAGTGGGGAAGAGCCCCAACTCACTGGCACAAGAGACAACTTCCTGAACGGAACACCAACAGCACAGGCTCTAAGAGCAACAATCAATAAATGGGACCTCATGAAGCTGAAAAGCTTCTGTAAAGCAAAAAACACTGATGTGAACAAAACGACAAAATAGAATAAAACAACAACCGACAGACTGGGAAAGGATCTTCACCAACCCTATATCTGACAAAGGGTTAATATCCAGGTTATATAAAGAACTCCAGAATTTAAAAAGCAACAAAACTTAAAGAAATGCTCAAAGTCATTAGCCATCACAGAAATGCAAATCAAAATGACCCTGAGATTTAACCTTACACCCATCAGAATGGCTAAGATAAAAAACTCAAGTGACAATAAATGCTGGAGAGGCTGTAGACAAATGAGAAGCCTCCTCCATTGCTGGTGGGAATGTAACTTTATACAACCACTTTGGAAATCAATCTGGTGCTTTCTCAAAAAATTAAGAATAGTGCTACCTCAAGATCCAGCTATACCACTCCTTAGGCATATATCCAAAAGAGGCTCAAGTACACAATAAGGACATTGTCTCAACCATGTTTATAGCAGCTTTATTTGTAATATTCAGAACCTGGAAACAACCCAGATGCCCAACAACAGAGGAATGGATTCAGGAATTGTGGTGCATTTACACAACAGAATACTACTCAGCAATTAAAAACAAGGAAATCATAAAATTTGCAGGCAAATGGTGGGGGCTAGAAAAGAGCATCCTGAGTGAAGTATCCCAGAAGCAGAAAGACACACATGGCATATACTCAGTTATAAGTGAATGTTAAACATATGATATCGGATAAACATACTAAAATTTGTACACCTAAAGAAGCTAAGCAAAAGGGAGGACCCTTGGTAAGATGATCATTCAAAAAGACAAATGGGATAGACATAGGAAAAGGTAGAAAACAGGGAACAGGACAGGAGCCTTCCACAGAGGACGTCTGAAAGATTCTACCCAACAGGCTATAGAAGCAGATGCTGAGACTCACAGCCAAACTTTGGGCAGAGTGAAATGAATCTTATAAAAGAAAGAGGAGATAGAAAGACCTGGAAGGGGACAGGAGCTCCACAGGGAGAGCAAGAAAACCAAAAAATCTGGGCACAAGTGTCTTTTCTGAGACTGATACTCCAACCAAGGACCATGCATGGAAATAAGCTGGAACCCCTGCACAGATGCAGCCTATGGCATTTCAGTCTCCAAGTGGGTTCCATAGTAATGAGAACAAGGACTGTCTCTGACATGAACTCAGTGGCCTGCTCTTTGCTCACTTCCCTGTGAGGGGGAAGCAGCCTTATCAGGCCACAGAGGAAGACAATGCCACCAGTCCTGATGAGACCTGATATAAATTGTAATAAATAAAAAATAAATTAATTAAATTCCACCATATCCCTTAGATCAGCACCAACCCCTCAATGTAAAGCTTACATAACCACACTGGGAAATCCTCTAAGTATCATTAAATTGAACCTGTATGCTCACTTCAGGGTCACCGTTTTATGGATTGGTGGTCCTTGCTTGCTGGAAATTTCTCCAGAATAAACTCTCCTTGCTTTTGCATGCCACCTGAGTCTAAGGTTTCCTTCAGTCATCCCTGGGCCTAACAGGGTGAGACCACATAAGATGTGTCTCTTCCACATTAGTATGCATGTTGATACTGTCATTTATGACAATATGAATTTTCAGGTCTTCTTTTAGTGGCTATTTATAGGAGACATGGTCTTACATCAGATGTCCTGCTCCTTTGGCGCTCATAATACTTCTAGCATCTCTTCCATGTGGTTCCTTGAGCCTTGGATTCAGGAGTTGTGTTGAAGATTACAGGCCAGCTCCCTAAAATACTTTGACTTATTCAATGTTATGATTTTTCTAAAATGAAAAGAGAAGCTAGAAAAATAAGCTTCTTTGGCAAGAACTAGATGTGAGAAGCCTCCATTTGAATTGTTGAACAAAGTAGTCCAATTGACTCCTAAAACAATATTAGTTATTGCATTTGCCCTTGGTTACCTCTCAGAGGTTGAAAGTAAGTCTCTATTGCTGAAGATACCATCCACATACTTGCAACACAAGACTCAGTGATTTGAACTGGAATTTATCCTGAAAGCCTTCTTCTTGTGTTATAGATTCCATAGTACTACGCAAGTACTAAGTAAGTACTATGCAAGTTGCTAAGTAATGGAAGCAATCAATCGTCCTATCTAGCTGTGATGCCTATTAACCACAATCATGACCTGCATGGAAAAAAATATCCTTAATGGTGCAATAGTGGCATTACTATATATAAGTAGTAACCAATAGTTGTTTGATTGAACTTAAGACCCCACTCAACAGGGAAAACTATGCCTGGTCCTAGAAACCTAGCTAACTACCTGGGACTAATGAAACCATGGATCTTAGAGGGAAAACCTACCACTAATACTTTACTAGACCAGCATAATTACTAACTACATTCTAAAACTTATAGCTATAGATAAATGCTGCTCTCCTGGGTGTTGGATATGGAGCTGCTTCAGATTACTTACAGCAGCTAACTATGATTTTTTTTTTCATTCTCTGGCAGGGACATGATTTCACCAGCTGAAGATATTTTACGTTTGGAATTCTGAGAACTCTTGAGAGGGTATAAATGTTATCGAGGGCCTAAGGTGGCTACTGCACCCCCTGGTGCTGCTCTTGATGCTGTTATTAGTTGCTGGTTGCTAAGCTAGATATATTCTAATGATGAAGATCAAATTCACCTCTAATCAGTAGAAAGCAATGCCCCCTTTCCCCTCTAAACTCTTTTTTCTTCTGCCTAGTGTTGGAGGGTTGGAGGGGATAAGGGTGGTGTAGTGAAGTAGAAAAAAGAACCCAATAAAGTAGCCAATAGTCTAGCTACATTCACCCACAAAGTCCAATTTGTCATGCCCGTATACTCATAGTGCAGGACCATCCACTGGAGCATGTTTGATCATCCAAGTAACATATCCTTAAACAAAATTGAGTCCCCTCCCTCACCTACCTAAAAAGCTATCACCTACCCATACTTACTCGGCTAGGAGTGGAGGCTCATGAGCTCCTCCACCATCCATTCTAAAATGTTGGTTGCCTTGATCTTGTACAGGTCTTGTGGAAAGCAACCACAGCTGTTGTGCACTCGTTAATATAATGAGCTTGTCATGTCAATAAGACACTGTTTTGCTCTAGTTCTCTCTAACCTGAGAGCTGTGCTAATATATGAATATAGGGTCTCTGAAGATGATGCAGTTAATATGAAGTCACTATAATGAGTCTTAGTCTTATAATTGCCTCATTTTAAAACACAGAGACAAACACCAACAGAGGAAAGATGATATAAAAACACAAGAAAGTTGTTCTACAAGTCTTTTTCTTTTTTAATTTGTGTGTGGTACACTTTCCCTTTATTCCTGTTAGAACAGAACTATGAGGGTGAGCTACCACGGGCCACATCTGAGCAGAGGTTCTAGGTTATATCCATTCATGGTCTTTGGTTGAGTGTCAATTTCAGAAAAGACCCTGTGCCCAGTAACCAATTGGTTTCCCATAGTAAGGGGAATAAGGACTATCTCTAACAGGAACTCAATGGCAGGCTCTTTGACCTTCCCACCCCCCAAGGGAGGAGCAGTACTGTTAGGCCACAGAGGAGGACTTTGCAGCCAGTCCTGAAGATACCTGATAAAACAGGGTCAGATGAAAGGAAAGAGGTCCTCCCCTATCAGTAGACTTGGAAAGGGGCAGGGAGGAGACGAGGGAGGGAGGGTGGGATTGGGGAGGGAATGAGGGAGTGGGATACAGAGTTAACAAAATGTAACTAATAAGAAAATTAAAATAAAATAAAAGAAAGAAAGAAAATAAAAAAGAACTATGAGGGTGAAGGTGTTATCTATTTTGCTCACCTCTTTATCACTAAGTTTAAAAGTAGGCCTCACATATAACAGGTATTAAGTCATTACTTTTCCAAAAAATGAAATCAGTCTCCAAGCAAGAGTCAAATAGTTAAAAATACTCTTAATTTCTCTATAGTTTTTCTGTTATGTATTCAATTCCTCCTTTGAACCACGACTAATAAACATGGTTTTGTTGGGGTTTTTTGTTCTTTCTTTGTTGGGTTGTTTGTTTTTTGTTTTTGTTTTTGTTTTTTTTGGTCTTTCTCAAAAGAAACATTGCAACAGGGAAATATGCTCCTTTGACAGTTCCCTAATCACGAATTCCAACTCCAGGAGCAGTCCCCCCACGAGAAAACTCCCAAGAGAGTCAATTATTTCAATAACGATCTCAGCCTGCAATGTACCTGGGAAGGAAATTACTTCAAATGAACACAGAAGCTTCAAAGTAAAGTTGGAAATACACAGACCCTTAAGCCAGATTTGTTAGTGGAATGCTAACCGATAGCAATTAAAAATGTCTATATTATACATTCTTCCCATAAAGCGAAGTGATTATTGCTTACTTCATAGGGTGCTGCACTTTAAAAATGGATGTGTATGAAGCTGCAAGATGCCTGGTGATGCTAAAAATCTGAACACAAATCTAAGTAGCATCAATATTATAACCCATAGAATGGAAAAGAGTCCCAGAAAAGCAAAATATATGCCAACAATGAGTTTCTGAAAGTTCACTGTTGTTGTAAATATAAATGGGCTCTTGAACTATATAATGGTTATTATTATTTATTATTTGCCTTATAATAATTGAGGTGGTATTATTTAACCTGCCATCACAAATAATAAAACACAGACACCTGTTAGATTTTATAATTGCCTTATTTACCTTGGGCTGGGTAAATATCCTACCTATGCTGTCTCAATAACCTCACCATCTATCTCCCAGTCTCCACCCAATGCTATCCACCTTAACAAGTCCTATCTGAGCTACCTTCCATCCATAATCCTATAAATACTAGCTTATATTTTTCATCTTGGTATTTTCTACATCCATGCTATCCTTGGATTCCTCCACAATAACCCATCATGGCATCCTCTTGCCTTCTCTCTTCCCATTCTTCTGTTTCCCATGATTCTCTTGAACCCAAAGCCCAGAAACCTTAGCTACACCTACCCCATTCTGCCCTGCCCAAGTATTGGCCTAATCAGCCAATTACTTATAATGTCTTAGGCAGGTTTACACAACAAGAATAAGTGTATTTAGGCAATGACCAGATCTTTTTTTTTTTTTCAATGCAGTTTATTCAGGAACCTTGAACAATCATCTGACCCTGGGGAAAGCCAGCCCACAGCTTATATAGCATCTGGGTAGCCAACCCCAGCATGCCACGTGGGCAATGCAGATAGGTCCACATACATGGAAGCAAGCCAGATCCTCAGCCTTAGCCAAATGTGGAGTTGTTTGTGATAGAGAGCACTCACCATCAGGAAGGTGGAAAGCGGAAACCAGCTCCATCTTTAAGGCGCGGCATTACGCAGCTCTCTACAGTTCCCCCTTTTTGTTTTAGACACATCAGGCAAGAGTAGAGGTCTGATCTCTGATATTAGAAATAAATTGGGACTTTGTACTGATGTTCATTTAGGTGTCATCCACCCAAAGAGCATCAGACCCGTCCGATACCTTTTTCTCAGAGGCGGGACCTGGGGCATCAACCCGCATGCAATCAGACTTGCTCTTCTCTGGGAATGACCAGATCTTAAGGGCCAGCAACTAGCATCAAAATACAAGCATCAGACCAACCCCCAACAGTTCACCGTGTGATTTCTGGCTTTACCTAAAACTGTCATAAGCAAAATCATTGAGGCTGTTTGCTTCAGAGGTTGGAGTAAAGTTCAGTTTTTTTTTTTTCTAGTCTCTGGATACTGCACAGAGATCATTCTATGTTGAATGATGGCATTAGCTGAAGCAGTATTTAGCAGTTCAACACATGCTTGAGTAAAGCATGGAGAAGAATTTCAAGGGGAAATTACCAATGAACAAAAATAGCAAGGAGGCAGCGCAGCCTTGGTTTAGCTGTAGTGTTTGTAAAGAGGCAAAGCCAGACAGTCCTGTTGTTTTCAGCAAGTATTCTTCTGAGAGCCAGCTTTTTGCCTCCAACCAGTGCTGTAACAGCTAAAGTCTTTAGCCTTTGAGAGCCAAGAAATTGCTATAAAGGCTTAGTTCTGCATTTGTCATTTCTTTCACTCATTCTGTGGTGCAAAATCATGTCTGGTGCCAGAACAAGGGATTACACTAAGTTAGACTTACAGGTATTTACAGCCATGGACATGCCAAGGGGAAATGGCCTGTAGACCATAACTTCCACTTTTGTCACAATAAAAATTAATCTTATAAACTGACAGTGATATGGGTGATAATTTTCCAATCCAATTGGATGATGATCTAAGTTTCCCCACTGCTCATGCCTGGCATTTTAACAATTATATCAGACTTTATAGAGGTTATACATTGGCCAAAACCGTGAAATTCAAATGAATACATCCTGGAAGGAGAAAAACCACATGATCATCTCCTTGGATGCTGAAAAAGCATTTGACAAAATCCAACATCCATTCATATTTAAAGTCTTGGTGAGATCAGGGATATAAGGCACATACCTAAACATAATAAAGGCAATATACAGCAGGCCTATAGCCAACATCAAACTAAACAGAGAGAAACTTAAATCAACCTTACTGAAATCAGGAACAAGGCAAGGCTGCCCACTCTCTCCATATCTCTTTAACATAGTTCTGGAAGTCCTTGCTAGAGCAATAAGACAATTACAGGAGATCAAGTGAATTTAGCTTAGAAAGAAACAAGTCAAAGTATCACTATTTGCAGACGATATGATAGTATACTTGAGTGACCTCAAAAATTCTACCAGGAAATTCCTACAACTGATTAACACCTTCAGCAAATTGGCTGGATACAAAATTAACTCAAAAAATCAGTAGCCCTCCTGTATACAAAAGACAAAAGGGCTGAGAAAGAAATTAGGGAAACTACAACCTTAACAATAACCACAAAGGACATAAAGTACCTTGGTGTGAACCTAACCAAGCAAGTCAAAGACTTGTATGAAAAAAAAATTTTCAGTCTCTGAAGAAAGAATTAGAAGAAGATATCAGAAGATGGAAAGATCTCCCATGATCATGACTCGGCAGGATTAATATAGTAAAAATGGCTATCTTACCAAAAGCAATCTACAGATTCAATTGAATTCACATCAAAATATCAAAACAATTCTTACAGACCTTGAAAGAAAAGTTCGCAACTTCATATGGAATAACAAGAAACCCAGAATTGCTAAAACAATCCTCTACAATAAAATATCTTCTGGAGGTATCTCCATCCCTGATCTCAAACTGTACTATAGAGCAACAGTAATAAAAACTGCATGGTACTGGCATAGAAAATGACTAGTGGATCAACAGAATCGAATAGAAGACGCTGAAATAAATCCACACACTTATGGACACATGATTTTTGACAAAGATGCTAAAACCATACAATGGCGAAAAAAAAGCATCTTCAACAAATGGTACTGTCTAGCTGGATGTCTACATGTAGAAAAATGCAAAGAGATCCATAATTATCACCCTACACAAAACTAAAGTCCAAGTGGATCAAAGACCTCAATATAAAAGCAGACACTCTAAAACTGTTAGAAAAAAAAGTGGCAAAAATCCTTGAACTCACTGGCACGGGAAACAACTTCCTGAACAGAACACCAACAGCACAGGCTCTAAGAGCAACAATCAATAAATGGGGCCTCATAAAACTGAAAAGTTTCTGTAAAGCAAAGAACACTGTCATCAGAACAGAATGACAACCTACAGATTAGGCAAGGATCTTCACTAGCCCTATATCTGACAGAAGGCTAATATCCAGTATATATAAATAACTAAAGGAGCTAAACAGCAACATATTAAATAATCCAATTTAAAAAATGGGGTACAGAGCTAAACAGAGAATTGTCAACAGAGGAATATCGATTGCCAAAAAAATACTTAAAGAAATGTTCAACATCGTTAGTCATCAGGGAAATGCAAATCAAAATGACCCTGAGATTTTCACCTTACACCCATCAGAAAGGCTAAGATCAAAACCTCAAGTGACAACACATGCTGGAGAGGTTGTGAAGAAAGAGGAACCCTCCTCCATTGCTGGTGGGAATGTAAACTTGTACAACCACTCTGGGAATCAATCTAGCACTTTCTCAGACAACTAGGAATAGTGCTTCCCCATGATCCAGCCATACCACTCCTAGGCATATATCCAAAAGAAGCTCAAGAACACAATAAGGACATTTGCTCAGCCATGTTTGTAGCAGCTTTATTTGTAATAGCCAGAAGCTGGAAACAACCCAGATGCCCCTCAGCTGAAGAATGGACACAGAAGTTGTGATACATCATCTACACAATGGAATATTACTAAGCAATAAAAAGCAAGGAAATCATGAAATTTGCAGGTAAATGGTGGGAAATAGAAAAGATCATCCTGAGTGAGGTATCCCAGAAGCAGAAAGACAAACACGGTATATACTCACTCATAAGTGGATATTAGACATATAATATAGGATACACCCACTAAAACCTGTGCCCCTAAGGAAACTAATCAAGAAGGAGGACTCTGGCTAAATGCTCAAACCCTATACAGAAAGGCAAAGAGGATGGACATGAGAAGGAGAAAACAGGGAAAAGTACAGGGGCCAGCCACAGAGTACCTCTGAAAGTCTCTACCCTGCCGGGAATCAAAGCAGAGCACAGAGAATTTCATGAAAGATATTTCATGAAAGAAATAGGAAATACTATTTCCTATTTCATGAAAGAAATTTCCTATTTCATGAAAGAAATTTCATGAAAGAAATAGGAAATACTAAGACCTGGAGAAGACAGGAGCTGCACAAGGAAAGCAACAGCACCAAAAAGTTCTGGACACAGGGATCTTTTCTGAGACTTATACTCCAAACAAGGACCATTCATGGAGATAAAGTAGAACCCCTACACAGATGTAGCCCATGGCAGTTCAGTGTCCAATTGGGTTCCATAGTAATGGGAACAGGGACTGTCTCTGACACGAACCGATTGGCCTGCTCTTTGATCACCACCGGGAGCAGCCTTACCAGGCCACAGAGGAAAACAGTGTAGCTACTCCTGATGAGACCTGATAGACTAGGATCAGAAGGAAGGAAAGGAAGACCTCCCCTATCAGTGGACTTGAGGAGGGGCATGCATGGATAGGGGGGAGGGAGGGGAGGATTGGGAGGGGAGGAGGGAGGGGGCCACAGGGGAGATACAAAGTGAATAAAGTATAGTTAATAAAAATGAAAATAAAAATAAAAAAGCAATAGCCTATGTTAGTAACTGTAGCATTGATATGGCAACTACCAACTACCAGATTAACACTAATTATATTCACGGGTGCATTTTGTGGTCTTCTTCCCAAGCCTGTTATCTAATCTTGCTGTGAACATCTATCCCTTTATACTGCATGACTTAAAAGGGTCTACTGTTTTGACAACCATTTTCTCAGCTCAAATTTTGTTTCACGTGTCTTTTAAATACATCCTAGTTTATGTGTTATTTCTTCTTAAGAACAGGCTACTATTTCCTGACACACGACCAAGGAATACAATACAGAAAAAGAGCACCAATAGTATGTATGTAGATATCTAAGTAAGACTTACAGGAGTTACTTTGTGTGTGTTGTGGAGTGCAAGCAATCCCCTGATATACCATCTGTATGCTGAATAAAAAGGAGCACTGTTGATAGAATCCTATCTTACCCTGAAGCCTCAGAAACAAGGTAGAGTGGAGGAATAGTGGGGGGAGTACAGAAGTCTAAAAGAATGAGGTCCATACATTTTAACTTCCAAAGGTAGATCAAGACAAATGTTCCACTACAAGAAGAGAAAGACAATTTTTCATTCCTCTGCATTTTTCTTCTATCTGGGCCCTCATCAAATTGGATGCTGCCCGCCCACACTATTGAGGCTGGATCTTCTTTACGGAATCTACTGATTCAAGTGCTAGTCTGTTTTGGATGCACCTTCACAGACACAGTAAACCATGGTGTTTTGCCAGCTATCTGGGCATCCCTTACCTCTATCAAGTTAACACAAGAAGTTATACATAAATTAATACATAAATTAATTTGCATTAAATTGCAACAAAAACAATGGCTGGAAGCCAGTAGTAGAAGAGGGTGTTAATTCAACTCAGAGAAGTTAATGTGCTTAGTAAACAAGAGTTTCTAGATTTGAACACTGAGAAGAAATTACAATTATAAAACTTACCAAGGTTTAAAGAATTATATATAATATTATCTTGAATATTAAATATATATTTACTGAACATTATAATGAATATGATATGCTCAAAGAGAATACAAACACTAGATTCCAGTGATGCATTTCAAGACATGATTTAGAAAAAAAATGTTTACAAATAGATGAAATTGTTTTAATCACCTTAAAAGCATCAAATAGCTTCACTCAAAGACTAAACTATAGATGAGAGACTTCCAGAGAGTAAAGTGGAAATATAGTGCAAAGCTATTTTTGCCCAAAGAGCATTTGCTCACATCATTCTACACACGTAGGCCTTGGTTCAGAAGGGACAGATATAAAGATCCAGGATCAGCAAAGTGCAGGAAAAATTACATGAAAATTCAGAACAACAGGAAAAAGGCAAGTTTCTGAAAGGATTGGGATCAGAATAGCATATCCTTTTATAACAAGAGACTCTAAAAGACCACAAAGCAGTATCTTCAAAATGCAAAGGAGAAAATTATTTTTCAATTAACAGTATAAAAGAGCATTCTAAATGTAGCCAAATTAAAAATCAACTCTGTATTTAGAATCATGTTCATTCATTCATTTATTTCTTGTTTAATTTTCTTGGAAAGTGACCGGGGCAAATCTGTTTTTGTAAATATAAACAAACACATTACAAATATACATATATATATACATATATATAGACACATATATATATTTTATTACATATACATATGTAATAGAATTAGAGCAAACTAATATATATGTATATATGTATATATGTATATATATATATTAGTGTATATATGTATATATATACTATATAGTATATCTATATAGTGTATATACTATATATATATATATATATATACACTAATATATATATATATAAAAGGGAGAACACAAGAGACAGGACAGGCAGGAGCCTACCACAAACGGCCTCTGAAAGACTCTACTCAGCAGAATATCAAAGCATATATATATATATATATATATATACTAATATATATACATATATATGTTAGTTTCTGTGTACTCTAATTCACCTCCATCTACAAACTCCTCCTAATCCATATTTACTCTCCCTGACCACCTGAATTCAGGTCTTTTGATTTTTTTAATCCTATGTAGTATAATTTGTGTTGTCCAAATACTTTTGGATATAGGGTTACCCTCTGAAGTGTAATCAACTTATAGGGGCCATACTCTTAAAGAAAACTGACTCTTTTTCTCAGAAAAAGTATGTTATAAATACAGGACATCAGAAATAGCTGTAATTGTTGGAAGTTACTGTCTATGGGCAACAGACCTATAAGGAGAGAAAAGATAGAATATAAATTTTTCCCACTATAATTCTTTAGTATTCTTTGTTTTTATAAACTCTGTGGATGTATTATGTTAAAAACAAAAATTTCATCTCAGTGACTGGAGAGCTGGCTCATCAGTTAAGAGCAATTGCTGTTCTTGCAGAGGTCCTTGGTTTGATTTCCAGCACACACATCATGGCTCACAATCACCTGTAACTCCAGATCTGAATGGATACAAACCCTTTTTCCAGACTCAGTGGGTACCCAGCATGCAAGTGGTACACACATATGTATATATGCAATGTAGTCACACACGTAAAATAAATAATTTTTAAAGTGTAATTTGAAAATAATTCAAAAGGAAAAACTAGCCATACTCCATTTCAACTTAGTTTCTTTCTTTTTTTTTTTTTTTTTTTTTTTTTACAATATTTTTTTCCAAATAAAAGTATTGCTGGGTAATGCAGCCATGATCATTCAGGCCTTTACAGCCATTGAAGCAGGACATTCTCCCCAAGCATGGTTGGATACCATAAAAAGCTAAAATGTTACGCTCAGGATGCGAGGCTAAGCACTGCACTCAGGGTCAGCCGCTTTGGACCCAGAGAAGAGCATGTCTGATTGCATGCAGGTTGATGCCCCAGGTCCCGCCTATGAGAAAAAGGTATCGGACGGGTCTGATGCTCTTTGGGTGGATGACACCTAAATGAACATCGGTACAAAGTCCCAATTTATTTCTAATATCAGAGATCAGACCTCTACTCTCGCCTGATGAGTGTAAAACAAAAAGGGGGAACTGTAGAGAGCTGTGTAATGCCGCGCCTGAAAGATGGAGCTGGTTTCCGCCTTCCACTTTCCCGATGGTGAGTGCTCTCTGTCACAAACAACTCCACATTTGGCTAAGGCTGAGGATCTGGCTTGCTTCCATGTATGTGGACCTATCTGCATTGCCCACGTGGCACGCCTGGGCTGGCTACCCAGAGGCTATTTAAGCTGTGGGCTGGCTTTCCCCAGGGTCAGATGATTGTTCAAGGTTCCTGAATAAACTGCATGGAAAAAAAAAGTATTGCTGGAATAAATGTTTTAGAAGTGTCATATGGCTTAAATAAAAAAAATACTGTGAATGCTATTTAATGTTATGGAGAAAACATTGGTTATATGTAAGCTGCTAGGTCAGCTACATGACATAAAATTGTGAATACTTCAAACTTGCACAAAATGGTATATGCACAAGTAAAATAATAATAACTAGGATAACAATAAAAGAAGAAAACAGTGGAAATATGAGATCTCCATAAAAAATAAAATATTCTGCAAATAAAACTGATCATGCCTAATATGGGTAGTTATATCGATAAATCATGTCCAGTGGAACCTAAAAGAATGAGAGAAATTTTACAGGAAATAATCTTCACATACATTATTAATTAGTAAGAACTAAAAGGTAAAGTCACTAAATCAACAAGTGGGTACTTGCTTCCATGGGAAGACCTCCTGGCCTGTAACATCATGATTCAAATTCTGTAAACGTGTAGGTGATTGTAAGTAATGCCAAAGAATTGCATGAATTTGTAATCAGTGACAGTAGAAGATGCTAAGACTGAGAACCAGTGTTGATGTAGATAAACTAATATTCGCAGATACATTTTTAGAAGTACAATCATTTTAGTTTTTCTGGAAAATACTCCAGAAAATATTTGTAAAAGTAAATTAAGCAGCTGTTTTAATAAAGCAATAATCCCTCTCTGAATGAGGATTGAGCATCTTCCCCACGGTTTTCCTTGTTGTTTAGCTTCTTTGGGAGTATAAATTTCAGTATCTTTATCCTATATTATATGTCTAATAACCACTTATGAGTAAGTACACGCCATGTGTGTCTTTCTGTTTTAGGGTTACCTCACTCAGGATGATCTTTTTTAGTTCACACCATTTTGCTGCAAATTTCATGACTTCCTTGTTGTTAAAAGCTGAGTAGTATCCCATTGTGTAAATGTACCACGATTTCTGAATCCATTCCTCCATTGAAGGGCATATATGTTGTTTCCAGATTCTTGTTAATGAATAGAGCTGCTGTGAACATGGTTGAGAAAAGTCCTTGTTGTATAATTGAGCATATTTTGGATATATGCCTAAGAGTGGTATAGCTGAATCTAGAGGTAACACTATTTCTAATTTTCTGAGAAAGTGCCAGATTGATTTTCAAAGTGGTTGTACGAGTTTCTTTTTTTGTTTTTTTTTTAATTTCATTTTATTAATTACACTTTATTCATTTTGTATCCCCCCCCGTAAGCCCCTCCCTCCTCCCCTCCCAATCCCACCCTCCCTCCCCTTTCTGCATGCATGCCACTCCCCAAGTCCACTGATAGCGGAGGTCCTCCTCTCCTTTCTGATCTTAGTCTATCAGTTCACATCAGAAGTGGCTGCATTGTCCTCTACTGTGGCCTGGTAAGGCTGCTCCCCCCCAGAAGGAGGTGATCAAAGAGCAGGCCAATCAGATTATGTCAGAGGCAATCCCTCTTCACATTACTATGTAACCCAATTGGACTCTGAATTGCCCTGGGCTACATCTGTACAGGGGTTCTAGGTTATCTCCATGGATAGTCCTTGGTTGGAGTATGAGTCTCTGGGAAGTTCCCTGTGTTCATCAACTTAGTTTCTTAAGAAAGAAAGCATTATATATAATACATTCTAGAAAATGGTGACTTCTAAGATTGGAGAGCACTTCATTTTTCTTTTGCTTTCTGTTTCTTGTTCTGGGTAGGCAATAGTAGCAGAGAAGCTGTATAGTATAAATATTGAACATTCTTCCAAGTTGTATTCATAAGTATTACATGGAAGGTTGATTATAACTTACTAAGTAAAATTTGTCATTCTTTGCTACAAAAGAGGAAACTAAGACTTGGAAAGATGACATGACTTGTCCACATTCACAAAGCTAGGAAATGACAGAGCCAAGATTCAATTCAGATTTGTAGATTGATCTGTCTCTGAAGTCTATGTCTTTGTAATCATCCCATCCCAGGACTCAGAGACACTGCTCCACCTTACATTCTCCAAATCTTCATCTAATAGCTCATTACAATCCATTTCTCAAAGGTATCGGTCGGGTCTGATGCTCTTTGGGTGGATGACACCTAAATGAACATCAGTACAAAGTCCCAATTTATTTCTAATATCAGAGATCAGACCTCTACTCTTGCCTGATGCGTCTAAAACAAAAAGGGGGAACTGTAGAGAGCTGCGGAATGCTGTGCCTTAAAGATGGAGCTGGTTTCCGCCTTCCACCTTCCTGATGGTGAGTGCTCTCTGTCACGAACAATTCCACATTTGGCTAAGGCTGAGGATCTGACTTGCTTCCATGTATGTGGACCTATCTGCATTGCCCACGTGGCACGCTGGGGTTGGCTACCCAGATGCTATTTAAGCTGTGGGCTGGCTTTCCCCAGGGTCAGATGATTGTTCAAGGTTCCTGAATAAACTGCATTGAAAAAAAAATCCATTTCTCTTGCTAGGTCCTGTAGTTTCTTCTTGGTCAAACCTTAAAGTTAAGCAGGAGATTTTTCAGTCAAGTATTAAAGAAACAAAATAACTCATTGTCTTCTAAGGAAGAAATGCTTTCAAATTATTGAGTTTGGTTTGTACTTTCCAGAGGGTTCTTTCCACTGCCCTGACTGATGACAATGCCGTAAGAGAATAGCATCAAACCAAAAGGGACTGGAAGAAAGCAGAGAAAGCAATTAAGGAAGGTAGAAGTTTCTGTCATATAGGGCTTCTCTCAATATCATCCCTTCTCTCTTAGTATTTACCCTCTAAATAATCTACTCTAACCACATCATACCATGTGAAATTATACCATGTCTTAGGAGCCCTTGACTGTGCAGTTTCACTTCTTCCCCATTGTTCTGTTTATAGAATCTCCTCGATAGTGTTTTTTCTAACCCACCCAGGTGGGCTAGAGCAAGCAGTTCTTGGCTTCTACGGTACTCTGCAAATTCACATATCAGAACCATATAACATATATAATCCATATAACACATATAAATAATCTTCTGATTCAACAATCTATATGCCTCCTAATGGCACGTGCACATATCGGCATCAGTAAATATTTGTGTATATATGCAACTATTCCTTCATAAAGAAAGGTCACATGATACTTATTATTAAAGAATGCTCATATGACATGCTAACCTAATCCTTGAAGGGGAGTTGAATCATGTGCTATTCATTGTTTCTGTGTTTCTAAATTTTCTGTAGTAAATGTGTGCTACTTTGGCAACCAGAAAAAGATACCATAACTTGACTGCATTAGAATTATAATCTTCTGTTCATCTGAGATACAATTTTAACAGTAAAAGAGGCAATCTGCAAGTTTTATTGTGCTGTACAAAAAAAAGAACTCTCATAGATCAATAAGGGAGAGACAAACAAGATAATTTAAAGTGCTGGTCTGAAGCCTAGGTCTGCTTCTTCCGTTCAGGACATCCAGGTACTGATGAATACAGGTGCTGGACTCAAAGGAATGATGCTTAGCTGGGCACATGGGTCTGCAGAATCCCAGTCCAGCAGGGTGTGAATGTACAGAGGGAGAAAGCTTTCTCCAGTACAGCTCCTCCAGAGTTACAGCCCTTTTATCATAACAACCTTTCCAGTGATATAGCTCCCTTTTATAGGTGAAATAAGGGCCCTATAAGCATTGGAAATGTAAGAAGTTTTAAGGTAAGGGAACATCATTGGCTGGGGCTGAGTTGCTGGAAATGCTTCATTTGCATGGGGAGGAACTCGAGGTACTAGGCTGCATATCTGATTACTGAGAATTGCAAGAGTTTAACTGAGCTATATGCAGCAGGGCATGCCCTCTCTTAACAGGGAAGGAGTGATCCTTACTGTTGCTGGTCTCAAGACTGAGATTTTTTTAGGGTTTAGACACATCTTGACCTCACTCTAGCTCCATTTCTGTTTCCCCAGTCGCACAGTCCACGTGCCTCACAAATAAGCAGGCTTTTTTAAATATTTTTTTTATTTTTAAATAATTTTATACATTCACTTGTATCCCAGCTGTAGGCCTCTCCCTCTTTCCCTCCCAATCCTCCCCTCCCTCCCTCATCTCCTCCCTGCCCCCTTCTGAGTCCACTAAGAGTGGGTGTCCTCCTCTCCTTCCTTCTGGCTCTAGCTTATCAGGTATCTTCTTCAGGATGGTTGCAATGTCCTTATCTGTGGCCTAGCAAGGCTGCTCCTCCCTCATGGGGGGAGGGGAAGCTCATGAGTTCATGTCAGAAACAATTCCTGTCCACCTTACTAGGGAACCCACTTAGATACTGAGCTACCATGGACTATGTCTGAGCAGGGGAGGTAGGTTATATCCATGCATGGTTCTTGGTTGGATAAACACTCTCATAGAAGAGCCTTGTGCTCAGATATATTTGAACATTGTGGGGCTTCCTGTCCCCTCTAGGTTATACTAATTCCTCCTTCTTTCATGATTCCCTACACTCTGCTGAAGGATTGGTTATGAGTCTCAGCACCTGCTTTGATACACTGCTAGGTAGAGTCTTTCAGGTGCCTTCTGTGGTAGGCTACTATCCTGTTACTTGTTTTCTCCTATTTCCAATGTCCATCCCCTTTGTCTTTCTAAGTGAGGATTGAACATCTTACCCCTGGATCTTTTTCTTGTTTATCTTCTTTAGGTGTACATATTTTAGTGTGTTTATCCTATCTTATAGGTCTATATAAGTGAGGATATACCATGTGTGTTTTTCTGCATTTAGGATACCTCACTCGGGATGATTTTTTTCTAGATCCCACCATTGGCCTGCAAAATTCATGATTTCCTTGTTTTTAATTGCTGAGTAGTATTCCATTGTGTAAAAGTACCACAATTTCTGTATTCATTCCTCCTTTGATGGACATCTGGGTTGTTTCCAGGTTCTGGCTATTACAAATATAGCTGCTACAAACATGGTTGAGCAAATGTCCTTGTTGTGTACTTGAGCATCTTTTGGACATATGCCTAGGAGTGGTATAGCTGGATCTTGAGGTAGCATTATTCCTAATTGTCTGAGAAAGCGCCAAATTGATTACCATAGTGGTTGTACCAGTTGACATTCCCACCAGGAATGGAGGAGGATTCCCCTATCTCCACAGCCTCTCCAGCATGCTTTATCTATTGAGTATTTGATCTTAACCATTCTGATGGGTGTAAGGTGAAATCTCAGGGTCATTTTTATTTGCACCTCTCTGATGGCTAAGGATGTTGAACATCTCCTTATGTGTTTCTCTGCCATTCTATATTCTTCTACAGAGATTTCGGTGCTTAGCTCCATACCCCATTTTTTTAATAGGGTTACTTGAATTATTGCCTTTTAACTTCTTTAGTTCTTTATATATTCCAGATATCAGCCCTCTGTCAGATGATGGGTTGATGAAGATCCTTTCCCAATCTATAGGCTGTCGTTTTGTTCTGACAACAGTGTCCTTTGTTTTACAGAAGCTTTTCAGTTTCATGAGGTCCCATTTGTTGATTGTTACTTTTAGGGCCTGTGCTGAAGGTGTTCTGTTCAGGAAGTTGTCTCCTGTGCCAGTGAGTTCTAGGCACTTCTCCACTTTTTCTTCTAACCGATTTAGAGTATCTGGTTTTGTACTGAAGTATTTGATCCGCTTGGACTTTAGTTTTGTGCAGGGTGATAAATACGGATCTATGGTCATTTTTCTGCATGTAGACATCAAGTTGGACCAGCATCATTTGTTGAAGATGCTGTCTTTTCTCCATTGAATGGTGTTAGCTTCTTTGTCAAAAATCAAGTATTCATAAGTGTGTGGGTTTATTTCTGGGTCTTCTATTTGGTTCCATTGATCCACCTTTCTCTTTCTATGTCAGCACCAGGCAGTTTTTATCATTATTGCTCTGTAGTACAACTTGAGATCAGGGATGGTGATATGTCCAGAGGATGTGTACAGGATTGTTTTGAAAATTCTGGGTTTTTTGTTTCTCCATGTGAAGTTGAGAATTTTTCTTTCAAGGTCTATAAAGACTTGTGTTGGTATTTTGATAGGAATTGCATTGAATCTGTAGATTGCTATTGGCAGGATGGCCATTTTCACTATGTTAATCTTACTGATCCATGAGCACAGGACATCTTTCCAACTTCTGATGTCTTTTTTGATGTCTTTCTCCAGAGACTTGAACTTTTTTTCAAACAGGTCTTTCACCTGCTTGGTGAGAGTCACCCCAAGGTATTTTATGATATTAGTGGCTATTGTGAAGGGTGTTGTTTCCCTGATTTCTTTCTTGGCCCTTTTGTCTTGGGTATATAGGAGGGCTTCCGATTTTTTTTAGTTAATTTTGTATCCAGCCACTTTGCTGAAGGTGTTTATCAGCTGAAGGAGTTCTCTGGTTGAGTTTTTGGGGTCACTTAGGTATACTATCATATCATCTGGGAATAGTGAAACTTTGACTTCTTCCTTTTAGATTTGTATTCACTTGATCTCCCTTACTTGTCTTATTTCTCTATTTAGGACTTCAAGTACTATGTTGAAGCGATATGGAGACAATGGGCAGCCTTGCCTTGTCCCTGATTTCAGTGGGATTGATTTAAGTTTCTCTCCACTGAGTTTGATGTTGGCTATAGGCTTGCTGTATATTGCCTTTACTATGTTTAGGTATGTTCTTGTATTCCTAATCTCTCCAAGACTTTCAACATGTATGGGTGTTGGATTTTGTCAAATGCTTTTTCGGCATCTAGGGAGATGACCATGTGGTTTTTCTTCTTCAGTTTGTTTATATGGTGGGTTACATTGATGGATTTCTGTATACTGAGCCACCCCTGCATGCCTGGGATGAAGCCTACTTGGTCACGGTGGATGGTATCTTTTATGTGTTCTTGGATTTGGTTTGCAAGTATTTTATTGAGATAAAATACTTGCATCAATGTTCATAAGAGAGATCGGTCTGAAGTTGTCATTTTTGTTGGATCTTTGTGTTGGTTAGGTATTAAGGTGACTGTGACTTCATAGAATGAGTTTGGTAATGTTCCTTCTGTTTCTAATTTGTGGAATAATTTGGAGAGAATTGGAGTTAGGACTTCTTTGAAAATCTGATAGAATTGTGCACTGAAACCTTCTAGCCCTGAGCATTTTTTTTTATTTTTTTGGGAAGGGATGCTGTTGATGGCTGCTTCAATTTTCTTGGGGGATATGGAGCTGTTCAGTCTTTCTACCTGATCCTGACTTAGAGTTGGTAGATGGAATCTGTCAAGAAAATTGTCCATTTTTTGAGGATTTTCAAACTTTGTGGCATATAGGCTTTTGTAGTATGACCTAATGATTGTTTGGATTTCCTCAGTGTCTGTCGTTATGTCCCCATTTTCATTTCTGATTTTGCTGATTTGGATAGTTTCTCTCTGCTTTTTAGTTAGTTTTGCTAAGGGTTTGTCTATCTTGTTAATTTTCTTAAAGAACCAGCTCTTGGTTTCATTGATTTTTTTGAATTGTTTTATTTGTTTCTAATTGATTGATTTCAGCCCTAAGTTTGATTATTTCCAGCCGTCTGCTCCTCTTGGGTGTTTCTATTTCATTTTTTTTCCTAGGGCTTTCAGTTGTGCCATTAAGTTGTTTGTATGAGATGTTACAAATTTCTTCTATTTTTTATTTCTTTTTTATTAATTACACTTTATTCACTTTGTATCCCCTCATGAGCCCCTCCTTCCTACCTTCCCGATCTCACCCTCCCTCCACCTTCTTCACACATGCCCCTCCCCAAGTCCACTGATAAGGGAGGTCCTCTTCTCCTTCCTTCTGATCCTAGTCTATCAGATCACATCAGGAGTGGCTGCATTGTCATCTTCTGTGGCCTGGTAAGGCTGTTCCCCCCTCAGGGGGAGGTGATCAAAGAGCAGGCCAATCAGATTCTGTCAGAAGCTGTCCGTCTTCCCGTTACTATGTAACCCACTTGGACACTAAACTGCTATGGACTACCTCTGTGCAGGGGTTCTAAGTTATCTCCATGAATAGTCCTTGGTTGGAGTATGAATCTCTGGAAAGTTCCCTGTGTTCAAATTTTCTGGTTCTGTTGCTCTTCTTCTGGGGTTCCCTTCCTCTCCAGTTCTTACTATTTCCCACTTCTTACATAAGATTCCATGCACTCTGCCCAACAGTTGGCCATAAGTCTCAGTGTCTGCTTTGATAGTCTGCAGGGCAGAGGCATTCAGAGGCCCTCTGTGGCAGGTTCCTAGCTTGTTTCCTGTTTTCTTCTTCTTCTGATGTCCATCCTCTTTGCCTTTCAGGATGAGGATTGAGTGTTTTAGTCAGGGTCCTCTCTCTTGATTAGTTTCTTTAGAGGTACAGATTTTAGTAGGTTTATTCTGTTATGTGTCTATATGAGTGAGTATATACCAGGTGTGTCTTTCTGCTTCTGGGATACCTCACTCAGGATCCATTCTAGGTCCCACCATTTACCTGAAAATTTCATGATTTCCTTATTTTTCATTGCTGAGTAATACTCCATTGTGTAGATGTACCACAATTTCTGCATCCGTTTTTTAGTTGAGGGGCATCTAGGCTGTTTCCAGCTTCTGGCTATTACAAATGAAGGTGCTACAAATATGGTTGAGCAAATGTCATTATTGTGTACATGAGACTCTTTTGGATATATGCCTAGGAGTGGTATGGCTGGATCTTGAGGAAGTGCTATTCCTAGTTGTCTGAGAATGAGCCAGATTGATTTCCAAAGTGGTTGTACAAGTTTACATTCCCACCAGCAATGGAGAAGGGTTCCCCTTTCTCCACAACCTCTCCAGCATGTGTTGTCACTTGAGTTTACCATCTTGGCCATTCTGATGGGTGTTAGGTGAAATCTCGGGGTCGTTTTGATTCGCATTTCCCTAATGGCTAATGACTTTGAGGATTCCTTTAAGTGTTTCTCTGCCATTCGATATTCCTATATAGAGTTCTCTGTTTAGCTCTGTTCACCATTTTTTAATTGGATTATTTGGTTTGGTGATTTTCAGCTTCTTTAGTTCTTTATATATACTGGATATTAGCCTCTGTCAAATAAAGGGTTGGTGAAGATTCTTCCCCAATCTGTAGGCGTTCATTTTGTTTTCTTTTGATGATAGTGTCCTTTGCTTTACAGAAGTTTTTCAGTTTCATTAGGTCCCATTTATTGATTTTTTTCTCTTAGAGCCTGTGCTGTTGGTGTTCTGTTAAGGAAGTTGTCTCTTGTACCAATGAGTTCTAGGGTTTTCCCACTTTTTCTTCTAACCGATTTAATATTTCTGGTTTTATGTTGAGGTCTTTGATCCACTTGGACTTCAGTTTTGTGCAGGGTGATAAGTATGGATCTATTTGCATTTTTCTACATGTAGACATCCAGTTAGGCCAGCACCATTTGTTGAAGATGTTATCTTTTCTCCATTGTATGGTTGTGGCATCTTTGTCAAAGATCAGGTGTCCATAAGTGTGTGGGTTTATTTCTGGGTCCTCTGTTCGGTTTCATTGATCCACCATTCTGGGATTTCCAGAGGGATGTGAGCTCTATTTCACTTCTTGTGGCGGGATCACATCCTGCAGGGTCACTGGGGAGAGGACGCTCAACAGGTCTGGAGCTCTGCAAGAGAACCCTTGGTGGGGCCTGGGGTATGGGCCCGGGGTATAGTTTCGATTGTCTCTCCATTCACCAATTTCAGAGATTCATGTCCTCCGCCTCTGCAAAACGGTGTGCTCTGTTCGCCGCCATCTTGGAACGCCCACATAAGTAGGCTTAAGTAACAATTTTTAAAGAAAAAATTGTGACCTGATTATGTGTATCATTTTTTGAGCACTTGCCTAGCATGTACATGGCCCTGGATTTAATCCCAACCACTGAGAAAATAAAGGACAGAATGAATAACCAAAAATTATGATTTACATAAATACATATTTCAATATGTATTTTGAAGTACTTAAAATCAATAATAATTCAAAAAGTAGAAATTATAGCCTCAATGAGATATTACATCATTTTGGCTAAAAAAAAAAAATAGAGGCTCTACAATACCAAGTGTTGCAAGGACAGAGTGAATCAAGAACTCTCAAAAACTTACGTTGAATGAAACTGATTCAAACACCATTTTGGGAAACAGTGTAGCATAATCCTCCAACCTGCAGAAATTGTTTCTTCAACCAGAAGTACACACACATACACATACAAATAGATGTATATAAACCCACATTAATATTTCTAGTTTGGGAAAATTATAAACAATTAACATTTTTATGTATATCTTTGTGTGTGTTTGTGTATTTCTGATTAAAGAAACAATTTCTGCATTTTGGAGGATTATGCTACACTGTAAAGAACTCAACATAAAATCACACACTAAATCTGTTAGAAAAAAAAAAAAGAGGGGAAGAGCCTTGAACTCATTGGCACAGGAGACAACTTCCTGAACAGAACACCAACAGCACAGGCTCTAAGAGCAGCAATCAATAAAAGGGACCTCATGAAACCGAAAAGCTTCTGTAAAACAAAGAACACTGTCATCAGAACAAAATGACAGCCTACAGACTGGGAAAGGGTCTTCACCAACTCTATATCTGACAGAGGACTTATATCTAGCATTTATAAAAAAATTAAGAAGTTAAACAGCAACAAATCAAGTAGTCCAATTGAAAAATGGGATACAGAGCTAAACAGAGAATTCTCTATAGAGGAATATCGAATGACAGAGAAAAACTTAAAGAAATGTTCAATGTCCTTAGTCATCGGAGAAATGCAAATCAAAACCACCCCAAGATTTCACCTTACACCCATCAGAATGGCTAAGATCAAAAACTCAAGTGACAACACATGCTGGAGAGGCTGTGGAGAAATGGGAAGCCTGCTCCATTGCTGATGGGAATGTAACCTTATACAACCACATTGGAAATCAATCTGGTGCTTTCTCAGACAATTAGGAATAGTGCTACCTCAAGATCCAGCTATACCACTCCTAGGCATATATCCAAAAGAGACTCAAGTACACAATAAGGACATTGGCTCAACCATGTTCATAGCAGCTTTATTTGTAATAGTCAGAACCTGGAAACAACCCAGATGCCTATCAACAGAGGAATGGATTCAGGAATTGTGGTGCATTTACACAATAGAATACTACTCAGCAATTACAAACAAGGAAATCATAAAATTTGCAGGTAAATGGTGGAGACTAGAAAAGAGCATCCTGAGTGAGGTATCCCAGAAGGAGAAAGACACACATGATAGATACTCAGTTATAAGTGGATATTAGACATATAATATAGGATAAACATACTAAAATCTGTACACCTAAAGAAGCTAAGCAAAAAGGAGGACCCTGGGTAAGATAATTTAGTCCTCAATCAGAAAGGCAACTGGGATGGACATAGGAAGAGGTAGAAAACACGGAACAGGATAGGAGCTTACCATAGAAGGACTCTGAAAGTCTCTACTCAGTAGAGTATCAAAGCATACGCTGAGACTCATAGCCAAACTTTGGGCAGAGTGCAGGGAATCTTATGAAAGAAGGGAGAGATAGAAAGACCTGGAGGGGACAGGAGCTCCACAAGGAGAGCAACAGAACCAAGAAATCTGGGCCCAGGGTTCTTTCCTGAGACTGATACTCCAACCATGGACCATGCATGGAGATAACCTAGAACCCCTGCACAGATGTAGCCCATGGCAGTTCAGTCTCCAAGTGGGTTCCCTAGAAACGGGAAGAGAGACTGACTCTGACATGAACTCAGTGGCTGGCTCTTTGAGCACCTCCCCCTGAAGAGGGAGCATCCTTACCAGGCTACAGAGGATGACATTGCAGCCAGTCTTGATGAGACCTAATAGGCTAAGTTCAGATGGAAGGGGAGGAGGACCTCTCCTATCAGTGGACTTGGGAAGGGATATGGGAGGAGATGAGGAAGAGAGAGTGGGATTGGGAGGAAATGAGGGAGGGGGCTACAGCTATGATACAAAGTGAAAAAAAACTGTAATAATATAAAAACATAAAAATTATAAAAAGAAAAATGCAGGGAGGTCAAGGACACCACACGTAAGCCTACATAACCCAATAACCTGGGCCCATAGGGGCTCACAGACACTGAACCATCAACCAGAGAGCATCCATGGAACACACCTAGGCCCCCTGCACATATGTAACAGAAGTACAGCTTGGTACTCATGTAGAACCTTTTACAGCAGGAGCATGGACTATCTCTGACTCTGTTGCCAGCTTCTGGATCCATTTCCCATCAGTAGAAGATATGCCCAGTCCTGCTACAACTTTATATGCCAAGATGGGTTGATATCCATGAGAGGTCTCCCCTTCTCTGAGTAGAAAGGGGGTGGGGTACAGGGGGAGGAAAAGGGAGAGGGAAGGACTTGGAGGAGAGGAGGGAGGAGAAGTTCAGATAGGGATGAAGAGTAAATTAATTAATTTGGTGAAAAAGATTTAAAAATAAATATAAATAGCATCAGTAATTCTTCCAACACCCAAATGCATCATCTTAGCAACTCTCTGGGGTATTATGGATCCCACTACTGAAAATCCTCTTGCTGTCTGTATTTCTGCTCCCTAAAACTCCAAGGAGGAAAGATAGGAAAGTTGTATGGGTTCCAGACTCTCCACTGTAACTTCACTCATAGAAAGTCAGACTGCATCTTTCTGATGTATTTGGGGAGTTTGAAAATGATTTCAATAGGAAAAATGTTGCTCTGCACAAAAAAAAATTACAAAAAATAATAATAGGTTTGAAACCCACTTGTCTGGAGCACTCTCTTTTGGTGTGAGCCTCTGGGCGGCCTTTCATGCAGGTGGCACATGACATCACTCTGCCCCAGCTGTTCCTTATTAACTCAGCCTCTCTGCAAAAGATACAGTTTTTTACAACTTGACTTTTTTAAGGAGACAGCCCATTTTGCAAATCAACCAAACACATTAAACACAGCTAGATTGCAACAGTCCATAAATACAAATTTGACCAATAAATCCTGTCTTCCTAGCCTCCACTAAGACAAGGAACAATGTGAAGGTCTGTAGGACACCAATCTTGGCAAAAAAAAATCTCTGTTTTAACAGCATAAGGAAAATGCGTGCCAAGTAGACTGCTTCTCCAGTGGGTCAAAGCACAAGAATCACGCAGGAGCCTTAACCCTCATAGAGACCTCTAAAACATCCTCCCCCCCCCCCCGTGAGCTGACTTTGTAAATACGTTCTTTGCCTGACCATAATGCCTAATTAGGCCCTGACCATGAGGCTAAGAGGTGGAAAAGAAAAGCCAGGCTGCCTGCAGGCTGCCACTTGAGTTCACAGCAAAATGACAAGCAGCATGTGTGATCCAAGGGGGAGAATCTGACAGTCACACTTCAGTCTTTCAGCCAATCTTTTTTTTTTAACATGGGGAGGTTGTGGCATCAATAGTGTCATCTTCTAATAGAAAGGACAACTGCATATAATGCATAATTGCTAGTCTAAATGACTTCTTATTTTGACTGCCTGTTCTAAAATGTCTGTAATTGCTTGCAATAAGACTTCAAATAAATGATAAGTCAGCATGGGCAATCACTGGTGGAGACATAGGAAGGCTTTGGAAAACTTAGTACAAATAATTTGTCATGTGTCAACTTCACCAATTCCTGATTATGTTCACTAGACATTTGCACTGCTTTGTTGAATTTATCTCTCAACTGTGTCCCACTTAGGCAACAGAAGGCTTACCACATGTAGGAGATGAAAGACCTGGAGGGGACAAGAGACAGGGGAAAAGGAGAGCAATAAAACCAAAAAATCTGGGCATAGGTTTTTTTTTTTTTTTTTTTTTTTAGACTAATGCTCTAATCAAGGACTATGCATGGAGATGACCTAGAACCCTTGCACAGATGTAGCCCATGTCAGCTCAGGCTCCAAGTGCATTACCTAGTAAGCGGAACAGAGACAGTCTGATATGAACTCAATGGCTGGCTCTTTGAGCACCTCCCGCTGAGGAGGGAGAAGCCTTGCTCGACCACAAAGGAAGACAATGCAGCCAGTCCTGATGAAATCTGATAGACTAGAGTCAGATGGAAGGGAAGAAGGACCTCTCTTATTAATGGACTTGGGGAGGGGCATTGGAGGAGATTTGGGAGGGAAGGTGTGATTCAGAGGGAGTGAGGCAGGGCAGGGGGCTATAACTGGGATACAAAGTGAATAAATTGTAATAAATAAAAAAGTAAATTTTGAAAAAAGAAAGAAAAGGCAGTTATTTTCAAGGGCAAGGAGCAGACACTGGCAGAGCCTGATAAATTTGTTTTATACAATTTCAGCTTATGCCAAATCTTGGCCCTTTCTGTAAAGCAGAATAAAGTAAGAAAAAAGCACACCTCGCTGAAAGTTACTGCCATCTCTCCAAATAAACTACCCCCCACCCCGTATGCTTGTTTGCCAAGTCTTAAAATAACAAATCACTTCTTTATAACAAAATTGTCTCCCTGGAATAATAGGCTTCAGTGTGAATTCTGATAGAGCACTAGCTCCTCTAAATGACAGCAAAGGCTTGCAGCAGGAATGTGAGGCACATCTATTTCAGGGCTTCCCATTAGTGTGAAAAGCAGTTTGGTAAGAAATGAAGTCATTTCCTGACTCATTGGGATGCCATGTTTAAACAGAAGTTTTCAGCCTAAGGATACAAAGGTTGAGGAAAATGTGGGCTGAGCCTAAAAGAGATGAATCATCCCTTACGGACGCAGGAAACCAACTTTTTCAGGTCCTTCACACACAACTAGAGCATATTAGATGGAAAAGGGGGGAGCTGAGTAAGAGCCCCCATCTATGCTTTACATGATAAAAAAGGCTCTCCATTCTATACCTTCTGTTAAAGCCAGTTCCATAAAGAATCTACTGGTATATTAGTACATTTGTAAATGTGGATGTAAAAGAAACAGCTCAATGTTTAAGAATTAGAAACATCAAGGAGAGGGAGGAATGGTGAGGAGGGAGATATGCAGGTAGAACTGGGAGGAGAGGAGGGAGGGGTCTGAGATCAGTCTGTAAAGTGATTAAATGAAATAAATTTAAAAAATAATTAGAACATCAGGTTACAGAAAAAAAGATGGATTTGAATGCTGTTAATTTTGTATGTTTCTAAAATAAGTCATTCAGGAGCTAAAGAGTTGGCTAAACAGTTAATACTTGCTCTTGGAGAGGACCCAGGTTCAGTTACCAACAACCAATGTGGTGGCTCACAAAACTCCAGCTCCAGGGGATCTAACACATTCTCTGGTCTCAATGAGCACCAGGTCTTCATGTGGTATGCAGATATAAACACAGGCAAAATACTCATATACATTTTGAAAATTAGTTAATTTTTAATTATTAATTAAATTTTAAAATGAAAGAATACATTTATTGATGTTCAGTATTGTGTAGCTATCAAGAACCTGATTACATACTTCAAACATACAATGACACAGAATATACATTACCATTCCAAAAAATAAAAATAAAAAGACAGGAAAGAGGGCATAGTAAACAAATATTAGACCAAATCAGGACTGAAAACCAGCAGAACAATCCGCCAATCCTGTGGCTCTATGTCTGATACCAAAGGATATCAGATGGCTCTATCATTGCAGCTTTGTTGACTGCAGCAGACTTCTCTATATTGGGTTTATTCCACTCCCTGTCTGCAGCTTTCCTTTGCAGATATCCCACAGGTCTCTCCATCTCCAACATCCTGGAGTCTCCAGTGAAATTTACAGCTTCACCCAGTGGATTCTCAGGGCCTCCATGCAGGGACTAACCTGACATACACTTGGTATCGGTGGATCTCTACTTAATCTTGAAGAAAGATTCAACAACCCCTTCAGCCCTGTATCCTTCATGACTCTAAAGCTACATAGCCAATGTTGCAAAGTTCTGTTGCATACTTGAGTGGGAGCCTGGCCCTACCCTTTAATTTCATTTGCAAAAGCTTTAATTTTTTTAACATTTTAGGAACATATAATGCCTTGGGACTTTGTTTGTTTTTTGTTATTTTTTTATAACAAATTTTAGGATTAGGTGGGTGGGGAATTGTCCTGAGAGTACAGCTCCCTTTATTCCATTTTTTCTTATCTCTTTCAGCACAAACCAAGGCTCCAACATTAAATTTCAAACTTTGGACAGAGTGCAGGGAATCTTATGAAAGAAGGGGGAGATAGGAAGACCTGGAGGGGACAGGAGCTCCATAAGGAGAGTAACAGAACCAAAAAATATGGGCAGAGGAATACTTTCTGAGACTGATTCTCCAACCAAGGGCTATGTATGGAGATAACCTAGAACCCCTGCACAGATGTAGCCCATGGCATCTCATTCTCCAAGTAAGTGGGTTCCATTGTAATAGGAACAGAGACTGTCTCTGACATGAACTGATTGACCTGTTCTTTGAGCACCTTCCCCTGAGGGGGGAGCAGCCTTACCAGACCACAGAGGAAGACACTCCTGATGAGTAGTGTCCAGATTCAGCCACTCCTGATGAGACCTGAGAGACTAGAATCAGAAGGAAGGTGAGGAAGACCTCCCCTATCAGTGGACTGGGGGAGGGGCATGGGAGGAGAAGAGATGGGAGGGAGGGGTTGGGAGGGGAAGGGGGAGAGAGCTACAGGTGGGATACAAAGGGAATAAACTGTAATTAATAATAAAAAATAAAATATAAAAAATGTTCTAAAACACCTATTAAAAAAAATCCTGTTTTCCTTCCTTCTTAGTACTATATATTTTGTATTTTTTGGTCCTGCTTGCTCCTTTTCATTATAGATCTGCATTAAGTATGACCACTAATTAGCACATGACACAGTAGGCACTCTTAAAATTTCCTCTGCCAATAAAATTAGTACAACACTTTTCAACCTTCAGGCAGAGTCTGAGAACATGGACAAACGGCTACAATATTTGTGAAAATATCACAAGAATGATCTCTAGCCCAGCATCTAATATTGTTTTCCTCTGAAACCTCTTAAGATGGGCATTCATAGTTCACATGGATCTCAGCACTACTGTCTTCCAAGCTCCACGCTCCACTTACAATGTCCACGTACAATGTTACACAGTTTCCTCTTAAAAAAAAAAAAAAAAAAAAAAAAAAACAGCATGTTGATATCTGTCACAGCGATAACCTACTCCCTGGTACCAACTTCTCTTTCAGTTACTTTTTTCTATTGCTGTGATAAAATACCATGACCAAGGCAACTTATAAAATAAAGAATTTAACATAGGGTTCATGGCTCTGCAGCACTGGAGTCCATGACCATCATGGCAGGAAGCATGGTATCAAGCAGGAAGGCATATTGGTGAAGAAGAAATATCCAAGAAATGTAGTAAGAAAAAATAAAGAAAAGAGATGAAGACTAGTGAGCCAGGGTCTCCTCAAATTTATTGGAGTATAAATTGCTAAGTATTCTATTTTTAAATGAAGTTAATATCAAAGCACAACTCTAGAAACTTGTATTCCCCAACAACTAAGACTTACTGCCTATTTTCCATGTGGCTGTCACTGGTAAATGAGTAGATGCACGTACTAAGATATTTGCCTTGACTGTAAAGCTTACATTCACTTTATAGGATAGGTACTTCTACTGGGCCATTTGAAAAGAATAGAGAAAGTGAGGCTGAGTAGCTTGCATAAGCTCTTGCAGTTCTCAGGAGGAAGAACAGCAATGCGCTCCATGAGCTTCTAGTCCCAGGCCTTTATTGCTATACATACAGCTCCACCTACTCAAGACAGTGTGGTTCTGTCTTCTGAATTCCTGCAGTTCCATCATCTATGCATCTTTAATATTGAACACTTACAATTTTTCCTGTTTGTTGCATTTTGATGCACAGCATGTCTTTCCAACTAGACTACAAAACATTGCATACAGTTCTGTAAATAATACTTCTCTGTAATCCCCACAGTTCTTATCACTATTCGTACTCATTATAAGATTTAATTGGAGCTTCAACAAAGAGATAACTTTCAAAACAACTATTCCAATAATTTTGCAATCAAACGAACTCTACCAATATCCTTTGCTAAGCAGCAGTCATCTTTTGAGATTGCTGGAAATTTAAGTTGAGAGAAGAAATGTTAATGCTTTTTATCTCATTCTTTTCCTTTTGACTGATGAAACCAAAAATAATCACTTTGCATCTCCAAAGTGTTCCACCCCCGTGAAAGCAGGGGGAGAGTGAGCCATCACTAGCGCACAAATGTGTTCTGCTGAAAGCAATCAAATAAATCAAGCAACCCCCAAAATATAGTTAGAGCCAAATGACTCAGAAACAGCTCATGTTTTTAGTCACTTAGAATCCAAAGTTACTCTGAAACATGAATTTTTTAAAAGCATTACTCATTTTGCTTTCTCTGATAAAACTGAAATAATCCAATACAATTATCTGAATGGTTATAATTTAAAGATTTAAAATGCATGCTCAAAACCTAACATTTCAAATTAGTGCCACTTTTTAGGACAAACTCTAACTAATAATAATGATCTTGTATAAAAGTGTCCTGAAGGAAATAAAAAAAAAAAATACTGTCCTGAAGAAACTAATTTGTTACCATTTTCATTTTATTCACCTAATTTGGAAAAAAAAAAAGGAGAGCATCCATCGGGCTGTCCTAGAGAATGCACAGCACTGTAGAAACTGCATCTGAAAAAAATCATTACTAAAAATTCCTTTCTCACCTACAAACACATTTATTCTCATGCTGAAAAATTAAACATGGTTCAAGACCTTTATTTAAAAATAATTGAGTTTCACAAAAATCAATAGACTCAAGCAATTTCCAAGTGACCTTATCAGTAGTTCAAGGATGACAAACAGGTTTAATCACACACCCCAACTCCTGCTGGTTGGTAATAGAGATGTGGATGTTGTGTTGAGAAATATTCTGAGGCCATATCTAAGAGAAAGTATGTTTAGATCAATCAGAAGGATTAACAATGTGTGTGAAAGGGGAGCAATTGGTACCAAAAAACTTTGCATTATTACTGCCATAATTTCTTAAAAGTGAAATATAATACCTCAATCTGGATATGAGTAATGTATTTTAAAGGTGCCACTTGATTGTTTGGCTCATTTCAATAGAAAATTCATTTGTAAGAAGTAATCTAGCTATATAGAGCTACAATTGAATATGAATAAAGGAATATAAAAGGAGCTGTACATTTTTGTTAGCTTACTATATGCCAAGCCAAGCATGAATAAATTAGCCTTGCCTTAACCATATGCATTGGCCATATCAAAGACTTTTATTACTATAAATAATATTGTTCCTCTGCTATCTTAACTTTAATCATTTAACTCTCTAACTACTATACCATGTCATGTCTTTTTGGCTTACTCCATCAAGTATCCAACCTTCCAATAACCTATCTAAGTCACTAATATATATCCAATCTATTGAGTCTTTCCACTGTCTGTCATCTCTATACCATGATATCTCTATAACATGGTATCTCTATACCATGCCATAGTATCTCTCCTACTGACTTGCCACTCTTGTGTCCACTGTCAGTTCCATTGCTCCTTTAGCTCTTCATTGCAATTCCCTAACATTATAAATCCAGTTCTCTGTTCAGCCTAGGTCTGCATTCATGCAATGTAAACATAGCCATAGAGCTGGTTACTCGTGTTCACAAGTGATTTATCTCAATCAGGTATTTAGTTAAGGTTGGCAGTCCTTCTATATTTCCTTTATCTCTTTGGTCTTCCTGTAGACATCTCTTTTATTCCTTCTTCTGTTTTCAAGTCCCCGTATTTCTTCCTCCTTACTCTCCACTGATGGTTCCATTTCCCAGTTAATAAAAAAACACAGAAACAACCAGAAAAGAATTCACTCCAGTTTATGCCTCTCTGTCTACTTTTATGCCTCCCCCTCTACTTTCATCACTTTCTGTATGTTCTACCTTTCTTTATGATTCAATGAATGGTTTGTTCATTCTTTTGGCAGAAGTCAAGTTCTCTTTTCATTAAGCAAAGACATCTCCCCACCAGAAATCATGCCCTTGCTTTTATCTCCAACTATCCCTTTCTACTAATCATTCCCATAAGCATTCAGACAACTATGTTCAATTGCAAAGTCAGGAACTCCATGAAAATGTGTTTTCATAGCATGTATCTCAAGCTTTTCAGGTCCAAAACTAAATTCTTCATGTTGTCCTAAATCCTGAGTACCTAATACTGTTTTTCAATCTCAGTAAGTAGCAGCCTTGACCAATATAATTGCTCATCAAAAGTAATTTGGCATATCTTTGAATCCTTTACTCTCCAACCTTTCATTCCCAATTCACCAGGAAATCTTCTTCATTTTACATCAAAATCCAGCCACAAAATAGCTCATTATCAATTCATAGTCCTAGACACCCTTACCTCTCATTGGATTTTTTTTTAATCTAACCTTCGTTCCACCACAGTATTATTTTGACCAAGTGGCCAGGGACATCATTTTTTTTTAACAATTTATTCATTATATATCCTGATTGAAACCCCCTCCCTCAACTCCTCCCAGTCCTACCCTCCCTACCTTTCCCCTTCTATCCCCTTCCCCTAGTCCACTGAAACAGGAAGTCTTCCTCCTTTGCCATCTGCCCATAGCTTGTTAAGTCTCATCAGGACTGCCTGGATCCTCTTCCTCTGTGGCCTGGGAAGGCCTCGATCACCCAGGGGTAGGTGATCAAAGAGCAGATAACCGAAGCTCATGACAGAGAAAGCCTCTGCTCCCCTTGCTCAGAAATCCACATGGAGACTGAGCTGCCAATCAGCTACATCTGAGCAGGGGATCTAGGTCCTCTCCATGCATGGTCCTTGGTTGGTGCATGAATCTCTGAAGAAACCCTGGGCTCAGATTTTTAGCTTTGTTGGTCTTCTTGTGGGGCTCCTGTCCCCTTCATGTTTTTCTATCACTACCCCCCCCTTCTTCCATAAGACTCTCTGCAACTTGACCAAATTTTGGCTGTGGATCGCAGCATCTGCTCCTGTCCTCTGTTTGGTAGAGCCTTTCAGATAATCCTCTGTAATAGGCTCCATCCTGTTTCCTCTCTTCCACCACTTTTGGTGTCTATCCTGTTTGCCTTTCTGAATGATATTTAAGCATCCTCCTTATGGTTCTCCTTAGTGTTTAGCTTCTGTAGGTCTGTAGATTTTAATATGGCTATCCTATATGGTTATACCATGACTGTCTTTCTGCTTCTGGGTTACCTCACTCAGGATCATCTTCTCTAGTTTCATACATTTGCCTGCAATTTTCATGTTTTCCTTGTTTTTAATAGCTAGCTAGTAATTTCATTGTGTAGATGTACCATAATTTCTGTATCCATTCCTCCACTGAGGGACATCTAGGTGGTTCCCAGATTATGACTATTACAAATAAAACTACTATGAACATAGTTGAGCAAATGTCCTTATTGAATGGTGGAGCATCTTTTGGGTGTATGTCTAGGAGTGGTATAGTTGGATCTTGAGGTAGTGTTATTCCCAATTTTCTGAGAGAGCACCAGATTGATTTCCAAAGTGGCTATGCAAGTTTGCACCCCCACAAGCAATGGAGGAGCGTTCCCCTTTCTCCACATCCTCTCCAGAATGTGTTGTAACTTGAGATTTTTATCTTAGCCATTCTAATCAGTGTAAGATTTACATTTCCCTGATGACTAAGTATGCTGAGCATTTAAGTATTTCTCTGCCATTCGATATTCCTCTGTTGAGAATTCTCTATTTAGCTCTGCATCCCATTTTTAATTGGATTATTTGTTTTGTTGGTGTTTAATTTCTTTAGTTCTTTATACATTCTGGATAATAGCCCTATATAGGATGAAGAGTTGGTGAAGATATTTTCCCAGTCTGTAGACTGTCATTTTGTTCCATTGACAGTGTCCTTTGAGTTACAGCTTTTCAGTTTCACAAGGTCCCATTTATTTTCTACCAAAAGTGGTGGTTTATATGTGGAGAAAAAAATAAGAGGTATTTTCCTGGTTACTTAATTTATCAAATTCTACTGTAAACAGACATAAAACAACTTTGTCAATCAAGAGAACACTCGCTTCTATAAAGGCAGTGTAATTTGCTTTCACAATAGCACATAAAATGTCTACATGTACAAGGGCATGTGTAACTCATGTTTTTAAGATGAATAATTCATAGCAGTTGAAGTATAACACTGATTTTCAAAATCCCAATATATTCCCTTCTTTTTCAAACAAAGCCTGAGATCCAGAAAAGATTATAAGAAACTCTTTCCAACCAAATCACAAGAAACAGGATTAAACTGTTAATGTATTTTTGGAGCCTCTTAGCAGTTACCGAATGCTACTTATATTCAACATCTAGTTTACTGGCAGGATTTCAAAGTTTCATTTAAAAGAAAAATACTCAGAAGATACATGGATTGCATTAAACACAAAGGCAGTGTGGTCCTGGTGGAGAAATCAGGTCAGTACTTTCTGGTAGAAATGTTCTATAAAAATATGTCATATTAAAGCAACAGTGTTTTCAACCAATTATCTATCCCTGATGTATTTCCTTGGAATATATGCTCTCAGGACTTTAGATTTCTTTATCCAATATCTGATGGAATTGAGGTACATCTATCTAGGAAACAGCTGAAAGGGTTTCTCCAATAGTCTGAAATCACAGAAAGTGGATTGAGAAAAAATCCATCTCTTTATTTTTTTTTTTTTGTTTATGGATCTTTATTTTTTTTTCAATGCAGTTTATTCAGGAACATTGAACAATCCTCGGACCCCGGGGAAAGCCAGCCCACAGCTTAAATAGCCTCTGGGTAGCCAACCCAGGCGTGCCACGGGGGCAATGCAGATAGGTCCACATACATGGAAGCAAGCCAGATCCTCGGCCTTAGCCAAATGTGGAGTTGTTCGTGACAGAGAGCACGAAATCCATCTCTTTACCTGAAGATGTACAGTTTCATGAGGTCCCATTTATTAATTGTTGATCTTAGAGACTGAGCTGTTGATATTCTGTTCAAGAAACTGTCTCCTCTGTCAATGAGTTGGAGGCTCTTCCCCATTTTTTCATCCAAAAGATTTGTGTGTCTGGTTTTACGTTGAGATCTTTGATCCACTTGGACTTTAATTTTCTGCAGGATGATAGATATGGATCTGTTTGCATTTTTCTACATGTAGACATCCAATTAGACCAGCACCATTTGTTGAAAACACTATATTTTTTTCCATTTTACGGTTTTTGCTTCTTTGTCAAAAATCAAGTATCCATAGGTGTGTGGGTTTATTTCTGGGTCTTCTATTCGATTCTATTGATCCACCAGTCTCATTCTATGATATGGCCATGCTGTTTTTATATATTAGCCTTGCCTTAACCTCAATACTTCCAACTGAATCACATTAGCTTCCCTTTCTTTCTTTTTTTTAATAATGTTTTCCTTCCTTCCTTGAAACAAGGTCTTACCTGGATCTCACTTATAGTGTTGAACCTAAACCAGGTTGGCCTCTTACAAAGATCTGCTTTATACTGCCTCTGAGTGCTGTGATTAAAATGTGTGAGCCACTATGCCCAGGTCTCCTTTTCTTTAAATGCAACCTTTATCCTTCTGCCTCAAAGCTTTTTTCACTTACTAGCCCCTCTTCCTGGAGAACTCTTAATGAACATGTACTCTGTCTGCTCTTTCATGCTTTTAAGGACTGACTCAAATGTTATCTTTCTAGTGAAATCTCCTCTGATTAGCCTATTTTAATTGTTTACAAAATATTATCAAATAAATAAATAAACCAATATGCTTTTTCACCGTTTTCATCAACAGGCATGCTATTTTATATATGCATTTATCTTTTAACTTTTAGCAGAACAAGATCTCTTATGTATTCATGGATATATACCCAGAACCCAGAGCATGGTCTAGCATAGAATAGGCAATAAATAATTGCAGAATTAATGCATCTGCAATGGATGTATCTCATTTTGTCTTCGTCTAAATACTACAATTGTTTTATTGATTCAGAAAGTAATACTCAATTGGTTAAATAACCTGATCACTATTACATGTAGGGAATGTGGAAATCAAGATTTAAATACACACTTTCAAAGTCTTTCTTTTATCTCATAATCTTGAAGAATCAAGTATTTATGTAACTATGTGAACTGTACCACTGGAAAACCAAGTGAAAGATGAAGGGAAAAGTCTTTTTCTGGAGTTTTTCAACTTATAAATAAAATAGAGATTAGTCCTTTAGAACTATTTTCCAACTATTAATATAAGCATTAAGTACCACAGACTTCTGAATTTTATCTATACTTTATGTAACTAATTATAAAGATCATATCACCAATAATTTTGCCAAATACATATGTATATACATATATATACATACATACATACATAATACTGTACATGCACCTGAATCTGAACAAACCTCTAACCTGGGCATTCTCAAGTTCAGTACTAGTGAGATTTAGAGCTATATAAAACTGTTCAAAATGGAGACTGGGTTTGTTCTGTACATTGTAGGATGGAAACCACTATCACTAGCCTCTACATATTAAATGAGATATTGATAACACTACTTACTCCATTGTAAAAATCAGAATTTTTTCCAAAACACTGCTAATGTCTCTCATGGAACTGAAAATTGCACAAATTAATCCTAGTTAAACATTGGTCTATATGCAACTACCATTCAATAGAAGAAACAGAAGACAGATGAATGTGATAAATTAAGCCACATGGATCCAATCAACAAAATGGACTGTGAGGATCTGCATAGATCAAATGATTTAGAACACTTGTGAAATACATTTTGATGAATAAGTTTCTGGTATAAAAGGCAGAAATGGAGAGGATGCTTTGGATGAAAATATGCTTAGAGGACATAGTTTAACAACAAAATCCCCCAACCTATAAGATTTAGAGATGTACCACTATATGATAAAATTATAAACGAAATAGGAAAGAGTAATTACTATAAAAGTCCAATAGGGAGGAGAAGGTGGTTGAAGTTGAGATGGGACACTTGGATGGCCTTGGGACTTCTTAAGTGACTGGCAAGATTCTATTTCTTGACTTGGGTGGCATTTAAAGAATGCTGACCTTGTAATAATTTATTATGCTTTCTGATTGTCTTATCTTCTGCTCTATTTCTATATTTTTCCAGTGAAAATACATAAATAAATGAAAACATAATAAATAAAAAGAAGAATTTGTCTTCCTTTCTACTTCACATAAGTTTGAGTTCCATGAGAACTGTCCTTGAGAAGAGGATTTAAGACAATTTATAGAGTTCAGGTCGATGTTTGTGTCTCTTCAGCCCAGAGGTGTAAATCCTCATCACCGCTTCAAAAATGATTTTGGAAGTCATAGCAGGACTTATTACAGCCCAGTACAAGTACGAGCCATATGTGCAATGTCCATTTCTTGGCCTACTCTTGAAGGGATGTCTCATGTCAAATCAACAAATACCTACCAGGGAGTCTCGTGATCCAGGCCATCTGGCAGACACAATGAGGGAAGCAAAATGCAAAGCAGTTAAGTCTTGGCACATGTGAACAAAACTCAAGAGAACTACATTGGCTGAGTAGCAGTTTGTGAGACAATGACTTTTGAAGAATTTTCAGGATAGAGGAGGGGGACAGAGAAAGGGAGAGGGAGATAGAGAGAGACCAACAGACCACAGGTGTACCTTCCTTTTTGCAAAAGATCTGCTCCTGAAGAGTTCTGTGATGATTAAAATTTTATAAATTTAATTATATTCTCTCATTGACTTACATTATAATCAGAGAGTGGCTTTATCTACATTTTGGATTAATCTTCAATTGGCAGTGGCTCCCAACAGTTTAAGTTTCCCTGCTTCTCTGTCAAGTAGTTAATATTTTATAAACAAACATTTAAAGGTACTATTTAATGGAACCCTTGAGTGAATCCTTTTGAACAACAAAGGATACTTTGGCAATATTTATAAATAATCATTAGATCAGATGCTTACCAAGGTTCCATGAAATAAAGCGAACTGGTATATAGACTCCAGTAGACTTTCACAGGGTTTTATAATAATTTTACTGTAATTAAAGCCCTAAACCAATGTTATATGTGTTTTAAGGCATCTGGCTTTACTGATATTCCCTTTTATAATAGCATTCAGACGATCATTTTGTACAGACACTTACAGGAAGCTCTACTAAACATAGCTCTATGCCTGTATCCACAATTGTACAATAAAAATACAACTTCATGGGAGAGCAGGAAGAAGAGGAGGCTCCAAGATGCCAACCAGTGCACACCATATCTGAGGGGAAGAGGGACTACAAAACTGATGAGTGGATGGGCAGCTAAAACCAGAATATTGACTTTGAGGCTTCCTGAGCTACAATGAACCACTCGTGAGCTGAAACAGATTGCATCTATACCCCAAACCCTCTTCCCCACCCCCACCATGGATGTCTCTGCAGTCTGAGAGTGGTAAACTGTAGACCCCCTGCACTTTCACTTGTTCTGGCAGAGGAAGTGACAGCTGTGGCAGCAGCATCTGCAGCTATGGCAGCAAGGGCTTAACTCCAGGTAAGGGGCCCTTCCTGCTCTAGCAGCCAAACAGAAGACTCAAATCTGAGAGTAGAGAACCTTGGGCACCTTACACTTTTCACATACTTCTGAGAGTGAGTGCACCTGTGAGTGAGTCCATGCAGAGCCCCAGATCTGGGGGTCCTCTGCACTAGCAACCAAATATCAGATCCCTCCCACCCACACCACCAGTGTGGACAACACTGGGATCCTTGGAACAACATTCTCAACATTAAACTCCCTGTTCTGTGGGTCTCCCAGTGGAGTCTAGGCAAACAGTTCCTGGAAACAATTCCTGGAACCAGGATGGTTCAGCCCAGACAGATCTGAGTGCCTGGAGCACAGAACCACAACAGGCCTGTGGGCCACTGAGCTATTCAGGACACCAGCGCACAGGTACTGCTCCCGCAAAGAGTACCAGCACCCCAACCTGCACTTATGCTCCAACCTTCCAGGCAACTACACATGTTTGCACCTGGTCCTTCCAGGCACTCTTCCACACAAACTCCCGCACTTGCAAACATACACCTGCCACCTTCCTTAGCTGCATCTAAAACACCAACATCTACTCTCAAACTGCTGGACTTCTCTCATCTTCCTGAAGAATACTCAACACTCCAGAGACAGATGGATCCAGTCTTCAGTACAGGCTCCAGGAACAGTCAAGGTTACGGATAAGCAGATGGCTAGAGGCCAGCATAAGAACACATCCAACAAAAATCAGGACATCATGGTTTCACCCACAACACGAAAAATCAATACATATTTTAATTCATTGGAAACACAGGAAAATGATCTTAAATTTATGTTTATACACTTATTAGAGGTACATAAAGATGAAACAAACAAAGCTCTCAAACAAATACGGGCAAATACAGCCAACAAATAGAGGCATTTAAAGAGGAAACAAACAAAAAGAGGCCATCATGGACAAACCAGAATCCAAATACAAACAAATAAAGGAAATGGTGCAAGATATGAAAATGGAATTAAAATCAATAAAAAAACTCACACTGAGAAACTACTGAGATGGAAAATGTAGTTAAGATATCAGGAACCACAGAGGTAAGCATCACCAACAGAATTCAAGATATAGAGGAGAGAATCTTGGGCGCTGAAGTCACAATTGAAGAAATCAATACATCTCTCAAAAAAGACATAAAATAAGAAAAGGTCCTGAAATAAAACATCCAGAAAATCAAGGATACCATGAAAAGACAAAACCTAAGAATGATGGGAATAGACAAAAAAGAAGATTCCAGGGTCCAAGGTCCAGAAAATATTTTCAAGAAAATCATTGATGAAAAATTTCCCAGTGTAAAGAGGTGTCCTTAAACATACAAGAGGCTTACAGAAAACCAAATAGACTAGACCAGAAAAGAAAATCCTCTCAGGAGAATCCTGGGTAAGATGATCAATCCTCATGCAGAAATGAAAAGGGGAAGGACAGCAGAAGAGGGAGAAAACAGACAACAGGACAGAAACCCACACAGAGGGCCATTGAAAGACTTTACCCCCAACAAGGTATCTAAAGAGATGCTGAGGCTCATAGCCAAACTTTGGGCAGAGTGCAAGGAATCTTATGAAAGAAGGAGGAGATAAGAAGACCTGGAAGGGACAGGAGCTCCAAAATGAGAGCAAAAGATCAAAAAATCTGGGCACACGGGTCTTTTCTGAGATTGATACTCCAACCAAGGACCATGCACGGAGATAACCTAGAACACGTAGAACCCCTGTACAGATGTAGCCCATGGCAGCTCAGTCTCCAGTGGGTTCCCTAGTAATGGGAACAGGGACTGTCTCTGATATGAACTCAGTGACTGGCTCCTTGATCACCTCCCCCTGAGGGGGGAGCAGCCTTACCAGGCCACAGAGGAAGACAATGCAGACAATCCTGATGAGACCTGATAGGCTAGGGTCAGAAGGAAGGGGAGGAGGACCTCCCCTATCTGTGGACTTGGGGAGGGGCATGAGAGGAGATTATGGAGAGAAGGTGGGATTGGGAAGAGAAGAGGGAAGGGGCTACAGTTGGGATACAAAGTGAATAAACTGTAATTTATGAAAATATTAATGGGGCCTGGAGAGATGGCTCAGAGGTTAAGAGCACTGGCTGCTCTTCCAAAGGTCTTGAGTTTAATTCCCAGCAACCATATAGTGGCTCACAACCATCTATAATAAGGTTTGGTGCCCTCTTCTGGCATGCAGGTGTTATATGTAGGCAGAACACTGTATAGATAATAAAAATATTAATGAATTTTGAAAAAGTGAAAAAAAGAAACTCCTCTTGTCACATAACATACAAAACAGTAAAGAAAAAAAAAATGTTAAAAGCAGCAAGGGAAAAAAGCCAAGTAACATATAAAGGTAGACCTACCAGAATTACATCATACTTCTCAACAAAAACCATAAAAGCCAGAAGGGCATGGACAGATGTCATGCAGACTATAAGAGAACACAGATGTCAGCCCAGGCTACTATACCCAGCAAAGCTTTCAATTAGCATAGATGGCAAAAACAAATTATTCTATGACAATACTAAACTTAAACAATATCTACACAGTAAACCATCCCAATAGAAGATACTAGAAGGAAAAATACAATCTAACAGAACCAACTACACCCAAGAAAACATAGGATATAGAGAATGTCACAATAAAAAATTAAAATAAAACAAACATACAAGCACACTATCAACACCAACACCAAAATAAAAAGAACTAACATTCATTGGTCACTATTATCTATCATCGTCAGTGGATTGAACTCTGCAATAAAAAGATACAACTAACAGAACAGTTTTGGAAACGGGATCCAACATTCTGTAGCATCCAACATCCACAACTGAGCAACAAAGACAGACACTATCTCAGAGTAAAGGGCTGAAAAGAGGTTTTTCAAGCAAACAGACCCAATAAACAAGCTGAAGTAGCCATCCTAATATCTATTAAAATAGACGTTCAACCAAAATTGATCAAAAAGTTGAGGAAAGACACTTCATTCTCATCAAAGAAAAAATCCATCATGAGGATTTCAAAATCCTGAACATCTGTGCCCCAAATATAAGAACACCTGCATTCTTAAATGAAACATTATTAAACATTATTAAAGCTTAAATCAAACATGGATCCCAGCATCTTAATAGTGGGAGAATTCAACACTCCACTCTCACCAATACACAAAAGCTAAATAAGGAAATAATGACACTTACAGATATACTAAATAAGATGGACTTAATAGATGTCTACAGAACTTTTCACCCCAACTCAAAAGAGTACACCTTCTCAGCAATGAAACCTTCTCCAAAATTGACCATATGCTTGGGTACAAAGCAAGCATCAACAGATACAGGAAGATTGAAATAACCCCTTGCATCCTATCAGAAATAACAAAAAGCCTACACAGGCATGGAAACTAAACAACTCTATTCAGGGGCAGCTGCAGCAAGGAAAAAGTGAAAAAAGAAATTAGAGACGTCCTAAAATTCAATGAAAATTAAGGCACAACTTACCCAAACTTATGAGACACAATGAAAGAAGTGCAAAGAGGAAAGTACATAGTGCAAAGTGCCTTCAGAAAAGAAGTTTGAGACATTTCATACAAGCAACTTAATGGCACACATGAAAGCACCAGAAAAAAAAAAGGAAGCAGTCACACCTAAGAGGAGTAGACGGGTTAGAAATAATCAAATTCAAGGCTGAAATCAATAAATTAGAAACAAAGCAACCCATCCAAAGAATCAATGAAACCAAGAGCTGGTTATTTCAGAAAATCAACAAAATAGACAAACAAACTAAAAGGCAGAGAGGAACTAATCAAATCAGAAAAATCAAAAATGAAAATGGGTAGAATCTTTCAGGGGCCCCTCTGTGGTACTGTCCTGCCTTTCATTGTTTTCATCTTCTTCTGATGTCTATCCTGTTTGTCTTTCTGAATGGGAATTGAACATCCTCCTTACTTACCTAGCTTCTTAAGGTGTACAGATTTTAGTATATTTATCCTATACTATATGTCTAATATCCACTTATGAGTGAGTATATACCATGTGTTCTTTCTGCTTCTGGGTTACCTCACTCAGGATGATCTTTTCTAGTTCCCACCATTTGCCTGCAAATTCCATGATTCCCTTGTTTTTAAATGCTGAGTAGTATTCCATTGTATAAATGTATCACAATTTCTGTATCCATTCCTCAATTGAGGGACATCTGGCTTATTTCCAGATTCTGGATATTATAAATAAAGCTGCTATGAACATGGTTGAACAAATGTCCTTGTTGTGTATTTGAGCATATTTTGGATATATGCCTAGGAGTGGTATAGCTGGATCTTGAGAAAGTACTGTTCCTAATTGTCTGAGAAAGCTCCAGACTGATTTCCAAAGTAGTTGTACAAGATTACATTCCCACCAGCAATGGAAGAATAGCCTCAGGGGAGGTGACCAAGGAGCCAGCCACTGAGTTCAAGTCAGAGACATCCCCTGTGCCCCTTACTACGGAACCCACTTGGATATTGAGCTGCCATGGGCTATATCTGTGCAGGGGTTCAAGGTTATCTCCACCAATGGTCCTTGGTTGGAGTATCCGTCTCAGAAAAGACCTCTGGGCCCAGATATTTTGGTTCTGTTGCTATATTTGTGGAGCTCCTGTCCTCTCCAGATCTTACTAACTCCTCTTTCTTTCATGTGATTCCCTGCACTCGGCCCAAAGTTTGGTTATGAGTCTTAGCATCTGCTTTAATACACTGCTGGATAGAGTCTTTCAAGAGGCCCTCTGTGATAGGCTCCTGTCCTGTTTCCTGTTTTCTCCTTCTTCTGACTTCCATTCTGTTTACCTTTCTGAGTGAGGGTTGATCATCTTACCCACGGTCCTCCTTCTAGCTCACCTTCTTTAGGTGTACAGATTTTTGTAAGTTTATCCTACATTACATGTGTAGTATCCTCTTATAAGTGAGTATATCCCATGTGTGTCTTTCCATTTCTGGGATACCTCACTACGGATGATCTTTTCTAGTTTCCACCATTTGCTGCAAATTTCGTGATTTCCTCATTTTTAAATGCTAAGTAGTATTCCATTGTGTAAATTTAACACAATTTCTGTATCTATTCCTCTCTTGAGGGACATGTGGGCTGTTTCCAGGTTCTGACTATTACGAACAAAGCTACTATGATTATGGTTAAACAAATGTCCTTGTGTACTTGTGCATATTTTGGATATATACCTAGGAGTGGTATAGCTGGATTTTGAGGTAGCACTATTCCTAATTTTTTGAGAAAGCACCAGATTGATTTCCAAAGTGGTTGTACCAGTTTACATTCCCACCAGCAATGGAGGTGAGTTCCCCTTTCTCCACATCCTCTCCACTTAAGATTTGTATCTTAGCCATTCTGATGGGTGTGAGAGGAAATCGCAGGGTTGTTTTGATTTGCATTTCCCTGATGACTAAGAATGTTGAGCATTTCTTTAAGTTTTCTCTCTGCCATTCTATATTCTTCTACAGAGACTTCTCTGTTTAGCTCTGTGCCCCATTTTTTAATTGGATTACTTGATTTGTGGCTTTTTAACTTCTTTAGTTCTTTATACAGTCTGAATATTAGCCCTCTGTCAGATATAATATTAGTTAAGGTCCTTTCCCAGTGTGTAGGCTATCATTTTGTTTCATATGGAAAAACAAAATAAACAAGCAAAAAATGGAATCCTATAACAATCCAGTACAGTAACAGATCTGGAGATATCTCCATCCCCAATCTCAAGCTGTACTATAGAGCTACAGTAATAAAAAAAAAAAATACTGCATGAGACTGTTGTACCAATGAAATCGAAAAGAAGACCCAGAAATAAACCCACACACCTGTGGATGCTTGTTTTTTTGTTTTGTTTTGTTTTTTGTTTGTTTGTTTGTTTGTGTTTTACAAAACCATACAATAGAAAAAAAAAAGATAAGATCTTCAACAAATGGTGCTTATCTAAACTGGATGTCTACATGTAGAAAAATGTATATAGATTCATATTTATCACCCTGCACAAAACTAAAGTCCAAGTGGATCAAAGACCTCAACATAAAACCAGAAACATTAAATTGGTTAGAAGAAAAAGTGCGGAATACCCTTGAACTCATTGGCACAGGAGACAACTTCCTGAACAGAACACCAACAGCACAGGCTCTAAGAGCAACAATCAATAAATGGGACCTCATGAGACTGAAAAGCTTCTGTAAAGCAAAGGACACCGTCATCAAACAAAACGACTGCCTACAGATTGGGAAAGAATCTTCACCAACCCTTTATCTGACAGAGGACTAATATCCAGTATATACAAAGAACTAAAGAAGCTGAAAAGCAGCAAACCAAGTAATCCACTTAAAAAATGGGGAACAGAGCTAAACAGAGAATTCTCTGTAGAGGAATATCGAATGGCAGAGAAGCACTTAAAGAAATGTTCAACGTCATTAGCCATTAGGGCAATGCAAATCAAAACGAACCTGAGATTTCACCTTACACCCATCAGAATGGCCAAGATGAAAATCTCAAGAGGGGTTTTACTAGAGAGCTAGAGCAAATGGTGGAGATTATTAGCCCTACCAGTTCCAGCAGTGTCACCACATTCTTTACACCACGTGGCTTGTCTCCTTCTCCTCTCTTCTCCACATCCACATTTGATGCTCAGTTAGCCCTCCCAATGATCTTCCTCCAATAAGCTAAAGAAATATCTTACCCTCAGCATCAGTAGCATGAAATCCCAATATACTTCATATAACTCAGGCTACATTTGGGTCTAGAACATGGAATAGGTTTCCTAAACTACCACAAAAGAGGAAAACTCTAGAACTTAGAACTATTGATGCTTCTGCAGCGAGTTTAAAGAGGTTGCCTTTCACTTCGTCTTGACTACAGTGAGTAGACAAATAGATTGTGAGTAGACAGCTCACTTGGCTGGTTACACATACCCAAAGGGGTATGATTTAGGAAGGGTTTTAGTCTGACTAGCTTAGGTATTTCTGATTAAAGACCTCCATTTATTTTGCAGTAAATGAATAAAGATTAGTTCACTGTTTTGTCTTCGATAACATGAATATAACTTATAATTGGCCTATTTAAAAATACTGAAAATAAAAACTCAAATGCCTCTCAGAAGAATAAATCGAGAGTGAATTTTGTTATAGAAGGCAAAATGGATGCCCTTGCAAAACTGATTACTTTCCATGGGTGATAGTGCTGTTTCTCAAAAAACAAACTGTCTCCCACACTGTAATCAAGAATCTCCATCCATAAGGCATTGATCTAAGAATACATCAATACGACCTCATAGTTACAGTTCTATACTACACATGGAATTCAGTACCTTGGGCAAGCATTCTGCCATAGCCACTGTGGTAGACAATGTAACTCATATTCTTTTATAAACCCTGCTACATGACTGAGTAGACCCTATAAAATTCCATCTAACCAATGGAATATGGTGGAGGTGTTTTCCAGATATAACCAACATTTCTAATCAACTGAATACATTGCTCCAAAGGAAGATCATATCTGGATATGGTGTTGCACTCTGTAATTCCTGATAATTCAGGAGCATAATGATTTAGAGGCCAACCAAGGCAGCATAGGCAAGCTCCTGTCTGAAAAAGTGAAGAGGGTACCCTAAGTTTTCCCTACCTAATTAGATGGTGTATTTAAAGAGAGTCTGGAGATTTAAAGAAGTGAAGACTCTGTCTTTTGCTGACTTTGAAGAAGCAAGCTTCCACTAGTTCTATAGCCTTAAAAAAATGGATTCTGTCTTTTAGGTCTATATAAGCGAGTATATTCCATGTTTGTCTTTCTCCTTCTGGGATACTTCACTCAGAATGATCTTTTCTAGATCCCACCATTTGCCTGTAAATTTCATGATTTCCTCCTTTTTGATTGCTGAGTAGTATTCCATTGTGTAAAAATACCACAAGGAGCAGTACTGTTAGGCCACAGAGGAGGACTTTTTTTTTTTTCAATGCAGTTTATTCAGGAACCTTGAACAATAATCTGACCCTGGGGAAAGCCAGCCCACAGCTTAAATAGCCTCTGGGTAGCCAACCCAGGTGTGCCACGTGGGCAATGCAGATAGGTCCACATACATGGAAGCAAGCCAGATCCTCAGCCTTAGCCAAATGTGGAATTGTTCGTGACAGAGAGCACTCACCATCGGGAAGGTGGAAGGCGGAAACCAGCTCCATCTTTAAGGCACAGCATTCCGCAGCTCTCTACTGTTCCCCCTTTTTGTTTTAGACGCATCAGGCAAGAGTAGAGGTCTGACCTCTGATATTAGAAATAAATTGGGACTTTGTACCGATGTTCATTTAGGTGTCATCCACCCAAAGAGTTTGCAGCCAGTCTTGAAAATACCTGACAAAAGGGAGTCATATGAAAGGGGAGGAGGTCCTCCCCTATTAGTGTACTTGGAAAGGGGCAGGGAGGAGATGAGGGAGGGAGGGTGGGATTGGGGAGGGAATGAGGGATACAGCTGGGATACAGAGTTAATAAAATGTAACTAATGAGAAAAATAAAATTATAGAAAAAGAAAAAAAAAAAAGGATTCTGCCAATAAACATGTGATCTTAATACATCTCTCTCTATGGAGTTATTGCGATGAAAAGGCACCCTAGAAAATGCTTCTATTTCAGAATTACCAGACCCAGAACAAAAACCTCAACTAACCTGTATGAAAACTTCTGATCCACAGAAACTGTAATACAATGTGTGGCTTTGGTTTTAAGAATCTGAGTCTCTGAAAATTTATTACTCAGCAACAGAAAACAAAAACAGCCATGAAGAATTAACAATGAGGAATCCTAACCTACAAGAGTAATGGAAATGATAAAACCAAAAGTTAACACAAGTTAAAACAAGTGTTGGCATTCTACTTCTCCAGACTAAAAGCAAAGGCTCTAGAATAAAGATATAATATTCATTTTAGAATGGTTTTCTCCATCCGGCATTGCTCACTGACTATAAACCACCATTATATAATAATTTGGTTATTAATTTATAATCGTTTTCATTTATTTATTTAATCACTTTACAACCTGATTGCAGCCACTACCCTCCTCTCCTCTCAGTCCCAACCTTACATACCTCCATCCACCCCCTCCATGGTCTTCTGTCAAGGCTATACAGTGAGTAGCTCTGTTCCCCTGCTAGAACCTCCAAACAAGCTCTCAAGGTATATCCTGCAGCATTTTTTATTTAATTTTTACTTTTTATATTAATTACAGTTTATTTATTTTGCATCCCAGCTGTAGGCCCCTCCCTCATTCACTCCCAATCCCACCCTCCTTTTTTCATCTCCTCCCATGCTGCTCTCCAAGTCCACTAATAGGAGAGGTCCTCCTCCCCGTCTATCTGACCCTAGCCTATCAGGTCTCATCAGAACTGGCTGCATTGTCTTTCTCTGTGGCCTGGTAAGGGTGCTTTCCTTTCAAGGGGAGATGCTCAAAGAGCCAGCCACTGAGTTCATGTCAGAGACAGGCCTTGTTCCCCTTACTATGGAATCCACTTGGAGAATGAGATGCCATGGGCTATATATCTGTGCAGGGGTTTCAGGTTATCTCCATGAAGGGTCTTTGGTTGTAGTATCAGTCTCAGAAAAGACCCCTGGGCCCAGATTTATTGGTTTTGTTGCTCTCATTGTGGAATTGTGGAGCTCCTGTCTCCTAGAGGTCTTTTTATCTCCTCTTTTTTTCATAATATTCCCTGAACTCTGCCCAAAATTTGGCTATGAGTCTCAGCAGCTTCTTTGATACACTGCTGGGTAGAGTCTTTCAGAAGCCCTCTTTGGTAGATTTCTGTCATGTTTCCTGTTTTCTCCCTCTTCTGACTTCCATCCTGTTTATGTTTCTGAGTGAGGATTGACCATCTTACCCATGGTCCTCCTTCTTGCTTAGTTTCTTTAGGTGTACAGATGTTAGTATGTTTATCCTATATTATATGTTTAATATCCACTTATAAGTGAGTATATACCATGTGTATCTTTCCGCTTCTCAGATACCTCACTCAGGATGATCTTTTCTAGTTCCCACCATTTGCCTGAAAATTTCATGATTTCCTTGTTTTTAATTGCTGAGTAGTATTCCATTGTATGAATGATTTTTTGACAAAGAAGTCAAAACCATACAATGGAAAAAAAGACAGCATCTTCAACAAATAGTTCTGGTCGAATTGGATGTCTACATGTAGAAAAATATAGAGAGATCCATATTTATCACCCTGCACAAAACTAACGTCCAAGTGGACCAAAGACCTCAACATAAAACCAGACAGACTAAATCTGTTAGATGAGTGGGGAAGAGCTTTGAACTCATTGGCACGGGAGACAATTTCCTGACCAGAACACCAACAGCACAGGCTCTAAGAGCAACAATCAACAAATGGGACTTCATGAAACTGAAAAGCTTCTGTAAAACAAAGGACACTGTCATCAAAACAAAACGACAGCCTACAGACTGGGAAAGGATCTTCACCAACCCTATATCTGACAGAGGGTTAATATCCAGAATATATAAAGAACTTAAGAAGTTAAAAAGTAATCCAATTTAAAAATGGAGCACAGAGCTAAACAGAGAAGTCTCTGTAGAGGAATATAGAATGACAGAAAAACACTTAAGAAATGTTCAACATCCTTAGTCATCAGGGAAATGTAAATCAAAACGACCCTTAGATTTTACCTCACACCCATCAGAATGGTTAAGATCAAAAACTCAAATGACAACACATGCTGGAGAGGATGTGGAGAAAGGGGAAGCCTGGTGGGAATGTAAACTTGTACAATCACTTTGGAAATCAATCTGGCGCTTTCTCATACAAGTAGGAATACTGTTTCCTCAAGACGCAGCTATACCACTCCGAGGCATATATCCAAAGTATGCTCATGCTCAAGTATACAACAAGGACATCTGCTCAACCATGTTCATAGCAGCTTTATTCATAATAGCTAGAACCTGTTAACAACCCAGATGCCCCTCAACTGAGAAATAGACACAGAAATTGTGGTACATTTACCTTCTGCAGCATTTTAAAGACACTATCTCATGTATCTCAAGCTGTTTCCAAACTCACTATGTAGCTGATATGACCTTCAACTTCTGATCATTCTGCCTCCCCATCACCATTGCTAGGATTAGAGTAATGGGTCACAGCATCCAGTGCCAGAGATACAACCCAGGGCTCTGTATATACTGATCCAGTACTCTACCAACCGAGCCACATGTCCAAGCTCTCCATTCTGTGTCTTCTTTGCAAAAAGAAAGACAACCACATGTACAACCTAGTCTTTAAGTGCAAAGATGGGAAAGAACCAAGTATTCCTCCAAATGAGTAAAATCATAAATTTAGTAGACAGCTGTGTAAGAGAGGGAAAGAAAAAGGAAAGGAGGATGAGACGGAGGGAAAGAAATTGGGAGGGAAGGCAAGAAGGAGAAGGAGAAACTATGCCTGGTATGGGCGTTTGAAACCTCAAAGCTCATCTCTAATAAGACAGCACCTACTGATTCTTCCAACAGTCCATCAACTTGGAGCAAAGCATTTAATTCCATGAAGCTATGAGGTCACTCTATTTCAAACCACCATAGTGTCTGCAGCCACAAGAAGGTTTAATGGAAAAAAAAAGACAAAAAGTCTGTCCACAACATGTATCAGATAGCTGGGATTTGCCTGTGTATGGATGAATAAATAAATGAGAATCAAAAGAAAAGAGTTTATCATTGCAAAGGAGTAATAAATGTGAGGGATGTGTACTTGGTATGCATAGTAATAACGAGGGACAGTGACAGAAAGCCTTAAAGAAAGAATCCAGAAGAGTTAATACAGCCACAAAGCAGTATTTCTCAAAGTGTGGCCCTGGGACCTGCAATAGCAGCTGCAGCACCTGGACTTTTGTTGCAGATGCAAATTCACTACCCTGACTGAATCAGAAATTCTGGGGAGAGGCCCAGCAATAGATTTCAAGAACCAAGTAAGTAGACAAATGAAGCAATCTTATGGGGTTGGATTATAAAAGAAGGAAAAAGAGCAGATGGTCTTAACACTACATATTAAAATCAGCTACCCAACTTCAACACTGTTACTATTTAGAAATTCCAATCTAGTTCATGTCACATAGGGGCCAGGCATCCAAATCGTTTGCTAGCTCTCCAGGTGATTCAAATGCACAGCTAGAGTGTGGATATGAAAGGTGAGTTGGAATGTGAGGACATCATTCAAGATTGCTATATAAATGACCTCTGAAAATCATTTGATTCTTTGCCTGCTATGGTGTTCTGCTGTCTCTAAAGTATTCACACATAGATTCTCAGCTGTCAACACTGCAACGTTTTTGCACAAGGCAAGGAAATTGCTTTTATTTCAGCAGTGCAGAAAAAAAAAAGCAGCAGCAGCTGGCCCTTTTCATAGTCCCTGATCACCCTCTGTGCTGGCTGTATACAGCAGCAGCAGCAGCAGCAGCAGCACTCTCCTTCCCTGACCTCAGTCTATGCAGTGCTCCTGAGAGACGTTGATAAAGAAAAGCTGCACTTTCTTATACTTACAGTGGCAGCATTCACCACAGAGTCATTGTCATACTTGGCCTGCAAACCTCCCTTAGGGCCTAGCATCTGCAGGCAGATAATCTGAGAGGTCTACACATCCCTTCAACAGCTTTGAGATATGCCATTGCTATCTGAGATCTTAGAAAGGAAACACTGCATCAAGTCCAGCTGGGAGAGATTTTAAATAAAGAAAGCTTTAAACTCTTTGGGAAATCACCACTGTTACTTTCCAGGGCTCTGCGACAGTCTTTTAACTGTCTGCACAACTTGAGTTTGCTTGAGCTAGTGGGTAAACAGTAACAGGAAAGCTTAAGCCCAATACACCTCAGAATGCAGAGCTCTGTGTAACTTACAAGTTCTGTATATACACATAAAGTTTTTGAAGGTATATCTGATACAAGTTGCTTCACTATTATCTAATACAGTGATGACATCATTGGATAGGTTCAATGTGGATGACAACTAGGACCAAGCAATAATGCCTTATCCCAGAGTCTAAACATTTAATACATCATACAGTGCAAGGATGATGGCAAGGAGATTTTCCACTGTGAATTTCAGGTTTTAAAAAGGTCAAGATGAGCCAAGTGGTAGTGGTATATGTCGTTAATCCTAGCACTTGGGAGGCAGAGGCAAGAAGATCTCTTGAGTTCGAGGCCAGTCTGGTCTACAAAGCTAGTTCCTTGACAGCCAGGACTATACAGACAGACTCTGTCTCAAAAAAAGTCTTTTTAATTAAAATTAAAAAATAAAAAGCTCCAGATAGTTATGGTGGTACACACAGGTAGGATAGATATGCTGAAGAGGCAGAGACAGAAAGATCATGAGTTCAAGGCCAGCCTGGGCTACAGTTTTAAGGACTGGCATAGTGATCCAGGCCTCTAATCCCAGCACTCAAGAGGCAGAGGCAGGCAGATCTCTATGAGTTTGAGGCTAGCCTGGTCTATACAGTGAGTTGTGGTCCATCCAGGACCACATAGTGAGAATCTTTCTCAAAAACAACTGAGTATGTTAAAATCTCAAACAAACATTTCAAAAACTATAATAAGCACATTGCTTCAGTGAAAGTGCCCAACGACAGCCAAGAAATGAATGTTGGGCAGGTAGACAGAGAGAGAGTCACAATTTCCTTTACAATCTTGCTTCAATGCTTCCTGCTTGGACTTGTGCCTTTCCAAATGAAGGTTTAGGAATTTGAAAACAGTGGGAAATATTCTGTACCTAAGTGAGTAAATGGCACGGGGCAGGGCCTCTGCCTGATGCAGACCTTCAACACTACATCAGCAGAAAATGTCCTCCCAACTAAGACAAGATATTACAAGTAGAGCATAAGGTCAGGTCATGTTTTTTGTTTTGTGTTTTTGTTTTTCCCAAGAACCGAAAAACCAGATCTCAGGTTGGGGATTGCTATCTATAACAGTGGGTTAGAGGGTTTATTTTGCAGGCCATGGGACATTAGACAATGCTTAGAGGCATTTTACTGTAGAAGGATGCTACTAGTATCTAGTGGGACAGGGCACAAAATGACACCTCAACAAAAGACCATCCAGCCCCATGGTAGTAGTGGCGGGATTGGGAAACTCTGATTTTATGAAATGCCTCCTTCATGAACAGTGGAAGAGGAAAGCTCTGATGGGTTTCACTTCTATGAAGACCTGGACTCTTCACTTTGGTTTCTACTGAGCATCACAGAGGAACAGAGCTGATCTCCTTAAGGACTCAGGTAAGTTTGTCTTAACATATTCTCACTTACCACTGAGTTTCAGAGAACTTCCCTACATTTCATGGAACTAAATGTGTGAATCACACAGGACACAACTCTAAAGGCTCCTACTGGATAGCTTCATGAAGGAAAATAAACTCTACAGCCTCCTTATAACAACTCATTCCAACATATGTCTTCTTGGTGAATAGAATATTGTGCAGAATCTCTTGAAGTTGCCAATGTTTGATTAATTAGGGCCTTCAGAGGGGCAATTTAATGTGGTTCAACAAAAAAAAAATATGTTTTCATTATGCTGGTGCTAAAGTTTGTTTAATCTTCTTGAACTGCCTCAAGTCTCATCACCTATGAAATGGACTCAGAATTCCTTCCTTTCAGGAGCTATTTTCCTGTGTTGTCTCTTCTTCAGTCATTGCCCACGCAATGATTTTTAGCAACAATAATGCATGGCCATCAACTGTTTCATAGACAAACTATTTCCTAGCCATATGCCCTATGAGGCAATTTGGTTTACTCTCTGTGTGTCTCTCTCCCTCCTTCCCTCCCTTTTTCCCTCTCCCTCTCTCCTCCTTCCTCTTTTTTTTTTTTTTTTCATTTTCAGTTATAATTTCATTTTGTCTTGTGGAAAGAAACTGAAATAAAATTGTAATACTGCTATATGTACAAGGTCTTAGTACTTGAACAAATACAAAATACCCATCAAGTCTTGCTCTCATGGGTCTTTTGTATCTACTTTGGCCAATATAAATGTTATGTTCATTTAAACAACCTGACCTGTAATTGTTTCTCTGTACTCAGTAAGAGGAGATCACAATTACAAAATGCCTGTGATGAGGGCCTCTTAAAGACTCTACCCAGCAGGGTATCAAAGCAGATACTGAGACTCATAGCCAAACTTTGGGCAGAATGCAGGGAATCATATGAAAGAAAAGGGAGATAGAAAGATTGGAGGTGACAGGAACTCCACAAGGAAAGCAACAGAACTAAGAAATCTGGGCTCAGGGGTCTTTTCTGAGATTGATACTCCAACCAAGGACCATGAATGGAGATAATCTAGAATCCCTACACAAATGTAGCCCATGGCAGCTCAGTATCCAAATGGGTTCCATAGTAAGGGGAATAAGGACTGTCTCTGACATGAACTCAGTGGCTGGCTATTTGATCACCTTCCCCTGAGGGGCAAGCAGCCTTACCAGGCCACAGAGGAAGACAGTGCCACTAGTCCTGATGATACCTGATACGCTAGGGTCAGATGGAAGGGGAGGAGGACCTCCCCTATCAGTGGACTTGGAGAGGAGTATGGGAGGACATGAGGGAGGGAGGGTGGGGTTAAGAAGGAATGAGGGAGGGGGCTACAGCTGGAATATAAAGTGAATAAACTGCAATTAATATAAAAAGTAAAAAACAAAATGCCTGCGACACAGCAATGTGCTTCAAGCTTTCACATAAGTTATCAATTTAATCTCCTACACAAAGCTGTGAGGAAGGATTGTCAAGTCCATTTCATAGGTGATAAGACTGAGGTATTTCAGCAAGATTAAAAAACCTTCAGTACCAGCATTATGAAGTAGAATTGAGTGTGATGTACCTTTTACCCTAAGCAGAATGAAATATATTTCTGAAGAGACCCAGAATGCCAAAGTGGCCACTAGAGAAATATATTACATGGTTAGAAGTGAATTTGCCTTTCCTTCACCATAGTGAAATACCTACTTACCAAAAAAGTTATGATGTGTATAATCAAGATATCAGTATCATCTTCTTTCCTCATTTCAGTATTTAAAAGATAGCCAATAAAACTGCCTATGAGCTGGGTTGGTTAAAAAAATGCTATATCCACTTTCAGCCGAAAGTATTATGTTGCCTTTCATTCAGCCCTTTCATAAAAAAAAAAAAAAAAACATAAATTCACTGATTAAAGATGAAATCATACATATTCTTGTCTTCCAAAAAATCTGACTAATGCACTTAAAATTCTTTTCATATGGGAGTTGGGGAGCACACAGTGGAGACTATCTATGCAGGTGGGCAGTTGAACTGTGGCCACCTTGTGACTAATTGCTATAGGGACAAAAGCAGAAGGACCTCCAGCCCCTGGCATCTGCAAACTTGCTTCTTACTCTGAATTTCTTTCTGAGCACAGTAATTGGGCCCTGACTGAACAGAACTGTACTCTCCATAATGCGAGGTAGGGAAGCAGCTAGGCTTTGGGAAGTTCCACAGCCACGACGTTTTTGAAGTTGCAACAGCTTAGGGTATTAGATGCAATCTCCAGGGAGAATTTAAAAGCAAATTCAGTTTCCTTCTCGTGGCTGCTGGAAACGCTCAGAACATAGATTCTAGAATAGCTATGACTTATTTGTTCGTAGTCTGAAATACGATTATGTCGTGTACAAAGGCATAATATGGTCATTCTAAAATAAATTCATTAACTTCTAAATGTCAGAAACAGAAAATTATTGTGTCTCTCTCTCTCTTTTTTTTTAAGTTACTAGTCTGGGGAAGTTTAAAAAGAAATGGCTTTCTAACAACCATACTCATCAGCAACTAAAAATGTGACTTTAACTCTTTCTTGCTGTTTTCTTTCTTTCTTTTTTCTTTTTTTTCCATTTTTCAAGAGAGGGTCTCTGTGTTTACCCTTGCCTGTCCTGGAACTCACTCTGTAGACCGGGTTGGCCTCAAACTCATAGTTGTATTGCCTCTGCCTGCTGAGCACTGGGATTAAATGCATGCACCACCACCCAGCTCATCCTGTTTTCTTATGACTAAAGCAATAGTCAGCAAAATCAGTAGGTTTTCACATATTTATTTTAACAGTGGATCCCTTTTTATTTTCAGAAAAGGTTTCCAGAACATAAATGTACCAACTCAATCAAAAGCCAGAAATCCAGACACATCTACCATCACTATCCTCTTCCTAACTCTCACTTCCTCACCATCCAAGCCCCTTAAGCCACCTCCACTGAATCCTGGGTATGAGCTGATGACCACTGAACAAACTGATTTCCACTTTGTATCCTAAGTGTCTAAACAGACAACATTTTTAATAGGACAACACTTTGCAAAGATGCTTTGTAGACAGACATCCAACCTCTTGGCTTAGGAAAGCTTAAGCTCATTAAGCAATTAAAGACCAATTCAATTCTCTACATTAAGTCGTGTGCCTCTGGTGCAGAATACAAGAGAAGATTCTTTGAAGAGCACTAGATGAATTGCTCTTACAAAATACATAGAATGCTGTGGCCTGAGCAACCTCACTGATTGTTTCCCCATCTTCTGTTCCCACTGACTTTGTGATGGCTTGTTGTAAGCCATGTAAAGTACACAGGTAAGGCCCAATCCACTCACTAATCTCCACTCAGAAGATGGTTTGTGCCTCCTTTAAACCCAGTTCATGCATTGTTCAAGTGACAACGGCTGCCTTTATTTCTGCCTTTTTTTTCTTGCATGAGTGATAAAATTTGTTTGTATTCACCTTTTATCCCTGAGACCTAATTATTAAGCAATCTAAAGTGGGAGACATCATTTTTATCTTGATGGGCTCTGAGGCCCCAAAGGAGAACTTAATATGAAAACAAAATCAACATTTTTATCCTGATGAAAATTGGCAAAATACATTGATTTACGCAGCTACATACTGTTGAAGAATACTAAAACTGCTTTTTGAAAAGCTACAATTCATTTAATAGTGAATTCAAGAATTTTTTTTTTTTTTACCGAATATAAACTATGGTTCACGCAGTATTGTAGGTAGGGGATTGCACTCTCCAAGTCACTTACCCAAATCCCTCACTACCACTCGTGAAATAAATGAAACACAGGATGCTAAGTACAACAATTAAGAGAAATAATGCCCATTGGGATTACAAATGATAGCATTCCCAGTTTGGGCTGGACAAAACTCCTGACGTGGTTTGTAGAGGGTGCTATAGTGAACATTGTTTTTTTCCTTTTGGTCATTGTAGCAGAAACCACTATCACTCCTATTCTTTGGAGGACCATGACCACATGAAATTTTTGAGTCTCCTCTACAGATTACAGTAAAATGTTACATGTTAGTTCTAACTATAACCATAAGTGACAAACACCACCTCCAAGTCTGGGAAAAAAAGAGAAAGGAAGAAAGAAAGAAAGAAAGAAAGAAAGAAAGAAAGAAAGAAAGAAAGAAAGAAAGAAAGAAAGAAAGAAAAGAAAAGAAAAGAAATCTCACATTCAACACTCAATTCTCATTCAGGGTCTGTCATCTGGCTTTGTGGGGCCAGGATACCATGAAACTAAGAGGAGCCGGCCCAGAGCAGGAGTGGGGTTAAGTCATGTCCAATCCCACAAATCTCATCTAGAGAGAAGTAGGAGTGCGGACCACTCAGTCCCCTGGCCTATATGTCGCAGAAGATGCAGTCCTGTACCTCCCACCTTTGCCCACACTCAAGAAAGTCCTGTAGCCACAGCCAGGTTAAACCTCCTCTCTCCTTATAAGGTCATGTCCTGCGAGCACTTAGAATTCCTCTTCCGGCAAATAAGTTATTCCTAGCACCATAGCCCCAGACAATGATGTGCATTCACCCTGAAAGCCTCCACCCATTCCCCAAAGGTTTAAATAGCCTGCACCCACCCTGCAATTAAATGAGCTGCTCAATGAAGCCTGCCTCCCAAGAATCTGTTCACCACAGCCTGAGATCTCCTCACAGCAGCCATTTCTGCCTCCCACTATCTCCACTCAGTATCATAGCAGACTGACTGCAACAGCAAGGCTGAAGCAGAGCCTGAATGGCATAGCTGAATGGAAAAGACTCCCAGGTCCTACTGGATCCAGAGAATGGTAGAAGCCAGGGTTCCTGAGTCTGTAGACACAGCATCCTCCAATACCAGTGTTAGAAGTTAGATAGTTAGAATTCCAATAACCAAACAATAGTGACAGTGCAAAGTTTTGCTACTCACTATTTAATTATTAGACAATGTGTAACCTTTGAATGATTTTGTATCAAGAAATAAATGACCAGTTTCTTAGTTAAGAAACCTGACTTAGCCAGGCACAGTGGTGCAAGCCTGTGATCCCAGCACTCAGGGAAGCAGAGGAAGATAGATCTCAGTGAGTTCAAGGCCAGCCTACAAATCGAGTCCAGGACAGCCAAGGCTACACAGAGAAATCCTGTCTCAGAAAAAAAAAAGTAGTCAGACTTCAGTGGCAATATAAAACACATAGACTGGGGCATGGGACAAAAATAGAAGCAGAAGCAAAGATAACAAAACAAAAATTAGAATCGTAAGTAAAGACAAGAAAGATGTGTGTTTGAATTTGCTCATTAGCACATAGAGACACAGAACAAGAAAAGATTCAAGTGACACTATTAAAAGACTCACTAGAATATGAATATATGCACAGAAGTTTGGGAAGACACATAAAACATTTTAGTTCCTGGGACTGAGGAAGTTTCATTCACAGGAAATGAAGCACAAATAGTGAAGATGTGTATGACAGATTAGTGATCATTTTGAAAATGTTCAATATGACATTCAGGTAGATACCCGGAATACAATACAACATATATAGGTCTAACATTCAAAAAAAAAAAAAAAAAAAACACCCAAATTGAAACTCAGACTTAAGAATCACTTGGTTAACATCATGCAGTCTGATGAGGTGGCCCAAGAAGAACATTTACAATGAAAATTAAAAAAAAAAAGTTTAAAACTTGGAAACCATTTAAAGATAAATAGAGAACAGCCTGAGGAAAACTATGAAAGAATGATCTGAGAGGTAGAGGAGCAAACAAAAGAGAAGGACAAACAAAAGCAATGTGCAAAGAGAGTTTAACATGGATCATTAGTTCAACTATTGAAAGACACTTTGCAGCAGTGAGAGGGAAGGGGGGAGAGGAAAGGAGAGAAGAGGGAGGTAGAGACTCTTTTCTGACCTCTCTCTTCCACTCTGCAATCATCTATCTGCTAGTGCGCTCCTGCCTGGAAATCAGAAGTCAGTGGCAGCTGTTCACTACAAGATAAACTTGAACAGAAGAATGTAAAAAAAAAAAAAAATGGATCTGAGAGCAAACAAGCAACCTAGTCTGATATCAGCAGAAACAGTTCTGATGATAGATTATCAGAGGGGAAGTGGAGGCTGGAATGTAGAGATGGCAGCTGTGGACTTTCTTACAATTATTTTTAAGTGAAATCAACCTGGAAGGGGGAACAGAGAGAGAGAGAGAGATGAGATAATATAGAGATATGGTTAATTGCTGGGAGAAAAATTAGTCAAGTCTAGGAAGAATGGAAGAGACCACGTACTAAGGGAATAGACAAAATAAAAATGTGGAAATAAAAGAAACGTACTCAGTTGAGTATATCTAGACCACAGTCCCTCCTCACCTCCTTTTCTTCATAGTGTTATCTTGGTTGTCAATTATTTGGAGAGAAGGGTATTGTGAAAGGCCTTCAGTGACTGATTGGTGACGAGAGCATGCTTCTTTACTAGAGGCCACAAGCTCAGTTACTGACACCCACATATGTCTTTCCTCCCCTCAAATAACCCTTGGTCTCAAATAACCCTTGTTGAACTGAACTCCTTTTGGATTCTTTATTCTCTTTTTTAATTTTTATTAATTACACTTTATTCACTTTGCATCCCCCATAAACCCCTCCCTTCTCCCCTCCCAATCCATGCTTCCCCCCCTTCTCCACGCATGTCCCTCCCCAAGTCCACTGATAGAGGAGGTCCCCCTCTCCTTCCTTCTGATCCTAGTCTATCAGATCTCATCAGGAGTGGCTGCATTGTCTTCCTCTGTGGCCTGGTAAGGCTGCCCCCCTCAGGGAGAGGTGATCAAAGACCAGGCCAATCAGTTCATGTCAGAGGCAGTCCCTGTTCCTATTACTATGGAACCCACTTGGATGCTGAATTGCCATGGGCTACATCTGTGCAGGGGTCTTAGGTTATCTCCATGCACAGTTCTTGGTTGGAGTATGAGTCTCAGGAAAGACCCCTGTGCTCAGATTTTTTGTTCTATTGCTCTTCTTGTGAAGCTCCTGTCCTCTCCAGATTTTACAATTTCCCACTTCTTTCAAAAGATTCCATGCACTCTGCCCAACAGTTCACCATAAGTCTGAGCATCTGCTTTGATAGTCTGTAGGGCAGAGCCTTTCAGAGGCCCTCTGTGGCTGGCTCCTAACTTGTTTCCTGTTTTCTTCTTATTCTGATGACCACCTCTTTGCCTTTCGGGATGAGGATTGAGCATTATAGCCAGAGTCTTCCCTCTAGATTAGTTTCTTTAGGTGTACAGATTTTAGTAGGTTTATCCTATATTATATGTCTATATGAGTGAGTATATACCATGTGTGTCTTTCTGCTTCTGGGATATCTCACTCGGAATGATCTTTTCCAGTTCCCACCATTTACGTGCAAATTTCATGATTTCCTTGTTTTGTTTTGTTTATTTATGAGTCATAGTCCACTGTGTAGATGTTCCACAATTTCTTCATCCATTCTTCAGTGGAGGGGCATCTGGGCTGTTTCCAGCTTCTGGTTATTACAAATAAAGCTGCTACAAACATGGTTGAGCAGATGTCCTTACTGTGTACTTGAGAATCTTTTGGATATATGCCTAGAAGTGGTATGGCTGGATCTTGAGGAAGCGCTATTCCTAGTTGTCTGAGAAAGTGCCAGATTGATTTCCAAAGTGGTTGTACAAGTTTACATTCCCACCAGCAGTGGAGGAGGGTTCCCCTTTCTCTACAACCTCTCCAGCATGTGTTTCCTCTAACCTGTAACTCTAGCTCTGGTGCCCTTTTCTGGCTTCTGTGGGCACATGCACATCTGTGGAACTCAAACATACAGAGATAAACATTAGTAAAAAAACCAAATCATTATTTTATTTTAAAAGTGACTTTAAATAGTATTTGGAACTATTATAAGCCTATGTAAAAGGTGGGGGTCCTGTGGAAGTGTTGGGGGATGGATGGAAGGACCTGGAGGGGACAGGAACCCCCCAAAAAGGCCAACAGAGACAACTAACATAGACCCATGGGAGCTTACAGAGACTGAGACATCAACTAAGGAGCATGCACGGTCTGGACCTAGGCCACCTGCACACATGTAGCTGATGGGTGGCTTCTTCTTCACCTGGGGTGCCTGGCTAGTGGAGTGGGGGTCCTGTTTCTAACATGGCCTCTGTTGCCTGCTTTTGGATCACTTTCTGCTGGCAGCCCTACCTTGCCTGGCCCCAGGGAATGATGAAATGCTCAGTCCTGATATGACTTGATGTGTTGGGGAAGGTTGATACGGGGGTAGTGGGGCCTCTCCTTTTCTGGAGGAAAAGGGAGAGGGGAAGAGGAAAGGAGGGGAAGTGGGAGGAACTGGGAAGAGGGGAAGGAGAGGACACCCTCAGGGTGTAAAGTAAATAAACTAAGATAAAATTTTAAAAAATAATAATAAAAGTCTTCATCTTCTGCTTACGTTACATAAAGCATTGAGTCTTATTTTGTCTGTCTATCTGGGTATCTGTACGAATGATGGAACCAACAACTAAATAGAGTTCAGTAGGTTAAGTGAGAAATTAACATCCAGAAGTGTTTCAGTCCTATGGACAAAAAAAAAAGAATGTGTTGCTGCACCTCTTTTAGAGTCCCAGAATATCATTAAAATATCTCATGTAAACCAAGGAGACCAACACCAGAAGGCCTGCTAAAGCTCCCATGCCCGCCCATTCCTTCAGATGATTCATGGCTGCAGCAATCCATGATGATAATCCTGTGGCTAGTCCTGCGTCCGCTCTGGTAGAATTTACTGTGACAATGGCCACTCTCAGCTGCTCCATCGTAGTATCGAATTCTCCAGTCCAATTACCTAATTTATTCCTAATATCAGAGATCAGACCTCTACTCTTGCCTGATGCGTCTAAAACAAAAAGGGGGAAATGTAGAGAGCTGCGGAATGCTATGCCTTAAAGATGGAGCTGGTTTCCGCCTTCCACCTTCCCGATGGTGAGTGCTCTCTGTCACGAACAATTCCACATTTGGCTAAGGCTGAGGATCTGGCTTGCTTCCGTGTATGTGGACCTATCTGCATTGCCCACGTGGCACGCCTGGGTTGGCTACCCAGAGGCTATTTAAGCTGTGGGCTGGCTTTCCCCAGGGTCAGATGATTGTTCAAGGTTCCTGAATAAACTGCATTGAAAAAAAAAAAGAAAGAAAGAAGAATAAAGCATTTTTTTACATTAAAAAAAAATATCTCATGTAATCTTGCCCCCACCAAATGCACTAAGAAAGATCTTCCTATTAAAACTGGGTGCTTTATAAGAAGAAACTCATTCATGAAACATCATCCAAATCACACTCCAGCTTGATTTTATTCCAAAGTCCTGTCCATCAGGGTAGATGGTTTATTTGCAACCATTGATAGTCTAACCTTGTTGATGATGGTGTTCGCAGTTAACTTGCACCATCACCCTAAACCATATCAATAGCCCTGTGACTGACTTTTCTGGAATATTCCTGAGGAAACTAACAGAAAGGTTTTTAACAGTGCAGTCTTTTTCAAGGAGACATGCTAGATTTGCCCTTCCTTTACTACACCCATGTTACAGGACATTCAAGGGTAGCTGGCATGCCTCCAAACAGATGATCTTAGGAAGTACTGAACAAGTCTTTTTGGCAGTTGAAAAGTCTACTCATGAGCATTTATTGCATTGTTGAAGTGAATTGGGTGGCCAGCTTTCCTGTCTGATGACTCCTTTAGGGAGTTAATTTATTGTTGTTTTCCCTCTGAATCACCACAGCTAGCATTTTATTATGGGCAGAAACTGCCCTTCCAACAACTAGGAAAGACTTAAGACTCCTGTGACCTCCCTAATGGAATGAGTGTGTTCCTATTGCTAGCCTAGTGTCAACATTAGTCGTGATGGCCCACAGAAGCACACTGGGAGCAGAGGAAACTTTAATATGAATCAAACCACATACATATGGTAAGAGAAGGGGGCAAGATACAATTCCTTATCACTTTGGACATTGTGTGATAAGACCTGGGCAGTATAATCTATATCAGTCCACAGCAGTAGCTAACACATGCAAAAGCTGAGCACAGTGATAACATTGTATAGTTTTTGAAACACCAATGTGCTCCCCAAAGTAACCTTCAGAACCTAGAATCATTGGGAACACAAAAGAAATAACCATTTATTATACAAACACTTATACAACCATTCAGTAATTTCTTAATTTTTCAACAGTATATTGTAAGCAGACGTCACTGAACTTATTGCAAATCCTGAAAACACAGAATTAGACAAAAGGGGCCAAGTCTCTGCCTTTAGAATGTGTATACTCATATGAGTGGCAAATATGTTGAAATACATACCTATCTCTTGTAACCAGGACATCCTAAGATGGCAGTTTAGCTGTTGTAACACACTTGTTACAGGAATACTCTCTTCTTCACACAGTCAGTCATTCTAATAACTTCTATCTCAAAAGCTGACTTTTTGTTAATGTTTAAGTAGCATCTCAAGCTTATAAAACCTGAATCTTAGAGAAGCACGTGTAGATTTTAAAGATGTTCCCTTCCTTAGCTCTAGACAGCTTACAATCATTATTTGACTCACTCATCCCTACAGCACTAGAAGCAAATACTGAACCCTGTATCCAAATATGACAGAATAAGAAAAGGAGACTGACACAAAGACAATGTTGTTTTTCCAAACCATATAAAGCTAAGATTCTATATCAAGTCCATCTGGTACCAGCGTCTTTGCTTTGTTCACTAGGCATTTTTAAGTGACTTTCAAATCACTCATTTTAATGTTCTATTTTTTTATCAAAGGAATATCACTAAGTGCTTCTAATGTACACCTATTTTCTTCAATCTTCTATTTAGTTACACTTTTTATGAACTACACCTTAAAAAATCCTTCTAGCTCTACAATCAATGAGAATACTAAATGGATTGAGCATCTGCCCTCAGCATTATTATTCTAGATAGAAAAATGATTACCAAATTCATGCCTGTGAGTTCACCTTTCAACATTCATTTAATCAAGATGAGTAATTACCCTAGCGGGCAGTAATTAGGTAATTAGTAAAACTAGTTAATACAAATAGCATGTTAATATAACCAAATAAATGCTAGTATAATTTTTATAATTATTGTGGCATATAGGTCTACCTGATTTTTTTAGTAAAAAACACATAATTTCTGGGCTATGTATTGTACAATTTCCACTTGCATATGGGAATGCCTTTTGACATCTGTGACCCTGCAGAGTAAAAAGGAGATTGAGACAATTATCTCGGGTACTGAAGCAAAAGCCTGCTTTTACTAAAATTATCAGCCTAGACTTTGCCTGATTTTCTCTAAATGGTTGTTCCATTTTTTATATAAAAAAGAACTACCTTATAGCATTGTGCCTAAATAGCTTTGTCTGCTTTGAAAATTTAAGTATATCATCATAAGAATAATTTCTCCTGGACAGACAAACAACTATGCACATTGGCAAAATAGTCCATAAATTATTTATCTCCCCCAAGAGAAAATATTTATCTTTAGCAACACTACCCTGTGGTGTTCCCACTCCCACCCCAACATGTAAAACCTAAACTAAGTGTAAAAAAGAAACACATGCAAGAGAAAAAGTATCTCTTGCTATTACAGCACACACACACTAATCTGCATCTTTATTTTCAGTAGTACATATTATATCACCACAGCCACCATATCTTGTGATGGCTTTGTTCAAATTAGTTACCAATCTTAGCATAATCTTCAGATAGGTATTGATCCACACACAGGATAAACAATAGGAGCAAGGTTTATAGAAATAGCTCGTTTCTTGCTAAACATGAACTACCAGTTGATTTACATTCATTCAGAAATGTTGTGGGTCAACAAGGCTCTAGTTATGCCCCAAATCCTAAAATTCCAGCCACATATGAAAGAACTTATAAGGTTACTTACTTGACATCTAGTTTATGGTTCTCTGGGATAACCACTTAATACTCCATTAGATTTATTTCACTATTGCTCATGAACATAATAAATGTATTTGTTGTTCAGACCTTCTTTTAATGACAGAAACCCTAACTCAGTCAATATTTTTCCAAACTGGCACCAGCAATGAAGGCATATACTTGAAATCTGGTTCATTAGTTTTCTTGGTATTAGTCTTTCTTAAGGGTTTTCTTTACCTATAACTGCATATATGATAACATATATATACAACACAATTCAATTAAGACTTTGTTTTTACTTCTTAGAAACACAAATGCACTCATGGTTGGTGATTCAATTGCAACATCTCTAAAATCAACTCGCCCCTTCTATACAATCCAACCTCATTAACTTTAGCTCAAGCCTTACTGATATGCAAAGCATCCTAAAATCTTTCCTGTTTCCAAAATCCAAAAAGCTAAATTTTTACATGATTTTTCTGTCATTGTTTCCGAGAAAAGGAATCATTTCTCAAACTATGAGCTATTTGTTTGAATTTCCAATCAGTAAATTGTGAAGAAGGCTTGTGGATATGAAACAAGAGAAGATAAATTGCAAATTGGGGCTAAAGAGAAAAATAAATAGATCTTAGTGGATTCTAATTGTTTTCCACATATCATTGGAACAGCTATTGTGTTTCTTCTAAATTTATGTCATCCGTGCATTTATCTATATTCCTATATGTCTGTCATCTATCTGTTTTCCCACCTGCCTGTTAGTGTCTATTTATTTGGCATGGCACATTGTGCTGTCTTTGTCTGCAAAGAAGAAAAGAAGGGAAAAATGATGACAAATCTTGGTGAAGCGTGACTAGCAACGAGGTAAGGCTGATGCCTGATGTGCGCGGATGAATCCTGTAAATGAAGTGGCCCTTGAATTAAATTAATTTAAAATCTGGCAAATATTACCCGGCATGTTTGTCAATGTGCTGTATAATTATTAATTTGTTCATTGAAGCAACTGTATAAATAAATAGAAAGCAGAATGTCATGATTAAGCAAGCATTGAAAAATCCAGGGTCAAGGAGCCCTGAAATATAGAGATCTCAGTGGCTTTTCCTGGGCCCTACTTTCACATCTCCTCACAAAGCCACACATCGATAACAGCAAATTAATTGGCCCACATTTAGATGCCAACAGGGCTTTTGTATTCTCAGTGCACATTTTTGTCTTCTTCGAGTGAGATGTTAGTAACAGGGGTTTTAATATTACCCCTAGGGGAGCACCAGAAAATCTTAACAATATCCTTCACTAGAGTATTTTCATTAGCACTAAATGCCATGCAATTTATACTCAAAATCAGGTGTAGGGGCAAGCAGAATGTGACAAGACATGTTGCTGCGGTGCTTTTTTTTTCCCCTGTTCTTCCAATGTTCTTTATTTACTGCCACAAGGTCTCAGAATAAAAGCATACAAGTCAAAAATAAAACGTTTCTAGATTTCTCTTTGCCTTTCCTTTTAAGTGATGGAAATTCTATTTTCTTTGCACACTCAAAGTATATTTTACCAAGATAAAGGAACACTTAAAAAAACAATAACAATGTACCGAAAGCAGAGTGACTACTATCATGTGACAGCTATGAACAGAGATTCCAGGAAAAGGGCAAAATCCTGTGAAGAAGGAAAGAATAAAAGTTATTGCAAACACTCTAGGCTTCTCAGTGTAAGCAGACCAATTACATAACTAATTCTAACCTGAAATAATGAAATGCTTATCTAGCTTTATTTTTATTTTAACATAAAAACTTCAAACAGAATTTGTATTGAGGATGTTATGATGAACTAAATTCTGGCTAATGTCATTTCAGTTCAACAAGAATATTTGATACCTCTCCTGGAATGAAGAAAGTTTGCATATATGTTAAATCGGGGTACTGATTTGCCATTATTTGAACAGTATCAATTTATGGTCTGTGTATTTGTTTGATTGGTTGTTTTGCTTTGAGTTTGGGTTTCAGTTTTGAAATAACATCTCAATTCAAGGATGACCTTGAACTAATGATCTTCTTGCCTCTGCTGCTGAAGTGCCGGAGCTCGTGATTTATCTAGTTTCTCAGCTCCTAAATGCTTTAGTTGAGCTTGTAAGTGCAAAAACATAAACAAAGCTAGGAGACTATAACACCTGGAGCATAAGAACCACTTTTTGTATCAAAGAGCTTAAACCAGGAGCCAATCCAGCCAGGGTTCTTCTGTACCCAATGTCGTTGAAAGTGAGGCTAGGCATCACTCCCCACATTTGAAATTTGTTGGACTTGGGAGTCTTAAGGCCATGCCAATCGGCCTGGAACACCCTCTACTACCAGTGAAGAAGCCCCATTCCAATGACTATAGACCGGTACAAGATTTATGGAAGGTGAACAGTGATGGATATCCATCCCATAGTGCCTAACCCGTATACTTTGTTAAGTGTGCTCCCTCCCAGGCATACCTGGTATACAGTTTTAGACCTGAAAGATGGCTTCTTCAGCCTTTCCCTGGCCCCAAGAACCAAGATTATTTTGCCTTTGAATGGCATGACCCAGAAAAAGGACTTAATGGACAACTGACATGGACTAGACTTCCACAAGGATTCAAAAATTGGCTGACCATCTTTGATGAAGCGTTTCATGAGGACTTCGGTGAATACCTTGCCCAGCACCCTCACCTTACTCTCTTGCAGTATGTAGATAACCTGCTTGTGGCAGCAGACAGTCAGGAAGCCTATATGGACAGAAGAGCACATTTGTTGCAGACACTGGGAGACCTGGGATACTGAGTCTCTGTAAAGAAGGCTCAATTGTGCAAACACAGGTTCTCCACCAAGTAGGAGAATTCTTGGGGTCTGCTGGGTTCTGTGGGTTATGGATACAGGGTTTTGCAGAGATCGCCAAGCCCTTCTATGAGGCTACCAAAGAGATCGGAAGGATATTGCTGGACTGGAGCTCATTAGCAATCTTTTGAGGCGTTACAACAGGCCCTGTTGTCTGCCCTTGCCCTTGAACTACCTGATGTAACTAAGCCATTCCACCTGTTCGTGAATGAAAATAAAGGAGTGACAATAGCAGTTATAACCCAATCACTTGGCCCATGGCGCAGCCCTGTGGCCTACTTGTCCAAGAAACTGGACCTGTAGGATGTCCCCCATCCTTCCATGTCATAGCCACGGTGGCCCTCTTTGTCAAGGATGCTGAAAATTTTACCCTGGGTCAAGATCTGACTATCACTACTCCCCATGCCACTGAGGGAGTACTGAAGCAGCCCCTGACCGCTGGCTCAGTATGCTTGAATGACGCACTACCAAACATTGCTACTTAACCCTGCAAGAATTACCTTTCAGGGACCTGCTGCCCTGAACCCAGCCAATCTCCTGCCAGACCCAGATTTTGATGCTCCGCTCCATGACTGTGCTGGCATCCTGGCCCATGTTTATGGGACCAGACCAGACCTAAAGGACACCCCACTGCTGGATGCAATAAGGACATGGTCCACCGACAGGAGTAGCTTCATCCAGGATGGACAGAGGTACATAGGGGAAGCTATGGTATCATTGACTGAGATCATTTGGGCAAAGCCATTGCCTAATGGCATCTTGGCCCAGAGAGCCTAATTCATTGTTTTGACTAAAGCATTAATACTGGGAAAAGACAAAAAGCTCAATATGTATACAGACAGCCAACGTGCCTTTACCACTGCCCGTATTCACCGGGCAATATTCCAGGAATGGGGCTTGCTAACAGCAGAGGGAAAGACTGTTAAAAACAAGGAAGAGATACTAGAATTGTTAAAAGCCCTCTGGTTACCAAAGAAACTGGCAATTATTCACTGCTCAGGTCACCAAAAAGGAGACAGTCCAGTTTCTCAAGGAAACAATCAGGCAGACAAGGTAGCCAAACAAGTAACCCTCCAAATTAGCCCAGTCTTGGCTACCACACTGAGTGGCTCAGGTAACCCAAACCTCCCAGAAAAAATACCCAAATATACTAAGGAAGATCACATTGAATAAAGGGATTGCCAATGACCCAATGCCTGGGAGGATGGTAAAGGTTAAACCTAATCCTTCCAGAGAAGCTGGGGAAATGGATGCTAGTGAAGATACATTGGTCTTCTCATATGGACATCAGGAGGATACAAGAGTTGATTGGGCATGCAGATATAAACATTAAGGAAGCCAATTTAAAACTTGAAAACATTGTGAACAACTGTAAGGCTTGTCAGCTCACCAATACATTGCTAAATGCAAAAACGACCAGGAACCAGGATTCAAAGGAGACCTGGAGCCTATTGGGAAACAGACTTCACTGAGGTAAAGCCTGACAAATATGGGTCTCTTTTTAGTATTTGTAGATACTTTTTTAGGATGAAGCGTAGCCTTTCTTATAAAACATGGAACTGCTTAAGTGGTGGCAAAGAGACTGCTGAAAGACATCCTTCCTAGGTATGGTTTTCCACAGATGATAGGATCAGACAATGGACCAGCATTTGTGTCCAAGGCAAGTCAGAATTTGACCACAGTTCTGGGGATTGATCAGAAGTTTCATTGTGCTTATAGACCCCAGAGTTCAGGACAGGTAGAAAGAATGAATAAGACTCTAACAGAGAGCTCAACTAAATTGACCTTAGAGACCAGTGATAACTGGGTGACTCTCTTTCCTTCCCTTTGCACTCTATCAGTGTGCAATTACCCTTATCAGATGGGACTCACTCTTCTTGAGATTATGTTTGGGGTACTGCCACCCATTATTCCCAACCTACAGTCTGAGATGTTAACTAAGTTTGAAGATCATAATCTCATTTATTCCCTCCAAGCCCTGCAAAGGGCTCACTAGCATGTGAGCAGCATGAGACCAGCCCACCACCCAACCCACACAAATACCAACCTGGCAATTGGATCTGTGTCCAAAGATATCAGCAAAAGAACCTCAGGCCATGCTGGAAAAGACCTTATATTATTATTCAGACGAAGCCCACTGCACTTAAGTTTGATGGAATTGCCTCCTGGGTCCACTACACCCTTGTGTGACCAGCTGACTCTTTTGCAGTTAGAGAAGACTTTCTGTCCAAATGTCAGGCAACACCCAACAAGGACAATCCACTAAAACTCGGGTTTCAAGCACTTGGGGTGATATAAATTGTTTTACTTGTCTATGCAGAGAGAGATATTACTCTACATACTCCCTATAACCTTAACTGGTGAATTATAGATGCAAATATGGGAAAATACTATATTAGACTTCCAATATCCACCCTCAGAATACTTGGTATCCTGAGCCGATAGTATATCTGAAAGACCTTATTCCACTCACAGGACATGGGAATGTTTTGCATGTGCCAAAATACTTTTATGTTTACTTTGGGCATACAAAATATTTGAGTAAAATTTGTGGGTGAGGAGAGTCTTATTTTTGTGCCACCTGGCACATATTTGATAGGCAGTCCCAAGAAAAGATGAGCTAATCACTGTAGCTAGAAATGGCTACCCTGATTATGGCTGCAAGAGATCAGGAATAAAATGCAATCCCTTATGGATAAGTTTCACTCCTAAGGAAAAAATTGGGGGAATTCGCATATATTAAGAACCACGGCCAGGGCAGGATCCTGGAGGATTGTTCACCATCTGATTAAAATCATCACTCCCTAGCATTGGACTCAAGGCAGTTGGACCCAACAAAGTATTAGCCCCCCATCCCCCTTGATACCAACTCACATGGTTAAAGCTCAATGATTAAGTCAGGCTGCGCTTTTTCAGACAGTCACTGCTTCACAACCTATGGTCTAGGGAGAGATGAACCCTTCCTGGAATCTGCTTGTTAGAATTTATCAAGTTTTAAACGCCTCTAGACTAGGTCTTACCAATTCCTGTTGGTTATGTTTAGATGTCCAATCCTCTTCTTATGAGAGAATTGCTATTGAAGGAAACTATTCCCTATCTACTGAAATAAGTGCTTGCCGATGGCAACAATCAAGAGGTTCCATGTTACCCTTCAGTCAATACTGGGCACAGGTCTATGTATACAGGACAGGTAACTCCTGATCTTCAGCACTTACATAATGTTACTTTAACTAAGACTCCTACAGAACAAGGTTATCTTATACCCCCTGAAAATGGTAGGTGGGCCTGTGACATTGGATTGTCCCCTTGTGTACACACTCCGGTTCTCACTCAAGCTAAAGATTTCTGTATTTTAGTCCAATTAATTCCTAAATTAATTTATCATCCTAGAAATGAAATTCATCAGAAGCTGGAAGCTATTAATTACAGAGCTAAAAGGGAACCTATCACTGCACTCCACTAACACTGTCAGTAGTACTAGGATTAGGCCTGGCAGGAGCCAGAACTGGAATATCAGCACTAGTGTTAACAAAACAAAAACTGTCAAGCTCTTAGGACTGCTATAGATCTGGACATAGAATGAATAGAAATATCCATGTCTCACTTGCAGGATTCCTTAACCTCCCTATCTGAAGTAGACAAAACAGGAGAGGACTAGATCTGCTTTTCTTGCAACAAGGGGGTTTATGTGCAGCATTAGGAGAAGAATGTTGCTTTTATGTTGACCATTCAGGTATATCTGAAGAATCTATGGCCCTCATGAGAGAAAGTTTATAAAAAAGAAAGCTTCAGAGAGAACAAAATCAGCCTTGGTTTGAATCAATGTTCAGTTGAGCCTCTGAGTGACTGCCCTAATTTCAGCATTGGTAGGGCCTCTGCTTATAGTACCACTTTTGTACTGGTCCTTCTATAAATAATACGTTAGTAACCTTTATTAGAGAACAAATTAGTCCCATACACATATGTAAGTCTCAATAACAACCTCTAAATATGAATCAGGAATACAGCCCCACTTGGCCCCATGATTGGTCCAATAGTTTCTAGACTGGGGGAATGAAGGGCCTGAACATAACAGACTCCATTTTGTTACCAGCCTCCATCTTGTATGTGACCTAAAACTTACCCCATCTTCAAAAAACATGTTTGTATACTTGTAGAAAACCAGAACACTCTTGAGAATGACTACAAAATGTGTCAACCCTGAAACCAGCCAATCAGGAAAGAGGTCGAAATGACCATTGTCCTTGTCTAAAATAATTGTATGTTATCATTAGGATTACCAGAACAGACACTCCAGATGGTAACAGCCTGCCTCTAGCCAATCACTATGTAACAAGCTTACTCTTACTAAATGTCACTCGATCATGTAACTGCCAAGTCTGGAAGCCCCTTCCCCTTGCTGAAAACCTTATAAAATCTAGCGTCTTTCTAGGCTCAGGGTTCTTAACCCCTGCTGTGATAGTTCATACTGGGAGCCCTAGGTTAAGCCCGAATAAAGGCTCTTTGCTTTCGCATACTATTTCTGATTCTTAGTGTGGCAGGTAGTCTTTTGGGGGTCTCATGGATTTGGCACAACAGTCTCAACTGTGCTGAGCCATTGCTCTACCATCAAACTTCATCCTCATCCCTAAAATTTATCTTAAACAAATTTTACATTTATTTCTCAAGTCTACCACTTAAAAGGATAGACAGTTTCCTCAACAGCTTGACTTCCTCATCTGAAGGATGGGGCTACCCCCTAACTGCCAAGAGGCTAGTAAGAAACTTTGTCTCAAAAAACAAAGTGGATATTTTGACTCTGCTGTTCTCCTTGTGGAGATCCTGTCCCCTTCAGGTCTTTCTGTCTCCCTCTTCTTCCATAAGGATTCTGGCACTCTGCCCAAAGTTTGGCAGTAAGTCTCAGTAGCTTCTTCAATACTCTGGTGGGTAGAGTCTTTCAAAGGTCCTCTGTGGGAGGCTCCCATCATGTTCCTTGTCTTCTCCTACTTCTAATGTCTATCTTGTTTGCCCTTCTTAATGAGGAATAAGCATCTTCCCTGGGGTCTTCCTTGTTGTTTAGCTTCTTTAGGGCTATAATTTAGTATGTGTATCCTATATTACGTGGCTAATATCCACTTATAAGTGAATAAATGCCATATGTGTCTTTCTGCTTCTGGGTTACTTCACTCAGGGTGATCTTTTCTAGTTTCCACCATTTGCCTGCAAATTTCATGATTTCCTTGTTTTTAATTGGTGAGTAGTATTCCATTGTGGAAATGTACCACACTTTCTGTATCCATTCCTCAATTGAGGTACATCTGGGTTGTTTCTAGATTCTGGCTATTACAAATAAACATGCTATGAACATAGTTGAGCAAATGTCCTTATTGAATGGTGGAGTATCTTTTGGGTATATGACTAGGAGTGGTATAGCTGGATCTTGAGGTACCACTATTTCTAAGTTTCTGAGGAAGCATAAGATTGATTTCCAAAGTGGTTGTACATGGTTACATTCTCACCAGCAATGGAGGAGGGTTCTCCTTTCTCCATACCCTCTCCAACATACATCATTCCTTGAGTTTTTGATCTTAGCCATTATAATGGTTGTGAGGTAGAATCTCAGGATTGTTTTGATTTGCATTTCCTGAATGACTAAGGATGTTGAACATTTCTTTAAGTGTTTCTCTACAGGATAGACATCGGAAGTAGGAGAAGACAAGGAACAGGACAGGAGGCTTCCACAGAAGACCTCTGAAAGACTCTACCCACCAGAGTATCAAAGGAGATACTAAGACTCATAGTCAAACTTTGGACAGAACACAGAGAATCTTATGGAAAAAGAGGGAGATAGAAAAACCTGGAGGGGACAGGAATTCCACAAATAGAACAACAGAGCCAAAATACCTAGGAATAGGGGGGCCTGCAGAGACCGATACTCCTACCAAGGACCATGCATGGGAGAGGACCTCGACCCCCTATTCAAAGGAAGTCCATAGACTGCTCAGTTTCCAAGTGGGCTCCCTAGTAAGGGACACAAGGGCTGTCTCTGACATGAGCTCAGTGGCCAGCTCTCTCATCACCTCCCCCTGGGTTATCATCTTGCCAGGCCACAAAGCAAGATGATGCAGCCAGCATTGATGAGACTTGATAGTCTAGGGTCAGATAGAAGGGGAGGAGGTCCTCCCCTATTAGGGGACTAGGGAAAGGGCATAGGTGGAGAAGAGGGAGGGTGGATGGGACTGGGAGGAGAGAAAGGAGGGGGCTGCAGTGGGGATACAAAGTTAATAAATTGTAATAAATAAATGAATACAATAAAAAAAACAAAATGGATGACACATCCCCGCCCCACCCAAAACAAAAACAAAATGATCCAGGGTACCCACACACAAAGCTTTGGAATTTAGAGCTATTTTTAAATTATGTGTATATCTGACAGAGGGGGGATATGTGCATGCACCTACATGCAGTGGCCAAGGAGTCCAGAATGAGACATGGGATCCCCTAAAGTGGGAGTTTCAAGCAATTCTGAGTTGCCTGATGTGGGTGCTGGGAACTGAATGTGGGTTCTTTGCAACAGAAGTATGTTCTCTTAACCACCGAGCAATCTCTCTGGCACTTATGTTGTTAATTTTAAAACAATCATGAGATCTTCACAGTACCACTTTTTGCAATGTCTGCCACCAGGGTCTTTCTTATTCTTTTTAATTATTTTTTTTTTGGTTTTGAGATTGTAATATAATTATTACATCATCTATTGCCCCTGTCAAAACCTCCCATATGCCCCTCCTTGTCCTCTTTCAAATTCAGCATTAACCTTTTTTTTTTTAAGTTTTGTCCCCTGGAGGGGACAGGAATTCCACAAGTAGAACAACAGAGCCAAAATACCTAGGAATAGGGGGGCCTGCAGAGACCGATACTCCTACCAAGGACCATGCATGGGAGAGGACTTCGACCCCCTATTCAAAGGAAGTCCATAGACTGCTCAGTTTCCAAGTGGGCTCCCTAGTAAGGGACACAAGGGCTGTCTCTGACATGAGCTCAGTGGCCAGCTCTCTCATCACCTCCCCCTGGGTACAACCAAAAGTAGTATCTGCTTATTTAAGACTCCAAAGACACTTCCCTCCAGCTAATGATAAAACAACAACAACAATAACATGCAGGTAAATATCCATGTTGACATCTGCTCTGTATATAGCATCTAATCACCAAGGGAAGCAGAGCTAGTGGTTCCGGTAATGGACTTAGGACAACGGTGTTCTGGTAAATCAACTCTCAAAAAGAGCACTGATTTGTAGCACTTGCTGAACTTTACAGTGGAAAAACTCAACACAGCTGATTTCAAGCATCCAAATGGACAAGGCCTCAGTGACTGCCAAGAGGAGAGGCAGGCATTTGGCCCTCCCAAAGTTGGTATATGCTTCCCTTTTGTAGCAGCAATGACCTCTGTGATAGTAGCAGCAATGACCTCATCAAGATGATTATCTGCTTTAGTTTTGGCTTCAGTCCCAGCTAACTAGCACCCCTTGTTTATCAACCTTATTCTTGATCCTTCTGGGTCATTCTGAGAACTATGAAATACTTTCTAGTAAATCATTTAGCTCAACCCAGACATATTCCTGTTGCTTAAAGCTCAGAGCTCTGACTTTCTAATGAGTGAATGTAGAGGTTAAGAACCCAAAACCTAGAGTTTAACCTCCTGCAGTCCTAGGAAAGAGTGATTTAAGACATTTGCATCTGAAGAGGATGAAACTCTTAAACAAACACTGCTCAAACTTTAATGAGAATCACCTGGGGATCTTGTTAACCTGCATATCTTCATTGCTTAGGAGTCAAAATTGACAGCTCTCACAGACCCCTGGGGATGCTGGTGATACTGGTCCTGGAGCATACCTTGGGGGAAAGTCCTAGAACTACAAAACTAAACAGTGAATTGTGGAGACTCAGGTGTGGGTTCTTGCAGGCACCTTTAATTTCAAGCTATGTAACAGCTTGCCTACCTTCATTTTTCTGATTACTGTCACAGAACCTGGAATATCTGCCTCTGGTGATATAGATGGGGACTGATGTGAAAATCTATCTCTGGAAACCTGAGAAAGCATGACCAGTGCCACCTCACCAAACTCTAACCACCTGTCAAGTACTAGTACACAAGCCGTAGATATAAATTCACTTATTCAAACACTCAACATTTCTTTATTTGCTATTGTTCAATTTGTTTATATTTTGCATTTGTTTTTTAAGATGTTTTACCACATAACCCAGGCAAGCCACAAACTCTCCATCTTTCTATCTCTACCTTTGCAGTCTTGGAATTTCAGGTATGTATCACCACGCCTGAAAACCAACAATATTTCTTATTTACCTTATTCTTAATGCTTCCCCCACCCTGAGTTTAGATAATTTTGATTATCTACCTCTGTGTTTTAAATAAACTGAATCCGGAGCATTTATAATGCCATCGTATGAGGGCTTGATTTAGCACATGTAATACTAAGTTAAAGGTCAGGTGGCTCTGTGTCAGCAAGGTAATGTTCCAAACCTGACAGCAACATGGTTGTGAGAAACTGTGATTTGATAATCTGTCAACTCAAGCTGTCAATCAAAGCCCATTATTACTATTATACCACCCATCTGACATTAGATCAATAGGATAAAGACTTTCTGATGTCAGATCAATGATATGACTAAGTTTAGGGGTGACAGCTAAACAATTGGCTCTCCATACTAGGCATATGAATGTTATTACCAGGAACATCAACTCAAAGTAAAATGATAAACCACTTCCTGCACAGTGTTGTGACAGAAATGTTCAAATCCCAAGAAATTCTTCATGTTCCCACCTACGAAGACAGAAAATGGTATAGGGCGTGTTTATTTCTACGATTTATAAAGTACCCAGTGACGGATCTTAGCCACGTAAGTGCATTTCTGGAGATGATTGACATATTGGAGATATGGCAATGGTAAGAAAAAATATATGAAAAGATGGAAAGAATGGAGCAGTTTGAGGTATACCTTGTTCTAGTCATGCCAACTCATGTAGTAGCCAATTATTTAGCCATGCATTATGTGTTTATATTAGACATGCACTGTATACATACAAGAATATATATTATGAATAATGACTATATCCATGTATGCATATGTGTATAGCCACATCCACATGTATAACATCTTAATGGATCTTGAGCTCTGATCACATACAGTGTTGCACAACCTGCTGAGGGCATTGCATGTACAATTTCAGCTAGTTTTCACCTAAAGCTACTTTTCAAATAAGTAGACTAAGGTTTCTCAAAGCCCACCTTTTCCTTAGTAATCTCACCCATTTTTCGTCTGATGAAAATTTTACTTTGGTGTCTGCATTAATTATAGAATTGATCTGTTAGATGCTCTTGATGGGGAAAAAAAGTTATATGTATTCTCAAATGGATCCCAAATGCCAGGCTGGCTCAGCAGTGAAGATCTGCATTTTACCAGGGTGTATTAAAGTTCACAAGGTGAATGATAGCATGACCTTTAATAAAATACTGTCACATGGATCTTGGTGAGCCCCTCACTCTAACAGCATATAGTCCTGGCATATGGTCCATAAGTCCATCCAAGGCCCAGGGATGTGTCAAGAACAAGGCCCTGCTACCATGTTGCAGTCATAAAGCATTCTGTAAAGCAGAGATTTGGATTCCAAATAAATTTACAATGTATATGATAATAGACCTGAAATGATCTGGTCTAGAGAAGAGGGATAAGTTAGAGCGAATGTTCCAGCCATACTCATACACTAGGTAAAAGATGGATCCTAAAGTAAAGAGCACCCTTTATGCACATGGCTTTATGCACAGGTCTACTTACTAAAAAGCAGTTTCTCTTACTTTTTAAACAACCAGAAGGACACTTTATCATTAAGCAATGACACTAGGGAAGAAATGTACATTATTTAAAGTGCAAACAGAGTGGAAAGGATGGCTGCCAAGAAACAACTCATCCCAAATGCCTCAAACTGCTGCTTTCTGTCTTCTACCACAGGAGGCCTATTGGGGATAATGTTCATACAACCCTGCAAATGTTGAACTTTGGCATGCACCAGGATCCCTTGGAGGAGGCCTTGTACTAGCCAGGTCACTGAGTTCTAGCCAATGGGTGGGACCCAACCAACAGGCATTTCATATCTCAGGGTACTGATGCTGGTGCTGATGTTACTAATACCAGGACTATACTTTGCAAATCACCAGAGCAAACATCCCTAGCTCCATCCCACCAGCACTGCTAACACTTCTAAAAAGTGACCACAATTAGCTTGGCCAATGGGATCCTTAGAGATCCTTCAACCTAAAGAGTCATCATGTCATAATGAAGACTACTGATTCACAGACACAAGGCTTCCTCCTAGGGACTCAAATCCACTAACACGGTGATATTCATTCCATCCAGGAAAAGTAAAGATATCAACTAAGCTGGGCAAAACCCAGTGAAGCAGCAAGGAGGATAACAAGCTTGTTGTATTGCATCTATCACACAGAAATCCCTAGGTCTAGAGCAATGCATATGAGTTTTCTAAGTAGAGTACAGGAAACCCAGGGAGATAGAGGTTCAGCCTCTTTCTTCCTCCAAGCTACTGTGCCTAGAAGATGTCTGATAACAAACTAACAACTATCTGTCTTCTCTGCTGATTTCAAAAAAAAAAAAAAAAAAAAAAAAAAACGTGTAGACATAAGCTGTGTAATAAGCCAAGGTCAGGTTTAGAGTTTTACTGCCACCCCATTATACCAAGTTTCCTTGTGTCAAATTACATTTTACATTTCTATCTTGTTTTTCCCTGTCTTTTTTGCATTAACCAGTCCTGGTGTTGAATCAATTGCAAAAATGCCAGGTTAGGTGGTATGCCTACAACACCAGCCCCCTGGAGAACTTGCAAAGGAAACAGCTACTGTCCAGCACCTACGCAAAGGGAATTTTGAAAGGACAGAGAAAAATCAAATATTGCCCTGGATATCTAGGATAAGCGTGACACCCCTTGGGTTTAGCTGAGCCCTGTTAATCCTTCCCACCATGAGTGTCTATCCTGTCAGGCTTTGTGATTGAGAGCTGCTTAAACAGGTGAGAAAATTTCAGGAAGCTAATATGCCCCATCTAATCAAGGGTAAGTGTTCCCTCTTTGCCCAAGCCCTCTTATTTGCATGAGTACCACATGGTAATGGGTAAATCATTTTTTTCAAGGTTGTTTGAAATGCAGGCCCTTAAATAAGTGATCTTTGCTCCATTTCATCTAAAGAAGAGGTTTCCCAGAAAGCCTCAAGCTATGTGCCCTCATCAAAACTATTTCTAGCCAGGCCTCCTCCTTCAGGAAGCCAGCATACAACAGGGTTATAAACCAAGATATTATGTATTTGCATATACCCAAATTCACCTTCTCTTTGAGACCTGTAGTTGCTGTTCCTTCTTTTAAAGTGTGATTTCCTTTTTTTTTTTTTCTATTTTATGGCTTTTCCTCCCTCCTGTTGGTCCATGTATACTGTTTCTTTTTTTAACTACCACTTCCATGCAGCGTGTTGGAGCAGAACTTGTGGAAAAGGTTTGTGTGTGTGTGTGTGTGTGTGTGTGTGTGTGTGTGTGTGTGTGATCACACTTGGCTAACAGCTCTCAAAGTTGATCTCTGCACTCACAGCATCATCACCTGGGAACTTGTTACACGTGCAGATTCTCAGGCCCCACCCAGATACTGACTCAGAAACTCAGAGAAGAGGGCGGACTAGCCATCTCTCTTAAGAATTCCTCCTAGGGATTCTGATGTGTGCTACAGTGTGAGCAGCACCTTGACAGATGATGTGAGAATAATGAACAAATTACAAAAGCACAAGTGCAGAGTACAGGGTTAGCTTGACCAACAGATATGTTTGCTTTAAGCCTTTATGTTACCGGACCGAGTAAAAACAAAGATGTCTATTGTGCTAAGTAAAAATATAAGCTTGCTATTATGTAAATTGTTACTTCCTTTTATCTTGTGACAATATGCCATTTTATTATATGTGTATAGTCTTAACAGAATGAAGTGCTGGAACCAACCCTGACCAGCTTGTGAGAGCATGTTATTAAATATCCAGGAATTTTCAAACTACTCAGTATCTTCATTAAAGATTTGTTTTCATTATTTATGTTAGAGAGGGATGGGGAGGGAGAAGGAAAATGAGGGGGGAGAGAGAATGAGAATAGGTGTGCAGATGCCCAAAGAGGCCAGAAGAGGGAGTCTGACCCTCTGGTGCTGGAGTTAGAGGTAGTTTTAAATTGCCAGCTGTGGATGCTGGGAATAGAACTCTGGTGGACTCTGAGAGCAGCAAACACTCTTAACCACTGAACCATCTCTCCACTTGCTATCTTAAAAACAGCAATAATGAAAGTATTTACACCATGAAAATGAACAGTTACTATATATCAATCTACTTTGCAAATAAATTCGACAGCCTTAGATTGCTGGTTTTGTTTTAGTTTTCGTTTTTTTAAGGGTTGCCATATCTGTGTGGGGGCATAAGGCAGTGACAGATAAGAAGCTGGGATCTGAAAGTGGAGAAAAGTGCAAGAAGCAAACACAGAGGGGAAGCCCAATCCAAGGAAAAGGCTGGAAATTAGACAGTCAAAACAGAACTGGATGCCTAGAGTAGCACTTCAAACAGAAATGAAACCGACAGACTTTTTGTGAGGCAAAGCTATATATAACTTTAAAGTTATATAACTTTATGTTTGGGAAGTGAAAATAGATTTTGTATAATCTCCTCAGCTAATGCTGATGCAATGATTCATTCATTTGGTCATCAAATATTTAGTGAATAGTTGCTATATACCAGGAACTATGCTAAGCTCCATTGCTGGAAGAGTGACATAAACAAAGTCTTAACTAACACAGAGTTTATACAACCAACAAATCAAGTATACACAGACAACAAGTATATAGAAGAACAAATAAATAAGATGACAATGACAAAAAAACTATAATGTATACAGTTTAACATTCTAGTAATGATAAGAGATTATTTGACACATGTGTCCATATGTAGCCATTTGTTATTCTAGGCAACACATGTTTCCTAATTTCAGGGTCCCTCTCCATTTACATAACCCAGTACATGTGCTGGTGTCACCTGGCAATCACTGTACTTCCCTGTGGGAAATGGGACTCAAGAAATCAGCAAAAGAAAATCCTGATGCTCCAAACAATATTGTTGTCATGAAAAATAAAATCCACTGTCTCCTGCCCAGAAGACTCAGATCTTCCAGCAGCCATAAGCTGTGGCAGACTAACTGCAGGCCAGATAAGGTGGGAATCCCCTCAGGGTTCAGGAAAACCATGGGAATAGGTGAGAGGCGTGTGTTGCAGGCAACAGAAACAGTAAGTGTGTGTCCCAGGAAGGACATGAAACTCCCTCTCCATTGTAGTGATGTGAGTTGATTTACTCTACTCCACTCATTCTGCCAAAGTCTGGCATTTACAACAGTAACACCTCATGCAGCAAGATCAAGAATGATTTTGCAGGAGGAAAGAGGGAGTGCCTCCTGTTCCCAGAGGGTATCATAGAAAAAATGAAGACACGTGGAATTTATCTAATTCATAGATTGAGGCAAACAGTCCTAGAAGAATATGAATTGTCCAGAAGGGACATTGTAAAGGACAACAAGGATAAGTAAGGACCAATATCTCAAAGCAACAGCCCAAATAGTAGATCTTATAAGAGAAAATAGAAAAACTATTTAGAGAGTGCAGTCATAATTCTCAAATTGGAATGCTCATCCTCAGAGTTTTTGCTTAGTAGTCCATAACAAACCACAGAAATATATAAATGCTCACAATGACAAAATAATGGGACAACCTTACTAGTAAAAGAACTTGTATATTGCAGAAAATATCTGGTGTCTAGATTCTAAAAGCCATGTTTGAATGCATTTCAAAAACACTTTTTAAAATACATTTTCCAATTTGATGAGTACATCATTAGAATTTTATACACATGCATCTATATTATGGATCACTCCTAAGAAATAATTAATGTCATGAAACATAGATCAGCTAAGTCTGGTGGTGCAGGTCTGTAATGCCTGCATTACATTTGGAATGCCAAAACAGGATAATAACAAGTTCAGGGCTACTCTGGAGCACTTTAGTAAGATCCTTATTCAAAATAGAAAGTTTATTGAAGGTAGAGGATATAACTCAGTAGTAGGGAAAATACCTATCATGCATATACATTGTTTTATGTTCAATCGAAAACACCTCAGGAAGGGAGAGAAAAAGGAAGAAAAGAGGAAAGGAAAGAAGGGAGGGAAGAAGGGAGAAGGACAGAGGAAGGGCCCAGCTCTAACCCACTCTGTGTGGTATCTACCCAGGGCACCTGAGTTGTAAAAGAAAGTAGACCGAGCAAGCCTTGAGAAGCAAGTCAGTAAAAAGCATGTTGTGTGACCTCTATTTCATCCAGTTCCAGATTCCAAGTTCCTGCCATGGCTCACTTCAATGATAGATTATGACCTAAAAATTCTAAAATAAAATAAATTCTTTCTTTCTCAAGTTGCTTTTGGCCATCGTGTTTTATCATAGCAATAGAAGCCATGAATAAGACAATGACTTTAGTTTTCTAGTTTCCGAATTTTTTTTAATTTTAAAAGAATGCTCAACTAAGCCTAAGAAAAGACAGGCAGTCAATATTTTCCTTTATGCTAAGATTCAATTTACCAGGCCATTCTGATACTGATAAATAACACATAACAAAAGAAGATTAACACCATGATTCCTGTTTTATGTGCTATATTTTCTCTCTTATTTCCAGAGAATTTACCTCCTACTTCCAAAAACTTTTACAAAGTCTGTATTCTGATCTGTAAGATGGAGGTATGAGTAGCTTAGACAGCAACATATGCACATAGTAAGTGCAATTTGATCCTGACATCACCAACTCCATGCAAGACTATAGCAACACTGCTAACTCAAGACTTTCAGTGACACCTCACTGTCTCTCGTAAAAAAATCCCCTTTGAAAACTTCCTATGAGGAAAGATTTAGTGATTATAATCATGATTATTTTTGCATTAATAAAAATAAAAAAACAACTAGAAACACCTTAAATGTCTCCAAGTAGAGAAATGGTTAAATATCTGAGGCTACAGCCACATGGCAAGGCAATTTGCTACTATTTAAACAATGATTTTGAATATTAATAGCATGAAAAGATTGTCACACTTAATAAAAAATACAGAAATAAAATGTACATGGTGATCTTTCCCCTGCGTGTTTGGTCTTCATGGGCATAGTAAAACTTTGTATGTTTCCTTTTGCTGAGACAAGGTCAGAGGTTTTAGCTCAGGCTGACCCCAGACTCACTATGTAGCCCAGACTAGCTTCATGGTCTCAATAATGTTCCTCCTTCAGCTTCCCTGGTACTGAGATTGCAGACATGAACAACTGTGCCTGGTTTTAGAATTCTCATTAAGTACTTCTTATGCCCTAAGCATTATGTTAGGTTCTGAGAGCACAAGTACTTCTTATGTCCTAAGCATTATGTTAGGTTCTGAGAGCACAGTAGTGAAAAGAGAAACATAGTCCCCAGCCCTGTGAAGATTGTCTGGTCAAGAAGATACAGTAGATAAATAAGTGTGCATGCCATCTGTTAACTGAAATTAAGAGAAATGCTACAAAATTGTTTGTGTCTTAGCAAACCCTGGGCCCAGACATCGTGCTCAGCCTCTACACACCAGCTTTGAACATCCCTTCTCTATGAGAAGGTTAAAAGATGTTCTCCTTGGGAGAGCTGGCAGGCTGACCAGCTCCGACATCACCCAGGCCCAAATCCAGGACTTTGAGATGGCCCATCCCAACATCTACCCCATCCATGAACTTCTGGAGCACATGAAGGGTTGGTCCTGCAGATCAAAAGCTGCAGGACCTCCATGACACAGGGCAACTACAGGATATCTGAGAAGAGTCCTGGTGAGGATCCAGTATTGATAGTGTAGCAGAAACCAGAGGCCTTGAACCAAACCAATGACTCACTGCGATGAACATTTGCAAGCAAAGAACTGAGGATAAAAGAGTATACTGTGGAACATACTGTGACACAGAGAAGCTTCCACAAAGAGGTTTTTTCCTTTCCTTTTCTTTTCTTTTCTTTTGGAGGGAGTTTGCAAGGGAAGAGGGTGGGAACAAGGGGACAGTGAGTGAGATGAGTGAGACTGGGGTGGGTAAAGTGAAATTCACAAAGAATCGATAAAATGTTATTAAAAAAAAAAAAGATGTTCTCCTTCCTAGTTCATGTTTCCTGAGTTTTTGTGTGAATGTGTCTATATAATAAGACTAAGAAAATGAAATTTTGGAATTTCTGCAAAAAGTTTCTCATTAAGTGTGCCACCCCAACAAAAACAACCTTGCATCGACTGACTCAAAGTCCTCACTCCTCAAACCCTTGTTGCCAAGCTAATAGTGTGATTTGTTTGAACCTCTCCTTACAGGCTTTATTTTCCAAGCTTTAAATCATCTTCATTGTCCCTTTATGAACTGCCTCCAAGTTAGATGTGATTAATGTCTGCTCATTAGATGCTGAGCAAACATGAGGACAGATGTGCTCCACAACTTTAAAGGCTTCTGTACTATCAAAGCAGCACTTGCAGCCAGCGTGCAATATATATCATCTGCATCTATGATAAGCATACCTCTTCAAGCTGGGTTCTCTAGGAACACATTCAATCTTCCCATTTCTTACAAATTAACATCTTCCCACTTCAAAGGCCTGGATTACATCCACAGCCTCTAAATAATGGATTTTACTTCTTAAAAAATATCATTTCCCTGAAACAGCATTACAAACATTTCAGTGTGCTTCCCCCCCCTCCACCCCCCAACTAGGCCTGTCAGCAAATTTGCTACTGCTCTGGACATCAGATAGATGTCAAGTCCAAGCAATTTCACTAGCTCAGCATTTTTATTTTATGACAGGAAAGCAAATGAAGATGCTGTTTTAAACATTCAAAATGTCTTGAATAATTTTTGTCTCTAATATTTCTTGGGTGGTCAACATGGATTTAATATTTCTCTTATACAGCCAAACATAAAGATGAAGTTCCTAAGTTCCAAAAATTAACACCTATACAGGAAGATAGGATAGACAAGTGGGTTTACACAAAAAACATACTGGCCTGTATATACACATTAAAAGGCCTAGGTTACTGGGAAAATAAGCAGTAATGCCTAACAATGCTATATGACCTGAGTTGAGCATTAAGATTAAGCTCTACTCACTTGCAGGGAGTTTCCATGGAGTAGATGACTTTTATGTGGCATTTTTATTACAGTTGGAAATAACAAACAGGGCCTAGTCAAACATACAGTTGATCACTGGGCTGAAACACTAGCAGAATCACCACAGCTCAAATTAAATCATACTATCCTACTGCCACTAAACACTTGCATAGAATAAAACATCCATTTGGTAAACTCTCAACTTTCCAAACATGGCTGAGTTTGCACTGTTCATCACTGAGGACTAAACCTAAGCTGTAGATCCAAATAAATTTCTACAGACTTTTGGTACATAATCTGAAATCTAGTTCACTTTGCTAGCACTAGTACCACTGTTGAATTTTGTACTAAAAGGTAAAACTTTGAACTTCAGACTTGAACTTGAGCCAACATGAACAGAAGTGAAATTATTAATTTCTGTTTCTAGGTCAATTTCATCAATCACTGAGGAATTTCTAAGCAATTCAGTTACAGTATTCATCTTCTAGAAAGTCACAAAGAATCCCTCCAAGAATGATGGATTCTCTGGAATGTAACAAACTAAAAAGTCTTTGTCCTTTTGTATTTTTATTCTCTTGAAATAAGAGCACTATAGAGTAGACTTTTTTGAAGACAAAAGGGAAGTAAGAGTTTAATATTCCTATAGACAGCTATGATATTGGACTACAAAAATTATGCAACCCAGAATTCCAAGGACTGCCATACATACAGTCTAGAGTTCTACAATATGGCAACTAGGAGTCTACATTAAGCAGAGATTCAAGGAATTCCATTCAAAAGATTGAGGTTTGGCCATACCTAATGAGCTTAAGTTCATTTAAAACAGTCTCCTTACTTTGGATAACCTTTGGTCCCCGAACCTGAGATAAACACAGCTGAAATTAGAAGGCACCAGGTAAAAAGTTAAACAGATAAAGAAGCAACAATCTATAAGGATTATATTGTAGCTCGTGATGAAGAGTTGAATATTTGGTACATTCATACTCATAGCCTTTTGCCTATGGCATAATCGCTACATGCTTATAGAACAGTCACATAAATGACTTCATGCAAATACTCCAATTTCTATTCCTCTAGTGTTCTGTGCTCTCTTTTAACATTTATACATACATACATATATATATTGAAGAAACATATATATATATATATGTATATATATGTTTCTTCAATATAAGCCTGATTTTTTGATAAATTCCATCTTCTTTGACATTTCTGTCATATAATTAGATTATACATTTATCAATGAAAAATCAATCAATGGACAAGTTCAGAGTTGTTCAGAATTCCAAAATGCAGATAGGCCTATCCTGAGCCACAGAAAAAAATATGTACATATAAAACAGATCCTATTCAGGCTAGAGATGAAAGATGTGTGCAAACCTCTCACATGAAATGGAAGAATATGTTACCTTCTCACTCATTTCTATAACTGTAGTTTTAAATGTTCTAACAAGCCTCTGGCCCCATAGTGCATATAGGCTTGCTTACATTGCACCATAGGGAATATGTTTGTAAAATAGAATCTGTACATCCTTAAGGAAAGATGTGTCATGCACAAACATTTCTCATAGAATGGTCATGTGTCATATTCTCTAGGAATGCATTTTAGAAAAAGATAATGAGCAAGTTAATAAAGACAGAGAAAAACCTAAAAAAAAATCAGTGTGATAATGATATACCATACTTCATTTATGTTACATATGTTTATTTTTAATGCTGAACCCTAGTAACGGAGAGTAAATGTTCTTTCCAAAACACCTCTGGCCTGGGTGTGGTGGCACATGCCTTTAAATACAGCACTCGGGTAGGCAAAGGCAGGCAGAGCTCTGTGAGTTGGAGGCCAACCTTGTCTACACAGTGGGTTCCAGGATAGCCAGGGCAATACAGAAAAACCCTGTCTCAAATAGAAAGAAAGGAAGAGAGAAAGAAGGAAGGAAGGAAGGAAGGAAGGAAGGAAGGAAGGAAGGAAGGAAGGAAGAAAATAGCAGGGCATGAGTTGTATACTCCTGTAATCCCAGCTTCAAAAAATTAAAAAAAAAAGAAAGACAAGAACAACAAAGGAAGGAAGGAAGGAAGGAAGGAAGGAGGGAGGGAGGGAGGGAGGGAGGGAGGGAGGGAGGGAGGGAGGGAGGGAGGGAGGGAAGGAGAGAGAGAGAGAGAGAGAGAAAGAAAGAAAGAAAGAAAGAAAGAAAGAAAGAAAGAAAGAAAGAAAGAAAGAAAGAAGACAAAGGATAGTAATGGAGACTAAGAAGGTGGCTCAGTAGGTAAAGCGCTTAATGTGGCAAGCATGAGGACCTCAGTTAGGATCCCCAGCACCCACATAGAAACTAAGGTATAGCAAAGGTGAACAGTGTTTGTTATCCCAGGGCTGAGAAAATGAAGACAAGACGATCCCTGAGGCTTTCTGGCCAGTCAGTCTAACCAAACCAATGAACACCAAGTCAGTGAGAAACCTTGTCTCAAAAATAATAAGGTGGATCTGAGAATGTTTTCCTGGTACCAGTGACTCGCAGCCCAGACACCTTCAACTTTAGGCCACCCACCTAAGCCCACCTTCTGTAGACATCTTCCTGGAACCAGTGGCTGATGGCTCTGTCCTTGGCCACTCTCACTGCCTATGGAGTGAATACATTCCTGTACTGAGGGTGAGGCTTCAAACCCACTCTCACAGTCCTGTGGACACCTTCCTGGTTGAAACGGCTAGTGATGCTCACTCTCACAGTCCTGTGAATGGGATACTTTCTGGTACTTTGGGGGAAGGTGCAGCTCCATTCTGCATGCTCCTCAGCTGCCTGGATCACCTGGGTCAGAATCAGCCAGCACAGCACAGACAGTAACACAGCAGAGCTGAGCTAGACACAGGATACAAGTCCCATTAGATGCCATCTCAAGAAACCCAGTGGGACATTGGAGCAGCTCTAGGCTCGGAGATCTTTCCGCTTGTGCCCCAGCTACTTGGCATACCTGGATCACAAACAGTAAGCCAACAAAGAGAGTGAATCCAGCAGAGACTACTAGAGGACTCCAGAGACACAGGTAGACCCAGTCTGCAGTACAGGCTCCAGGAACAATCAGTCAAGGCTACAGACAACCAGATGGCGAGAGGGCCACATAAGGATACAGGCAACAAAACACAGGACATAATGGCTTCACCAGAATCTCCAAATTCAAGGGATATTCTAATGAAGCTGAAATACAAGAAAATGATCTTAAATCTATAATTATCCACATTCAAACAGATGAAGGAAATGGTGCAAGAAATGAAAGCAGAATTAGAATCAATAAAGAAAACAAACAGAGAAAAGCCTGAACTTGGAGAAAAGATCAGGAACCACAAAGGTAAGCATCACCAAAAGAATACAAGAAATGGAAGAAAGAATCTTGGGCACTGAAGATACAATGGCAGAAATCGATACATCTCTCAAAGAAAAATAAAATCAGAAAAGTTACTAATACAAAATACCCAAGAAATCAAGGACACCATGAAAAGACAAAATCTAAGAAAAATAGGAATAGAATTTAAAAAAAAAATTATGCTCTAAGGCCCAGAAAATATTTTTAAGAAAAATCATAGAAGAAAATTTCCCCAATCCTCAAGAAAGAGATACTCTTAAACATACAAGAGGCCTACAAAACACCAGACTAGACCAGAAAAGAAATTTCTCCCACCACATAAAAATCAGAACATTAAATCTACAGAACGAAGAAAATTCATACTCACACCAGACTTCTCAACAGAAACTATGAAAGCCAGAAGGACCTGGACAGATATAATGGAGACACTAAGAGACCACAGACACCAACCCAGACTACTATATTCAACAAAACGTTAAATCAATATAGATGGAGAAAACAAAATATTCTATGAAAAAAAACTAAATCTAAACAATATATTCACAGCAACTTAGCCCTACAAAAGATACTAGAAGGAAAGCACCAATTCAACAAGATCAACAACCAAGAAAACACTGAATAAAGATATCTTCACAACAAAGAAGCAAAAGAAAACAAGCACACAAACACACTCATCACCAACTCCAAAATGAAAGGAACTAGCAGTCATTTGTCGCTATTATCTATCAACATCAATGGACTCAATTCTCCAATAAAAGGAGACAGACTAACACAGTGGTTGCAGAAACAAGATCCAACATTCTGCTGTATCCAAGAAACACACCTCTGCAAAAACTATAGAAACTGCTTCAGAGCAAAAGGCTTGAAAAAGGTTTTCAAAGCAAAAGGACCCAAGAGGCAAGCTGGAGTATCCATTCTAATATCTAAAATGTAGACTTTCAACCAAAATTAATCAAAACAGCTGGGGAGGGACATTTTATTCCCGTCAAAGGAAAAATCCAACAAGAGAACATCACAATCCTGAATATCTATGCACCAAAAACAAGGGGTCCTGCATTTGTCAAAGAAACATTATTAAAGCTTAAATCACACATCGATCCCTTAATAGTAGGAGACTTCAAAACCCCACTCTCGCCAAGGGGACAGATCATTGAGACAGAAGCCAAATAGAGAAATAAAGCTAAATAGAGAAATAATGACACTTACAGAGGTCTTAAATCAAATGGACCTAATACATGTCTACAGAACTTTTCACCGAAACACAAAAGAATTTACCTTCTTCTCAGTACCTCATGGAACTATCTCCAAAATTGACCATATAGTCAGGTAACGAATACAAGATACAACAGATACAAGAAGATTGAAATAATCCCTTGTATCATATCAGACCACTATGGTCTAAAACTAGACATCAACTATAACAGAAATAGCAAAAACTTACACACAAATGGAAACTGAACAATTCTACTCAGTAACAGCTAGGTCAGGGAAGAAATATAGAAAGAAATTAGAGACTTCCTAAAATTCAATGAAAATGAAGGCACAACTTATCCAAACTTATGGAACAAAATTAAAGCAGTGCTAAGAAGAAAATCCATAGCACTAAGTGCCTTCATAAAGAAATTTGAAACATCTCAAACAAGCAACTTAACAGCACACTTGAAAGCACTAGGAGAAAAAAAAAGAAGAAGAAGAAACAGACACAACCAAGAAGAGTAGATGGCTGGAAATAATCAAACTCAGGGCTGAAATCAATAAATTAGGGGAAAAAATAAAGTTGAACAATTCAAAGAATCAATGACAAGAGCTGGTTCTTTGAGAAAATCAACAAGATAGACAAACCCTTAGCCAAACTAAAAGGCAGAGAGAAACTATCCAAATCAACAAAATCAGAAATGAAATGGGGGACATAACAACAGACACTGAGGAAGTCCAAACAATCATTAGGACTTACTTCAAAAACCTGTATGCAACAAAATTTGAAAATCTAAATGAAATGAACACTTTTCTTGATAGATTCCACTTACCAAATTTGAATCAAGATCAGGTAAATAAATTACATAGTCCTATATCCCCTAAGGAAATAGAAGCTGCCATCAATAAAAATCCCAGGACCAGATAGATGGTTTCAGTGCAGAATTATACCAGACCTTCAAAGAAGAGCTAATACCAATACTCTTTTATTCCACAAAATAGAAACAAATAGAACATTACCAACTCATTCTATGAGGCCACATTAACCTTTATACCTAAACTACACACAGACCCAACAAAAAATGAGAACTGCAGACTAATCTCATTTATGAACTTTAACACTAAAATACTAAAAAACTGAATCTAAGAACACATTAAAGATATCATCCACCAAGACCAAGTAGGCCTCATCCCAGGCATGCAGGGATCATCAATGTATGGAAATCCATAAATGTAATCTACCATATAAACACACTGAAAGAAAAAAATCTCAGGTGCTGAAAAAGCATTTGACAAAATTCAACACTCATTTATATTTAAAGTTTTGGAAAGATCAGGGATATAAGGTACTTACCTAAACATAGTAAAGGCAATATACAGCAAGCCTATAGCCAACATCAAACTAAATGGAGAGAAACTTAAATCATTCCCACTGAAATCAGGGACAAGGAAAGGCTGCCCACTCTCTCCATACTTATTCAACATATTACTTGAAGTCCTTGCTAGAGCAATAAGACAGCCAAAGGAGATCAAGAGAATACAAATCAGAAATAAGTCGAAGTATCACTATTTGCAGATGATATGATAGTATGCATGAGTCACCCCAAAAATTCTACCAGAGAACTCCTTCTGCTGATAAACACCTTCAATGAAGTGGCTGGATACAAAATTAACTCAAAAAATCAGAAGTGAAGTTATCTATGTTCTATATTTTCTTGGGTATAGTTGATTTCATCAGTTTGGGGTTTTCCCTCTAGTATCTTCTGTATGTCTGGGTTGCTGTATAGATATTTCTTAAGTTTAGTTTTGTCATAGAATATTTTGTTTTCTCCATCTATATTGATTGAAAATTTTCCTTGGTATAGTAGTCTGGTTTGACATCTGTGTTCTCTTAGAATCTGCATGACATCTGCCCAGGCCCTAATGACTTTCATAATTTCTGTTGAGAAGTCTGGTGTGATTCTGACAGGTTTGCCTTTGTATGTTACTTGGCCTTTTTCCCTTGCTGCTTTTAATATTTTTTATTTGTTCTGTTGATTTACTGTTTTGATTATTATGTGAAGTGAGGAGTTTTTTGTTTTGTTTTGTTTTGTTTTGTTTTGTTTTTCTGGTCTAGTCTATGTGGTGTTCTGTAAGCCTCTTGTATGTTTAAGGACATCTCTTTAAGTTGGGAAATTTTTCTTCTATGATTTTTTTAAAATATTTTCTGGACCTTGGAGCCTGGAATCTTCTTTTCCATCTATTCCTATTATTCTTAGATTTCATCTTTTCATGGCATGCTTGATTTCTTGGATGTTTTGTGTTTGTCACTTTTCTGATTTCATTTTTTCTTTGAGAGATGTATCAATTTCCACAACTGTACCTCAGTACCTGAGAATCTTTCTTCCATCTCTTGTATTCTTTTGGTGATGGTTACATTTGTGGTTCCTGATCTCTTCTCTAACTTCTCCAGCGCCAGGTTTTTCTCTTTTCTGTGTTTTCCTTATTGATTCTAATTCTGTTTTCATACCTTGCACCATTTCCTTCGTCTGTTTGAATGTGGATTCCTGCCTTTCCACAATGGCATCTATTTTTTGTTCATTTCCTCTTAAAGTGCCTCTACTTGTGTGGCTATATTTGCCTATATTTGTTTGAGAGCTTTGTTTCCTCTTTATGTGCCTCTAATAACTGGATAAGCATAGATTTAAAATCATTTTCCTATGTTTCTAATAACTTAAAATAACCATTGATTTTTGGTGTTGCTGGTGAAGCCATGATGTCCTGATTTTTGTTGGATGTGTTCTTATGCCGACCTCTAGCCATCTGATGATCCATAGCCTTTGCTGTTTGTTCTGGGAGCCTCTACTACACACTGGGTCCATTTGTCCCCAGAGCCTGGAGTATTTTTCAGGAAGATGAGAGAAGTCCACCAGTTTGATTTTGGTGTTTCAGATGCAGGTAAGGAGGAAGGTTGAAGGCACATGTGACCAAACACAAGACTGCTTGCAAGTGTGCCTGCCTGGAAGGGTGGAGTGTAAGGGAAGAGCATAAGCAAATGTTGTGGTGCTGATGGGGTTCGAGGGTTGATGAGCATATGCAGGTGCCCTGATTGGCTCAATGGCCCACGGGCTTGCCAGTGTATTGTGCTCCAACTGCTCAGCTCTGTCTGGGCTCCACCATCTTGGCTCCAGGAATTGTTTGGCTGGACTCCACTGGGACATCCACAGAATAGGGGTTTCAATGTTGAGAATGCTGTCCCAGGGATCCCTATTTTCCCACAGTGGGGGTGTCGGTGGGAGGGATCTGATATCTGGCAGAGAGGGACCCTGGTTCTGGGGCTCTGTATGCACTCTCTCGCAGAAGCACTCACTGGCAGGCATGTGTGGGAAGCACAGAGGGCCTGTGAACTCATTCACAGGCTTATGTAGTAAGCTCAGAGGGCCCACAGTTTTCTAATCTCAGATTTGGGTCCCTTGTTTGGCCATTAGAGTAAGGAGGTATGTACCTGAGGTTATGCACTCCTGAAGCTGCCACAAGGGAGTCGATAGTTTGCATTCTCAGACACTGGAGGGGGCCTGGATCTAAACTGTCCCAGTTCACGGGTTGTCCCCTCTAGCCAAGGTAGCCTCAAAGTCAATGCTCTGGCTTCAGCTGCCCATGCACTCACCAGTTTGGGGGTTTCAGATCTTCTGCCCTTCAGAAAGGGTGGGCATTGGTCTCTGTCATCTTGGAGTGTTCCATCTTAATATTCTTATATCAGTAAATAAGCTCCTGAAGTATCTATATCTTCTTCAATACTTATTACATATTTTCTTTCTTTTGCTTTTTTCATTTATTTTTTTTATTTATTACAGTTTATTCACTTTGTATCCCAACTGTAGCCCTCTCCCTCATACCCTCCCAATCCTGCCCTCCTTCTTTTCCTCCCATGCCCCACCCCCAGTCCACTGATGGGGAAGGTCCTCCTCCCCTTCCATCTGACCCTAGCCTATCAGGTCTCATCAGGACTGTCTGTATTGTCCTCCTCTGTGGCCTGATAAGGCTGCCCCTCCCCCTCAGGGAGAGTAGTCAAAGAGCCAGCCACTAAGTTCATGTCAGAGACAGTCCTTGTTCACATTACTAGGGAACCCATTTGGAGAATTTTCTTTTGCTTTTTTATCTTATGTTTATGAGTGGTTTTCCTGTGTGAATGTATGTGAACTACATGTGTGCTGTGTATCTAGTGCTTGCAGAAGCTAGAAAAGGACATCAGATGTCATGGAACTGGTGAGCTGCCATGTACATTCTAGAAATCAAAACAGCCTCCTCTGGAAGAGCAGCCTATGCTTTTAACCACTGATCCATCTCTCCAGAATACCCCTTCTTGTTCTTGTAGCTAGTCTTGTGGGAATAAATTAGTATCCCACTGTGGTCTTTATTTCTCTGGTGACTAACAATATTGAACATTTTTATGCATTTTATACATTTCTTTTTGCTATTCAAAACTTTTGTCCTTTTTAAAAGAAATAGGTTAGTTTGTCTTTTATAACTGAGTTCATATATATATATATATATATGTATATGCATATATATGTATCATAGATACAAGCTCTTTATTAAGATATATATGTTATATAAATTGTTATAATTTAAGATAATATGTATTGAGAACCTACCAAGTGTCAGGAATTATGTTGTGTCTTCTAATTATTATATCATTAAATGTTCACAACATACTTGTAAGATTGGGTTGTGTAGCACAGACACCCAAACTCACACCATTCACAAGCAATAAAGCTAGAATTTGTTTCAACAAGTTAGATGGCAGAACTTATATCTTGCTCACTAACAGGACGATTGATACCAGCAGTTTCCTCTTTTCCAGGAAGATGAATCTGGTCAATAAATCATATTTCCTAGTTATCTCACTGAATGTTGCAAGAAGAGGGGCCCCTGAAGCAACAAAATTTCATTAGAGAAACATGTTAGAGAAAAAAATACCCAGCATATGTTCTGTATCACTTTGACACTGGGAGTTACTTCTTCAAGAATATATGTAGACAAATATTCTAAGAAATGCTGCATGTTTCACCACTCTCTGGATGATTTTTATTTTTTTAATATCTTTTTTATTTTTTAAGATTTCAAAAATAGGTTATTTTATTTTTATTCAGTATACATTCATTTTTAATTTATTATAATTATTATTATTACTAATTACAATTAATTCACTTTGTATCCCAGCTGTAGCCCTCTCCCTCATCTCCTCTTGGTCCCACTGTCCCTCCTACTTTCTCCCCTCTTCCTCTTCCCTAGTCCACTGATAGGGGAGGTCCTCCTCCCCTACTATCTGACTCTAGTCTATCAGGTCCCATCAGGGCTGTCTGGATCTTCTTTCTCTGTTGCCTAGTAAGGCCACCCCACCAGGGGAAGATGATCCAAAAGCAGGCAACCAGGTTCATGCCAGAGACTGCTCCTGGAGTCTAAGGGGTCCCCATGGAGACTGAGCTGCCATGGGCTACATCTAAGCAGGGGTCTAGGTCCTCTCCATGCATGGTCCTTGGTTGATTCATCAGTCTCTGCAGGCCCCCTGAGCCCAGAATTTTTTGGCTCTGTTTGTCTCCTTGTAGAACTCCTGTCCCCTCCAGGTCTATCTCCCCTTTCTTCCATAAAATTCCCTGCACTCTGCACAACGTTTAGCTATAAGTCAGTTTACATTCTTGTGTCCCCATCTCTTCTCCACTTCCAGTCCTGCCCACCCTCCACCTCCCTTGCCTATTCCTCAGAAAAGGGAAACTTCCTTCCCCATCCATCCCAGCTCATCAAGTACCATCAGGACTGAGCTTGCCCTCTTCCCTTGTGGCCTGGCAAGGCTGTCCCACCAAAAAGCTGGCAAGTGAGTCCTTGTTCAATGCAGTCTCCACTTCCCCTACTAGAGGGCCTAATGCTACATCTTTGTAGTGAGCCTAGGTCCTGTTCATGCAGGGTCCTTGGTTGATGCTTCAGTCTTAACAAGCCCCTCTGAGCCCTGGTTAGTTGGCTCTGTTGGTCTTCTTGGTTAGCTGCTGTTACCTCCAAGTCCTGTTTTCTTGCATTGCCCAATGTCTGAGGTGCTGCTGGGTAGAGCCTCTCAGAGGACAACTCTGACGGGCTCTTCTCTGCACACTTAGCAGAGTATCATTCGTGGTGTCTGGGGTTGGCACTCTCCGATGTTTAGTTGGACAAGGCATTGGTTGCGCATTCCCTTAATTTCTGCTCCATCTGTTCTATCTTTATCCCTGCACATCTTGTAAGCAGGGTAAATTTTGGGTAGACTGTTTTGTGGATGGGTTGGTGTTCCCCTCCCTCTGCTAGGAGACTAGTCCAGTTAGAAGGTGTCCTCTTCAGTCTCTATGGCCTATGCTACTAGAAGTCTCTGATTGAGTCCCTCTCATATCCTCCGAGGAGCCTTCCCTGACTTAGGTCTCCACCTTGTCACAGTGTTGTCTCCACCTTCAGTTTCTCTTTTCTCTACAGGCATTCTGCCCTCTCACCCTTGCTCCCTCAGGTCTGACCTCCACACTCTTAACTCTATGTGCTTCCTCTCCTACCTTGTTCCCTCTCTTCAGCCACTACTTCTCTGTCTATTCTATCTCCCCGTCTGAGGGGGATTTATGCAATCTTCCCGTGGATCCTCTATGATACTTTTTTTGGGTCTGTGCTTCATAGTATGCTTACCTGTATTATATGGTTAAAATCCACTTATAAGTGAGTACATTGTGTGTCTTTTTGGATCTGTGTTACCTTACTCAGGATGATCTTTTCTAGCTCTATCCATTTGCCTGTAAATTTCATGATTTCTTTGTTCTTAATAGCTGAGTAGTATTCCATTCCATAAATGTGCCACAGTTTATCCATTCATCAGTTGAGGAACATCTACATTGCTTCTAGATTCTGCTATTATCACACATCGAATGCCACACATTAAATAGTGGGAGACTTCAACATCTCACTCTCTCCAATGGACAGCTCATCAAGGCAGAAACTAAATGCAAAAATAAAGGAACCAGGTCTTTGGTTTTATTTTCTTTATTTCTGTCATGAATCAAATGGACCTAAGAGATAATCTACAGAACATTTTACCCAAACACAAGAGAATATGCTTTCTTCTCTGCACCTCACAGAACCCTCTTCAAAACTGACCATATACTCAATCACAAAGCAAGCCTCAGCAGACATAAGAAGATTGAAATAACCCCCTGTATCTTATCAGACCACTATGGAATAAAGCTGGAACTCAACAACAACAGAAACAACAGAAAGCCTACAAACTCAACGGAAAATGTATAACTCCCTACTCAATGACCACTGAGTAACGGAAGAAATAAAGAAATTAAAGACTGTCTAGTAGTCAATGAAAATGAAGGCACATTGTACCCAAACTTATGGGACACAATGAAAGCAGTGCTAACAGGAAAGTTTATAGCACTACATGCCTTCATAAAGAAATTGGAGAGGTCCCATACTAGAAACTTAGTAACACACCTGAAAGCTCTAGAACAGAAGGAAGCGAACACACCAAAGAGTAGTAGACAACAGGAAATAATCAAACTCAGGGCTAAAATCAATAAATTAGAAACAAAGAGAATAATACCAACAAAAAAATAATATCAATGAAACCAAGAGCTGGTTCTTTGAGAAAATCAATAAGATAGACAAACCCTTAGCCAAACTAACTAAAAAGCAGAGGAAGAATATCCAAATTATAACCTCAGAACGGAAAAGGGTCGTAACAACAGACACTGAGGATATCCAAACAAGCATTAGTTCATACTGCAAAAGCCTGTGTTCCACAAATTTGGAAAATCTAAAGGAAATGGGTGATTTTCTTGATAGATTTCGCCTACCAAAGCTAAATCAAGATGAGATAAATAGTTTAAACAGTCCTATAACCCGGTAAGAAATAGAAGCAGGCTGGAAGAATTTTTATAATGCAGCTTCCTGCATAAACATCCATGAGAATTCTTGCAATAAAATAAATTTTTGAGTGATCATGACTTGCAAAACCTATATATTCACAAAATCATAAAACCATAGAACACATTTTAGACAACACCATGTGAAATAGATGTAGAGTAAACAGGAGGTAGGTAGACAATCACTCAGGGTGTCTAAGCTATGTACTCTCCCATGCATTTTATGCCCTGAAACTTCAAGAATGAAACACAGACAAGTTCAAACTAAGACGTTGACCTGCTTTCCACTTCTCGGCCTTATTGTAAATGCAGAAGATCAACACATCTTAAAAGGGGAAAACCAAAGTCTGTCATTACTCAGGTAGCTGTTGTCCACATTTCTATCTAAATTTTACACCTCTGGCCCATTGGTGCAGAACAAACTTCTTCATGATGTTAGTTATTTTTATTGCAAATATCCAGTTTTTCATTTCCTTACCTGTCATTTCTTTCTGTGGATGAGAACCATTTGTGTCATTCAAAATATGTTCACTTATCCATCTCAGATATTGTTTCAGAGTGGCAGATATGTTCCCAAACTCTTAAGTGGATTACGTCTGGAAGTTGAGGGACAAAAAAAATGAACATGTAAGCTATGTGAACTTGACATTGAACATAACTAAGTAGCTATATTTCTGATTTTTTTTAATATGTGAAAGAAGTAATATAAAAATGAGTAACTTCCAAGGATAATGGTTTTTGAATTTTATCAAATACTGCTGTAGAGCTAATCATTTCAGATGGCTAGCACTTTTAATTAATTTTTTGAGAATTTCATGCAATTTATTTTGATCATATTTGTCCCTACCCCCTAACTCCTTCCAGATCTACACCACCTCCCTAACTACCCCCCAACTTGATATCCTCGATTTTTAAAAACTAACCCATTGACTTTAGTTTGCATTGTCCATATTCTCCTGGTATGGGCCCATTCACTGGACTGAAGCTAACCTACCAGGAACTATACCCTTAAAGAAAACTGACTCTCCCTTATTAGCCATCAACCATCAAGCTCCTCAGTTTGGGGTAGGGATTCATGAACCCCTTCCCACTCTGTGCTAAAATGTTGACTGGCTTGATTTTATGCAACCCTTGTACAGGTAACCACAGCTCCTGTGTGTTAATGAGAGCAGCTATGCTACATATCATATCATATCATATCATATCATATCATATCATATCATATCAATACTGTATCCTAAATACACTATTAAACACCAATTCTCCCTGACCTTGTTCTGGTCCCTCTTCTATGATGGTCCCTGAGCCTAGTGGAAGAAGTGTGATAAAGACATCTTACCTATGGCTGAGCACTGCACTTTGACCAACTGTGAGTTTCCATGTTAACCTCCACACACTGCACGAAGGAATTTCTCTGGTAATGTCTGAGAGCTGCACTAATCTGTGGGTATGGAGGTGTGAATTTAGAGGGATGTATGATAGTATGTTTAGCAGAATAATTACAGTAGATTCACTCCTGTGGCATGTGAGCTCCCCAACCAATTGTTCTTGGCCAGATTTACAGTATGTAAGTGTATTTATTGTAATGTATGTAAATGTATATATTTTCTCCTATAGCAAATGCCTTAAAACCAATCAGAAAGTGGTTGGTTGTCACACAACACTTCTGCTACTGTTGCTACCCATGTGCATACCTTGAACTGACACTTCTTGATTTCATTGTCTTAGATGAGTCAACTCAGGAATAATTCTAAATGTGAGGCACTGCTTATAAAGAATAGGGTCCATTACACCTAGCAAGTTTTTAGATGTATACTACTTAGAGTATCAGTTAGTTCTTTCTACGTAACAGAGTGTACCAAATTCAGTAACTTGAAACAACAAGTTTTTCATAACCTTTTTCACTCCATCTGTGAGTCAGGCTTAGCTACAGGTTACTGATTAGGCCTAGATCATCTTTGAGTCAGTGAGTTAACTAGAACATGTCCTTATGACAATGATAGAAATGTATGAGTTCATGATGAATCACAAGAGAAGATTTCACATCTGGGCTTATATCATTTCCATTAACATCACATTTGTCAACTTAAGTACATGATAAAGCTCAACAGTAATGGGATAATCAAGTTTCTACCACCCACCATAAGATTAAACTGAATCACATAACCAAGACCAGCATCAATAGGATGACAAAATATACTTCCCTGGAGGTATGAATAGAAAAGTAAAAAATTTTAAACAAAATCTAGCCTCCCATGGGCTCTGTTCTTGATTTTACTGTTTATTAGCTATGCAGCTTTGGTCAAGTATTTCAAACACTGTTTCTTTGTTATACTTTTTTTTCCAGGAGATTTTTTTAAACTACATACATGCTGGTAGAGGAGTATAGGCAAAAAAATACAGATGCCCATGATGGCTAGAAGAGGGTGTTTGTCCTAGTTTGGCTTCTGCTGCTATGATAAACACCATGAATAATACCAACTTGGGAAGAAAAGGTTTTATTTGCCTTAGAGGTTACAAGCCCATCACTGGGGAAGCCAAGGAAGGAATGCAAGTCAGGAACCTAGAGGCAAGAACTGATCAGAGACCATGGAGGAACACTGCTAACTCGCTTACTCCCAGGCTCATGGTAAGCTACACTTCTTATGTGATGTAGGTATACCTGCCCAAAGATGGCACTACCAATGGTAGACTGGGCTGTCTTACATCAATTAAAAATTAAGAAAATGTCTCACAGAAAGAGTAGATCTGGGGAAGAGGGGATGTTGGGGGAGGGACTGGGAGGAGAGAGGGAAGGGGAAAATTCAGTCAGGATGTAGTATATGATAGAACAAAAAAAAAAGAAAAGAAAAAAAATTCCTCACAAACATAGCCACAGGCAAGAATGATCAAGACAATTCTTCAGTTGAGATTTCGCTCTTCCCAGTTGTGTCAAGCTGACAACCAAGATTAGCTATCACAAGTCCACTCTTTGTTACTTTGACACACAAACACATCACTGTTAAGTAATAATCCTGGAACTGGAGTTACCCGAAGTTTTGAACCATCCAATGTAGGTTCTGGGAACTGAACTCGAGCACTCTGCAAGAGTAGTACCCATCCAAAACTACTGGGTTATCGCTCCAAACCCAATTTGGTTACATTTTCAATATGGAACGTGTATATATAAATGCAATATAAAACTAAAGTCACTTTGGAAGGGTTTTTAAATATTTGTGTGTGTGTGTGTGTGTGTGTGTGTGTGTGTGTGTGTGTGTGTGTTTGTCTGCATGTTTGTCTATGAACCCTGTGCCTTCCCTGTGCCTGAGGAGGTCATAAGTGGGCATCAGATTCCCTGGAACATTATGAGCCATCATGTGACTGATGGGAACTGAACCCAAGACTTCTGAAAAAAACAAGCACTATTAACCACTAAGCCATCTCTCTAGGCCCAAACTGGAAGTTTGAATCCAATGCTAACTTCACAAAAACTATCTAGAAAAATCAAATGAGAAATATAATTATTTATATCTACATATATATATATATAAACATACACACATCCATACATAATTTCCATAGTTATAAAAATTTAGCTACATTTTAAAATCTGAGTTGTAAAAAGCTGATTTATCCATAAAGGTGTTATAATTCTCCACATCACATTGTATAATTTATATAAAAAGAGTGAGTGGCTATATTTTCACTAAAACAAGTAGTATAAGGAAAAGTCATTTTAGGGCTATTAAGTAAGTTTTTATATAAGACTTAGATGCAGAAAAGGTCATAATAAACCATCTCTACACAGAAAGAACAATTACTGGAGGCTTTTTCATAATTCACTTGTAAACCTAATTCAGCACAAGCATATCAGCTTTTTCTAAGAATAAAACAAACCAACTTAAAATCTATTCACTTTTCAGAGTATGCATTCTACACCTTAATTCTAATGGAGTAAGTAGAATTCCAAATCCTGATTTTTCCCTAAGGCCTTCTGAAGACTTTATTGTCACTCACATATATTCACAAATAGTGACAAATATTTTAGGTGCCATAAATCTGGCCAATTCCCAAACACAAATAGGATCAAGGGAAGGGTTTACATCTCTTCAAATTGTCCCAGTTATTTAGCCTATAACTTACTTATAAAGGGAATTCAATTAAAATTTGGCTAAATGAACCAGTTATATATGTATCATCTATAGTTATCATCTATAATTATACCCTCAGTCCACAAAAACATACACCCAATGTCCACAGAACTTTTAATAATAATAACTAAGAAAATCATTGTGTTTAAATAAGTGAGAGCGAACTGCATCTTCTCTAATATGTATCTCTAATTCACATATAGTTAGCTGTAGAATCAAACAGAGATTAACTAGTGTAGTTAACTCAGCTGCAAATGGATAAATGCATCAATAAAGAATCTCCACAGGAACGGGGTGTGGTGGCACATGCCTGTAATCCCAGCACTCAGGGAGGCAGAGGCAGGTGGATCTCTGTGAGTTTGAGGCCAGCCTGGTCTACAAAGCGAGTCCAGGACAGCCAAGGCTACACACACACAAAAAAAAAAAAAAACCTGTCCTGAAAAAAAAAAAAAGAATCCCCACAGGACTATTGGAAATCTAATGCTACTCAGAACCAAAAGCCCAAAGAATGAGTAACAAAAGAGTACTCCTCATCCATGCCCTCCCACTGGCAATCAACAGTCTTTTAATTCCATCAGCTAAATAGTTATTGAACCTTCAATATCTCCCTATATCTATACCTTTTATACATCCTTGACATTCTCTTAGGTTACTACAACTGCCTCTTCTTCCTAAGGATATGCATATTAAAGTCTGTTCTCCACAAAGGCAAACTAATTGTAATGGGGGGGCGGAGGCAATTACCACAATATTTTTAGTTCTTTCCCCTGAGCAGTAGAGTTTCTTTCTCTACTCTTGAATGTGACCTTAGCCAACTGTGACTTGCTTTGACCAATGGATAATTAACAATCAGGCCACACACAGGCAGAGGCTCCAAGAAAGTTCTGTCCTGGCTTACTGTTTGTGATCCTTCAGTCATCGAGCCTGAGATATCACATTGGAAGTCAAGGACCATATAAATAGAGATGCCAGCCATGTCACCTGATATTCAGAATATATAAAGCCCTCCTAAACCAGCCAGCCCCAGTTGAACTGGCCTAGATCAAAGAGTAGCCTAAACTCTCCACATATTCTTGATAAATAGTAAAAGGCTATTGTTTTTAGCTCTTAGGTTGTATACTAAAACAAACAAATAATTTTCTCTTTTGTTTGGAATCCCATAGTAAATTTCAAGATAAAGCCCAAATATCTTAACATACTCTTCATGCTTCGTACTCTTCATAATATACAATACTTCATAATTTAAAGCCAGCTGAACTCTGCAGTCTCCTCTCTAGCTGTTTCCCTCTCCTCCCCTCCCAACTTTTGCCATATAATTAATATTTTAAACCTCTAAAAATCCCACCTAATAATAAATGAGTTCCATTTACATCCCTGGCTAAGCCTCCATTATTGTCTGAGTCCTTCCTGCATCCTGGTAAATAGCCATTTCTTGTTGGTTTTAATTTATTAAACACACACCACTCAATTTCCAGTGCCCCGTAGGAGGCTCTTTCACTGTATAATATAAAGTTGCTGCTGTTTATTCATATTTTAATGATACCGTGAATACAATGGTGCATGTTCTGACTCCTATTCTTAGAGAAACAGTCTCTGTTGGATTCTCACTGCCATTCACATTTCTATTTATTGTTGGACTTTGCTATTATGATAATTCCAGATACATCAAAATACTATCATCATGGGCCAGTTGCTTTGTTCAAAAACAAACCACCTTGTCAATTTGTTGCTTTTTATTTTCAATAGTAGAGCTTACAGCTGGATTAATGTTTTAATTAAGCCTCATTTGTATGTGTAGCTCCTTGTAGGAAGTCAGTAGTCTTCCAAACACTGAACTCATTACTCTTCTCCAGCTGCTGAAATTAAATCCTCCATCATTTTTTTAAAGTAGACATATATTTCTTCAGGCTTACACACATATGCTGTGTGTACATAGAGAAGGTTATCATTCCCATCAGTCTGATAGTTACCTGGTTAACCTGATAAATGTATACAAGCAAGATTCATCATCCTGGCTTCAACTTATGACAATGGCCATGAATTCCCACTTGGAGATATGATATATTGACCCAAGCCATTCAGTTTTCTATCTTGCAAACTCTAATTCCCATGAAACTCTACAGAAAGAAAGAAGTACCTTCTTTAAATTTCAGGTCCTTGGACAGAAGTGTTGGCTTACTTGGTTGAAATGGCATCCCAGAAAGTCTTCTATTTCTCTATTCCACAGCTGCTTCCCCAACACACACACACACACACACACACACACACACACACACACACACAAAGCCTATTTCAGAGAGATGATTACATTTTCACAGTGAAGTGCTGGCAGAATATGACTACAAAGGGATGAGACTAAATGTGAGCCAAGAATGTGGTCACTTCATCAAGCTCATTTTACTGTGTTTCCCTGTCACCCACCCACGAATATCACCACCTCAACTTCTAAGGGACCCTCCTACACTGACCAGCTAAGGCAGCATGCAAAACCCACTGTGGTGAAAAGGAGATTGGTTTTTTAAAAATAGCCCTTTTGGTTTTATAGCTAAGTTACAATTATGCAGTGCTACTTATTTATAGGAATGGCTCGGCTGCATTCCTTTATTAAACTAAAATTCATTCAGAGAGTCAACAAATGTTTACCCAATGCCTGCTAAATGGCGGTCATTCTGTATTTTCAAAAGATTGAATGAAACTCACACTATAATTTACATTTACCCAAGTTAACATGCTTCCTTTCATATAATTCACCATGAAGTCTTCCTATATCCATAACCTATATTCAAAACACACAGGCCATAGCCAGGTCTCATCAATCCTATGCTCCAAATTGCTTCACTCAGTTTCCTTGCCTCTGATCTGTACTCCCATCACTTATACCCAGACCTTGGACACACCTCAGTCTCCCAGCAGATCTTCATGACTTCATCTTTTCCCTTTCAACTTAAATTGTCCATCAGAAAAACAAGCATGACTGCCTCGATCAAACCCTGAAAGGTCTGTAATTCTACAAATCCCTGACCCTAGATCCCCTGTTGTCACCAGTCTTGAGCCTCCCCTGAATGAACTTGAAGGGTTTTGGTGAATGAGCCATGGTTTATTAATGCACACAGAAAGGCTTGTTACATGTCAGCATCCTTCTTCTACCACACACCTCTCTTTATTTATCATCTAGCTCCTTTGTATCTTTCAGAGATTAGATGCTAGAGACAGCTAGCAAAGAATTATGGTAGGTTTAGTTTCCATACACTACAGAAATAGGCTTGGGGAAATGATATATGAATTAACTAAATTCTCAGGCTCTTCTTCACTTGGGCTAAAAATCAAGGATCAGGAATTGACTTGAGAAGTACTCCACATGCTCAGAGAAACTTTTGTTTCTTACACTTGTAGACAAATCCGACAACAATCTCTACAAATCAAAACCACACACTAGCAGTAGTGGCAGTAGTGGCACACACCTTTAATCCCAGAACCCTGGAAGCAGAAGGCAGGTGGATCTCTAGGATCAAGTCCAGCCTGGTCTACAGAGTGAGTTCCAGGACAGCCAGAGTTACATAGTAAAAGTTCTATCCACGAATGGTGGAACCTATAACTAGATTCTACATCTTGATGTTGAAGACTATCTACAGACCCAGAGGCACCCACAGCAAGACCAGCAACTTTATAGTGTTACTTCTTTGCAGTTTTAGCTTGGGAACTACATACAGGTCATCATGGAAGTAACTAAGTAATAATTTTACATAATAACATGCAGGGGGATAAAGAAAACACAAAAATGCCTATGATCTCTTTATTAATATATGACATCCATGGTTACATTTTAATCATCTTATTGAACTATACTGACACTAACATTTTTAGTGGGTATCCATATGGTCTTTTTTTGGAAATATAGCTATGAATATTTTTATCAAAACAAGAGTATACATGGCTATTTATTATTTTCTATATTTTAATTTTAGTAATGATATGTTATGAACAATGAGTATCTTTTCAAACCATTAAATATTCTTCTACAATATCATTTTAAGAATGGCTTAATCTTCCATTGTTTAACCATAGCCTGTAAGTTTAGACATTGACACTGTCTTCATGTTTTATTATTATCAGTAACACTATAATGAACACCTTTTGAAACATTCTTGTATGTTTCCATACTTATAAGACCCTCACATTTTATAAAGCTACTAGAAAAATACAGCACATTACTGGTATCTTAGACATAATTTTCTCTGAGACTAACATTAAGCAACTCCACAATCAATAGTGCTACAAGAAATTATTTAAATTCATTAATTCGAACTTAAGTTTCCCAGAATGAACATGATTCTGATTCTGCTTTTATACACACATTACTTGGTATCACAATGGGAACTATATGGGAGGAAAGCATAAGCAATCCACACACCGCAACTACTAGAAGATGATTAACTGAGGGCTTTAACATGAGAAGCGAGATCTTCCCATTCAAAGGAACATGTGAGACAGAGTTTCACTGTGGGAAGAGTTTGTAGTAAGAAAATAGATCCAGTCCAATAGTTCTTCCACATCAAGAATATAAAAGAAGAGTTGAGGGACTGTGGAGATGGCTCAGCTGTACAAGTGGAAGCACTGGAGTTTAGATTCCCAGGTCCCATTCAAACAGTGGCCTGGCCTGACTATAACCCCAGTATAGCAAGCTGGCTAGCTAGAATAGCAACAGTAAATAAGCTCTGTGTTTAAGTAAAAAACTCCACCTCAGTGTATAACATAAAGAATAATTAAGGTAGACACGCAATGTCAACCTTTACATGCTCTCCCACGCACGCACGCAAACACACCTATGTACTCAACACATACATCTCACAGGTGTGCACATACATAAATAGACAATGTGCATTAGAAAGTATTAGAACCTGTAAAAAAGATACTTTTTTATCTTCTAAAGAAGGCTAAGTTCTGAATCTCGCAGTTGTGATCTCTAAGGGGACAGGAGCTGGGAAGATTTGACTCCTCTCCACAAACCAGGTGACATGGCCCCACGGGCACCACTTGAAGAGATTAATGTGTGCCCAGTGGCAGATGGCACACACCGAACTGGTAGTTGACATGCTGTAGAAAGTCAATGTAGCTAGACACATGAGATTAAAAGGCTGTGTCTAGCAAGCAAATACACTCCCCTCCAGCGGTCCTTCAAATGTGTGTCAACCCCAGGGACCATATGTCGACACTGCCCACAAGGACAGCCTGCCTCCTGAACAGCCTTCCAGGACGGAGAGACTTTGTGTGTCACCCGGACAGAGAAGGAAATAGGATAGAGACGCTGCTCAAAGCAAAGAATGAGGCACAGAATCCACAAAGCTGCTCTGTGGATCATGCCTAACAAAGTCACCTTGAGACAGAGCCTGTTTCCCTTTCTCTTTCTATGTTTCAAATCCAAAGGGATCAGAAATCCCAAGCAAATGGCTGGGCAAGAACGAAAAGTGTAAGGAAGAAATTTAACTCTAGCTCAGCCTTGGAATATCTGCAACCTAACAATATTAATTGGCTTGAAACTGGTTTGTGAATTACAGTCACCTTAAAACTTGCTTGTTCCTACTGGAAGCAAGAAACTTGTAGGACTTAACTGAAGTTTTGTGCATAAAGAAACAATGGGAGAGAAAAACAAAATGAAACGAAACAAAAAAAGGCTGCCTTTAGATTTCATCCCAAGATTCTATTTGTTGTACACAGCTAATGTTTCTGGAAATCACATGGCTAAAGTTTTTTATACATAAGTAAATTCTTAAAACTCCATAATACATACTGTCACCATACTCATTTTATAATTTAAGAAACTAAAATCCAGAGGCATAAGTAACTTAACTAAGATCACCATGAATCTATTAACGTCAAATTCAAATCTGTTTGACTCCACAACTAGTGCTCATGACCGTTGCCATAGTAACTTACTGGTAAACACCTTGGTATAAAAAGAACAATTCTTAGATTGAGGTTTAGATTACCATACAATCACTAACCTGAATATATTGCACATATCTGGAAAAAAAATGCCAAAATACAGTCTTTAAAATCAAAACGGCAAAGAAAACACTTAAGTTTTTATTACTCGGGACTCACAGCAGCTAAAAGGTTTCAGCAATGTTATATGGCATACAAATTGTAGATTTAGCTTGTCTGTGGAGCGTCCCCATGCAATCAGCATAATATTTTATTGTAGAATAACAGCACAGGTTCTGATCCCTAGCCCTTGGTAAACATGAGTAGCTGGAATCCATTGTTGCAAAAGCTTAACATGCCCCACACATAGGCTTGGCCTGAAAGTGAGTTTTCTACAGCCTAACATCAATAGAAACTTCTCTGCCATAGATTAGACGTTTATGAATTTGGATTAACGGAACAAGCATACAGTGACCATCATTATTAAGGAATGCTTTAATCAACTGAAGACGACTGAAGGAAAAAGAGTGTTATCCAAACAGATGGCTGTATGACTCTACTAATTGTGACTTAATCCCAATTTATAAAAGCACCTGTGTTACTTGTCACGTGTCTTTGTCCTGCCAACTGTATCAGACAATGCCAACCTGTTGTGCAGGGAGGTAGGAGGAAATGTTTAAACTTTGTATGTCAATGTCTACAGGGATTCGGATGCAATCGTTTCGTTTTCACCCTGGTCATTTTGAATATGCCTTTCTGGAAATGGAATTCTATCTACCACCTCCAACCCTCACAGCACACTTAACTCAGCCCAGGATGCAGGACTACATTTTGCTCCTCAGCCTTCCCTGAAATGGATACTTCTTTCTTCATTGCTTGGAAGAAAGAAATTGGTGTTGCCTTCTGCAGAGAGGCTCTTAACAAACTGTGGGACTTCTGGTTTCTTTTCCCAGGCAAGATAAAATGTAAATCATCTTTCTTTTTACAGGCAAGGCAGCATGACCCTGGAGCACATTATCAACAGTCAACTGCTCTCCCCTTCACTGGCCTCATCATCCCGCCCTCCCTCCTCTTTCATTGGGATTCTCTGATTCTCCCCCTCTCTCTCTCTCTCTCTCTCTCTCTCTCTCTCTCTCTCTCTCTTGAAGGCAAGAGCCAAACTCTTTTATATTTTGATAGCAAAAATTAAAAGCTTGTCAGAGTTCAAAGCATTTCTTGGAACTAAAAGGATAATTATATGCCTTCCACAGTGGAACAAATATTAAGATATACCAAAAGAGAAAAAGGAACCTGGACTCAGCCAAAGAAGCAGATTCTGAGCATTCATGTTGTATCTTCTAGAAATTTCAAAATCTTCGCCTTTCTCTGAGAACCGCTATGCAGAGTTTTGAGTGACAGACAGTATGGCATAAGCCACGATTTAAATTCTGCTTGCCTCATTCTTTGCATAGACAGCAACGGGCTGATAGAATGCAACTAAAAACATAATTCAGATGGGAAAACAACATGTATTTCCCAGGAAGGGAGGAGAACAGAGGCATGGCTTACTATAGCCAGCAGAGGGCGCGGCTTACACATGTAAGTATGAAGGAACCATCCCCTAGAAGCTGTAAGAGCTCCTGTGGTTTTTGTTTCAGATTTCACATTTTCAAGCAAACCACATCCAAGCTCCCCTTAAGAAAACTCTAGTATAGTCACATAGTTCTCGCCTCATGATTAAATAAGACTATGTCTATGGCCACTCTTCTGCTCCCAGCTCTGACATGGGAAAGAAAGTGGAGATAAACTCCCTCAAAGGACGGCTTCCCAGAAAGAGTGACCTGTATTCCCAAGTAGCCTTCATTTGTTTAAGAGACTTGCATCTAGAATTTCTTGATCAAAGCTAATGTGCTGTAAATTTCTTCATTTAACAGACTTAGTCTGTTCAACTCTTGACACTGGGAATTGGGATTTCCCAGAACTATTAGCACTGCACAGTAGGCGTTCCATGCCAGCCAAGAACCGGGGATTAACAGGTGTTTGTCTCAGCTAATTTCACTCTCTATACTGGCTCTGTAGAGACTAGGGCTTCTTGGCGGAGTGTGTCCGACCCTGCTAATTGGCTACGAATGTAACTAGTGCCGCATGCCAATGGAGCTGGGCCTTACAAGGCTAGAAGCAAAAGAGCCTTATGATAGACATACATTTGAGGAAATTTGAGAATGGTTGATGGCACAGCACATTTAAATGATTTTTTTTTGCCAATCTTTACCTCCTGCTGACTATCAAATGCCCATCCCTAGAGATAGTGCTATGGTGGTTTATTTTTTTAAAAAAATATGCAGACACCTACACACAATCAGTGACAGTTACATCCTCAAAATCCTGTAGTAACAAATAATTTCCATATGCAAAATCTTGTAGTAACAGGTATTTATTTCCATACAAGCTATTCAGAATGCATGTACAGAATTATAAGGCTTATAGTGAGCTTCCATAAAACACCCAATTCCCTGAGTCAGAGAAAAGCAGTTTACCTATCAAGATAGGAACAGAACACAAGAATTATTTCTGGAATAAAGACTGTATACAAAAGAAAAGTTATTAGTTCTTTTTCACATGCCCTATTCTTCTATTCCTTGCTAATAATTGTTGTCCTACTAATATGTCCTACTTCTAAAGCTTGTGAAACAAGAATTGAAGAGCCAAATATGAAACGATAGTATATATGTTCATTATCTATTGTCATATAATATATTCTGCCAATTGTAGCAGTTGAAAACAACAAAGTTATTACCTCCCAGTTTCTATGATCGGCCAGGTTCAATCCAGGAGCAGCTAAGCTGGTGGTCTGTGAGGCTGGTCACTCATGAGGCTGCAATCAAAAGGGTTGGTCAGAGGTGAAGTTGTTCAAAGCCCCAACCATTGGCGAATTTACTACAAAGATCATTCACAAGGCTGTTGGCTAAGACACAAAAGATCCATTTGTAAGCTCGCTGGTGTCAGCTTCTCTACATAGTTGCTTCCCATGCCATGAGTTGGATGTTTGTGTCTACACTTTCAGACGTTGGGTCTCCAACCCAAGCACGACTGTGTGTGCTGTGGAGATCCCTCCTAAAGAAAATTAAGTGACATTACCGGGTGGAGTCCAGATCCAATAAGATTTTAATGTGCTTATAGGAAAGATGCTGAAAGTCAGTCTTTCTCTGTCTCTGTCTCTGTCTGTCTCTCCCTTCCTTTCTCCCTCCCTCTCTCCTCTCATCTCTTCTCTTCTCCCTTCTCTTACTTCTCTCCCTTCCTCTCTCCCCTCTTCCTTCTCCCTCCTTAGAGAATACACCAAACAATGTCCTATGAGCACATACAAGATGACAGTCACATACAACCATTGCCAGAAAACAAACTGGTTGTCGCCATGACCTGTACTTTCCAGCCTCCAAAATGATGAGGAAACTAATTCCCATGGCTTAACCTGCCTATTCTGTGGTTTTTTCTTAAGGCAGTCCGGGCTGACTAATACATCTCAAGATGAGTAGTACAAGAGAATGTGCCTGAGACAGAAAGCCATAATCTTTTCACAGCTTAGCATTGGAAGTTGGTATCTCATTACTCTTGCCATATTCTGCTCACTGTAAACAGCACAATAAGCCTAGCTCATATTTCAGGCATAGGGGATTATAAAATGCCGTGAATACCATAAGGCAAAAAATCATGTCTAATTGTGTTTGCTTTACCATGATGACCAGTAGTGGCACCATTGTCATTTAGCCTGGGGGTACACAGAAATATACTAAAACTCTTCTCACTTTTATTCTTATATCTACAATAACACTTACAACAGAAACTTCCTCAAATTGAGCAATGGAGATACAGAGAAAGCAAATAACAGGATGACTTTTTAATGTCAGCTTTACTCTGGCTTGTCGAACCCCTTTCAACAGGTGAACTGTTTGACGATGGTCCCAAATTTCCTACATCATCTATGTTTAAGATGACATTGAGTCACATAAAATCTCTTTAGTAATTCTGTTGTGTCAAACTAAGTGTGCAGTGTGCCATATACAATGTATTTGACAGCATTCTTGTATTTTTTTTTCATTTTAGTTTGGCATCTATATAGTTCTACCATAATAAAATACTGAAATACTAATATTCTAGTTAAATGATTTTCATTTGAGGTAATAGGAACCCCAAAATAGTAGAAAAGAGATCAAAATAACCTTCAAATAAATGATGGCTAAAATTAAATTCTGGTCATCACCAAAATACAAACGAAAAATAAAAAATAAAAGAAAGGTCCCCTCTGCCTCGGACATAATCTGATAGGCCTGTTCTTTGATCACCTCCCCCTGAGGGGGGAGCAGCCTTACCAGGCCACAGAAGATGACAATGCAGCCATTCCTGATGTGATCTGATAGACTAAGATCAGAAGGAAGGAGAGGAGGACCTCCCCTATCAGTGGACTTGGGGAGGGGCATGCGCGAAGAAGGGGAAGGGAGGGTGGGACCGGAAGGGGCTTATGGGGGGATACAAAGTGAATAAACTGTAATTAATTAAAAAAAAAGAAAGGTACCCTCAAAAGAAGCTGAAGTTGACAAGTGACAGTTGCAAAACTGGAAAAAGGAACAGATCTACTGACTTACAGTCCTTTGGCCTCCCAATCCCATTAACATAAAAATCATTAGCGCTATGCAAATCACTAACACAATCAAGATTCCCAGAGTAATTTCAATTTCAATGTCTGCAGAAAGACCTAGTCTAGTTAGTTGTATAGCTAGAGCTTCCGGAAATTTTGATTAATTACAAGATAGAACGATAGTCACACTTAAAAATTTGCAGTTAATCCAAGTTCACTTAGTCAAGGTTACAACTTTGTGTAGGGAGAACTCCATTCTACAGCTGCTGATACACCTCTAACTACAGCCAATAGTCTCATAAAACCAGGACACTGGGTAAGACAGGCACTGTGAAGAGGTTGGCCACTTCTAGTATTCTTACTGAAGAGCAACCCCACAGAGCAAGAGTGGTCTAGCTGCAGTGAATTAGGGAGGGGACAGTCAGATCTTTCTATGCTATCAAATACCGACACCATCTCAACCATGATGACTCAAATGGTAAAATCACATTTAAGAGAGAGAAAAAAAAACGTATAATTTGCTTCTGCCATCCAATATTTCAATGTGACACTCAAATTTTGCAATAGGTAAAAACAAAATCGTATATTCCATTTGGAAAACATAATTAAGTAAAATTAAAATAAAACAAATATTTCCCTAAAGTTTTTTTCCCATTTAATTAGTTTTTCTTTAATTTAAAAATAATAAAAGATTTCTAGGAGGTTGCCAAGAGTTGCAAAGTTGGAGACATTCTATTTCTCTCAATGGTTACATCCTACATAACTATAGCAATATTAAAAGCAGAAAATAGACAGTGGCTTAACATATATAGCAGTGGTTCTCAACCTGTGGGTTGCAGCCCCTTTGAGGATCAAATGGCCCTTTGTCAGGGGTCACTTAAAACCATCAGAAAACACAGATAATGACATTTCATCCATAACAGTAGCAAAATTTCAGTTATGAAGCAGTAATAAAAATAATTTTGTGGTGGGGATCACCACATGAGGAACTGTATTAAAGGGTCACAGCATTAGGAAGGTTGAGAACTACTGCTCTATACCTTTGAGAAATATTATCACATCAGCAAATTATTGTAAACATACTGAAATCAAGACACAAATCTGTTCCATCACCACAAAGATCTCCACTGTGTTTCCCTTTTAGAGTCCTACCCGTTCACTCTTCCCAGCCCTTGGCAGTCACTAATTTCTTCTCCATTAATTTCATTGTGTCGTTTTCAATTTTTAATTAAAATGTAATTATATCACACCATCCACACCCCTTTTCTCTTTACCCCCTCCAACCTTTCTTCATTCTCCTCTCAGTCCTTCTCAAGCTCATAGCCTCTTTTTCATTGTTATTGTTACTCAGGGTCATTTTAAGAATGTTGTATATGGGGTGGAGGAGGGCTAAGTGTTAAGAGTATTTCCTGATCATGTAAAGGACACAGGCTCAGTTCCCAGTTTCTATATAGGGTGACTCACAATCGCCTGTAACTCCAGATCTAGGACTCCAACATTCTCTTCTATCTCCACGGAAACACACACATGTTCATTCTCTCGTCCCCTCTCTCTCTCTCTCTCTCTCTCTCTCTCTCTCTCTCTCTCTCTCACCAATTCTTTGCAGCCACCATGATTTCACATAATAAGAAAATAAGTCTTTAAGAATGTGGAATCACACAATATGTGACCTTTTAAGGTATCTCACTACTTACAATAATACTCTGTAAAGTTACACAATGCATAAAGTTTTAGCAGTAGCTGTACATACTACATGCTCTTAGTATAACATTCATAACTTATCAGTCTATTAGTGTTGAAATTTTACCAGTTGAAGTGAAATATAGAAACTTTACCCCCCTTTAAGTCCCTTTATCATGCGCTACTCATGATATAATTACCTGAAATATTTCCTTTAATGCATTAAGAATCACATCAAAAGTTTTACATACTTTTTTCTCTAACTGTCAAATAGAATTAAGAAAACTCAACAGGAGCAAGGAAATCAATTATACATACCTATATTTTTATTCTTTCTTGCTTCCTGATACTTTAAGATTCTTTGATTTCCCTTCTGTTTAAAGAATTTCTGTAAGCAGTTTTTAGTGATAGGGAAATCCTTTTATTTTATTTTATTTTTTTTTTTTTTTTTGTAGTCTGAGAACATCTTCATTTCTCTTTCATTAGTAAAGGACAGATGGTTGTTGTCTTTACTGGATTTTTTCTTAAGCTTTGTTTTGGCTTTGTTTGGTTTGGTTTGTTTTAGTATGTGGTTGGCAATCTTTTATTTCAGCATTTGAAATTTTAACCATTTCTTTGCATCCACCATGATTACTCTCATCCAAAGATTTGGAGTTTTTTCTCCATAGGATCATTTCTCCATGAAAATTTGGTTAAAATGTGTCTTGATATGAATTTGTTGATGTCTATCAAGCTTTAGATGCTCTCTGCTTCTTTTCTTATGATTATTTTTACTTTTATTAATTACAGTTTATTCACAATGTATCCCCCCTGTACCTCCCTCACTCCTCCCCTCCCTATCCCACCCTCCCTCTACTCCACCACTGTCCCTCTCCCAGTCCACTGATAAGGGAGGTCCTCCTCCCCTTCCCTCTGATCTTAGTCTATCAGGTCTCATCTGGAGTGGCTGCATTGTCTTCTTCTGTGGCCTGGTAAGGCTGCTCCCCTCTCAGGGGGAGGTGATCAAAGAGCAGGCCAATCAGTTCATGTCAGAGACAGTCCCTGTCCCCATTACTATGTAGGCCACTTGGACACTGAACTGCCATGGGCTACCTCCATGCAGGAGTTCCAGGCCATCTCCATGAGTGGTCCTTGGCTGGAGTATCAGTTTCAGAAAACACCCCTGTGTCCAGAAATTTTGGATCTGTTGTCCTTGTGGAGGTCCTGTCCTCTCCAGGTCTTACTATCTCCTACTTCTTTTGTAAGTTTCCCTGCACTCTGCCCAAAGTTTGGCTCAAGCTGTACTATAGAACAATAGTAATAAAAACTGCATAGCACCAGCATAGAAACAGAATGGTGGATCAATGGAATCAGATAGAAGACCCAGAAATAAACCCACACACTTACATACACCTAGTTTTTTACAAAGATGCCAAGACCATTCAATGGAAAAAAGACAGCATCTTCAACAAATGGTGCTGGTCTAATTGGATTTCTACATGTAGAAAAATGCAAATAGATCCATACTTATCACCCTGCACAAAACTAAAGTCCAAGTGGATCAAAGACCTCGACATAAAACCAGACACATTAAACCTATAAGAAGAAAAAGTGGGGAAGAGCCTTGAACTCATTGGTACAGGAGAAAACTTCCTGAACAGAACACCACAGGCCCTAAGAGCAACAATCAAAAAATGGTACCTCATGAAACTAAAAAGCTTCCATAAAGCAAAGGACACTGTTGTCAAAACAAAACGACTGCCTACAGATTGGGAAAGGATCTTCACTAGCCCTGCATCTGACAGAGGGCTAATATACAGTATATATAAAGAACTCAAGAAACTAAACAGCAACAAATAAAGTAATCCAATTAAAAAATGAGGTACAGAGCTCTCTGCTTCTTAATGCTATAGGTTTGTGTCATTGCTGAATCTGGAGACTTTTTATCATCATCATCATCATCATCATCATCATTATTAACAATTTATTCGCTCTGTATCCCAGTTGTATCCCCCACCTTCATCTCCCCCCGGCCAGACCCTCACTCCCTTTTTCTCCACTATCACTCTTCCCTAGTCCACTGATAGGGGAAGTCCTCCTGTCCCCTCTGGGTCCTTTTATATTCCCTTTCTTTCATAAGACTCCCTGTGCTCTCTCTAAAGTTTGACTGTGAGTCTCAGCATCTGCTTCGATCCCCTGCTGGGTGGAATCTTTTAGAGGATATCTGTGGTAGGTTCCCATACTGTTCCTTCTCTTCTACCACTTCTGATGTCTACCACATTTGCCCTTCTGAATGAGGATTGAGCATCTTCCCTAGGGTCCTCTTTGTTGTTTAGCTTCTTTAGGACTATAGATTTTTAGTAGGATTATACTATATTATATGGCTAATATCCATTTATACATGAGTATATACCATGTGTGTCTTTCTGCTTCTGGGTTACTTCACTCATGATGATCTTTTCTAGTTCCATCCATTTGCCTGCAAATTTCATGATTTCCTGGTTTTTAAAATTTATTTATTTATTTATTACAATTTATTCACTTTGTATCCCATCTGTAGCCCCTTCCTCTTCTCTTCCCAGTCCCTCCCTCTACCTTTCCTATGCCCCTCCCTTAGTGCACAGATAGGGGAGGTCCTCCTCCCTTTTTTTTCTTTCAGTTTTTTATTTTTATTTTTTATAAATAAAAGTTTATTCACTTTGTATCCCAGCTGTAGCCCCCTCACTCATACCTTCCCAATCCCACACTCCATTCCTCATTTCCTCCCATGCCCCTCCCCAAGTCCACTGATAAGGGAGGTCCTCCTCCCCTTCCTTCTGACCCCAGCCTATATTAGGTCTCATCAGGACTGGCTGCATTGTCTTCCTCTGTGGCCTGGTAAAGCTGTTCCCCCATTCAGGGGTAGGTGATCAAAGAGGCAGCCACTGAGTTCATGTCAGAGACAGTCCCTGTTCCCATTACTGTGAAACCCACTTGGAGACATGAGATGCCATGGACTACATCTGTGCAGGGGTTCTAGGTTATCTCCATGCATAGTCCTTGGTTGGAGTATCAGTCTCAGGAAAGACCCCTGTGCTCAGATTTTTTGGTTCTGTTGCTCTCCTTGTGGAGCTCTTCTCCTCTCCAGATCTTACAATTTCCCACTTCTTTCATAAGATTCCCTGCACTCTTCCCAAAGGTTGGCCATAAGTCTCAGCATCTGCTTTGATACCTTCCTGGGTAGAGTCTTTCAGAGGCCCTCTGTGGTAGGCTACTGCCCTGTTACCTGTTTGCTCCCTCTTCCAATGTCTGTCCCATTTGTCCTTCTGAATGAGGATTGATCATGGGGTACTTCTTCTTGCTTAGCTTCTTTAGGTGTACATATTTTAGTATGTTTGTCCTATATTATATGGCTTATATCCACTTATAAGTGAGTATATTACCATATATGTCTTTCTGCTTCTTCACTCAGCTTATTTCACTCAGGATGATCTTTTCTAGTTCCATCCATTTGCCTGCAAATTTCATGATTTCTTTTTTATTTTTAGTTTATTTATTTATTTATTACAATTTATTCACTTTGTCTCCCAACTGTAGCCCCTCCCTCCCTTCCTCTTCCCTTCCTATGCCTCTTTCCTAGTCCACGGATACGGGAGGTCCTCCTCCCCTTCTATCTGACCCTAGCCTGTCAGGGCTTATCAGTACTGGCTGCATTGTCTTCCTCTGTGTCCTGGTAAGGATGATTTCCTTGTTTTTAATAGCTGAGTAGTATTCCATCCTGTAAATGTATCACAATTTCTGTATCCATTCCTCTATTGAGGAACATCTAGGTTGTGTCCAGATTCTGGCTATTATGTTAGGAACATAGTTGAGCAAATATCCTTGTTATATGGTTGAGCATCTTTTGGATATATGCCCAGGAGTGGTATAGCTGGATCCTGTGGTAGCACACTATTCCTAATTTTCTGAGAAAGCACCAGATTGATTTCCAAAGTGGTTATACAAGTTTACATTTCCAGCAGCAATGGAGGAGGGTTCCCCTTTCTCCACAACCTCTCCAGCATGTGTCGTTTTGATCTTAGCCATTCTGATGGGTGTAAGGTGAAGTCTCAGGGTAGTTTTGTTTTGCATTTCCCTAATGACTAAGAATGTTGAGCATTTCCTTAAGTGTTTCTCTGTATTCGATGTTCCTCTATTGAGAATTCTCTGTTTAGCTCTGTACTCCATTTTTAAATTGGATTATTTGGTTTGTTGGTGTTTAATTTCTTGAATTCTTTATATATTCTGGATATTAGCTCTCTGTCAGATGTAGGGTTGGTGAAGATGTTTTCCCAACCTGTAGGCTCTCATTTTGTTTTGTTGACAGTGTCCTTTGCTGTACAAAAGATTTTCTGACTTTCATGTACTGTCTCTCTGAGCACCTTATCAACCCCACTTCCTTCTGTCTTCTGGAGAGCTTCTGACATGCAGCCACAGGGTTCTGAGTCCCTTCTCAATTTCTAGTCTACTTTCTGTTGTTTGAATAAAATTATAAAATTATAAAATTATTTTTAATTATTTTTAAATTTTTTAAAGAAGTTATTTGTTTTATGTTTTGCCTGCATGTAAACATATGTATTAGATGTGTGGTTATACCTTTGGAGGTCAGAAGGAGGAGTTTGATCCAGTGGAATTAGAATTAAAAATCATTGTGATCCATCACACAGGTGCTGGGAACCCAATCCATGTCCTCTGGAAGAGGAACAAGTATTCTTATCCACAGCCCCCCAATGCTATTTTCAATTGTACTGATTTTTTCCTCAATCCTATTTTGTTGAGATTTTGTCTTATTTTGGTAATTCACTAATTCCAATTTTTATTTAATTCTTTCTATTCTCTATAAGATATATTTTATATTACTGTATTTGCTGAAACCAAAAATAAAGTCTCAGCCACTGAGACTTTATTCTCACACAAGAGAAGGTATGTTTATTTTATGCAAAAGCATAGAATGACAAAATAGCCGCTTTGTTAAGATGGGAATAGCCAAGACTGAGAAAAAACAAAAGCTAATAGTCTATTGGCTAGAAGACACTAAGTTCTGTAGATCACAGTCCTGAAGAAGTCAAGACATTTACTTGTTTGTGTAAGCATTAATTCTGTAAGGCTATAAAAAAATCATTGATTAGTCCAAGTATCAGATTTCTCCCCAGTTCCTCCTCCCCCAAAAATGAGGTTGCAGCATGATTCCAGGCATATGAAGAAGCTTTAGTTCCATGATTTCAATTGATATTGAAACAGACAGGGAGAGGAGTAATCTGTGTATCACCTGAGAAACAAAAACAAAATATAACATGTGCTATATTTTCTGTTGAAATCACTTCCCATCATTTCTCACTAGCCATCTAAAAATGAACTAGAGAATTTTCCCATGATTTCTATTCTCTAGAATGTTTTTATAGGAAAGATGTTGCATAGTCCTCTAAATTTTGGTAAACTTAATCTATAAAGCTTCCGTATTTTGTTTGGTGAAATCAATAAAATATTGGGAACACAGTTTATGGCCATTTTTTTTTTATTACTGAGTCAATGTCTTTTTTTAATTTGATTTTATTTATATATTTATTTATTACAAATTATTCACTTTGCATCCCTGCTGCAGACCCCTCCCTCATCTCCTCCTAGTCCCACCCACCCCCCCTCTTCTTTCCCTATGCCCTTTCCCTAGTCCCCTGATAGGGGAAGACCTCCTCCCCTTCTATCTGACCATAGCTTATCAGGTTTCATCAAGGCTGGCTGTATCATCTTGCCTGATAAGACTGTACCTCTCAGAGGGAAGTGATCAGAAAGCCTGCCACTGAGTTCATGTCAGAGACATCCCCTGTACTCATTACTAGGGAACCCACTTTGAAACTGAGCAGCCTATGAGCTTCCTTTGAAAAGGGGGTCTAGGTGCTCTCCATGCATGGTCCTTAGTTGGAGTATCAGTCTCTGCAGACCCCCCTGGGCCCAGGTATTTTGGTTCTATTGTTCTCCTTGTGGAGTTCCTGTCCCCTCCAGGTCTTTCTATCTCTCTCTTCTTCTGTAAGGATTCCAGCACTCTGTCCTAAGTTTGGCTATGAGTCTCGGTATCTCCTTTGATACCCTGGTGGGTAGAGTTTCTAAGAGGTCCTCTGTGAAAGGCTCCTGTCCTGTTCTTTGTCTTCTCTTACTTCCAATGTCTGTCCTGTAGAGAAACACTTAAAGAAATATTAAACATCCTTAGTAATTCAGGAAATGCAAATCAAAATGACCCTGAGATTCCACCTCACACCTATCAGAATGGCTAAGATCAAAAAATCAAGAGATTATGCATGCTGAGAGGATGTGAAGAAAGGGGAACCCTCCTCCATTGCTGGTGGGAATGCAACCTTGTACAACCACTTTGGAAATCAATCTGGTGCTTTCTCAGAAAATTAGAAATAGTGCTACCTCAAGATCCAGCTATACCACTCCTAGCCATATACCTAAAATATGCCCCACCATTCAATAAGGAAGAGTTGTTCAACTATGTTCATAACAGCTTTATTTGTAAGAGCCAGAATATGGAAACAATCTAGATATCTCTCAATGGAGGAATGGATACAGAAATTGTGGTACATTTACACAATGGAATACTACTCAGCAATTACAAACAAGGAAATCATGAAATTTGCAGGCAAATGGTGGGAACTAGAAAAGAGTGAGGTAACCCAGAAGCAGAAATACACATATGGCATATACTTATTTATAAGTGGATATTAGCCATATAATATAAGATACACATACTAAAATCTATAGTTCTAAAGAAGCTAAACAACAAGGACCCTAAGAAAGATGGTAATTTTGATTTTTTTTTTAATTTTATCAATTTTTTTAAATTTTGGCATGTTGTATTACAATTATATATGCAGCATTTTTAAATCCTACAACAGTAAAGAACCTTCACATTATATTTAAAAAGAAGTCTGTGTATATAAATAGCTAATAAGACTAACGGTCTCTTAACACAATATTCAAATCTCCATAAAATATTTTAAAATACTCTTTATATAGAAAACAAGGAAATCACAGTTTGAGTCAAGCAAGACAATCAACTGATGCCAATACCAAAATGGAAGAGAGGTTGGAGTCATCACATGAGAATTATTTTTAATATATCTTGCCTTGGGTTTATTTGTAAAAACAACATGGGACAGTGGTCATCTGTAAATAGTGCATAGGTAGTTGTGTCAATCCAGTCCATCTATCTTCACACTGGCAGAAGCCTTTCCTATGGGGCCTTCACAGGGGCCTGGGGCTCCTTTGAAAGCTTGACCTGAGGCTGAAGTCTAATTGGCAGAGCCTACATCCCTTGACCTTGTAGCTTCGAATCTGCTTGGGGTGATCAATCAAAGCCAGATGGCTGAGTTTGCAATTGGAGCCCTTTGGCATCTTGGGCTTAATGGCTATAGGCTTCACAAGGGCCTTGATGGCCTCTGTGTAGGCACTTGTTATCTTTGTGTTGTTTGCTTGCACCTTCTTCGAGCCTTTCTTGTTATGCTTCTTGGCAAAGGGCATGTTCCTCAGGAACTTGGGGGTTGACCTCCTCAAGACACTTGTATCTTTGTGACCGGGGTTTCTTGATGCCATTTCTGTGTCATTTGCGGGACTGGCTGTGTGTGTGTGCTGTGGTTCTTGTACTTGGCCATGTTTGCATCATAACCCACAGCTGGGAACATAAGAGCTCTCATAAGAATTTTAAAACAGTTTTAATAAGAATTCTTCAACAAGCTGCTAAAAATTCTCTTGAGAAAATTGAAAAAGTAGCAGTAAATAAATTGAAGGTATAAAATGAGAGCAAATGAAATTATAGAGCCAAAGCTATTATGTGGGACACCTTGGCTTTAAGTTCCAGCAATGCAACATAAAAATAATATCAAATTTTAAAAATGTAATAAATGAGTTTGACAGCAGAATGAAAAAGAGAAAGGAAACAATCAGTGAACCAGAAGATATAACAATGGAGCTCACTCAATTCATATTACACAGGGAAAAAAAAAGACAAATGGGGGGGAAGAAGAGTCTGAAACATAGAACTGAAAGAGTATTTAAAAAATAACATGAAAACATACCCAATTTGGAGATGAATATAAACCTACATATTAAAAGCTTGGGAAAAATTAGTAAGACAAACCAAAATGAATTTATGCTAAGTAACATAAGAATTCAGTTTCTAAAAACTGATGACAAATATTACTGAAATCATTTCAAGAAAACTGTCATATTATGAAAAGCCAATTCAAAGGGTAGAAATTTCTCATCTCAATCTAGGGAAAACAAAATAAAATAGCATAATATTTTTAAAAGGCTAGACCAAAAGAAAAAATCAATGTTGACTATGAATTCCAAGCTAATAAAAACTTTGAAGAATGAAGGGGAAATAAGGGCATTCTCAAAGAAAAAAAATTCAGTAGCTATACGTACTTAAAGAATGGCCAAAAGAACATCTGAAAATAGAAAGACACAATGAAAGAAAAAAGAAAAAAGCAGTGAAAAAGGACAAAAATATGGGAACATACAACAGAATATCTTTGTCATCCCAAATTTTTCCATATAACCCCAGAAAAGAAAACAAAAAAGTAGAATATAAATAGAAGTACAGAAATAAATGGAAGACTTATAGCCTGATATGCACATTACAAATAAATTGGAGTATCACTGTCTGTTAAAAGTTATAGACTGTCACTACCAGAGTGAAAAGCTTCATATACAGCCATATAAAAATCATATATAAATGACCTTAAATTTAAAAATTTAAGTAAATCGAAACTAAAGGAACTGTGTTAGCTGTCTATCACCGCTGCAAATAGCTGAGGAAAAAACAACTTAAAAGGAAGAAAGATTCATTTTGGCCCATAGATTCCAAAGATTCCGTCTGTTGTCAGTTGGCTCTATTTTTTTCTGGGCCTGCCATGAAGTACTACATAGGGACAAAGGAATACGTGATAGAACATTGTTCACCTCTTGTAGCCAGGAACTAAAAAGAAAAATATCTTTAAGGGACTAGGGATAAAATATATTATTTAAGGGCATGTCTCCCATAACATTTCCCTTTAACTTGGTGTTGTGTAGCAATTTTCTCCAAGATAAAACACTCTACCTTACAGGAAAACTCATGGAGATATGGGATGCTCTAAAATAAAGTGAAACAGTTCATCCTGCTAGGAAGCTCTTAAACTTGAGAAGTAAACAACTCTGTAGCTTTAGGAAGTCCCTGAAACTAATCAGACTTCCCTAAGTAGAAAAGACTGCTGAAATACATTTTTCAGATGACTAGAGCTTTCTAGAAGGTATCAGACCATATAAACTACCTGAAGAGGCTCAGATCAACTGAGCTATTTAGAAGAGATCTTCTCCAACCAGTTCAGCTACCTGTAATTTGTGCAATGAGTTCCATGTTTTCAGCTTTCATGAACTATCATCTATGCTGGGGTGGACCTTTTAGAAATACAACTGTCTTAGTGTCATTTTTGCTCCTATAAGCAACCTCTCACTCATATCTAATAAGTAATCCCAATAAACTCACTGGTTCACCAAATTGTACTATAGGGTGAGTAGATACTTGTATATGTCTCCCTAGGAACAGTGTCATATAATACTAGATCCCCATGTCGTGAAGCTTCTACTACCTGATACAATAACTCATGGAGTTAAAAATCCGTAAATGGTCAGAGCCTCCATAATCCAATTATGTCCTAATAGTGCTTCATTTTGGACCCTACCTTCAACATATAAATATTGGAAGATTAATCCACCAACAATAAATAACAGTTATAAGTGTTTATATATTAAATAACATCAGCTCAAAACACATGAAGCAAGAAGTAATAAAGCTGAAGGAATTTTACACAAATATACAATTATGAGATCACAATACCTCCCCTTCTTTCAGCACCTGATAGAACCTCAAGATACAAAATCATTAAGGATATAGAACATTTAAACACAATAAACACAATCAACTTATCTATATTATTTCACCAAATAGCAACAGAATACACATAATGTCCTAGAGTTCCTATAGGACATTAACCAAAATAGACTGTATCTTAAACCTCAAAACAAACTTCATAAAATCTGAAACATTGGAATGCAAAGAGTATATTCTCTGAACACAATGGAGTCAAAACAGAAAATGAATAAGAAGAAATCTTTGAAAAGTTAAAAACTAACAAAAACACTTCTAAATGATTCATAGACCAAGTAGGAGCTCAAGAGAAAAAAATAAATGTTATCTGTAAATTAATGAAAATAAAAATAAAAAACAGGGACTAGTAGTCTAAATTCACCATAGAACACCTGTCTAGCACACTGGAGAACATGGGCTAATTTCCCAGAACTACAAATACGTGTGTGTGTGTGTGTGTGTGTGTGTGTGTGTGTGTGTGTGTGTGTTACACTCAAAGTAAAGCTACAAGGTAAATGTATAACCAATTATTTATAATAGAAGAGCATCTCAAATCAACAATTCTTCCTATAAAAGCAGGAAAAGAAGAAAAACACAAAGCAAATAGAAGATTGGGAAAGAAATTAATAGAATTGAAAATAGAAGAAACATCAAGAACACAATGAAAGAAAAAGGCTAGCTCTTCTACAAAATTCAAAGTTGTTAAACTTAGCCCAACTGACAAAAATAGAAAGAAAGGAAACAATACTCTAGTATCAGGAATGAAACAGGGAACCAAGAGAGATTCTGAGCCATTAAACAGATTTTGAGAGAGGTGGAAATGTTTTACTTCATAAACCCAAAACCTTGGAAAGATAAATCAATTCCTCCAAAGTACCTAAGTCAACTAAGCTCAAATATATAAAGGGTCTGGGTAGTGGTGATGAATGTCTTTGATCCCAGCACTCCAGAGGCAGAGACAGACAGAATTCTGAGTAAGACATCAGCCTGATCTACAAAGCAAGTTCCAGGACAGTCAGGGCTACAAAGAGAAAACTGTCAAAACTGAGCATAGTTTTAAATCATTTATCCAAAAATGGCTTTGATTAAATAAATTAAATTTGTTTTATCCACATGAACAAAAAAATCTGTATAAAATATTATTTATACTTCTAATTCACATTCTAATTTTTTTCTGCAGCTATGATACTGATGGATTCTCCTTTTACATTTCTTAGGAGTACTTAAAGAAATATGTAAACATCAGAGACACTCAAATCAAAGTGTTGCTAAACAAAATAGATAGTCTACCTTTCATGATCCAATGAACATGAATGTATCTCTAATCTCCCCTTATCTAAATATACAAAACTACTACAGTATCAATGTAGACAGAAACCAGTCCATCCTATAAACATACTGGTTTGGAGGACATCCCCTTTAATGGTACCATAAATCAATGCTAGAGATTCCAAAGGTTCGAGTGCATATTGAATACTTCATATGTACACATAACTAGCTAAGTAACATTCCTTAATAAAACAGGGGCTGGCAAAATAGTTGAGCAGGTAAAGTTGACTGTCACCAAGCCTGATGACCTAAGTTTGATTCTAAGGACCAACAAAATGGAAAGAGAGAACTAATTGCTCCAAATTGTTCTCTGACCTTCACATGCATGCCATGCCATACACACACACACACACACACACACACACACACATCTTCCAGCATTGTAACCCTAGATCTCAGGCTCAGGATATTCTTAGAATTCTTCAACCAAGAGAAGTCTTGGTATTTATTTTAACTTGGCTCATTTTGACAAAAGTGTGGCAGAGAAGGCTCCTAGGTGAATATATACAGCTTATAAATGCCTTACATTCTATGAGAGATGCAGGAACACTTATACCTTCCTACAGTGCATCTCATTCTACAATGTGACTATAGAAGGTTATAGAAACTATAAGGAATGCAGATGTAACACAGTTGATAGGGTACTTGCCTAACATATACAAAGGTCCAGGAAGTTCAACCCTTATTAATATGTAAACTAACCATGTAAGTACATGCCTGCAATCCAAAATCTCAGGAGGTAGAAGCAAGAGCATCAGAAGTAGGTATTCCTTAACTGCATAGATAGTTTGAGGCCAGCCTTGGATATGTGATGCTCTGACTCAAAAAACAAACAAAAACATCAGTGAAAGGGAAAAATTATTTATGTCTGTTAAGGTTATTTTTATACAACTATTTGTTTCTGTTTCTCCCTTAACCTGGCTATCACACAAATAACTGAGACTCTTTTACATTTGTTTAATAATAAGCTTCACAACACAAGAACTGAGCAATTACTACTCTAATCTTAACCCTCTAAACTAACTCGGATACCACCCGGAGTACATTCCAGAGATAATCATACTATGTAGCTCTGGCCCAAAAGGGGACACACACTGCCAGCCCAGATCAGAGCACAGAGCCTCCGGACCAGAGCAGCGCCTACAGCCGCCATTCCAGACAGGGGTGCACAGCCTCTGGACCAGAGCAGCGTGCCCAACTGCCATGTCAAACTTGGGCGCACAGTCTCCCAGCCCAGAGCAGAACACTCAACCTCTGGCCCAGAGACTTGCTAGGCGCTCCTCTCACCTTCCCAGACAGAATTGTGTGCCCGAGGGTACCAGACTGAGTTTTCCTGTTGGGAGAAAACCCCACAGCTAGGGAATCAGCAGGTTCTTCAAGAGGGCTGTATCTGGAAAACTGTAACAACAACAGCAGCTCACTAAATTCAGAACAAGAAACCCAGCAGTAGGGCAGGTGTCTTGAGGGCTTCTATGGGTGAGAGGAGAGCCCCCCTGACTAACAAAGACCACAGCTACTACTCAGGTCTATACACCTGAAGTGAGCAGTGGCAATTCCTGAGAAACACTGGCCATACAGTGACCATACCCAAAAAGCAGAGGAGGCCTCCTTCAGGAAAAATAATTTTCCTGCCAAGGGGATTCTCCCTACCTCAGGATTCCAGGAAGCACAGGAAACTAACAGCTGAATCAAGCCAGGTAAATCAATTAAATAGTCCTATATCCCCTAAGGAAATAGAAACGGTCATCAAAAGTCTCCCATCTAAAAAAAAGCCCAGGAACAGATGGTTTCAGTGCAGAATTCTACCAGACTTTCAAAGAAGAGATAACTCCAATTCTCTTCAAACTATTCCACAAAATAGAAATGGAAGGAACACTACCAAACTCATTCTATGAAGCCACAGTCACCTTGGTACCTAAACCTCACAAAGACCCAACAAAGAAAGAGAATTTCAGGCCAATCTCCCTTATGAACATTGATGCAAAAATACTCAACAAATACTTGTAAACCGAATACAAGAACACATCAAAGATATCATCCACAATGACCAAGTAGGCTTCATCACAGGTATGCAAGGGTGGTTCAGTATACGGAAATCCATCAATGTGATCCACCACATTAACAAACTGAAAGAAAAAAAACCATATGATAATCTCCTTAGATGCTGAAAAAGCATTTGACAAAATCCAAATCCATTCATGTTTAAAGTATTGGAGAGATCAGGGATACAAGGCACATATCTAAACATAGTAAAGGCAATATACAGCAAGTCTATAGCCAACATCAAACTAAACGGAGAGAAACTTAAAGCTATCCCACTGAAATCAGGGACAAGACAAGGCTCCCCACTCTCTCCATATCTCTTCAACATAGTTCTGGAAGACCTTGTTAGAGCAATAAGACAATTGAAAGAGATAAAGGGGATACAAATTGGAAAGGAAGAAATCAAAGGATCACTATTTGCAGATGATATGATAGTATACATGAGTGACCCCAAAAACTCCACCAAGGAACTCCTACAGCTGATAAACACCTTCAGCAAAGTGGCAGGTTACAAAATTAACTCAAAAAAAATCAGTAGCCCTCCTGTATACAAAAGACAAAAGGACTGAGAAAGAAATTAGAGAAACAACAACCTTCACAATAGCCATAAAAGACATAAAGTACCTTGGTGTAACCCTAACCAAGCAAGTCAAAGACTTGTATGAAAAAAAATTGAAGAAAGAATTAGAAGAAGATATCAGAATGGAAAGATCTCCCATGCTCATGGCTTGGCAGGATTAACATAGTAAAAATGGCCATCTTACCAAAAGCAATCTATAGATTCAGTGCAATTCCCATCAAATTACAACACAATTCTTTACAGACCTAGAAAGAAAAATTCTCAACTTCATATGGAATAACAAGAAACCCAGAATTGCTAAAACAATCCTCTACAATAAAAGATCTTCTGGGGGTATCTCGATCCCTGATCTCAAGCTTTACTATAGAGCAACAGTAATAAAAACTGCATGGTACTGGCACAGAAACAGAATGGTGGATCAATGGAACCGAATAGAAGACCCAGAAATAAATCCACACACGTATGGACACCTGATCTTTGACAAAGATGCCAAAACCATACAATGGAAAAAAGATAGCATCTTCAACTAATTGTGCTGGTTTAACTGGATGTCTACATGCAGAAAAATGCAAATAGATCCATACTTATCACCCTGCACAAAACTAAAGTCCAATTGGCTCAAAGACCTCAACATAAAACCAGACACATTAAATCAGTTAGAAGAAAGAGTGGGGAAGACCCTAGAACTCATTGGCACAGGAGACAATTTCCTGAACAGAACACCAAAAGCACAGGCTCTAAGAGCAACAATCAATAAATGGGACCTCATGCAACTGAAAAGCTTCTGTAAAGCAAGCACAACTGTCATCAAAACAAAATGACTGCCTTCAGATTTGGAAAGAATCTTCACCAACCCTCTATCTGACAGAGGACTAAGATCCAGTATATATAAAGAACTAAAGAAGTTGAAAAGCAACAATTCAAGTAACCCAATTAAAAAATGGGGAACAGAGCTAAACAGAGAAGTCTCAATAGAGGAATATCAAATGGCAGAGAAACACTTAAAGAAGCATTCAACTTCATTAGCCATCAGGGAAATGCAAATGAGAATGACCCTGAGCTTTCACCTTACACCCATCAGAATGGCCAAGATCAAAAACTCAAGTGACAACACATGCTGGAGAGATTTTTGAGAAAGGTAAACCCTCCTCCACTGCTGGTGGGAATGTAAACTGGTACAACCACTCTGGAAATCAATCTGGCGCTTTTTCAGACAACTAGGAATAGTGCTTCCTCAAGATCCAGCTATACTACTCCTAGGCATATATCCAAAAGAGGCTCAAGTACACAATAAGGACATTTGCTCAACCATGTTTGTAGCAGCTTTATTTGTATTAGTCAGAAGCTGGAAACAACCCAGATGCCCCTCAACTAAAGAATGGATACAGAAATTGTGGTACATCTATACAATGGAATATTACTCAGCAATGAAAAACAAGGAAATCATGAAATTTGCACGTAAATGGTGGGATCTGGAAAGGATCATCCTGAGTGAGGTATCCCAAAAGCAGAAAGACACACATGGTATATACTCACTCATATAGACATATAATATAGGATAAACCTACTAAAATCTGTACACCTAAAGAAACTAATCAAGAGGGAAGACTCTGGCTAAAATGCTCAATCCCCACTCTGAAAGGCAAAGAGGATGGATACCAGAAGAAAAAGAAAACAGGAAACAAGTTAGGAGCCTCCCACAGAGTGCCTCTGAAAGGCTGTGCCCTGCAAACTATCAAAGCAAGTGTTGAGACTTATGGCCAAAATTTTGGAAGAATGCAGGGAATCTTACGAAAGAAGTGGGAAATAATAGTTATATTTGGAGAGGACAAGAGGTCCACAGGAGAGCAACAGAACCAAAAAATTTGAGCACAGGGGTCTTTCCTGAGACTGATACTCCAGCCAAGTACCATGCATGGAGATAACCTAGAACCCCTGCACAGATGTAGCCCATGGCAGTTCAGTGTCAAAGTGGGTTCCATAGTAATGGGAACAGGGACTGCTTCTGACATGAACTGATTGGTCTGCTCTTTGATCACCTCCCCCTGAAGGGGGAGCAGCCTTACCAGGCCACAGAGGAAGACAATGCAGCCACTCTTGATGAGACCTAACAGACTAGGATCAGAAGGAAGAAAAAGAAACCCTTCCCTACCAGTGGACCTGGGGAGGGGAGTGTGTGGAGAAGAGGGAGGAAAGAAGGGAGGGGAGGAGGAAGGGAACTAGAGAGGGGTTACAAAGTAAATAAAGTATAATAAAAAATAAAAATAAAAAAGAATTCCCTGCTGCTTCTGACTGGGGCAAGATGGAATCTCAGTACACTTTTGATTTGTATTTCTTTGTTAGTTGGTGAGATTGAACATTTTCTACTTGTTTACTGGTCATTTGTGATTCATTTTTTTGAGAACTGTTCATTTCATTATCCTATTTATTAAATTTGTTATAGAGCCTGAAAAAAAAAGAAAGCTATTTATAGTCCTCAGGAATGTTAGGTATTTTCCATGCCATGAAATGTTCTATTTCAGGGTCAGTGGGCTGCCCAGTACAGATGCCCCACCCTGAGATAAGATACCTTCCCATTCTTGTGGTTATCCTCAGGCTGTTCCTTATGGGTAGGGAATTTTAAGACATTGTTTCTGAATTGGTGAATTGGCATAGTTCCTGGTGACTTGGGGGGGGGGGGCAGTTACTAGTTCCTCATGACTTTTGGGATTATCAGGTTTGGTTCTCTCATTCTTCCCTTGGCATGTCATTTGAAGGCCCAATCATGGATCTTCCAGATATGACCCCTCAGTGTCCTCCAGATTTACCCTTCTATAACGGGTTCTGAGTACCATTAACTGTATCACTCCCAAGAGTTCTTTCATAAAAAGCTACCAAGCAATTTAAAATGCAAGGCCCAAAGGAAAAAGCAAAATCAAGATGAGTAGGGATCCCTGCAGGGTAGATTTAAGGGTAACAAGTCAAGGAAAACTATTATACCACGATTCAAACCATCCTCTGGAATCCTGTCTTTCTTTCTGGTGTCTCTCCAAGCTTTCTCTTACTCTTGCTTAGGATTTCCTAATCACTCCTGAGTAGTTTCCATAAAAGTGACATTCCTCTCTAAAGAGCTGCATACAGCCCACCCTGCTATAAAACACAGATCCAAGACCTTCTGTTTCACAACACTACTTCTGCCAGGGAATCAACATTCTTTTCTGAATGGATGATTGAGTTCTCAAGGCATTGAATATCTTTATCAATATCTGCCTTTAAGTTGTTACAATTCTGGCTTTGTACAGCCAGTGCTGTAATACCGGTTCCTGCTCCAGCTGAGCAGGTCCAAGATAATAGCTAATGTCAGGGAGCCACTATTGACTTAGCATTTCAGCCTGTTAGGTAGGATAAAGGCAGATGAATTTCTCTTCTTCTGTAACTTCAGGCTGACATTAGGATGGCGATATTGGGGACCCAGGAAGGCTTAAAGGCTAGTCAAAAGCTAGGCAATGGGGCACTTATCAAAACCATCCAATTAGTTGAAGAGACAGGAAACTATCACAATGGCTGGACTGGTTTACATCAGTTTTCAGTAACTCCAGATCTCAGCTCTCAATCCATAGCTGATCTCTGAATGGAGTCTATCAGCCAGGTGAAGATCTGCTGAAACAAATTTAGACTAGAGACAGAAGTCAAAATTTGTCTAGTAAATGGGGAAAATGAGGAATCCCAAGACCAAGGGAAATACTTATCTGGGGTCTGTTTGAGTTGCCAGTAAGACCTAATAAAAGCTATAGCTTTGAGTCAGAGGTATACACATAAGACAGAGATGTTTTAAATGTGAGAAGCACCTTTAAGTCTATCTCCAGAAGATGACCAAAGAGAAATTAAAATCTTGAGCTTGTGGCTGAATAGTAAGCAGTCAGGGCTCCATCAGCTTATCAGAACTCTATTGATCAATGTCAAAACTCTGAACCTTTGAAATCTTATAACAACATAACATAAGTACATCAATAGCATAGAGGAGGGAGAGAAATCTGAAATATCTCCCATTTTTAATATGCCTTAAATTACTTTCTTATATTGTTAAAACTTGCATTCATATACCTTAAAATACCTTCTTAGATCCACAAACACTTTACAACTTGTTTTTACCAACCTTACAATACCTACTTAGACCCTCCAATCACCCTTGCATTTTACCAACTTAGAAACACCTTCTTAGAGAGATTTTCCTTCATAACTTTCATTTACCAACCTTGAAACATTTTCTAGATCCTCAATGTTTTAGATCCTCATAACTTAAACTTTCATATCTTCAGACCTTACATAAACTTTACATCTTTCTATCCAGTTATTCACCATAAGGCACAGGCAATTAACATGAAACCTGTGAGCAAGGCAAACCTGTTTACCTTTCTAAATAAGAGATCTCTTGTACCTAGTAGTTCTAACTAGCTAATGAGTTGACCAATGAACTAACATTGGATCTAATTGTCTGCTTTTAGCTGCAAAGCTACCATTAGCTTAGCTTAGTGATCAATGTGATCGGAGACATGAGAAGGATAAGTTATAAGCTAAATAAATGTACCAATCAAAATGACAGAATTGACTAGTCTGCCCACCATCTAGGCAGTTGTCCCTGGCTCTTGTGCTTTCATGGTATTATGAGAAGAGGCAGTCCAGCCATCAGGCCCAAAAGATGAGAGACTGTTTCTGTGGAAAAAGAACATGAGAGAATGGCCTCATCTCACCTTCAGCAACTTGAAACAATGACTCTCCAGGTGTCCACAGTTTTGTCCACAGTTTAGGCTGTTGCCACCTCCCACGGTATAGCACTCTGGAGCATTTACAGTCTCTCGTAACCAATTTTTAATATTGTAACCAAATGAGTTTTAGAACCAACTACATAATAGAACAGTATAGAACAATTTTAAAACTGTACTTGAACTATTGTGGCCATGCCAAACTTATTGGCCAGAAAGAAACAGCATTAATCCATTCATTCAGGAACTGGCACCAGACACACACTTCAAATCAGCCTGTTAATCTGAATAGACCTTCACAAACCATGGCTGAATCACACATAGAGCATGCCACAAAAACACAATCCTGAATTTTATATATAAAAAATCCATAAAGATATTATTATAAAATACCTGATAAACTTTAAAATGTTTCATAACCTTAAACACATTTTTAATTTTAAAAGTCAAAACCAAATTTTACCAATGTAAACAAGTCAGTCTCTAAAATCAATACCCATTTAAAATGAGACTTGTCTTCTTAGTCTGAAAGGAGAAAGGATGATAAACAGAATTCATTATGACTAAGACGTTCTGTATTTTTTTTTTTTTTTGCCCTATGCCATACTACATGGCAATTTCAAGATGATGAAGTCACATCACATGGAAGGCCACATGGTTGTTATTTAAAAACATTTGTGTTTCTATGTTATAAACACAAATGCACACATATATGTTTTAAACAAGAGTTTGAATTTTAAACTTTAAACATATCCCATAACTGTTAATCTATAACCAAGACAGAAAGAGCATATTAATCGTTTAGTATCAGTCAGAAATAAACATGCAATGGCTATACATACATTTAAAACAGACAGACAAAACTCTTCTTACTTCAGCCAGCTGTAATTCCAAGCACTTTGTTATCTGTTGAATCTATGAAGGAGTTTGGGACTTGCTTGCAATGTGGCCCAGGGTGCCACATGATGCAGTCACTCCTTGGTGTGCCTCCTCCCCTCTGCCTTCTCATGCTGGCCCCTTGGAAGAGAAGTGGGCACCACCATGGTACAAGTTTACCATGGTAATTTCCCCTCCTGGAGGCCAGGCTTGTACAAGCTGTGCTCTTCATAGCAGCACAAGCTTCCTCTGCCCCAGGATTTCAGCTAGCACTGCTGCCCAGGGGCAGCAACCCTTGCAGTGGGGATGGTTCCACACCATGGGACAACACCCTTCCCCAAGCCATCTTTCTCAACAGAACCTTCCCAGCCATCCAGGTAGAAATGAGCCTATCAGCCTGGGAGAGCTTGAGCTACCTACACTGCTCTTGGCTGTTTCCTACCTGTTCCACACTGGCAAGCTCCCACCAGCAACCAGAGGTGCTCCAGCTTGTAGTGCTGGGAGGATGAGACAGGCAAAGTCACCACGATGCACAGCTGTTTGGTCACCGACCTCCTGAGACCATCACAATCAAACAAGCACACACATACACAAACACACACGAGAAAAGAATGTACTGGTACAATGTGCACAAAGAGAAAGGAAGAGGAAGAAAAAACCCAAAACTTGGAACAGTAGCCCATCCCTCAATGGGCCTTCAGTCCTATTCCATTAGGGATGGCCTGCACCAAAATCAGGCTCTACCCTGCTACGCCAGAGTTTGGAATGACAGCCTGTCATTCCACCAGACCAGAGATCAGAGCAGCAACATATCTGTCAAGCTCCACCAGACCAGAGGCCAAAGCAGCAGACAAACTATGCCAGACCAGAGACCAGAGCAGTGGCAGAGATGCCAAGCCTGGGGCTCCACATACTATAAGCTTGATCCTCCCGAAATGGGTAAGAATTAAGTCTAGGGAGTTAAAAGGGGTTTAATCTCATGTCATCAGTCAGTCTTGGTCACAAAAACAAGACAGGCAACAACAGACCAGACAGCCAACCAGAAAGACACACACAGAGCCAGATCCTTCCACTTGTACAGCAAGACAGAGCCTGACAACAGATCCCACCACTCCTGCAGTGGAAAAACTGAAAGTAGGACAGTGGCAAAGCCATGCCATGTGAGCTACCTGATTTGTCCTTATCCAGAGATCTGGAGATCATAGAAAAGTGGGTACTCTAACATCCTTTACAAAAATTCAGGGGTACCTCTGTCCCCTCCAAAGGGTCTGGAACTTCCCTAAAAATTCCCTACCCAAGGAACAGCCTGAGGTTAACCACAAGAATGGGAGGGTATCTTATCTCAGGGTGGGGCATCTGTACTGGGCAGCCCACTGACCTTATAATAGAACATTCTCATGGCACAGAAAATACCTAACATTCCTGAGGTCTATACATAACTCACTCAATATTAGATATGTTAGTTAGCCAATCACTTTGTAACAAGCTTATGTTGTACCCTGATAGTGAGACCCCAAAAGACCACCAGAAGTTGAGTCTGTTGCAAAACACATGAGGGTTTGTTTAATACAAGCTCAAGCCCAGGTCGCAGCAACCTCCCTGGTAAAGAGGAGGAGCGCAGGGTCGAGGTCTAAAAGAACAAGGCTTTTAAAGGGCAAAACCACAAGCAGAGGGGCTCCAAGCCTTGGCGTTACAAGATTGGGAAAGGGAAATTGACTTTTGAAATGATTGGTTTACTTTAGGCTCCAAGATCATAAATGGTTCTGGCCTGGACACCTGTGCGAGTTTCCTAGTAACTGTACCTCCAGTGGACAGGAAAAGAATAGGGTAAGGTTAGTTCCTCCCCCCAGGTGGTGGGACATGTCTCCACCTGGCTGGTCTTTGTTCAGGCTTGTGCTTTACACTTTAAACAATTACAAAAGAAAAAGAAAAAAGAAAAGAAAAACAAAACAAAACAAAAAAAAAAAAACCTAATTTTTAATTCTTTGGTCTCTCACTTGCTCTTGCTAAATGTCATCCAATCATGTAACTGCTAAGCTTGGAATTTCTGGTTCTTGCTCAAACCCCAATAAAAACCCTGCCATGCAGCTGCTCGGGGCTCTCCTCTCTGATCCACCGCATTGGTGAAGGTGGAGAGACCAAACTTAAGCCTGAATAAAGCCTGAATAAAGGCTACTTTGTTCTTTTGTTGCCTTTGCCACCAACAGGGAGTCAGTCCCTCCTTGTCTTTATTTCTTCAGCTCCTTTTATCTCCTTAGTCTATCAAAACACAATGTTTGCTTCCATCACTCCACTGAAACTGTTCCCATGAAATTTGCATACCTTTTTCTAGCATTTTCATCACTTTTCTTTATGATTATTAAAATAGTCCATGGTCTTTATAGGCCATTTTAAATATAAACGTGCCCAAAATCCAACAAAAAGTAAACAACAATTACCCCTGTCCTATCACCTAGACATAAGCACTATTAGGAATCTGTCCCACCCACCGTGTCTGTTGAACTATTAAGAAAACACATAACATCTACATGTGAGTTTTATAAATTGTTTGAAACCAGCTTTCTAACTGACTTGATCACTCATATGTCTCCCTAAATGCTAAGTCCTGAGGTTTCATAACAATCTTTATTCTCCTCAGACTCCCTGAATCACTTGGCTTTGTCAACTGTGCACTCATTTGGAATTTTCGTTCTTGCCCACCAAGAAACTTTCTTTGTTCTAGCCAATCTTCCTCTACATGACCACATTGTTTGTGAAGGTTTAATTGCCCTTTATATGTGATAAATCCTAAATCTCTACTTTTAATCTGTTTTCTCCTGAGCTACAACATTCCACTGGACAACTCTACCTCTCCATTTCAGACTCTTCACAACCAGCATAGCAAAACTCATTTTTCAATCCCTTACCTAATCGGCATCTTATTCCAGAACCTCCATTTCATTCAATAGGCCTAAAACAAAACCCCAAACCTCCCAGTCTATATCACACATCCTTTTGACCACACTAAACAATTTAAATAGAATAAGTAGTATATCAAAGATGTCCCTAGAATGTCTAATCTCCTCATCCACACCACCACCACTGCTCTCAGAAGAACCCACCTGCTGAGTTATCCCCTTCCTTAAACCCCATCTAATATGGAGTTGCCTTTCTCTATACAGTCTTTTTCTTTTCTTCAAGACAGGGTTTCTCTGCATAGCCCTGGCTGTCTTGGAACTTGCTATGTAGACCAGGCTGACTTCAAACTCATATCCACCTACTTCTGCCTCCTAAGTGCTGAGATTAAAGGTGTGCACCACCACCATTTTTTTCCATGGTTTCATATTTCTTGTCAGCTAATTCACTGTCTCATTCCAATTCTCATTTTTCCAAGTTCTGCTACAAGGTTCTCAATGTATGTATGAATTCTGTATTCCAACCACACGAAGCCATTCATAGACCTGCAAACACTCCAGGTCCTTTCATATGCTGTATATTTGTGGATTATAGTCCCTCTATTCACTTTTTTTCTCCAAACCCAAAAACTCTTTCTCTTTTAAAGATTTCACAAAAATACCTTCAAATATGAAGCCTCAATAAACCTTCTTCACAGAATGGCTTGATCCATCATGTTCCATCATGGAGTGTAGCATCACGGTTCTTATTTTGCTTTGGGGAATGGTCCATCTACATGTTAATGCTTATGTCAAGGTCTAAGAGCTGGTACCTCTACTCTCATCTATAATGCAGTTATTGGATGGATAACTAAATATGTCGAAAACATAATTTATTTTCATTAGCTTTCCTAATTGATTCAAACACTTACTCATGTTCATAGTATTAATGTGTGTGGTGCCATGATGATATGTGTTCCAGGTAACTAGCAACTAGAAACAACAGAAGCCCCAAAAGTACAAAAGGGCCTGTACTCTCATTTGGGTTTTCATTTTGGTAACAGATAAGGTGATACAATGTAGCACAGACCAACCCCCAATTTAAGGTCCTCCTGCCTTAGTGTCTCCAGTACTGGAATTATAAATGTGAGTTACCTCAACTGGATAAAGGAATATTTTCTGCAGATAACATATTAAATGAGCTCTTATTGAAGTTTTCTCTGAATTTTATTTTCTACCATACACTTGAGAACTCCATATGTCTATCAATTAATAAAATACACTGGAAATTGATAAATTAGACAAACAGGTAACATTATTTAGTATGAAAACCTCTAGTTTTTATGTGCTTTGTGACCTAAAATGAATTACTGTTATAGGACCTGGATTGGAGTTCAGACAGTACCCATTGAGATTTCCAGGTTGATGTGCCTCTTAATAAAGAAGTAGGCTATGGACATATGGCTAGTGATGAAAACAGTTAACATTCAGATGAAAGGTAGCAGAACAGAGCTGGGAAATGATAGACATTCAAAGTGGCATTCAGCTCTGAGAGTAGTAGGGTCATATGGGTCATTATGAACCTCTAGGGCAGATCCCATAGATGGAATCAGGCCATACTTCTCTGCAGTTCTCTCTGGGCCAGAGAATTAAGAAGCTGTTTTCTCTGTGACCTATCAAAAAGAAGACCTTGATTTACAGTCCTAATCAGTCCCTGGTTCTTCCGTGCTTTTGTCAAGTATGCTTTGTTAAACTAAACTATGTAATATGAAACTTCCTAAACTCCACCAAATATCATGAAAATTCAGACTTTTCCTTTGTTCAAGAGATTAGGTCCAAGATTTCTTTGAAGGCTGCCCTCATGAAGCTCTCCTGGCCTGCCCACTAATCTCAAGTCATCTTTCTCACATGTTTGAATGCTTGGTCCCAGTCATTAGAACTGTTTGGGAAGGATTACAAAGGTGTTACCTTATTGGAGGAAATGTGTCACTGGGTGTGGGTTTTAAAGTTTCAAAACCCCATGCCAGGCCTAGTCTCTCTGTGTGTCTCTCTTGTGTCTAACTGTCTCATTCTCTCTCTCTCTCTCTCTCTCTCTCTCTCTCTCTCTCTCTCTCTTTCTCATTTTTATTCTTAATGAAGCTCCTCTTCAGGCTTTAAATCCAAGTCTGTCCTTACCCTTAAGGACTGACCATATTCATATCTCCATATATTGTATTGTTTCTGGTTAATGTTCTCCCCCCTACTTCAAAGCATAATCATGGCCTCAATGGCCCTTTTCTCCTAAGTTCCATTCTTCTAAAAGTAATTATGTAGGTCAACTTTCTTTCTTTATTCTTGTTCATCTTTTATAACACATAGCATTCACCTACCTTTTCCCATATTTGGAGACTTTGACTTTTCAACCATATATTCTGTCCTTCACTTATAGGCCTGATAGGGAGAGGTTTCAAGTCTTTCTGCCAACTGTTAATTTTATTTCCCTCCCCCTGAAACCCTAATCTCATAATATGTTATTAAATCTCTCAGTAACTCAATTTCTTCTTGTATTAAATGAAAACAAATTTGACATTATACTTTTTTTAAATTTGGAAGTTTTTACATTTTCTCTTAGCCTATGGATATTAATATTTCCTACAGAGACATCTAGTTAAGAAAAAAACAAAAATAAATACCTACCTCTCGCAATTTTTTTGAATTTGAGAGGGTCTGTTTGTTTGTTAGTTTGAGACACAATCTCTCTATGTAGTTCTGGCTGGCTAGAAACTTTATAGGTAAACCAGGCTGGCCTTGAACTCACAGAGATCCTCCTGCCTCTGCTTCCCAAGTACTGGGATTAAAAGCATATACCACCAAGCCTGGAAAATTTGAGAGATCTATATAGATATTGTATGTAATTGAAAATTATAATTGAGATGTATGAGATAAAAACAGTTAATAAAATATTTTTAATTGAAAGATTATATATAAGCTTTATAATTTAAGATTATAACTTTTAATTTAACTTAAAAGTTAAAGTTAAATTTACCTTTAAAGTTAAAGATTATAGCTTTATAATTTAAGATTATAACTTCTTTCAGCATTGCAAAAAACAAACAAGACTTTATAAGACTTTTAAAACTTAAATTCATATATAAATATTATAAAATTCTTAAGAGTTTTATGTTTGTGTGTGTATTTGTGTGTGTATGGTAGAGCTCAATCTTAACTAATAACACAAATCCTTATTAATTTAGGAAAACTGGCCATTTGAAAATGTCTGCATGGAGTAGTATATGCACTTATTCTGCTTTAATAGAAGTCATTAATCTGAAATATTTTATCAAAGAATAAAATCATGAGATTGGATTGAAGAGAACCAGAAAAATTGGGGGTATTGAGACAGTACATTGGGCAAAAGCACCAGGTCAAACTTGTGACCTATTTAAGTGCCCAAGTCCTACACAGTGGAAGGAGAGAAACCACTTTCACAAGTTGTCCTCTGACCACTACATTTATACTATGGTATGTACACACACACACACACACACACACACACACACACACACACAAATAAATTTTAAATGTATAAAAGAACTTTTAAGACAATTAGAAAAATATTCACTAATGATCAGAATGTTGACTTAAGGTTAAAATTCGAAGGTTAGCTAGGTTAATTGTTTGCTAAGTGATATATCTCATCACTTACACACACACACACACACACACACACACACACACACACACAATCCCTGGTGGCATCCTCTACTCTTAAGTCAACAGTGCATTACCTAAGAATAAGAAGAAACAACAAAAAAAAATATTCAATCATTTAGGAAGGTTGTACAAACTGTCTGTTTAATGAATGCTGCACACAGCTGTGCCCTGAGAAATGATCCCCAAACCTTTGGGTTATTTCAGAATTTCTGGAATCCTCTGAAGTCTATTTCAGGTTTATACTCAGACCAGAAATTTATACAGATCCAGCCCACAGGTCTCAAGGACCTTCTAAGTCAATTTAGTTAATTTCCTTCTTCACCACCCAGGGCTGACTATGAGTAATTAAGAGGTTAACATAACAAAAGTAGAGAGTGTGCACTCCTGGTGGGAACCTGCACAAAGAGTGACCTTTGAGCCTTCCACCTGTCGCTGCTCATTCTGGCCACACACCAGTTTTCTTTGTAATCACAAAAAGAAAAAGAAAAAAAAGCACTTTGGGGCCTCAGCAAAGGTGGCCAGCTGTCCTGGAAATCCTAAAATTTCCTAACAGCAAGGGGATAGAAAACTGCAGTGTGAATTGTTAATAAATATGAACTACACAAATTGTGCCAGTGTATAAATTAAAGATCAGTCAAAAACAATTCAGAAATGGGATTTCACAAGGGTTGAATTATATTTGCCTATTGAAACATTCCTCACATTAAGAATTCAATTTACACACACACACACACACACACACACACACACACACACACACACTTGCCTCTCACTCTTTTATACTAAACAATTGCATTTGACCAAAGGATGGCATTGATAAAAATGAATTGGGTATCAATAAATACATTGTTAATTTAGACCAAACTCAAATTGACCAGGGATGGAGGACAAAACTGAACTGTTTTCCTAATACAGCATCTTTAATAATCACCTGTAGAGAAAAGAACATATTTATGTGCATCCATTTCTAGGTCCTGGCTTTAATAAGAACATGTTTAGATAATTTATACACATCTAGTATTTACCAGCAGCAAATTCACAATTCCTGTACCTGTCCATTTTTTCTTCCTCTTAAAGAAAGAATTGTTATGCTCATGCCTGTCTTGGGGACCCCAAAGACCACCAAGGAGCTGATTCCAATGCAAACGCAGTAGTGTCTTTTTATTACAAGCTCATGCTTGGGCCTACACAGTCACCAATGCAGCGGTTCTGGAGTGTAATGCTCAGGGGGAGGAGAGTTTTTATTGGGTTACAGTGAGGTTTGAAAAATTATAGCTTAGCAGTTACACAATTGGGTGATATTCAACAAGGGCAAGCTTGTTACAAAGTGATTGTGGTTAACTAACGTTGAGCAAGCTATCTATAGACCTTAGGAATGTTAGGTATTTCCGTGTCATGAAAATTCTACTACCAGGTTGGTAGACTGCCCAGCACAGATCCCCACCCTGAGATAAGATACCTTCCCATTCTTGTGGTTACTTCCAGGCTATTTCTTAGGTAGGAAATTTTATTGTCTTCTTCCTGGAATTGGTGACCTATGCCCTAATTCCTGGGACTGGTGACTTTTGGGGAGGGCAGGGACAATCAGGCCTGGTTCTCTCAGAATGAAAAGGTCAGGCAGATAATTTCCTTTTAGGAAACTGACAGCTGCAATGTAAGCCTTAGTGTGTGCCATTTATTAGCTGTGTGGCCTTGGCAATTAATTTGACCTCCCTGTGCCTTAATTTTCTCATACAAAACTTAGTTTGACAAAGAATATAGCTCATGACTTTTTTATAAGGATCATATGAGTCAACGTACAAAACATACTTAGACTGAAGATGGATACAAAGATATTATCTTGTTATCATCATGCTATTATTCATGCTTTTAAAATACTGATAGATACTGAAGTAACTAGAATGTTACTTTATTTTACAAGGCTAGAATGTACTATCAGTACATCAAGCTTTCATTTGACAGAATTACAAAAAAAGAGAGGAATGATTTCCTCGACTCAGATCTTTTCTTTGTCTCCTCCTTTTCTTTTCCTCCTCTTTTTCTTCTTTCTCTTCTTCCTCCTCCTTTAACAGTTCTGGGGCTATAACGCAGGACCTTCTACATGGTAGCGAAATACTCTACAATAGAACTATGTCTCTAGCCTTCATTTATCCCTTACTACCCTCTGAGGGAAAAAGGAGGGAAAGAAAAAAAATTCACATAGGCATGATAAAAGATGGCTTCAAACTTCCCCCTGCAGCTGGAGGGAACAAATGTGGAGATCCACATTTGAGAGATAAAAACGGGGTGGATCTGAATGGGACGAGAGGTGAGGAAGAACTGGGAGGAGTAGAAAGAGGAAAACCATAATGTATAGTATATGAGTATATAGTATATGAGTATATGAGTATATAGTATATGAGAAAAAAAATCCATTTTCTTTTTTTAACGTCCCTAAATAATAGATAAAAATATATTTTAAAAGAACTTCAATCTTTACTTCATACCATACACAAAAATTAGATTATTGACAGCCTAAACATGAGCTCAACAAGGACAACACCAATAGACATACCAAAGTAGAGAAAACCCATGAGACCTCAACAATACACAAAAATCCACAGTAACTTAGAAATACTGAGAGGGGATAAATAGTATTCTCCAGAGAAGAGCATACCAATTGGTTAAACATACCAAATGGTCAGCCCTGAATAAATACAGATAATTAACATTATGCAGACTGAAGAGGTTATATTTATATACATTGTCTTAGTCCATGTTCTATTGCTATGAAGAAACACAGTGACCATGGTAGCTCTTATAAAAGAAAGTATTTAACTGTGTCTGGCTTACAGTTTCAGAGGTTTAGTCCATTGTCATCATTGTTGGAAGAATGGCATCATGCAGGCCGACATGGTGAAAGGTCCAAAATTTGAAATTTGAATCTTGGAGCAACATAACTGTGGCTGTGGGTACAAGTTTAGACAAAGGAGCTAGCAAGTTGAACAGACCCTCCCTGCTGCAGAAAGTAACCAGGCTTGCACTTAAGAGATATCATTGCCTGGCAACCCACACATGTGGCCCCTAGTTCCTCACCCAGATAGCCACTAGCTTGTGACCAAAGTCACATAGCCCTGCTTTTAAGAAAAACTACAAGATGTGCTAATTACTCCCCCTCCCCAGCAACAGCCAAATCAGGACATTCCAGGCTTTGCTCATGATAAGATATCCTCCAGATAGCCAGGCCAGGACAAATCATAGTCTTGGTACCTAAAGTAGACCAATTATTTTAAAAGTCAACCTCCCCTATCCAATCATGTGACACTAAGTCTTTGAAACTCCCTGCTTGTAGTTTTGCCCTTTAAAAAAATCTGTTCCCCCAGACCTTGGTGCTGCATTTATCTCCTGCTTCAACAGGGAGTTTACAACTTGGGCTAGAGCTTATGTCGAATAAATCATCATGTGTTTTACAATGGACTTGACTCCTGTTGGTCTTTTGGGGTTTCGCAATCTAAGCACAACAATGGTACAAGAGAAATAGCTGAAAATTCTACTCCCAGAGCTGCAGGAAGCAGGAAGAGAGAGACTATGGGCTTGGGAAAGGCTTTTTGAAACCTCAAAGCCAACTTTCAGTGATTCACTTCTTCTAACAAGGCCACACCTCCTAGTCCTTTGACCAAGCATTCAAATCTATGAGTCTATGGGTACAATTCTTATTCAAACTACAGAAACATATACATGCAGTAACAATGAAGAAAGAGACCCAGTTAACTTGAAGAAGAGAAAAGAGTGGTATATCGCAAGGTTTGGAGGGGGAAAAGGGAAGAGAGAAATATAACTGAATTATAATCTAAAAAAAAGAAATTTGACATAAAAATATTTTTAAGGAAACACAAGAAGTTATTTCTTTAATAAAACAGAAAAATGGTATAATAGAAGAAGTGGACTTGTAAAGAAAATATGGTGTGTGTATACCATGCAATACTATTCAACATTTAAAGGAGTTGTTGCTTCCCCCCCCATAACATTTTTATTGATTCTCTTAAAGTTTCACATCCCTTCTAAACACAATCCCTTCCAAAATTTTTCATATTTGTCTCCCTTGTGTCCTCCCCCACAAAACAAATAAAAATAAAAAACAATTTTCAATAAAAGAAAACAAAATATTTTCTTAAAAGATGGCTTCAAATACTTTGCTACTTATCCTTATATTAGGGAATTTCTACATTCACTCCACTTGACTTTGAGAAAGCTCTAAGATTATTTTGACCAACAGAATAGAGAAGAAGTGACATGTTACCCATCTCCTGTTCAGACACTGAAACTCTGGCAGCTTTTTCTGTCTCTTAGAATGCACTCTTGGGATACTATAGGATACCATCATAGTATTAAAAACTCAAGCCATTAGGAGGGACCATATGTAGGCACTTCAGATGATAGTACCAATTCAGCTTCCAGCTGACAGATAGCCATCCTAGCCAGTGTGCTGAACATATGAATGAAGCAACCATCATGGGGATAAATCATCACATCATAGCTACCCTAGCTGTTATCAGACAGATCAAGAGAGGAAGACTATGAAAGATAGTCCTGAAGAAACCTAATAGGCTAGGGTCAGATGAAAGGGGAGGTCATCCCCCATCAGTGGACTGGGAAAGGAGCATGGGAGGATATGAGGGAAGGAGGGAAGAAGGGAGGGTTTGGGAGGGGACAAGGGTGGGATACAAAGTGAATAAATTCTAATAAATTTTTAAAATATATTATATAAAAAAGAAAAAAGTCACACTGTTGAGAAATGCCATAATGATTTTTAATACCCTGCATGCTAATTTTAAAAATAAATGTTTTTTATTGCAAAAGAAAAGAAATTCAACTCGGGCACTCACACTGGTTAAAGAAGCATCATTGAGTTTGTAATAAAAGAGAGATATAAGTTACCACAAAAAAAAAAAAAAAAAATGAATTGCCCAGGAGAGCCCTTCATGAACTTCTGAGCAACTAACTTTTGAGGTCATTTTTTGTTTAGGAATAAATAACCAATAAAATATAACTGTACTATCATACTTTCTTTTCTGGCAGTGAGTTAAAGGTATAGTAATTTGAATTCTGCCTTGAGTTCCTTTCTTCTTTATCGAAAACAACACTTGACCAGATGCAGTGTTCTATATAACTAATAACCTATTTATGAAGCTGGGAAGATGGCTCAGTGGTCAAGAAAACTGACTGCTCTTCCAGAGAACCAAGGTTCAATTCCTAGCATCCACATGGAGGCTCACAATTGTCTGTAATTCTAGTTCCAGTGAATCTGACATCCTGCTCTGACCTCTGCAGGTGCCAGGCATGCACGTAGTGCACTTACATACATACATACAGGAAAACACCCATACATATAAATAAAATAAAAAGTATTTAAATATTCTCATATAGGACACAAAATACGAACAATACATTTGCTATTCCGTTATCACCAGTGTCTCAGATTATTCAGAAGAAAATTACTTTGAGGGATGGTGGAGTAAGAATGCCATGGTAGGATAGTGTGCAAGTATGTATAAGGATCTAGCTATGCTGGCTAAGGAGCCAGCTAAAGTTGGAAAGAATGTGAGCCCTCCCACAGGAAATAATAAAGCCAAAGAGGCAATTTTTAGAGAGATTCCTTTGTATGTGTGAAAATAAATGAGTAATTTCACTATATATTAATCATTTTTCCACTGCACTAATAATGCGTAACCAACAACTTCAATTTCAATGGCCTTGTATAACAATAAAATTATTTCCTTTATTCATAGCTCTGATTATCTGGGGTGTCCCTAAAAACTGCGAAGTGGCTGAACTTGGCTTAGGTTATAGATGGAGTTCAAATCTATGTTGTGTTTCTTATTCTCTTTGGATCAATGACTATGGGAAATATGCGCTTTTATAAACAAAAGTACAAAACATGCTAAATTATTAGAGACATCTGAAGGGCATTGGGGTTTCTTACCATTGAGCATTCCATTGGCCAAAGCAAGTCCACAGCCAAATCAACACGAATGGGTTGGGGAAATGTGCTCCATCTACTCCACTGAGAGAAACTGCAAAGACACAGGACAAAAGCTATGAATGGTGTAAGTAGTGGGTGAAGTCCTGAGTAAATGTATGTTGACACAGGCATGCCAGTGCCTCAGACCCATGGGAATGGTTAGGCCTTCTCTGATCTATGTGTGGATGTTGGCAGTGTGTGCAGAAAATGTCCATAGAAGTTTCTCCCTCTAGATGTTTACAGTCTGAGATGTGTCCCCTAAAAATACCCCTATTGAGATGATGCAAACCTACCTCCTTGTTCACCTGTATACAATAAACCTGTCTCCTCTACTCAGATGTATAAAACAAATGAGATGATTTTCTGGGTTTCTGTTGGCACATGTCCATCAGACTGCACAGCTTCACCAAACCCTAGCTTTTCTCTGTATGTCTGTTGTTTCTTCATTACTTGTTGCTTAGGTCAATCCCTAAACTATGTAGGTCATGATAAAGGACACAATATGTATCTCTTCATTAGGAAGTGAGAGAACATTTGCTCCATGAAAAGTGTCATAAATTTGCTAAGAACCCCATTAATCCTGAGATTATCCTGGAGCTCTAATCACCATGAAGTCACAAGTTTGCTGATGCATATTCACTTTAAATTACTCTATTATGGGGTTGGAAAGTTGGCTCAGTGATTAACAGAGTACTTGCTGTCCTTTCAAAAGACCTGGGTTTGAGTCCCAGCACCCACATGTAGGATAACTACTTCCTCAGGCACCAGGCATGCATGTGGTACACAGACATATGTATATGCACAATGCTTATATAAATAAAATAAATCTAAATTACTCAATTATCTTTGACTAACATGAAACCCACTGTAAATGCTTTTCCTGTGTTATGTCCATATGAGAACCATAAGTTGTGACTATAATTAGCTTTGCATAATATGATACATTTTATAAATTACTGGAACAAACATTGTTTCCTCTGTGGTTAAGAACAATCATGAAAAGTGGAAAAGCACTGTCTTCCAATACCCATTTTGAACATGAGTGAATGTAGGTTATTTGGCCAAGATCATATCAGTAGTACCTCTAAAACAATATTCTTCCTGTTCCTCGTGCTAATGATAATTCTCAACAACATTGCCCATTCCTAGTCTAAGCAACGGGACCTAATAGGATTCTATTTAGTTATTCCTTTCCTCTCTCCTACACTTGGTGACATGAGAACCTATCACTCGTTCACAAGTGTTCTTCATAAAACCTAGGATAACAATAGTGCCAGTGGGAGGATACATTGAAATCTGGGATTCCTAGATGGTGTCTACACACAAAAGAGATTTGACTGAATGAGTCGAGTGGTAACTAACCAATTACTAACCAGCTCTTAATATTTCAGACAGATCTGAAAGTACTTTCAGCCTGAAGTGACAGGTGCTGCATTCTACTTTTGTTTTACTGTTGACAAGACTTTTGTGTGATCCATAATCTCATTGGCACCTATTTACTGCACCTGTCTTGCAAGTGTAATAATAATAATAATGATGATGATAGGCCAGGCATGCTGGCAAGGAAAAAGCAGTAATGTGAATTGTTCTGAGATAATGATGCTCTTTGTTAAATTGGGTCCATATCAATAAAAATACAAAGCAAATCACATGAATATAGTTTTCAGCATAAAATTGCCTGTGTTGCTCTGTCATTACATGCTATTGTTCTTTATCAGGACACTGGTCCCTATTAGACTAAGAGTTACTGTAATAACCTCATCTTAATCTGATTACACTAAGCCCCTTATTTACAGCTAAAACCACATCCTCAGTTACCAGAGATTAGGACCTCAATATATATTTTTGGGACACACCGCTCAATTCATATGTGTCAACCATATGGCAATACACTGAAACAGAAACTGTTCTAGGTATTGTATGTGTTGTAAGAATAAAATAGAAAATAATACCCTGTAGTAAGTAATATAGCTAAATATTCTACAGATAATCATGAAGCAATAAACATGATAGATGAATAAAGAGAATGTTAAAAAGGAATGAGTCAAGAGTAGATTTGACTTGACGAAGAACCAGTAAAAATGCCAGTGTTATGAACACAAAGTGGGTGCAATGGAGGAACAGCATCAGCTACAGTTACAAAGATCACCATGAGCCATACCAGGAGAGAAATGAAGTTTCACATGATCTGACTGCTGTTTTTAAGATTCTTCTGAGTGATGAAAATACCATTGAGGACAGAGCAAGTTCAGAGGCAGTCGTTGCAGTCATGAGGCAATCACTTAAGCAGGAAGATGAAAGTGGAAGAGTGAAAAGCAGAAACACTCTATATCATTTTAGTATGGTTTTTTTTTTTTTTTGAGACACTGTGCAGCCCTGACTGTCTTCAAACTCACTATGTAACTTAGCTCAGTCTGACCTCATTCTTGCTGCCCCTGCCTCTAGAGTTCTGGGATTGCAGCCACATGTGTGGATTCTACATACATCTTGAAGGAAGAATAAATAATTCCAAGTGGTTGTTAAGTGGTATAAAGAAACAGGAAATAGCATGTAGGAAAAAGAAGACTACGAGGGTGTTCCTTTACATTTGGTTGTTGAGGTCTATCTTAATAAATAGGTCATTTCAGAGTTGACACCATTTTGAAAAGAAATAAGATATGAAAAACTATAGGAAGAACCATTTCATCAAAGGAATAGGCCTGACATGAGGATGAGCTTGGAATCTTTGGAGGATACAAAAAACTGAAGGCAAAGTTATGGGGTATAGTGATCAAGCATACAGAAGAAAGTGGAACTACAGTGGATTTCTTTTTTAAAAAGATTTTTATTTATTATGTGTTTTGCTTGCATGTATGTCTGTGTACCACGAGCATGCCTGATGTCTGTAGCAGGCCAGAACAGGGTGTCAGATACCCTGGGACTGGAATTACAGATGGTTGTGAGTTGCCATGTGGGAGATGGGAACTGACCCCAAGTCCTTTGGAAGAGTAGTTAGTACTTTTAACGCTAAGCCATCTTCCAGCTGCTACAGAGTTCTTGAGAACATGTACTAATTGCAGCAGACAGCAACAGTGGAGACTGAGACAAGGAAAAATGGGCAATGTGCTATGCCTCTTTAAAATACTATTCTGCAACTTCGTAAGCCACAAAGAGGAAAAGAGGTTACCAGGGCCTGGAAAGAAGATGTACTGAGGTGTTAGTGCATATAATATATCAGAGTTTGAGTTTCATGGACAGAAAAATTCTGGGAAACAGATGGTGATGAGAGTTGCAAAATATGAGTGTATTATGTAGGTATGGTGACACACGCCTGTAACACCAGCAATAAGGAAACAAGATAGGAAGATTGACTGTTCAAGGCCAGTTTGGACTACATAACAAGATTCTATCTTAAAGACAAAGGGATGGGGAAAGGATCAACCAAAATTAAAAAGTACATTTAAAAAAACCATGAGGAAATCTGCTACTTTGTAAGCTAATCAAAAATAAAAGTTTAAAAAGAGGTGTCTTATGTCTGCGGATAAAGCTGATTCTAGAAGCCATAAGGTTAGTCACTGAGAAAATACCAAGGGCAGGCTACCTCTCTATGAAGGCCTCTGAGACCCCAAAGCAATACAGGTTATTGTCATTGTTGTTGGTTGCCTACCAAAACCAGACGCTAAGATACTATTAAGCCACCACAAACTTTGATGGCAAAACATTAGTGCTCCTATCAGATTTAGTCAGAGAAGTTTCTCTTTGCAGTGAATGGGGGTTACTGAAGAGAAAGTGCTGGGAATAAGAGACTGTGGAGTGCTCAGCCTTAAATGGGGCCTCTATGTCACCCCCTCCAAGGCTCAGGGAAAGAATACTGCAAAAGAAACGAATAAAAGAATGTAAGAGCTAGGAGAAAGAATAGAGTGTTTTGGGAATACTGTCTTCTGGGCATGCATGACAGTTGCATTCGTTTTTTTATTATTTTATTTATTACTTATTATTATGTACATGCATGATAGGGGTACATATACCATGGGGCACATGTGGCGGTCAGAAGACAAATTTTTGGAGTGATTTTTCTCCTTCCATCTTTACTTGGGTTCTAGGGGTCAAACTCAGGTTGTCAAGCTTGAAGGACAAGCACTTTTACCCATGCAGCCATCTCCTCAGCCTGGCCATTGAACTCTTAAAACTCTCAGCAGCTGTGGTTACCTACACAATACATACCCAAGACTGAGCCTGTCAACATTCTTTTATGGAGTTGAGGAAGAGCTCACAGGGCCCTACCTCTGCCTGCTCTTTATTGGGAGTTAACAGTTGTGAGGGGGAAGAAAGCAGGAGGCCTTACCCCTCCTTAAATATTTATAAGCTTTAATGTTAGATTGGAGAGAAAAACATTTGTTTAGCGATGTACTCCCTAGTAAGGTACCCATATTCCTGTAAACAGACCCATTTAAACTCATTGGCTATGCACACATGCACATGTGCATGCACACACACATATGTATCTACAATTAAAAATATAATTTTGGTGAAACAGATTTAAAATAAATAAATTAGCTCCTCAGCTGGGATGCTGGACCAGCAATTTTCTTCAAGAATCCAGCCCCACATGGGCTATCCATAGTCCAGTAAATGACCCGATCTGTACCAATCCAAATACTTGCAGTTCTAAGTGGACTCAGTAGCTTTTAAAAAGAGTACATGAAGTTGGAAAAGTAGTGGGGAAGGGTATGGAAGGAGTTGGAGAAGAGGGAGTAGGTATTAGATTCAGTTAAAACATTATATTCATATATAAAATTCTCAAATGATAAATTAAATAGATAGATGATAGACAGAAGGATAGATATAAAGCTAAACTATACCATGAGCCTGCTGGACAGACTATAAACTATAGGACAAAGAAAGGAATCAAACAGGTGGAAAACATTCCTGTGACTGAATTCCATACATTTATGGTCTGTTCCCCTTCTTTCACTCTTCATTATCATATTAAGATGTAATTTTATGAAAGACTATCTGCCCTTTTCAGATGTTGCAATGAAAACTGGAAAATATCAAAGTGTCAAAGTCTAAATCAATCAGAAGCTGTTGCTTAGTTTCTGCCTACAAGTGATCAAAATGAAAACATTTTCAAAATCCTAAGGCTCCAGAGAAAGTCCACAGATGCCTTCAGAAAGCCATTCGAGGATCTACTAGCCTTTGCTGTGTGGAAATACATTTGGCAAATCTTAACTAAATCCCTCTGATTACACTTTAAGTCTGTGTCCTCTTATCCTAGTCTCCTTGAGTTGAAGGACAGCTGGTTTCTATCCTTTGCAAAATAAGGCACTCTACACTTGGAGATTTCTGTTAATTCCTCTTCTTCAAGCTAAACAGTGTCAACTAATTGACACTTTTCTTCTATAAAATCTCCTTCTAAATGCTCCTTACTCTTATTTAAATCATTCAGAACTAGACAGAGTCCTCGCTGAAGAATAAGAAGAACAAAAATATATAAGATCAGAGCAAAGGAAAAATAATTAGAAAGAATTAGGGAGAGCCAGTTTAAATGTCAAAATTTTACAGTTCCATCAACACTATTAACAGTTATTTTCTGACGCTACCACCTTTTTAAGTTAATTAACAAATACACAGTAGTTACGAATTTCAGATTAACAGAGATAATTACACTAAACAATTGACCAAATACTGTTTATCTTTCAGAACCAACAAAATATGCAAAAAACAGAACAAATGGTAAATGCCACTAACTTCACCTGTGTAACAATGGTTAAATATTCCAGTTCAGCGACAAATAAAGAAAAAGTAATCTGTAGAACAATGGTCAAATTACAAAGAGCAATGGCAATTACCCCTGAGTTTTAAATTTAAGCAGATTCGTTTGACAGAGAATGGTTAATGTCACACCAGCAATTTGCTGTAAAGCATGAAGTTGTGACAGTGCTGAAATTTAAATGTGGTATTGCCATTCTACAGGAAAAAAAAAAACTCTGGGCTCCATATTAGCTGTTTTTCTGAGCCGTTTCACTCTGTTTCTGTTGATTTTTCTATTCTGGTCAATGTGTTTGTGTCAACAAAAGAAGAGTTCACAAGCGTTTTGGTTTACAAACCTTTTGTGCTCTTAAATGTTTACTGAGAATGGGAAAAACCTTTGACTCACATGGCTATGGCTATACCCATTGATATTTATCATGTTATAAATGCAAACTGTGGATTTAAATTTTAAATTTTTTTCTATTGATTTGCATAATTATACTGCTATAAATCATGTGTTGAACATAAAACAGCTATGTTTTAAAATTTTTCTTCTTTGACTATTTCATACATGTGTTCACGGTGTCTTGATTACTCCTCCTATTCCCTACTCCATCTCCTGGCTGGACCCACCCCTCCTCTCACCTTCCTCCCAACTTAATGCCCTCTTGTTATAATTTTTTTAGTATTTTTTTTTTATCTTTTTAAACCCTTGAGTTCAATTAGTGCTGTCCATATGCACAAGGTCATAAAGTCATTTGCTGAGGCACAGGAAAATTAACAGTGGCTACCCCCCTAAAGAAAAGTGAATTTCAGGATTGGAGAGCTGGCTCAGTGATTAAAAGCACTAGCTACTCTTCCTGAGGGAGGACCCAGATTCAAATCTCAGCACCCATACAACATAACACAACTGTCTGTAATTCTAGACCCAGAGGATTTGATGTTTTCTTCTGGTCTCCCTGGGCGCTGGGGACCTTATATTGTATACAGACATACATGCAAGCAAATTACCCATATACATTCAAAAATTGTTATTAAAAAAGAAAAGTGATTCTCCTTCCCCCAGCATCCAACAACTGCCAATAGCTCCTCATCTAAGGGTGAAGCTTAGGAGCCTTTCCCCCTCCCATGCTAGAATTTTTTAAAAAAGAATCATTTTTCTTCCTGACCAAAGTGCAAACATTTAAAATAAATCACTATGAAAAAGTATTCCTGGAAATAAAATACAAATGGGAATTTTAACTATTCCACATTGCTGTTGTAATTTGCTCTAACTCTGGATTTAGTCTGAGAATGGTGGGATGGAGTAAAAAAAAACAGAACAACAAAAACAAAAACCCAAGCTATGAAGTGTTTTGAAGAGGAGACACCACACCAGTTTGGATGCCAGCTTTCCCTAATTGTACCAGTCCCATGCTGCACATCTGCCTCTAACCAATTTGTCATTCACGTACTTTCACTTAGGCTTCCCTCTGAGAGAGTGACTAGGCTGTTTTCAGAGTTTCCTGACTTATTTCCAGTTTTGGAACCGGAGGCAGTCAAGCCCAAGTCAGTCCCCCTTCCCCCACATTCACTGTGTTCAGCTGGACAAGAGCCACTCTTGGTGCCATCCAGGAGAGGTGGTGAGTAAACTGTCTTATTGTGAGTGCATGCATGACCTCTGAGCATCGGAGGACCCTCTGAAGCCTAAAATTTTTAACTGGTTTGATTTTGTATGTGTGCAATGGCCATGATGTCCAGAAGACCCTACTTTAAATGTTTTATTAACGTGCATGTGTGGTGTGCATGCACACACGTGTGTGCACGTGCAAGTGCAGGCACAAGTGTGTGTATGTGTATGTGGAGGCCAGCAGACAATGTAATTGTCCATTTCCAGGGATCATCTACCTTTTGTGTTTGTGTGTGTGTGTGTGTGTGTGTGTGTGCATGTGATGTGTATGGTATGTATGCTTATTAGGGGTGTGGATGTGTGCATGAGTGTTTGTCGGCGCATGGACACGTGGCTGTCTCCTGTCACTCTCCACCTTTATTTTTGAGTTTCTAAATCTGAAGTCCATTGTTTCAGCTAAGCTACCTAGCCAATGAACTTCAGAGTTCTCCCTGTCTCTGCTTCCCCCTCTCCCAGTAGGCCATTCTACCACCACCTTCTTGTGTGACTTCTAGGAATTGAAACATAGTCCTCTTGATGCATGGCAGGCACTTTAACAATCAAGCCAACACCCCAGCTTCAGCATATTATTTGATAGAGCACCAGTTACTGTCCTCAAACTCACAAAACCCACACTGGGTGACCAAGCAAGCCTCAGGGATATACATTTCTCTTCGCCCCCAGATCTGGAATAACCAGCATACACCAACCACACCTGGCTTTTTTCATATGGGTTCTTGGGATTAGATTCATCACTCTTGGAAATCAAATAGTTTACCAACTATGCTTTCTCCCTTGGCTTTATTAGGGTATATTAATTATGCACAATAAAGGTTTTCATTATGACATTGTTATTTGATCATTGCCTTATTATCATCTCATGTCCCACTACCCCTTTTGTTGATCCCCTTTCTTTTACAAAATACTTCTCTTTCCACCTTCATGTCTTTTATGGGGGTGAGGTAAGCCAGTGAATTTCAATAGTTGCTTAGCAAGGATGAGAGATTATTTACGAAAACACAGGCAAGATACTATTGGCTACAACACTGAAGAAAATGTCTTTCCTTCTCCCAGCAATTATTAACTGTCAACAGTTCCTCAAGGAGGGTCTGGAGCTTGTGAGCCCTTCCCCCTAGCAACTCTTAACTCCTTATATAGCCTCAAGAGGGAAGGGGGCCCATGAACACTTTTCCACACTCCATGATGAAACATTAATGAGCCCAATCTTGTACATTTAAAGGAAAAAAATGTACACAGAGTGGGAAGGATGAAATTAAGGGAGAGAGAGACTTTACAAAGTAAATAATTCTATACCATTAGCATGAAAATAGTTTCATTTTGTATATCCCCTAAAAAGATCTAGTGAACTCTGGGTTCTCTGAACCACAGTTTAGATAATATAGCCACTGTTAGATAAGTTTAGCGACTGAACTTATTTGTAGGAAATCAAAATCAGTTTAAAAAAAAAAAGCCTATGAGTCAAATAGAAAGCAAACTACATGTGTTTGTTAGATATCTTGTGATTTAAACCATGTTAATCAGCTCATATCCAGGGGCAAGACAGTCCCAGGATCACCAAAATGCCAGTTAAGGGTAATCTTCACTGTACTTCAGGAGTCGGTGCTTATTAGATAAACAGAGCACCTACAATCTGGCTTCCAGACTCTGGTAGGATTACTCTATTCTTGTGCTTTTTTTTTTTATCTCTTTCCTTTTTTGTTTGTAGAAGCACAAACACAAATGGCAACAAGGTATCTGTGGTAGTTTGAATGAGCATGCTCCCCTCTCCCTCAGAAACTCATATCTTTGAATTTTTGATTCTCAGTGGGTGAATTATTTGGAAAGAATTAAGAGGTATGGCCTTGTTATAGGAGATATGTCATCTGGTGTGGGAATTGAGATTTCAAAAGCCCACAACAGGCTGTCTTTTTCAGTCTCTGTCTCTCTGTATGTTTCTCCCTGTGTGCCTGTGTCTGTCTCTCTGTCTCTGCCTTCATCTTGTAGATAAGATGTAAGGTTTCAGCTACTGCTCCAGCACCATGTCTGCCTGCATGCCACCATGCTTCCTGCCATGATGACCCTGGACTCACCCTCTGAAAATGTAAGCAAGTCCAAATTAAGCACTTTCTGTTATAAGTTGCCTTGGTCATGGTGCCTCTTCACAGTAATAGAACGGTAACTAAGACAGTATCATAAATGCAAAGAAGCCTCTATTATTCCATTTAGAGATTTTATATAGTCTCAGGGAAATTCATATAACTTGATCTTTTCTGATACCCTACTCCTATCTTCTCAGAGGAGTCTATAAATGTTATTTTTTAAAATTAAATTTTATTTTATTAATTACACTTTATTCACTTTGTATCCCCCCATAAGCCCCTTCCTCTTCCCCTCCCAATTCCACCCTCCCACCCCCTTCTTCATGCATGCCTCTCCCCAAGTCCACTGATAGGGGAGGTCCTCCTCTCCTTCCTTCTGATCTTAGTCTATCAGATCACATCAGGAGTGGCTGCATTGTCATCTTCTGTTCCCTAGTAAGGATGCTCCTCCCTCAGGGGGAGGTGATCAAAGAGCAGGCCAATCAGATTATGTCAGAGGCAGTCCCTCTTCCCATTACTATGTAACCCACTGGACACTAAACTGCCAGGGGCTACATCTGTGCAGGGGTTCTAGGTTATCTCCATGCCTGGTATTCGGTTGGAGTATGAGTCTCTGGGAAGACCCCTGTGTTCAAATTTTCTGGTTCTGTTGCTCTCCTTGTGGGGTTCCTGTCTTCTCCAGATCTTACTATTTCCCACTTCTTACATAAGATTCCATGTACTCTGCCCAACAGTTGGCCATAAGTCTCAGCGTCTGCTTTGATAATCTGCAGGGCAGAGGCCCTCTGTGGCAGGTTCCTAGGTTGTTTCCTGTTTCCTTCTCCTTCTGATGTCCATCCTCTTTGCCTTTCGGGATGGGGGTTGAGTGTTTTAGTCAGGGTCCTCTCTCTTGATTAGTTTCTTTAGATGTACAGATTTTAGTAGGTTTATCCTATGTTATATGTCTATATGAGTGAGTATATACCATGTGTGTCTTTCTGCTTCTGGGACTATAAATGTTAATTTGAATGTGCAACTCTGTCCTAGGAGAAAAATATAAAGCATGCCATTCTCCTACAGTCAAAGATATGAAAAACTATTTTAAGACTCAATGTTTGTTTGAACAAAATGAAAAAACATTTTTATTTTACCATTTTACTTCTTATTTTACCTTTTTCTTTTACTCTTTTATACTAATCTATTAAAAGAAATTTGTGAGCTAGAGGTGGGCAGTGTATTAATTTCTAGAGAGACAAGAAAAGAAAAATGTCACTAATCTCACTTCCCACAAAAGAAGACAGTTATTTGGTATTTGGGAAATATTTTATTTATTCATTGCTGACTGTCGATAATAAAAATGTCAAGCAAAAAAATAGTTTAATTGGCCCAATCCAGGTCTGTGAACAAAGCTATATTCATTTTGTGGGATGGCAGAGCAATTTGCACAAAATTCATCTTGAGTGTGTGTCTGTGTGTGTATGTGTGTGTCACTCTTTGTAACTGGAAGGAGAATACCATTTCACTCTATCTTGAGGTAGAATATGTATTATAACCAAATGTGGTTTATAAATACAAAAGCAACAAATGTGGGTTGTTATTTTTTTTTTTTTTAAATAAAGGGAGCCCTGGAGCTTTGCCTTTGGATAAGATATCACCAGGGACATTTTTTTTTTTACAGTCAGTAAAATACTCAAATAGCAAGTGTCAAGGTATTGTATATCCACCCTGTTGGTAAAATAAGTCAGTTAATTTGGCAGGTAAGCATTAAGTAATCACGCTGTCAGAATCAGGTGATTATCAAAGGGAGAAAGACTAAGACTGAACAAAGGAGGAAAAATAAAATAAGTAGCAGATTATTAAATAAGTAAATAAAAATGCGAACTTCTCAATGCTCTATTGTATCTTTCATAAACCAGTGCAACCCTTCAGGACTTTTTCCCCCCTCTTGGGAGTCTGGAGAGCAATGTGGGGGTGAGGAAACCATGGCTTGACTGCTTGTGAACTGTGTTGTCGAGGTGTTTTTGAAGGTTTCTGAGAAGAAAGGCCTGGTCCCTTTAAGAATTAAAATCTGGTCTCTGGCAAGCACAGAGTTGCAGAATAGCAAAGAAGCCTGGTTCTCCATACATTAGCTTTTCCCCCTGAAGGAGGGAGCTGAATTAGAAGCATAGCTGCCAGGAAAAGCCTGAATAGAGACCATTTAAGCAGGTTTTTATTCAGGCCCAGGGAAACTCACATAACTTGGCTTTTTTTCTCACTTCTCAAAACAGAATATGTATATGCAAATGCACTGAAACCTCCCCCAGTCTGGGAGGCAAAGATGGGGCCTTATTTGTCTTTGAACACCAGTGCTTTGCACAGGCCTGGGCACATAATAGGCTCTCCGATGCATGTTTGTGTTAACAAAAGGCGACACAATGTCTTTAGACCTATGCAGTTGCAGTTGGTTCTCTTTTCTGAAAAAAAAAAAAAAAATTTTTTTTCAAGCTATTTCTGAAGTTAAACTCAAGTTTCTTTTCATAAAAATAAATGAGGGAGTCAGAATACAATTATACCGAACTGGACTGTCAAGACTAATACATGGCAAGCCCCTTATCTAACTGATAAGGAAACTAAGGCACACAGTTCACTGGTTTTGCTAAGGTAACCTAACTAGTTGATGGCAGAGTTTATAGCAGTGGTTCCCAACCTTCCTAATGCTGCAATCCCTTAATATAGTTCCTCATGTTATGGTGACCACCAACCATAAAATTATTTCATTGTTGCTTCATAACTGTAATTTTGCTACTGTATAAATTGTGATATAAATAGCTGATCCACAGGTTGAGAACTACTGGTTTAGACTAACTCAGACCTCTTACCTTCTTATGTCCCATCGAATAGAACTGGTATCAGCCTAGATCTGCAGATGGGATTTTAAAACTCTCAAACCACTCCCCAAAATATGTATTTAAAAATCTATCTGCATTGAATCTTTTGGAGAAAGGGTTTGAAGTCATTGCTATATATACTGAATTCTAGGCCTCCAGTATATTAGACATGTGCTCTGCCATTAAGTCACATCCGCAGCCCTGTTCCTTGATTTTTAAAAGATATGTAGCCTCCAAAACTATTAAGAATCACAATCCCAAAAAGGTAGAATTAGGGAGTGCTTGCCATTCAATGTGGCTCCTCCTGTGCTGTGAAGACTTAAGATCAGGGTTTTTATGAAGAGCTCCTCTGAGGGTTTGGGAGAGGACTCTGAAGGCAAATGCACATGCTGTCAACCTGATGACCTGACTTTGATCCCCAGAACCCATGTAATGATGGAAGGAGAGAATTAATTCCACAAATTTTCTTTCTGGCCTCTACCTCTGTGTGTGTGTGTGTGTGTGTGTGTGTGTGTGTTTATGTGTGTGTGCATGCCCATGTGCATGGACATGACACACATATGCACATACTCACTTACTCATTCAAAAATACATTTTTAACCAATAGTTCTGGCTGGAGAATGGCTAAGAGTTTGTCCTGTTCTTATAAAGACCTGAGTTCAGTTCTCAGCACACACACTGTGTTGTACCCAGTTTGTGAGAACTCAAAAGACCACTGACCACACCCGGAGTCAGAAATTGTCTGCAAAAGCAGAGAGCCTTTATTTCAGGCTTAAGCTCAGACTCACAGCATGAACTGACACAGCAGTCAGAGGCCAGGAGCCCCTAGCCTAGAAAGAAGCTGACTTTTATGGGGTTTTTGGCAAGGGGCTTCCAGATTTGGCAGTTACATGATTAGGTGAGATTTAGCAAGAGCAGGCCTGTTACATAGTGATTGGCTAAAGGCAAGTTGGAGTAACTATCTTGGCAACCGCAAGAAAAACATATAATTGTTTTAGCAACCACAAGGACAACAGTTATTTCGACCTGTTTCCTGATTGACTGGTGTCAGGGTGGGCACACTGTGTGTTCTGGAATGTTATAGTTTCCTGCAAGTACAAACATGTTTTTCAATTTCTGGGGGTGAGAGCTAGGTCAATTACAAGATGGAGGCTAGTACCAAAATGGAGTCTGTTGCACTCAGATTCTTTATTCCCCCCTCTTCTACTAATTATTGGGCCCAATCATGGGACCAAGTGGAGTAGTATTGAGTTAGACTTATAGGTTGATATTGAGATCTTAGTACTAGCATGTGCAAGGCTCTTATTCATTCTCTAATAAAAGTTATGAATCTATTGATTATGCAAGGACCTAGTTAGTGTGAACAGAAGTAGTAATATAAGCAGCTGTCCTACTAATCCTGAAACCAAGGTAGTCAACCAGGGGGACCAATTGAACATCGACTCAAACCAAGACTGATTTTGTTCCCTCTGAAGATTTCATTTCTGTAACCCTCCCTTTACTAAAGCCCTGAAAGGTTGACATAAAAGCAACATTCTTCTCCTAATGCTATACATAAACCTCCTTGTTGCATGAAAATCAGGTCTAGTCCTCTCCTATTCTACAATACCACCTCAGAGACGAAGGTTAAAGAATCCTATAAATGAGAAATAGATGTTTCTATGTGATCTATGTCTAGATCTATAGTAGTTCTAAGAGCTTGATAATTTTTATCCTGTAACACCAGCGATGATATTCCAATTCTAGCTCCTGCCAGGCCTAACCCTAGTAATATAGACAGTGTTATGGCCATAATAGGTTCTCTTTTAGTCCTATAGTTAGCTGTCTTGAACCTTTGAAATACTTCTTTTCCAAAGTGATAGATTAATTTAGGAATCAATTGAACTAAAATGTACAAGTCACCAGTTTGATTGAGAACTTGAGTGTGCATGCAAGGGGACAGTTCTGTGTTACAGGCCCACCAACTATTTTCAGGGGGTATAAGATAACTTTGTTCCTTAAGCGCTTGAGTAACAGTAACATTACATAAGTGCTAGAGATCAGGAGTTACTTGTCCTATACATAAACTTGCGCTCAATATAGATTGGAGGGTAACATGGGGGCCCCTTGATTGTTGCCATCAGCAAGCAGTTATTTTAGTGGATAGGGAGTAATTTCCTTCAATAGCAATTCCCTCATAATAAGGGGGTTGAACATCTAGGCATAACCCACAGGAAATGGTTAGATCTGACCTAGAGAAATTCAAGACTTGGTAAGTTCTGACAAGTAAATTCCAGGTAGGGTCCAGTCTCTCCCTCCGGACTCTGTTTTTGAATTTTAACCATTTGTGTCAATTGGGGGGGGAGCCAATACCTTGTTAGGCCCAACTGCTGTAGATTTAGAATTTTCTTTGCTGGGGAGTGATGACTTTAGTCATATTACAAATAATCTCCAAGCGTCTGGGCATAGATTGTCATATAGGCAGATTCCCCATGTCTTCCCCCATTCCTATCCAGTGGCTACTTTTTCCTTAACAGTGAATTTTATCTGTATAAGATTACATCTTTTTCCTGACCTGTTGAGGACACAATCTAGCCAACCGTTTCTATCTATAGTTATTAAATTATCCCTAACAGAGGCTTTCTGCCAGATATGTCCAGAGGACACACAGGACCAGGAGGTGCAGAAATAAGACTTCTTTCCTCCACGAGTTTTATTAATGTCTTCTACATACCCAGGATAGATATAGAAATATTTTCTGTGTTGCAAGAGACTCCCATCCCATGGAATCGAAGCTAGGTCTTTTAGATTTATTTGTAAGTCAGGGTGAGCTTGAGAAGTCTGGTATAATAATTTCCTGTAATTCCATCTATAATTTGCCAAGTGAGATTATAGGGAACATGTGGATTAACATTTCTCTGTCCTTGGATTCATGAAAGAGTATTATAACCCCAATCACTTTAACCTGAGTTTTAGTGGACTGTCCTTGTTGGTTGGCACACCATTCCGACAGAAAGTCTTTCTGAACTCCAAGAGGGTTGTCTGGCTGTAAGTGGATATAATGAACCCAGGAGGTGATCTGGTAGACTTTTAGGGTGGTGGGCCTCATCAGAACCATGATGTAGGGTCCCTTTCAGCAAGATTGGAGGTTTTCCTGTGGGTTCCTTCAGAGGTAAACCAATACCATGAGGATGGTATCAGTGCAGGTCAGGTGTAGACCAGTCTCATACAGGGCCCTTAATTTCGGCCATATGTATTCGTGGACCCTTTGCAGGGCTTGGAGAGAATGAAAAAGATAATGATATCCATATTCAGTTAGCATGTCAGATTGTAAGTTGGGGATAATGGAGGGGTGGTACTACAAACTTAATTTCAAAAGGAGTCATTCCTATCTTATAAGGAGAATTGCTTACCCTGTATAAAGCATAGGGGAGACGAGCTACCCAGTCCCTGCCAATCTCCAAGGTTAATTTAGTCAAGGTCTCTTTTAAAGTTCTATTCATTCTCTCTACCTGTCCTGAACTTTGGGGGCGATAAGCACAATGTAATTTCCAATCTGCCCAAAAACTTTTGTTAAAGCCTGACTTACCTTGGACACAAAAGCTGGTTCATTATCTGACCCTATCAAGGTGGGGAAGCTGTACCTAAGCAAAATGTCTTCAATTATTTTCTTCACCATGATCTGTGCAGTTTCATGTTTGTTGTGGTAGGCTTCTACCCATCCTGAAAAGGTATCTACAAACACTAGCAAATACTGATATCCATTATTGCCAGGTTTTACCTCAGTGAAGTCCATTTCCCAATAGGTTCCTGGCCTATTTTCATGCAGTCTGGAACCAGGATTGGCCGAGTTTCAGGTAGCATTAATAAATTGACATGCCTTGCAGTCAGCAACAATTTTCATAATCTTAGACCTTGCATCTTTGATCATGATGTCTGTATGTTGTATCAAATCCTGTATCTTTTTTGTCCCCATGTGAGAGGCTCAATGTATTTTGAACAGAAGCTTTTCTCTCAGCTTTTTTGGGAAGATGGCACTACAATCTGTTGAGCCCCATCATCTGTCTAAGCATTGGGTCATGGATAAATGTTTTATCCATTCTAAATCTTCCTTTGTATACCTTGGGTCTTCCGGCAAATCGGGACTCCCTGGATTGGGTAAAGAATTTGTTAATGCCACTTTAGTTGTAAGAGCAATCTCTTTGGTAGTTTTATCTGCTAGATTGTTTCCTTGGGCCATTGGGGTATTAGCTTTCTGGTGGCCCGGGCAGTGAATGATTGGTAGCCAGAATGCCTTTAATAAAGCTAGTATTTCTTCTCTGTTTTTAATAGTCTCTCCTTCTGCTGTCATTAAGCCCATTCCTGGTATATTGCCCCATGGATATGGGCAGTGGCAAAAACATACTGGCATGTATACACTGAGCTTTTTGTCTTTTACCAGCATCAATGCTTTTGTCAAAGCAATGAGTTCACCTCTCTGACATGATGTGCCAGCAGGTAATGGTTCTGCCCAAATGATCTCTGTTAATGTCACTATAGTTACCCCTGCATATACCTTTACCTTTGTCCATCCTGCATAAAACTGCTCCCATCAGTGAACCATGTTTCTTCAGCACCCAGCAGTAGGGTGTCCTTCAAATCTGGCTGGGTCCCATGAATATGAGCCAGTGTTCTGCTCAGTTCACGAACGCCAAAAGACCAGGAATAAATAGACTCCGCTGTAAATACATGAGGTTCTTTTTATTGTAAATCATTACAAGCTGCAGCTTGGGCTCACACCCACACCACCGAAGCAGTGAGAGCCAAAAGCCCCATGCTTAGGTTAGTTGTGTAATTTTAAGATTCTGGTCCCTCCCAGCATGCCCAAGGCAGAGGCAATTCCTGCCTGGCAGGCATCTATTGGTCAAAATGCTGTATTTTGAATTGATTGGCTATAGGAAGGTCCCCAAACCATTAATGATCTGGTGTCCCTCTCTAGAGGGATGGGCCAGTTTCCTGGCAACTGTATCTTTAGTGCATGGGAAAGAATGCAGTAAGACAGGTTCTTCCCCTCAAGGCATTACTGGACTTCTCCACCCAGCTAGCCTTAGTTCAGGCCTTAAACTTTAATAATAACTGCTGGTTTTTAATCTTTTGATCTCTCACCAGGATTCTAGCACAGTCATGGAAGGGAGCTTCCAGGTCTGGGTCTGGCAGGAGGGTGGCTGGGTTTAATGTGGCAGGTACCTGAAAACTGATTCTGGCAAAATTAAGTAGTAATGCTTGATAATGTGTCATGTGGACATTACTGAGCTAGCGATCAGGAGGCTGCTTTAATACTCCCTCAATGGCATGTGGAATAGTGATGGTCAATTCCTGACCCAAAGTTAATTTGTCAGCATCTTTGACCAGAAGGGCTACTGCAGCTATAATGTGAAGGCATAGGGCCATCCTGCAGTTAGTGGGTCCAGTTTCTTGGATAGGTAGGCCACAGGGGCAGCACCATGCGCCAAGTGGTTGAGTCAAAACCCCTTTTACAATGCCCCTATTTTCATCAGTGAACAAGTGAAACGGCTTATTTACATCAAGTAGTCCAAGAGCAGGGTCTGATAATAAGGCTTGTTTTAATGTCTTGAAGAACTGTTGGTATGTTTCAGTCCAAAGGAATCCTTCCTGCTTTTCTTTAGTGGCCTCATAGAGGAACTTGGCGATCTCTGCAAATCCTAGTATCCATAAGCTATAGAACCTGGCAGTCCCCAAGAATTCCCTATGTGGTGGGGGCTTTTAGGGGTTGGGATTCTGAGGACTGTTTCCTTGCATGCATCAGAGAGCCAGCACTTACCTTTTATGAGTATATAGCCCAGATATTGAACTTGTTGTTTATACAGCTGAACCTTCTTAGCCGAGGCCCGTATCCTATATCTCCCAATATCTGCAACAGTTGCCCCGTGCTGACCATGTAAGCTTCTTGGCTGTCTGCTGCCACTAGTAGATCATCTACATACTGTAAGAGAGTGAGATGAGGATGCTGGGCACAATAATCACCCAAGCCCTCATGCAGTGCCTCATCAAAGATGGTCAGCGAATTCGTGAATCCTTGTGGAAGCCTAGTCCATGTCAGTTGTCCATTAAGTCCTCTGTCTGGATGGTGCCATTCAAAAGCAAAATAATCCTGGCTCTTCAGGGCTAGGGGAAGGCTGAAGAAAGCATCCTGATACCAGGCATGTTCAGGAGGGAGCATGCGCAGCAGAGGATATGGGTTAGGCACTGTTGGAAGGATGCCCATCACCCTCTTATTTACCTCCCATAAGTCCTGCACAGATCTGTAAGCACTGGAATGGGACTTCTTTACTGGTAGAAGGAGGGTGTTCTGGGACGACTGGCATGACCTTAAGCTGAGTCCAATAGTCTTCGAATATGAGGGGTGATACCCAGTTTTGCCTCTAATGACATGGGGGATTGAAGAACTCTGGCTGGATCAGCTCCTGGCTTGAGCTCCACAAAGACTGGGGGCAGCAGTGTTTGGCCATCCCCGGTGTTTCCCCCCCCCCATTTTGTCCCAGGCATATCGAAATCTTTCCAGCCAAGGTTCAATGGCTGAGTCAGGTAGATGATATTCATCTACCAGAGTAGTAGTTAAAATATGAATAGGCTTTCCTACTTTATCTAAGATTTGGGTGTCCTTCAGTGAGAAGCATATTTGAGCCCCTAATTTAATTAACAAGTCCTGCCCCAGCAATGAGTAGGGACATTCTGGTATAACCATAAAAGAATGGGATACCCGGCCCATTCCCAAGTCCATTATTCTTTGAGTGGTCCATGGGTAATGTTTTATTCTGGTGTCCCGTTGAACCCATGACATTTTGTTTGAAAGGGGTCCCTCTGGCTGGAGGAGCACTGAATGTTGGGCTCCTGTATTCACCAAAAAATTGGTAGGTTTTCCCCTCCACTTTTAAGGTTACCCTATTCTTGGGGAAGGGGTCCAAACTCCATCCCTCCTAGTCATCCAATTCATCAACTACCAGAATAGGCATTGCAGGGTGGCGGGCCCCCATCTTAGGGTAGTCTTTAATCCAGCACCCTTTTGTCCTACAGTAAGCACAATGGTTCTTTCCCCATCTGGGTCTGTTCTTCACAGCATAGTTTCCTTACCTTGACCATTGCCTATCCTCCTCAGTTTTCTCTCCTTTTCTTTAGCATCTCCTGTCATACTGGCAAGTAGGATCTTGGCCAAGTTGCAGGTCTGTCTATCATTAGCCTTTGCCATCTTTTCTTCCATATTTTTTCCTCTTATTGTAAACTTTCTCTGCCACTGCTATCAAATCCTTCTTTGGCCTAACCTCTCTCTACCTTCTGCAACTTGCGTCTTATGTCCAGTGCTACTTAATTAATAAATGACATTATTATTGCCGTCTTATTCTCTGGGGCCTCCAGATCCAGGGGAGTGTATTATCGAAATTCTTTCTAGTGATTCTTTCTAGGAAAGCAGGTGGACTTTCATCTATACATGGCTGAACATCCCCTATCTTAGCCAAATTGGTTAGCTTACGTTCAGCTGCCTTCAAACTCCTCAATACAGTCTGGCGGTAGACCTGGAGTTTCTCCTTACCTTCTGCTCTGTTGTATTCCCAATCAGGACGCGAGAGGGGAAAGGCAGTATTGATGGTATCTATGTTAGTTGTGGGCTGGCCATTGTCACCCGAAACCAATTTCTGTGCTTCAGTTTGGATAAGCTCCATTTCTTCTGAGGTGAAAAGTATCTGGAGAAGCTTCTGGTAATCATCCCAAGTGGGCTGATGAGTGAATAGGACAGAATCTAAAAGATCAATTAAATCCCTAGGAGTATCAGAAAACTTCGCCTTCTGAAACTTCCAGTTATATAAATCACTAGTAGCAAAAGGGCCAATAACGGTGGGGCTGGTTCCCTCGATCGTTAGGGTGGGCCCGTAGCACAGAGCAGCAGGACAGTGGAATCTGCAGGCCCCATCGATGGAGATTGGAGGTGGCAAGGCGGATCGGTCTGGAGTCAGTTCCACTCCTTACTTCCTCATTCTCGATTGGGTTTGACCCATTCTGAGCCAGGGGTTGTTGATTGTCATCTGCCGGGGCCTCTGGAACCTGAGATAGTGGATTAGGGATTGGGAAAGGGTTATGGGGCGGGGGGAGATCTTCCTCTGTTCCCCCTGGAGTGTTGGGTACAGTGATGCCAAAGGTTTGATTTCATTTTGTCACTTCCAAGTGGGACGTTCCTCCTCCTGCATTGCAAGAACCATCTCCTGAAGCTGTTTCTGAAGATTAAAAAAAAAAAAAAAAAAAAAAGGTTTAATCCAGGATAAGGGGTGTTCTGTCAAATATTCCCTTACCACAATGTGTGCGACCTGGACTGGGTGGCCTATTTGAGGGTGAAAACAATCTGTTTAACTTTATGGGTGGTGTAGAGATCAAACGTTCCATTCAGAGGTGCAAAAGGTTACAAGTTTTCCTTTTATTATTTCTATGCTCAAGTTATGACCACGTTCCCTTACTTCTTTAAAATGCTCTATCATAAAAGAAAGAGGTGTAGTCACAGCCTGTCCCATTTCATCAGTCTCTGTCTCATAACACACACACACATTATGACAAAAAATCAACTAGACATCAAAGGTTAGCACTTGTCCTCCGGGTGCTTGGAGGCAGAACCAGGGAGAACCAAAAGTAAAATGGTGGTCTCTTGCCGGATGGCTGATGCAACCTGCACCATCTTCCCACAGACTGCAGGGGAATTCCTTTCCCCACATACAGATACAGATCAGAGACTGGAACGTCTTCTGAGACCCCAGACCAACAACCCTCCTAGGTCAATGCTGGTCACACCAGAGAAAGGGCCCTTCACTCCAGAGACTAGACAAATATTCAGGCAGACACTAGCCGAGAAAGTGGCTCTACCATTTGGGGGTCCTGGTGAGGGTCTTGGGGAATTTCAGACGGCCCCCAAGATGTTCTACCCAATTCACGAGACTCCGAAAGACCACCGACCACGCCCGGAGTCAGAAATCGCCTGCAAAAGCAGAGAGCCTTTATTTCAGGCTTAAGCTCAGACTCACAGCATGAACTGACACAGCAGTCAGAGGCCAGGAGCCCCTAGTCTAGAAAGAAGCTGACTTTTATGGGGTTTTTGGCAAGGGGCTTCCAGATTTGGCGGTTACATGATTAGGTGAGATTTAGCAAGAGCAGGCCTGTTACATAGTGATTGGCTAAAGGCAAGTTGGAGTAACTATCTTGGCAACCGCAAGAAAAACATATAATTGTTTTAGCAACCACAAGGACAACAGTTATTTCGACCTGTTTCCTGATTGACTGGTGTCAGGGTGGACACATTGTGTTTTCTAGAATGTTATGGTTTCCTGTAAGTACAAACACGTTTTTCAAATTCTGGGGGTGAGAGCTAGGTCAATTACAAGATGGAGGCTACTACCAAAATGGAGTCTGTTGTGCTCAGATTCTTCAACTGAACGGCTCATCTGTAATGCCAGCTCTAGGTGAGTGGAAATCCTTTCTAAGCTCCACAAACACCTGTACTCACCTGTACATACCCACACACAGATAGACACAAGGCCACATAAATAAATAAAAATAATAATTTTTAAAATTAAAAAGTAGTTTCTCCGAGACATCATCAGACAGAAACAGAAAGACAAAAAAAAAAAAAAAAATAGACGTACTAGTTTGTTTTTTTCTATTCTTGTTCTCTCCAGTACTCTGGCCATTTGAATGTCATCTATCCACACTGAGAGCAGATCTTTTAGTCCATTCAAGTTCACATACTAATATCTTCTAGAAACACCCTCAGGCACACTCCCAAACAATGATTTACCAGGTTTCTGGGTATTATTTAATCTAGTCCAGTTGCTACCTAAAGCTAACCATTGCAGTAGCTGAACAAAAGCAAAATGCAAAGATACTTATTCACAATGTGTTGAGGACAGAGGTGTGTGGCTGCAGCAGACATCTATTCTACCCTATAGCACCTTTCAATCTTCTCTGTGCACTCCTCAGCCTCAACCCATTAGACTGATGCTCTAGCACCTGCAGTACACAAAGAAATAGCAGGAGGGTGTTAAATATTTTAAAAAGTCCTATGGGCTGAAGGGATGACAGGAAAGGCATCATGGCATTGGGACTGCATGAGACAAACCTGAATTTCATCCCATCTGAAATGTACTACTCACTAAAACTTTCAACCTAGGTTTTCACATTCATGAAACAGAGGCTATTCATTATATTAAGAGCTTCTTTATAGCATTTTGTGAATAACAAACAAACAAACAAACAAAAATGTAAAGTACCTAACATAGTCTTTGGCACATATCAAATGCTCACATTATGGTACCTATTTTTAAGATTACACTTATGTATTTACTGTGTGCACACATGTGTATGGAGGTCAGAAGGCAACTTTCAGGAATCAGCTCTTCCCTTCTATCATGAGGATCCTGAGGATCAAATTCACATGGTCAAACTTTGTGGCAGGTACCTTTACCTGCTTAGGTACCTCACCCATCCTATAGTAGCTATTTTTGTTAGTAGTAAAAGCTCAGATTGAATTCCAGAAGAAAAGCTAGCATGATCTCATATTTTTATTTGTTCCAAACAATGGTCCCCAATTGTTTGAGACAAATGTGAATTTTCAAGAAAAATGACTAATACAAAGTATTTTACCTTATGTCTACACACACAAATACACCCACACAGAGACACACACACAAACCATGCATGCACAGCCATTATGAAGCGCAGTCTTAGAATATATCCTACATATAGCCCCAAATGAGACTTTGAAAAGCAGCACTATTTGTGCTAAGAAAACATGAAACAACCTAACCATCTATCCTGAAGGACTCTAGAAGTGATATTTAATACGCACAATGGAGAAGTTTAAACAGCAAAGCTGGACACACATCAATATGGATTGATACTAATGACATTGTCCCAGGTGAAAAAAAATTAAGTAGAGAATGTGTTCTTTGAAATAAGCCATTAGTGTAAATGTTGTTTTTGGCAAAAATCAGGTAAGGGTTCTGCCATTCACTGCATATTCTACAAGGGAACATATAAATCTGAAGGTATACATTAAAATCATTATCAGTAAAGGAAAGGGATGGGTGAGAAACGTGTGATGATAAAGAGAAGGGAGTGATAAAGACAGGGAAGGAGAAAGGGAAAGAGACAATATAGTCTCAGGGAAGGAGAAAGGGAAAGAGACAATATAGTCTTATGCATTTTAATGATGACAGTATGTTTTATATCAGAATTCAGCCTTCTAGTTTAATAACAAACAGCACCAACTGATGACTGCCTTAGCATTTGCTTGGTACAGTACATTCAGGGGCTATTTCAAAACTACGATGTGATGGAGAGATGGCTCAGCAGCTTAGAGTACATGCTGCTCTTGCAGAGGACACAGGTTCAATTCCCAGCAGTCACATGGTGGCTCACAACCATTTGTAATTCTACTTCCAGACAATCTAACACCATCTTCTATCCTTCATAGGCACCAGATACATATATGGTACACAGACATCCATGTAGGCAAAACACTATATGCATAAAAAAAATTCAGTTTTTTAACTGCAGTGCTTGGGAACTACTAAAATACATTCCTTTTTCAAATAATTGGACTATTCTGCCCAATTATACACATTGCTCATTTGACTAAGCACCCTTTCTTCTTTTGCTGTAAACACTCCAACTTAAAGAAATAAAAAAAAAGACCTAAAAAGAGAAGAGGAACTGAAGGCATTGCTGATTTTAATATTAATCTATTAATCTTCGCTGAAGTCAAACAGTGAGAAGGATAATATATACCGTGGTGCATATTTTAATACAAAACAGGCCAATTAGCAATATTTGAATACTTGCATCATTATTTATTCATCATGGACATACAAAAATTTCAGTAAAATACTCAAATAGCAAGTGTCAAGGTATTGTATATCCACCCAGTTGGTAAAATAAGTCAGTTAATTTGGCAGGTAAGCATTAAGTAATCACGCTGTCAGAATCGGGTGAGTATCTAAGGGAGAAAGACAAAGACTGAACAAAGGAGGGGGGATTTTATAGAAAAGAAATAAGAAGGGGGCCAAAAATAGACATGAGGAGCAAATAAATACAGCTCAACAGTGAGGATGGATGTCTTGCTTCCATCATAGGGAGATTATCTTGGAAATAAGGGTAGACATTACAAAGTGATACCAGTGGACTGGTATTTCAGGTGGAAATTGTTAAGTGAATTGTGGATTAAAACGGACTTTCCACATAGGCTTTATATCCCATCTTATGTCTCATTGTGTTAGTTGTCCTACAGCATGTTTGACAGTGTATATAACATTCATGTGCAGCACAGCCCCTGTCTTATCTCTAAAATGCCTAGTCTAGGATTTGGAAAGCTTTATCTGTAAGGCATCATATAATAACTATTTTCAGAATTGTAGGCTAGTGATAACATCACTGGTGAAAAGTTCTATTCCTACTTGACTATCCATTGTTTTCTCAGTTAGTTCATGCTTTGTTATTTCTTTATCATATCCTCTGTCTAATATGAGGGAGAAAATCTGTTATCAAAGATGATACTGAATTAAGATTGTAGCTAGCATTTGCTTTCCAACAGGACAAATTTTCTCTCAGTCCTTCCTCAGCTTGCTCTTGTCTTATCTCTCAGAACCTCATTACTATTGTTTGATATAAAGGGGCCCTATTCTGAGAGTAATTTGGGGTTTGTTTGTTTGTTGTTTTTGTTTTTCAAGACAGGGTTTCTCTGTGTAGCCCTGGATGTCCTGAACTTCACTTTGTAGACCAGGCTGACCTCAAACTCACAGAGATCCACCTACCTCTGTTTCCCACGTGTTGGAATTAAAGGCATATACCACTGTGCCTAGCTTTTGTTTGTTTATTAAAGGTCTTCTCCCCTAAGACACAGAGGAGAAAAGAAATACATTCTCAGAGATCTCTATAAGGCCTCAATTCCTCTTTTTCTTCCTCCTACAATCAGTACAATGGTGAATACTGATAGTTATATACTTCAAATACACACAGAATTCATCCCTTGATTACAAGCACCCTACTATAAAACAACTTTTTTTTTTCACTTACATTGTTGGAAATAAACTTAGGGTCTGATTTCAGACCTGAGGCCACCACACCTAGACACACACTTCATGCGCCATATAGTCCTTCATTTTTATTATTTTATTTTGAACTTACTTTAGACTTGTGATAATTTTGCAAAATATCATAGACTTGCCATCTACCTTTCATCTGGCTGTCCTTAATGTTCATAGTAGCAATAAATTAACTCCAAGAAAGAATGACCAGCAGTGACCCAAAAACAAGACATAAAGAACAATGGGTGGGCCAACTCCAGGCCCTGAAAGAGGGTGTGAAGACAACACTGGTGGTTGACAAGATGGGCACTGGTAGATTCCAGACAGGCCACCTCCGAGCCCCCAAAACAAGATGTAAGGGGAAATGGTTGATGGTCATCAACACTAAGTGGGACACCTTAAAGCAAGTTCAAGACTTCCGCTTCAGGGAGTGTACACAGAGTGCTGCTACTCTTCCCCAGGCAACCCTTGCAACTTCAGGCGTACTTAAGCACCCATACATATTTTTATATCTTATGCATTTACTAATAACAAACCAAATTCTGGGTGAAATGGGCTTCTGTGAAATTCATGCCTGTTTCCCAAAAATGTTCACTTTGAAAGAGGCACAAGCAGGGGAATAGCAAGGAGAAAAGAAGTATAAGCCCTAAGCCTGCCAGAGTAGAGGCTACATTGCTTGTTAGCTCGGCATATTATTTTTTCCATAGAGTGGGTTCTTGTTTCCTCATGTGCTCTAAGTAAAAGATAAGAATTCTTGATCTACCACTGTGTCCCATCTAGATTCTTCTCTTTCAGGAGCACAAGAGCTCAGACTGCTGCTGAAATGTAGGCAAGAGGAAACTAGGAACTTCCCTATAATATTAGTACTTAACGTTATTTCATATATCAGAGCTAAGAATTGTATAGAGTCTCATCAGGATTGCCTGCATCCTCTTCCTCTGTGGGAAAGATTGCCCCTCCAGGGGGAAGTGATCAAAGAGCCAGCCACTGAGTTCATGTCAGAGACAGTCCCTGTTCCCCTTACTAGAGAACCCACAAGGAGACTGAGCTGCCATGGGCTACATCTGAGCTAGTGGTCTAGGTCCTCTCCATGCATGGTCCTTGGTTGTTGCATCAGTCTCTGCAGGATCCCCCTAGGCTCAGGTTTGTTTTTGTTTTTTTGTTTGTTTGTTTGTTTGTTTGTTTAGCTTTGTCAGGTTCCTTGCGGGGCTCCTGTCCTCTCTGTGTCCTTCTATCACTCTTTTTTTTTTCCATAAGACTCCCTGCACTCTGCCCAAAGTTTGGCTGTGAATCTCTGCATCTGCTTCGATCTCCTGTTGGGTAGAGCCTTTCAGAGGACATCTCTGGTAGGGTCTCATCCTGTTCCCTTTCTTCTGACACTTCTGGTGTCTTTCCTGTTTGCCATTCTGAATGAGAAGTAAGATAGTATGGGAGGAGGATCCCTCTTTCAGTGGACTAGAGAGGTGGATGGGGGGGAGGAGAAGGAGGGAGGGAGCAGGAAGAGATGAGGGAGGGGGCTACAATTGGGATATAAAGTGAATAAATTGTAAAAATAAATAAATAAATAAAATTGTAAAGAATCACACAGAGAATCCCTAACTTAGGACTTTTTTCACATTGGGTTTGTCAACTTCACAATGGTACAAAAGCGGTATGCATTCACTACAAGCTGTATTTGAGCTTTTTGACGTTTGACCTTTGCCCAGGTTAGTAATGAGTAAATACTCTCTCCAGATCCTGGATAGCAGCAGTGACCTATGTAGTCATGTCTGGAAACACTGGATTCTCCACAGAATACTGTGCTGCAGATGGATGTGCAGCTGGTATAAGAAGCTCACCTCGAGCTTACAGTATTCTCAGTTTACACTGAGTTTAGGATATAACTTCAAAAAAAGAGCAAGGGTCATTTACTATAGCACTGGATTTCAAACATGATTTGGGTTTTCATCTATTTGTCCACTACTGTCCTAGCCCAGGACATATTTCTGACGAGGATCTAATCTATGATTGTTATATCATTTAATCGCCATGTCTGCTTAGTCTCTGCCACTCTAAAGCAGTTCATAGTCTTTCTTTACTTTTCATGTCCTTGACATTTTTGAAGAATATTGGTCAGGGATTTGTTAAAGGTCCTATGAATTGGATTTGTCTGATTTTGTCCATAATCAGATGGAATAAAATAATTTTAGGGGCCAGTGAAAGGACTCATTGGGAAAAGGACTTTCCTTGCAAGCCCACTGACCTAGGTTTGATACCTGGAACCCATATAAAAGTGGGAAAAGACAACCAACTCCACAAAATTTTCCTCTGACCTTCATGCATACTGTGACACATGTCCCTCCCCCACATCATACATGAGCATAATAATAGATAGATGCATAGACAGACAGACAGATTCTTTTAAAGTGTTTTAGGCAAAAGATAGAGAAATGGTATGCACTTCCTAGTATATTGCATTGGGCATAATGATGCCTACATGTCTTATTGGTATATTATCAACTTTATCACTGGGTTAAGGTGGTACATGCCAGCTTTCTCCACTCTCCGGATACCATTATTTCCTTTTAATCAATATATATCTTATAGGGCAATGCTGCAAGACCATGCAAGTATCTGGTTTCATATCATGCTAATGTTAAATCACTGAGTGATTTTAACATCTATTGATGATTCTTGCTAGTAAGAATTATTACTGTGAGGATGTTCAGTGGTGGCTTATTGGCAGTCACCTCCATTCTTTCCATATTTGTTCACTGTAAATGTACTGCTAGGAGATGACAATGTTTCTCTTCCATTAACTAATTACTACCACTAGAGACCCATGGATACTGATTTACTCTATGGATTCCAATATTTAGCTATCATTGTTTATTTTGTTAGTGTGTCCCACATTTGGGCCACTTGGGGATCTTACCTACTAGATCTTGTGTTCTTTCTACATGCCCTTATCACTTCAGGAATACTTCAGTATTTTCAAAGACCATGAGATGCTCCAGGCTGATCTTCTATTCTTTAACACTTGACCTAGAACCAACAATATCTCCAAGGAAATCTAATTCTTTTCACTGAATAATAATATATCAATATATGTGTATTCATAAGTTCTGAATCATCGTTTAGTCTAGGCACCCTCAAAGGACAGAAATAAACAATATATGCATACATACTATCCTGTGTATTCACAACCCAAAAAGTATATCTGAATCTAAATTAAGAATATTAGTTTTGCCGGGTGGTGGTGGTGCAGGTCTTTAATCCCAGCAGTCATGGTCCAACTGGATGTCTACATGCAGAAAAATGAAAATAGATCCATATTTATCACTCTGCACAAAACTAAAGTCCAAGTGGATCAAAGAACTAAACATAAAACCAGATACACTAAATTGGTTAGAAGAAAAAGTGGGGAACAGCCTAGAACTCATTGGCACAGGAGACAACTTCCTGAACAGAACACCAACAGCACAGGCTCTAAGAGCAACTATCAATATATGGAACCTCATGAAACTGAAAAGCTTCTGTAAAGCAAAGGACACTGTTGTCAGAACAAAACGACAGCCTACAGACTGGGGAAGGATTTTCACCAACCCTACATCTGACAGAGAGCTGATATCCAGAATATATAAAGAACTAAAAAAGTAAAAGGCAATAAATCAAGCAATTCAATTAAAAGATGAGGTACGGAGCTAAACAGATAATTCTCTGTAGAGGAATATAGAATGGCAAAGAAACACTTAAAGAAATGTTCAACATTCTTAGCCATCAGAAAGATGCAAATCAAAACGACCCTGAGATTTCACCTGACAACCATCAGAATGGCTAAGATCAAAAACTCAAATGACAACACATGCTGGAGAGGTTGTGGAGAAAGGGGAACCCTCCTCCATTGCTGGTGGGAATGTCAACTTGTACAACCACTTTAGAAATCGATCTGGTGCTTTCTCAGACAATTAGGAATAGTGCTACCTCAAGATCCAGCTATACCACTCCTAGGCATATATCGAAAATATGCTCAAGTACACAGCAAGGACATTTACTCAACCATGTTTGTAGCAGCTTTATTCATAATAGCCAGAACCTGGAAACAACCCAGATGTTCATCAACAGAGGAATGGATATAGAAATTGTGGTACTTTTATCCGATGGAATATTACTCAGCAGTTAAAAAACAAGGAAATCATAAAATTTGCAGGCAAATGGTGGAATCTAGAAAAGATCATCCTGAGTGAGGTATCCTAGGATCAGAAAGACACACATGGTACATACTCACTTTTAAGTGGGTACTAGTCCTATAAGATATGATAAACATACTAAAATCTGTACACCTAAAGAAGATAAACAAGAAGGAGGACCAGGGGTAAGATGATCAATCTTCACTTAGAAAGACAAAGGTGATGGACATTGGAAGTAGGAGAAAATAAGTAAACAGGACAGTAACCTACTGCAAAGGGCCTCTGAAAGACTCTACCTAGCAGTACATCAAAGCAGATGCTGAGAGTCATGACCAAACCTTTGGCAGAGTACAGGGAATCATGTGAAAGAAGGGGGAGTTAGTGTGACCCAGAGAGGACAGGAGCTCCACAAGGACAAAATACATCAGGGAACCGGGGTCTTCTATGAGACTGTTTCTCCAATCAAGGACCATATATGGCTATAACTTAGAACCCCTGCTCGGATGTAGCCCATGGTAGCTCAGTATCCAAGTGGGTACCCTAGTAAGGGGAACAAAGATTATTTCTGACATGAACTCAATGACTGGGTCTTTGACCTCCCCCCCCTCCCTGAGGGAGGAGCAGCCTTGCTAAGCCACAGATTCAGACAATGCAGCCAGCCCTGAAGATACCTGTTAAGCTAGGGTCAGATGGAAAGGGAGGAGGACCTCCCCTATCAGTGGACTTGGAAGAGGGCAGGGAGGAGATTAGGGAGGGAGGGTGGGTTGGGAGGAAAAAAGGGAGGGGCCTAAGGTTGGGATACAAAGTGAATGACCTGTAATTAATATAAATAAAATATAAAAAAAATAAAATTAAAATACAGACTTGCTCTGTAGACCAGACTGGCCTTGAACTCACGGAGATCTACCTGCATCCCGATGCAGATGCGGGTCCAGGACAGTCAAGGCTACATAGATAAACCCTGTGTCAAAAAACCAGAAAAAGAAGAGGGGGAGGAGAAGAAGAAAAGGAAGAGGGAGAGGAGGAAGAGGAGGAAAAAGAAGAATAGGGGGATCAGGGGGAGGAGGATTAGTTTATATTGACCCTCTATTTCCAATAGGGACCCATGGAGATCATTTTAGACTTCTGTCTTTTCTTGTAATGCTGACAAGGAGAAACCTGCCTCTCATTCTCTATAATCTCTTATCTTCTTTTTCAAACCCAGTATTTGCATAAAGTAGTTCCACATTGTTAACATATTCCTGTGAAAATCAAATTTATGAACTGCAGTATATTTCATATAATTGTTTTTATTTTGTCTTAGAACATCAAAATAACACTTTTTAAAGTTATTTATTTTTATTTTATGTACATTGGTGTTCTGCCTGCTTGTAAGTCTATGTGAGGGTGTCAGATCCCCTGGAACTGGAATTACAGACAGTTGTGAACTGTCATGCAGGTGGTGGGAATTGAACCCAGGTCCTTTGGGAAAACAGTCAGTAATCTTAACCACTGAGCCATTTCTCCAGCCCCCAAAATAATATTTTTCAAACTCATTTGCTTAGTTCTTGACTTTCCCATCCCTACAAGGAGCTCATGTCATTCACTTACTATACAGTATGTCCCTTTGTTACTACTACTTATGCTGTGGGTTCCCCACACATTTTTATTATGTGTTTTGTAGAAGAAGTTTACATATAACTTTGCCATGGTTCTAAGAGTTAAAGCTCTAAAATATAACCTCCATTTCTGAATGAAGTCTTTAAAATATCTATAAAATTACATCACATTTATGATTCTTCTTAAGTTTTCAATAAGTATGCATTAATTATGTATAGGAATGGCTTTCATTGCGGCATTTTCATAAATGCATATAACACATTTTGATCATATTCATCCTCCATTATCTTTTCCTGCCCATTTCCTACTCCACTGATCTTCTTCTTCTCAACTAGCACCCCTATCTTCTGAAAGTTAATTTAGTGCTTTTTATTACTGTGTATGTGTGCAGGCTAAGTAGTGTATGCGATAGCACATGCGTGGAGGCCAGGGAACAATGTTGTGAAGTCTTCCTTTCTCTCCTTCCATCTTTATGTGTATTCCAGGGATTGAACACGGGTCTTCAGGCTTTCATGCCAAATGCTTTTGTCTGCTGCACCACATTGCCACACCCCCTTCTACTTTTATAAATCTGTCTGGGCGCACACCTGTGTGTGTGTGTGTGTGTGTGTGAGCTCAAGCATGTGAATGCTTGTGTGGGTGTGTGCATGCTCTTATGTGTGTGCACATGTGAGTATGTGCACATGTGTGTGTGTGTGTGTGTGTTTGTGTCTAGTGGATTTCATTCAAGTTACTTACAGGAGCACAGGTGAGAGGGATTACAGAAATATGGGCAGCTCACCCACGGCTGTAACATAGAAGAAGATATCTCTCACTTCCCAAGCAACCAACTACTTATAAATTTTTAAGGAAGAGTTGGGGCCTTATGAAACACTCCACCTAGGAACAATCAACTGTAAATCATAAAGAAATAGAGGGGTCCCAGGAGTCCTTTTCCTCTCTATGAAAGAATGTTGATGGGCCCAGTAGCATGCCAATCTTGTGCAGGTAACCTCAGCTGCTGAGATTTCAAGAATTCAATGGCCATTTTGTGCCTGGAAGACATTTCCAACACACTCTACCCCTTCCTCTGACTCTAACATTCTTTCTTCCCCCCTCTTCCAGGATATTCCCTGAGCCTCCAAGTTCATAGTACTTAGTCTGAATGAGAGTACAGATTCTTTCCATATACCCTACCTCTTAGCTTAGGACAAAGCAAATGGGAGAGAAACCCAACTTATAGAATCTCTTTTTGGATACCAGGAACTAAAATATGTAGAACAGCCAACTTTTCCCAATCCCTCTTGAGAGATCTGTCTCAGGATACTGACAAGGATGTGCTACACTCTTATCTCCCCCAAACAAACAAAGCAATTAGGAAAAGCACGAAGACTTGAGAGACACCTAGCAGAGCTGATTGGCATGCCCAGCTCTTATATGACATCAATCTGAAAAACAGATAGGAAAGGGTTTTTGTCTTATTGTATACATAGAAACCAACACAGAAAGTCAAGGAAAATGAAGGAGCAAAGAAATGTGTTCCAAATACAAGAATAAGATACATCACTAGAAACTGCACTCAATGAAATAGATGTGTGTGATTTGCTTGACAGTAAATTGAAGGGAATGATCCACTGACAGAGAAATGAACAAAGAAAATATGATGTGTGCACGATGGAATACTAGTTAGAAATAAATAGGATAGAATGCTGCTATTTACAGCAATGTGGCTGGAACTGGGAGACATGTATTACTTAATTAAACACAAAAATACTATATGTTCTCACATATTTGCCAAAGCATGAAAGGTCACTTTCATAGATAGAGTTGAATAGACTAGAAAGGGAAGAAGAAGGTGATGGAGAAAAATTAGATAGCACATACTAGAATGCAGTTAGATAGGAGGAATGATCTGTACAACAGTAAGTTGATTATAGTCTATAACAATCCATAAAATATTCAAAAATAATAAAAGTCTGGAGTTTCCAAACATAGAAATCATAAATGTTTGAGGAGATAAAAATGCTGATTACACTAACTTGGTCATCATAAATTATATTCCTGTATTGAGTTATCATACCTTATACAACAACTATGTATAAATATTATATCTCAAGAGAAAAAGAAGAAGCATTTAGCTGTGAGATAATTTACAAATATTTTTAAAGAAAGCAAATGCAAGAAATATATACGCTAAGTGAATTTAGTAGATATTCTCAGAACTTTTCACCCAATGACATATTATACAGTCTTCACTAAAATGCATATACCCCTCCAGGATATGTCACATGTTATGTCACAGAACATGACTGAAAAGTTGAAGACTGGAATCACACTAAGCATCTTCTTTCTTAAGAATGGCTGCATCCATGTACTTACTACAGCATTATACACAATGTGTGTGTCAGCATATTACTCAACCATAAAAACAAAGAGCCTCAGCTGGGCCTAGTAGCTCAGGCCTGTAATCCCAGCTATGCCAGGAGATTAAGGCAGGAGGATAAAAGGCTGCAAAACTACATACTGAGGTCAAGATACTGAGCAAATTAACTGAGATCTTGTCTCAGAACTAAAAGCAAAAAGAGGGGTAGGTGAGGCTGAAGAGATGTTTCAGTAGTTGAGAGTACTTGCTGCCTTTCCAGAAGACGAAAGTTTGGTTCCCAGAACCTACCTATGGCTCCAGTTCCAGGAAACTGAACATACTCTTCCATGAATACCAAAACATAATAAGATACTATCATTTTTGTCCAGATGAAGCAACCTGAAAAATACTATGATAAGTAAAATAAGTCAGACAAGGCTTCGCATGGTAGTAAATGCCTATAAACCCATTATTTGGGACACTGACTGAGATAGAAATATTATGAGTTTAAGACCAACCTGGGTGACACCACAAGACCCTATCCCAAAATTCACAAAGGAAAAAAAGCCAAACACAAGAGAGAAGATGCTGCATGGTATCACTGATAGCTGGATTCTTTGAAAGGCCAAACACATAGAACCAGAAAAACAAACAAACAAAAAAAAAAACAGTGGTGTCTTGGTTAACTTTCTATTGCTGTAATAAAGTATCTTGACCAGGGCAACTTATAAAAGAAAGCATTTAATTGGACTTACAGTTCCACAGGATTAGAGTCCATGATGAAGAAGTGAAGGAACAGCTAATAGTACTCATTTTGGATTGAAAGCAGAGGGAGAGACCACAGTGGGAATGACAGCAGTGTCTTAAAGTTTCTATTGCTGTGACGAAACACTATGACCAAAAGGCATGTTTTGGAGAAAAGAGTTTATTTAGCTTACACTTTCATATAACTGTTCATTATTGAAGGAAGTGAGGACAGGAACTCAAACAGGGCAGAAACCTGAAGGCAGGAGCTAATGCAGAGGCCATGGAAAGGTGCGTACTGGCTTGGTTCTATGTGTTACATGGTTTGTTCAGCATGCTTTCTTATAGAACCCAGAACCACCTGCCCAGGGATGGTCCCACCCACAATGGGCATCAATCGCTAATTAAGAAAATGACTTACAGGCCTGCCTACAGCCTGATATTATTGTGGCCCCATCCTCTCCAACTTTAAAACTAGCCAACACAAGGAGTCTACTGAAATCTCAAAGCTGGCCCCCAGTAACATACCTCATCCAACAAGGCTGTGACTGCTAATTCTTCCAAAAAGTTCCACTAACTGACAACCAATTTATTCAACTATAGTGTGTATGGGAGCCATTCTTATTTAAACCACCACAAGTGGTTAGTATGGGTAAGAAGGAGGCACAAATTGTGAGATAAAAGCCAGTTATGTAGGATGAACAATTCCATAATCTAATTATAGATGGTAGTACACTGTTAGGTTATATTTGGGTGGGGAAGATGGCTCAGCAGGTAATGGCATTTGCTGCTCCTCCAGAGGATTCAAGTAGAATTCCCAGCATCCACATCATGTGGCTCTCAACCACCTTTATCTCCAGCTTCAGGGAATCTAACGTCATTTTCTGGTATCCGAGGACACCCATGTACATGTAGCAAATATACGTATAAATAACATAAATCCTTCAAAAATTTTGCAAGACAGGCACATCTGGAAAAAAAAGTATACTGTGCTAATAATATGGACTACCCTTGAATCCGGGAGTAGGACTAGAGTTCCACATTCAAAAAATATGGTAATAATAGAGTTGTATTCAAAGTCCACAGCCAGAAGGTTTGAGGTAAGGGAAAACAGTGAGATTTCAAGGGCACTTAAAAAGCAGCCAGCCCTGAAGATACCTGATAAAACAGGGTCAGATGAAAGGGGAGGAGGTCCCCCCCATCATTGGACTTGGAAAGGGGCAGGGAGGAGACTAGGGAGGGAGTGTGGGATTGGGAGAGAATAAGGGAGCAGGATACAGGTGGGATACAGAGTTAATAAAATGTAACTAATAAAAAAAAAAGCCTTCCACATCCCTCAAAACTCCTTCTCCCATAAATATTCAGCTTGCTTCAACTCCTTTAATTTGTTCATCTTTGTTGAGGTATTGCCAGCTTCTAGATGTATGAAGATATAATCCTTGACTTTACTTTGAATGAAAATAGAAATGAAGTGCATTCTCACACTTTTAACTGTGTTTAATCATTTTCACTTTCAGGAGAAATGAGCACCTATGAACCAAACATCTCTGAGGGAAGGTTCAAGACTTTAAGTACACAGTAATATTTGCCAGGAGAGCCTAAAGGTAGCCCTGTTCAGCAGTGGGAGACATTTGGCTAACACATTTCCTTGCCTTGTCATAAGCTATGCCAACAACAGCTATAGAAAAAGGATCAGTCATTTGTCTCCAAGGAGCTGCTAAGCCTCTGCATTCCAATCTATGCTGAGTAATGTAAGTGTTGAAGAAGTGGGGGGGGGGGGGCTAATTTTTTTGTGTGTCTTACCACAATGACTTTGAAATATTCTCCTCTCAAAAGGATTAATTTTTATTTAGCCCCTATAATGTATCCTGTATTTAGCCTCTTAATGTATCATTAAGCCCCTATAATGTATTTCTTTTTCAAATTACTTAGGAGTGTTTGGAGATGAAGGTTTGACATGGGCCATGTCCACCAATTTTTTTTTTCTAATTTTTACTTTTTTTCCATCACAATTTATTCATTCTATATCCTGATTGAAGTCCACTCCCTCAACTCCCCCTAGTCTCACCCTCCCTCTTGCCCCATCCCCCTCCCCTCCTCCATTGAAAGGGGGGGTTTTCCTTTTGCCATGTGCCTATAGCTTCTTAAGTCTTCCCAAACAGTTTGGGACTGCTTGGATCCTCTTCTTCAAAAACCTGGTAAGACTGCATCACCAGGGGTGAGTAATCAGAGAGCAGTCAACTGAGTTCATGATAGAGGCAGCCCCTGGTCCCCTCACTCAGAGATCCACATGGAGCCTGAGCTGCCAATTGGCCACATCTAAGCAGCGGGTCTAGGTTTTCTCCATTCATTGTCTTCCCCTGTAGTTCCCTCCCTCCTCCCCTCCCAATCCTTCCCTTCCTCCTCCTTCTCTACGCATGCCCCTCCCCAAGTTCACTGGTAGGGGAAGTCTTTTCCTTCCTTCTGATCCTAGTCTGTCAGGTCTCATCAGGAGTGGCTGCATTGTCTTCCTCCACTGAGGCCTGGTAAGGCTGCTCCCCCCTGAGGGGGAGGTGATCAAAGAGCAGGCCAATCAGATTATGTCAGAGGCAGTCCCTCTTCCCATTACTATGTAACCCACTAGTGGGAAATAGTAAGATCTGGAGAGGACAGAAGCCCCACAAGGAGAGTGTGTCTGGTTTTATGTTGAGATCTTTGATCCACTTGGACTTTAATTTTGTGCAGGGTGATAAATATGGGTCTATTTTGCATTCTTCTACATGTGGATTTCCAGTTAGACCATTTGTTGAAGATGTTATCTTTTTTCCATTGTATGGTTTCAGCTTCTTTGTCAAAAATCAGGTGTTCATAAGTGTGTGAGTTTATTTTTGGGTCTTCTATTTGGTTCCATTGATCCACCATTCTGTTTCTCTGCTAGTACCATGCAGTTTTTATTACTGTTGCTCGATAGTACAGCTTGAGATCAGGGATGGAAATACCTCCAGAAGATCTTTTATTGTAGAGGATTGTTTTAGATAATATGAGTTTTTTGTTATTCCATATGAAGTTGAGAATTTTTCTTTCAAGTTCAGAAAAGAACTGTGTTGGTAATTTGATGGGAATTGCAGTGAATCTGTAGATTGCTTTTGGTAAAATGGCCATTTTCACTATGTTAATCCTGCCAAGCCATGAGCATGGGAGATCTTTCCATCTTCTGATATCTTCTTCAATTTCTTTCTTCAAGACATGAAGATTTTTTTTTCATACAAATCTTTGACTTGCTTGGTTAGAGTTACACCAAATACTTTATGTCTTTGGTGGGTATTGTGAAGGGTGTTGTTTCCCTAATTTCTTTCTCAGCCCTTTTGTCTTTGGAATATAGGAGGCCTACTGATTTTTTTTAGTTATTTTTGTATTCAGCCACTTTGCTGAAGGAGTTCTCTGGTTGAATTTTTGGGGTCACTCATGTATACTTTCATACCATCTGCAAATAGTGATACTTTGACTTCTTCCTTTCCAATTTAAATGCACTTGATCTCCTTTAATTGTCTTATTTCTCTAGCAAGGATTTCAAGTACTGTGTTGAAGAGATCCAGAGAGTGGGCAGCCTTGCCTTGTCCCTGATTTCAGTGGGATTGATTTAAGTTTCTCTCCATTTAGTTTGATGTTGGCTATAGGTTTGCTGTATATTCCCTTTACTATGTTTAGGTATGTGCCTTTTATCCCTAATCTCTCCAGGACTTTAAACATAAATGAATGTTAGATTTTGTCAAATGCTTTTTCAGCATGTAAGGAGATGATCCTTACACAGGTGTGTGTGTGTGTGTGTGTGTGTGTGTGTGTGTGTGTGTTTCTTCCAGTTTGTTTATATGGTGGGTTACATTGATGGATTTCTGTATACTGAACTACATATATGCATATCTGGGATGAAGCCTACTTGGTCATTGTCAATTTTTTCTAAACTGCATGTGTACTAGGTACCTGAATAGAAGGCAGTGACCTCTGAACATTATTTGATTCTCACTTCTGTTGTGTGATGCTCAGATATATTTGTCAGTTCCGTAACAAATTAACACTATCCATAATAACAATTCCTGCCAATTCTTCAGCTTCCACTTTCCCAAACTCAGGGAAATGGTCTGATCTCATTCTTACAAGTACCCTGAAAAGGGTGCTACAGTGCCCCACAAGTTACAAATTAAGAAACTGCCTTGTGGGGGGATGGAGAGATGGTCCAGAGTTTGAAAGCACTGGCTGCTCTTCCAGAGGTCCTGTGTTCAATTCCCAGCACCCACATGGTGGCTCACAAGCATGTTTTATAGGATCTTATGCTTTTTTCTGGCATGCATGCTTGCATGTGGACAGAACACTCATGCATTAAAAAATACAAAAAGAAAGAAAAGAAACTGTCTTGTTTGAGTTCCATTGCTGTGAAGTGACACTGTGACCAAGGCAACTCTTATGAAGAAAAACATCTAACTGGGGCTGGATTACAGCTTCAGGAATTTAGTCCATTATTGTCATAGCAGGAAACATGGTGTCATGCAGGCAGACATGGTGCTGGAGAAGGAGATGAGAGGTCTATATATTGATCTGAAGGCAGCAGAAGGAGACTATGATCCACATTGGACATAGCTTGAGTGTAGAAGACTTCATAGCCCACCTCCACAACAACACACTTCCTCCAACAAAGCCACACTTCATAATAGTGCTACTCCCTATGGACCAAATATTCAAACACATGAGTCTATGGGGCCATTCCTATTCAAATCACCACAGAAACTCAGGCCAGGGAAGAACTGAACCAACTGTAGGGACTTAGCCACCATACCTTGTCCTTTCCTCATCCCTAAGTGATGTCTTTCCAACCATCAAAGAGCCTTAATCTGCTCTTAGTCTGCAGGGGTTCTATGGACCCATAAAATCAAACAACAGAAGTACATGTGTGATTTCATGGTGAAGGTTTACAGAGTTTTTCTCTTTTCTTTGTATGTTTTTTTTTTTTTCTTTTGAGACAGGGTCTCCTTATGTATGTAGTCTTGACTGCCCTAGCCTGGAACTTTGGTATGTAGACTATGCTGGCCTCAAACTCACAGAAATCTATTTGTCTGCCTCTACCTCCCTAGTGCTGGGACTAATGGTGTTGTGCCATCAAGCCCAACACTGTATCTTCTATTGGTCTTCATGGAGTCCTTGATAAATAAATAAAATTAATTCTAATTAAAAGTAAGGCCATACTACAAAACATAATAACACAGTTCAAACTGAATGATAACAGATCAAAGCAGGGAATTCCCCAATTTATGTATTGATGACTGTTTATTTGTACCTGCCTCTAAAATTCAGTGCCTCCAGAAAGAGCCTATTTCTTTATCCATAAAACAGCTTTCCACAAAACACAGCTGAGTTTTGTGAGAGGGCCACAAAACCCATTTTGAAGCAGCTACAGGGCTGTGCAGTGCCTGCCTGCCTGCCTGCCTAGCAGAAAGGCCAGGATGAACTCACATTCTTGATGCACTCAGTAGCAAATAGCCTAGAAGTATGATGGATGGCTTGCTTGTAGGCCCATTTTTCTACTGACAGAGGTTAGATTCTGATTCTGATCCAAGAAGAAATTAGATCATTTATCCACTTCCGAAAGCCTGGCAGGAATACCTTTCTTTAAATGCATTCATTAGGCAAAGCAAATGTTTTCAAAATAGGAATTCAATGGAGATTTCCAAGTCTCCTGCAAGCTCATGACTTGATCTTGGTTTTCAATCTCATTGCAGAAAAACATACTTCTCACTTGTAGTCACTAATCTTTCCTGCCCATGGCTACTATTCCCTATGGGGGGAGAACTCAAGTTGGGGTTGAAAACTCATATCAATGGGAAAAAAAGATATTACTCATATGAACCTTTCCTGGAGAGATGAGCAACTGTTTATTTATCTCAGATAGAGCACACACTATAAACAAATAAACTACTCCACCCAAGACCAGAGTTTAATTAGTGCCACCTACAGGATCATAGGCAACTTATAAGTGACTACATCATTCAAAAAAAAAAAGTCTCTCCCTCTAGCAATTTCAGCATTTCAAGTTTTAACTTTGAATCCACTTTAAATTGTCTTTTATTAATTATGAGAGATGTGAATCTAAATTCATTGTTCTGCTGAAGGCCCTGAACATAACAGACTCCATTTTGTCACCAGCTTCCATCTTGTATGTGACCTAAAACTTAACCCAGCTTCTAAAAAACATGTTTGTACTTGTAGAAAACCACAACATTCTTGAGAATGACCACAAAATGTGCCAACCCTGAAACCAGCCAATCAGGAAAGAGGTCAAAATGACTATTGTCCTTGTGGTTACTAAAACAATTGTATGTTATCATTATGGTTACCCAAACAGCTGCTCCAGATGGTAACAGACTGCCTCTAGCCAATCACTGTGTAACAAGCTTACTCTTGCTAAATGTCACCCAATCATGTAACTGCCACGTCTAAAAGCCCATTTCCCTTGCTGAAAACCCTATAAAGCCTGTGTTCTTTCTAGGCTCAGGGCTCCTAGCCTCTGACTGCTGTGACAGTTCATGCTGGGAGCCTCAGCTTAAGCTCGAATAAAGGCTTTTTGCTTTTGCATAAAATTTCTGATTCCTGGTGTAGTCAGTGGTCTTTTGGGGTCTCATGGACTTGGCACAACACTGCATGTTGGTACCTAGTTTTGCTACCACCATTTGTTGTATACAGGGTCTTTTTTCACCAGTGTTCTTGATGCCTTTATCAAAAATAAGATGGCCATAGCTGCCTGGTTTTATTTCTAGGTCCTCTATGCCAGTCCGTCAATCAACACGTCTGTTTGTATACCATTCTCAGGCCATAGTATATGATTTAAAGTCAGGTATTGTTGTAACTGCAGCAGTGTTCTTTGTATTTAGGATTGCTTTGACTATAAACAGCCTTTTGTGTTTCCATATGGAATTTTTACTGTGGTTTTCCTAGTTCTGTGAAGAACAATATTGGAATTTTAATGAGTCTGTATATTACTTTTGGCAATATGGCCATTTTCATAATATTATTTCTGCCAATCCAGAAACAGGAAAGGTGCTACCATCATTTGGAATTTTCTTTAATTTTTTTCCCTCAGGATCCTAAAGTTCTCATTGTATAGGTCTTTCATATCCCTGGTGTGGTGAAACTACTAGAGATGAACATATAGATTATGCTTGAAGTGATCAGTATAGGCAAGAATTTTCTGAACAGGACTCCAATAGCACAGGAAATATTCTCAAGACTCAAAAATACGACATGGAATTATGTTATTCATACAGGAAAAGAAAATTTCAGCTGAGTGAATATTCTATAGAATGGGAAGAAATCTTTCCCAGCTATAGCACAGACAGGGGTTGATAGCTAAACTTTAATTTTTTTTTTCAATGCAGTTTATTCAGGAACCTTGAACAATCCTCGGACCCTGGGGAAAGCCAGCCCACAGTTTAAATAGCCTCTGGGTAGCCAACCCAGGCGTGCCACGTGGGCAATGCAGATAGGTCCACATACATGGAAGCAAGCCAGATCCTCAGCCTTAGCCAAATGTGGAATTGTTTGTGACAGAGAGCACTCACCATCGGGAAGGTGGAAGGCAGAAACCAGCTCCATCTTCAAGGCATAGCATTCCGCAGCTCTCTACAGTTTCTCCTTTTTGTTTTAGACGCATCAGGCAAGAGTAGAGGTCTGATCTCTGATATTAGAAATAAATTGGGACTTTGTACCGATGTTCATTTAGGTGTCATCCACCCAAAGAGCATCAGACCCGTCCGATACCTTTTTCTCAGAGGCGGGACCTGGGGCATCAACCTGCATGCAATCAGACATGCTCTTCTCTGGGTCCAAAGCGGCTGACCCTGAGTGCAGTGCTTAGCCTCGCATCCTGAGCGTATCATTTTAGCTTTTTATGGTATCCAACCATGCTTGAGGAGAATGTCCTGCTTCAATGGCTGTAAAGGCCTGAATGATCATGGCTGCATCACACTGTTGTGAGACTCTAATCTTGCATATGTACCACAGGCAAACCAAGGAGACCAACACCAGAAGGCCTGCTAACGCTCCCATGCCCGCCCCTTCCTTCAGATGATTCATGGCTGCAGCAATCCATGTTGATAATCCTGTGGCTAGTCCTGCGTCCACTCTGGTAGAATTTACCGTGACAATGGCCACTCTCAGCTGCTCCATCGTAGTGTCGAATTCTCCAGTCCAATTACCTAAAATATAGCTCGACAATTGTTTAGACAGATTTGCAGCACAGGAAAAATTCTCATGTTGTATGCTAGTGACACAAAGTCCAGCATACTTTCATTGACAGCCAGGTTGAGCAATTTGCCATAGGGTATCAATTTGCTCCTGCACGAGGTCAATCCTCTGATTGAACACCATCAAGCTTCCTTTTAGTTGAGCATTAATTCCTTTATGTACAACTAAGGCATGAGCTACATTGGCTAAATGATTATTTAGGGTCTGAGCAGTCTGCCCAGTATGACTCATGGCTAATGCCCTGGTGGTAGCTCCAACAGCCGCCAATGAGATGGTAGTAACAATGGTGGCTGTAGTTGCAAGATCCCTTTTCTGTGATAGCTAAACTTTATAAAGAACCAAAAATGCTAAACACTGAGCCAGGCATGGTGGCGCACATCTATAATCACAGAATTCAGGGAAGCAGAGGCAGGCAGATCTTTGTGAACTCAAGGCCAGCCTGGTCTACAGAATGAGTCCAGGACAGCCAAGGCTCCAAAGAGAAACCCTGTCTTAAAAAGAAAAAAAAAATTAAACACCCAAACCGCAAAACAACCAGTTAATAAGTTGACAAATAAAATGGACACACAGTTCTCAAAAGAAGAAACATAAATGGATATTTTTTTTCTTTTTTTATGATTTTAGTTTAGGGTTTTGTTGTTGTTGTTGTTGTTTTTGAAACAGAGTTTCTCTGTATTACAGCCTTGACTGTCCTGCGACTCACTCTGTACATCAGGCTTGCCTTGAGCTCACAAAGATCCACCTGCCTCTGCCTCCCGAGTGATGAGATTAACGTCCCAGCTGATAAATACCATTTCTAATGTTCCACATCTTTTGCCCCCAGAGAAATATAATTAAAATCACTTTGAGATTCCATCTCACTCCAGTCAAAATGACCACAATCAAGGAAAAGAAAGACAGAAAAAAAAAAAAGGATAATAAAGGTTGATTGAAAAAAGAAGAACTTTACTCACTGCTAGTAGGAGTGTAAACTAGTGCAATCACTATGGGAATTATGCCAAAAAAAGTAAAAAATAAAAATAAAAGTAAAAGCATCATATGACCCAGCTATGTCATTCTTGGGCATATACCCAAAGAGTTCTATGTTCTACGACAGAGATACTTGTACAACAATGACTATTGCAGCACTATTCACAATAGTAGGGAAATGGAATTACCCTAGATGTTTATCAACTGATGAATGGACAATGAAAACATCACATGTATGTAAAATATAATATTATTTGGCTGTTAAGAAAAATGAAGGTATGTAATTTTCAGGAAAATGGATGGAACTGGAAATTATTAAGTGAGGTGACTCAGTCACAGAAAGACAAAAATGACGTCTTATATGGGATTCTAACTTTTAATGTTTGTATGTAGACAATTAAAGGGTTGTGAATATTAATATGAACTATGAAACTAAAAAGGAAGCCATGGGAGGTAATTAAAAGGTATTGAGAAAAAGATGAAAGGTAAAATGTCACATGTAGTGAAATAAAGATAGAAAGAGGCTTCTGAGGGTGGGAAGATACAAGGGAGGAATAGGGGATGGGGAAGAAGTAGAGGGAAGACACAACAAAAACAGATTTTTGTCTGATTAACATAGTAATAATGTTGAAAGGATTTCATTAGCCATAATGTATTCGGTATGAAAAGAGAACTTATTTTGTATGAGTTAAATGCACATCTTTTATGGAAGATGGGGGAGGGAGGGAGGCAGGGAGAGAAATAGAGAAAGAGAAAGAAAGAGAGAGAGAGGACATCTGTTTCCCACCAACCATGTACAGATGCTCAGGGAGGGAGGGAGGAAGCAAGAGGTGAGATCTGGTAAGCCCCAACTGTCAACTGCCTATAAATGCTAAGGAGGGGCAGAGCATCTCTCTTGCACTCCTTCCCTCTAGCATCTGTTTACCTACTAATGTTCAGGGAAAGTGGAACCTTGTGGGCTCCTGTCTTCTAGCAACCATCAACTACTTAAAAATGCTCAGTGGGGGTGGAGCATGCCTCTTGAAGCTCTTCCCACTAACAACTGTTAACTACCTATAAATACTCAGGGAGGGGTGTTGCCCTGTGAGCCTCTCCCTTTTAGCAACTGTCAGCTACCTATAAATGTTCATTGCGGGTAGAGCCTCTTGATCCTCTTGGGCCTCACCACTCCACTACTGTTAGCACCTATAAAGTTGTCAGGGAGGATGTAGGGCCTTGTGAGGCTCCCCACCTCCTCTGCAGCTAGTAAATGCTGACTGCCTATACATCCTCAGGGAGGGAGTCAGGGTGTCATGATTCCCTCCCCCATCCATGATGAAACATTAACTGTTCAATTTTGTGCAGTTGTCATGGAAGTAATCACAGCTTCTGGGATTTCTGGAGGGCAAAAGCCATGTCATGCCCAGGGAACAAGATTTCACAAGGGTCCTTTCTCTAAAGAAGTGAGGAGGGTCGCCCTTTGTATATTTTGACACAAGCAAGGAAGAGCAACCTCAAATGAAGCTCTTCTCTGCCTCGTGTTTGTGAGGTGGAGATACAGACACTGCCCACGCAAGGATGAGTCAGCTCGTAATCACCTTTATGTATCTTAAATGGCAGACACAAGTGTATGACATGTGATGGCAGTGTAGGAGGAAGGAGCCTCCACAGCCCAACTCAGGACCAAAATCTCAGATCTTATCTAAGATAGCACAAAAGAAAGCATTGTGCCTCTTCTCTATCCCTCCATGTGTCTGGATGCTTAATATCTTCACACTGAGCTAGACAGTGGCCAGTAGCAAAGACTTACTAAATCTTGTTGATTCACTCACACTGTCCACTATCTGAATTACTGTAGATATTCATTCTAGGAAGGTGTGGTAGCTACTCAGGAGACTAAGACAAAGGGTTGAGAGTTCAAGGCCTGCCTTAGCTACACTAATGGGGCAGCCACTTTAGGAACTGAACAAGACACTGTATCAAACTCGAGAAGTAAAAAGATGGCTGGAGATACAACTCAGTGGAAAAGCACTTACCTAGCATGTGATGAGGCATAGGTTCATATCCTCAAACCACAAACAAATGGAAAAGATGCCCTACATCTTAGTGTTCCTAAGTGTGCTTTGAATGCAACTTATAAACGGCCTTTAGCCCACTTTGGATCATCTCCAATGTGGGGGAAAGGTAACAAGCACACTGTGATACTCCTAAGTCTTTTCTCTAGTGGTGGTCATTTGGGTTATTCTTCCTGGCTCAGGACTCACTCCCTGTGACTGTGCCATAATTTCATAGCCTTTGCCATTTGAATTTGCAATAAAGTTTGGAAAGTAGATCTCTCCAACCAACTAGCTAGCTAGATGCCTAAATGTGACTTGTTTCAACCAATAGTATGTGACTTAGAGGGGCCAACTATATGAGAGGGGCCAACTATATGGCTCAGTGCGGAAAAGCACTTCCCACACAAGACTGAAAACCCTACTTTCAACCCAGAACCTCATGGTTGAAGAAGAAAAACTCCTGAAACCTACCCTCTGATCTCCATGGTGTATACAAGAAAATGTACACATTAATGGAAATGACAATACAAACAGATATTTTGAGAGGCATGAAAAGCTTATACCAGCAACTGCTGTGCTTCTGCTATGTACCAGATAAAAAAACAGGCCCCAGATAAACTGTTGCCCTTTAGCCTGAGTTCCACAGTTATGGAGAATAGGTTCAGAGCCTTAAACTAGCCCAACTGAAACCAGCAAAAGCAAGCTAACAGGCAGATACTTGAACAATAAGACAAAGAGAGATTTTTGTAAGCTCCTAAAATATGAAGAGAGGGCATTTATTATTGCAGGCAATGATGACTAACACTTCTTCCCGATCTACTGTGCCAGCAGATTGTAACTCACAAGCAACAAAACCTTTGAAATAGTACAGGACACTTGCCCATCTGTTTCCCATCTGAATGATACAGCAAATTATCCTTATCAAATATCAATGCTACATCACTCCCTTTGAAAAATAACATTCTATTCATTCCCTGAATAGCTGCAGAAAACTGTGTCTCACAGTCAGAATGACTAGCTTAGATTTCTCTCCTTAAAACCTCCACAGAGAGCTCAGAGGGTAAAGGCTCTTGCTAGACAGGAATGCAAATCTGACCACCTGAGTTTGATCCTCTGTGAAATTCCACAAAATTGTCCACTGATCTCTGCCATAGTACATGTGTACTGACTCCCATGCACACAGAATAAAAAAAAATAAGTAACTAACTAAATAAAACCTCTATAGAAAGAATCAGTGATTTTATTTCTTGAACCTTTTTGACACATTTGAGTTTTGGAGGTGGCTCAGAATCTCTCCACACCAAAGCTCACCTGCCATTTATTTACCTCTCTGTGTACATGAGAAATATTTATAGCTATTATCATCAGTCTTGAAATAAGTATACACTGAAGGATGGTATACATTGCCAATTAATCAAAGGAAGACAAAAAGTGAATAGGAAGCAAGAGATACCTGAGGCTCTCAAAAGACTGTTGATCTGAAGACACTGGAAATGAGCCGAGAATGCTGAATCTTGACAATGAATTCTAGAGCCCGCTGAAGTTTGTCTCTCCTCAAAAGTTGTTACCATGTTTTTCAGTCTCGTAATTCTTTCCCCCTTTCCTCTCTATATTTCTTTTACAGAAGATTGAATGACACTGAGCTGCTTTTACACTCAGAAACTGAATTACTGGGTTCTGTTTAGTTGCTGATATAATTGGAAACAACTGAAATTGAATAGCAATTTGGTTTTCACATCTTTTATTTATTACCGTTCTTTGAGATATGAAAGTAAAAAGGTAAAAACAGTTTTACATAACATGGAGAACGTCAAGAACAGAAAAAAACAATGAGGACAAAGGAAAAATAGGAACCAAATAAAAACACAGGTTTAGCTCTACCAAAAGACTTTCAGTTTTTACATCTGCTTGTGACTAATGTGTAGCTCTCATCTGAAATAATGTTAATCTGTAAATTTTATTGGCATACCTTTGAAAACTTAACAAATAGACCTGGTGATTGTGTAACCAGTGCTTACTTTGATCCGCACTTAAAATGTAAGCGCAGCAAAGAAGTAGCTTTTATGGCTTGCAGAAGTGTACATGGGTATATGTATTTATCAAATTCATGTTTTCTCTGCTCCTATCAGTTGTTAGGAGAGCACCTTTCTGCATGAATGAAAATGACTTCTGAAATTAAAACTGCAGCACAAATAAGAGACTAACACAACTGTTTATTTCTACCCCTAGAGTTTGGTAGTAGATGTATATACAGTTTCAAAAACAAAGGAGAATTACCTTCCACCAAACAAATATACACATGCACACATGCACAAACATACACACCTACACATGCAAAAAAAAAAGAAAAAAAGAAAAAGTTTAATGAGCTTCTATTTGGAAAATCTTTCCTGAAACATTACAGTCCCCTCTTGTGTGCAAGAAGTGAGGAGAATGATATGCATTAGCAAGGCACATGGAGTCTCTGCCAACCCTACCAATTGGGTAAATCCCAAAGTGGCCCTTCCCAGCTGAGCATAAAATCTACTGCCCGGTTATTCTTACTGGTGGGCCAGGAATTAAACTCATAATTCAAAGCCCCACCTCCACTACCACTGAGATGCAATGTTGGGTAGCTATTTAACTCATCAGATCTCAGTTCTGTCACATATAAGAATGATAATACCTGCCTCAGGGAGTTACTGGGAAAAAAAAAGTATGTGCCTAGAATCTAAGATGTTTTCAATATGTGTTAGTTATGAGCATAAGTTCAATGAGAGGAAAGAAAACACCTAGTTCTGCCCAAATTACCTTTTTCATAAAAAAAAAACCAGAAAATATACAACCAAGGAATTTATGAAAGTGTGCTCTGCTTGCAGCGTATTTTAAAATGCATCTGAAACTGATGGATGGATAACAACAACAAATACATTAGGTAATAGAATGCACCAATATGCTCATTGTAGAATCTAGGGGTGGGCATGTCGGTATTCACAGAACAACTTTTCATAAATGCAAACATTGGAACAACAAAAGTGTACAAAATTACATGTCATATTCTTCCTAGTTGAGTTTTGAAATTTTTGTTTATTTTCTTTGTTGAAAATAGATACGTTCCCATAAATATATCCTGATTATAGTTACCCCTTCCTCTACTCATTTTAGTAGCTCCCCTCCTCCCCTTCCCTCTGGATCCATTCCCTTACTGTCTCTCATTTAAAAAGAACAGGCTTCTAAGAAATAACAACCAAACGTGACAAAATAAAATACAACAATATTAAGCAAAAACTATCATATTGAAGTTGTACGTGGCAACCCAAACAAGAGGAAAAGATTCCCAAGAGCAGACAAAAGAGTCAGAAACTCACTCATTCACCACACAGGAGTCCCATAAAAATACTAAGCTAAGAGCCATAGTATATAAGCAGAAGACCTGCTATAATGCTGTATGCACTGTACTTGCTGCCTCATTCTCAAATGTCATAAATATTTAAATTCTGTAACTTGTTAAGTATGAGAGACCCTGTACTATACATCGTCAATATAATTAGAAATGCCTAATTATTATTCTTGTCTTTCCAGAATTCCCAGTTTCCCTTTTTTATTTCAAGATGTGACTTGCCTACCAGATGGCCTTTTTGAAGGCTAGTAATTCATTAGTACATGAAAACAATTTTGAACCACTGACATACAATCCTTCACATTCACCAGGAATTCTTCTATCTTGTTAGATGATTTAATGAATGCTTTTTTCCCTCATTTTGTTTTAAAACAGAGCTGTGTTCAAAGCCTTCTTCGTGCACAGAGTGGTAAGACCCGTGAGGCCATCCTAGCTTGTTTTATGCCAAGAAAATAAGAAAAGAATGTGGGTCCTTCTCTTTTAATAGCTCAATTGGTATGATTCAATTATTTCAGAGTTCTAAGTTATTTATATTTTACCTATCCTTTAAATTAGGTAAAATCTAAGGCTATTTAATTGCAAGAATGCATTAATTCTCCATAGAGAGATGTGATTTTCTTTGTTCAAAATTCAATGCACAGTCCATTATCCCTTTTTGTGAAGAATTTCTTGTTTGGCCCATAAGTGTCCAACCCAACAAAAGAGAAGGACAAAAATCTCTGGCAGACATAGTTGACTTGCCTTGGCCACAGCCCTCCCCCCACTGTTTTGCTTATAGAAGCCTATGACTATCTATAAGCGAAAAATAAAATGGAGACATGTTAGAACCTAGGGGGAGTGTGCTTGGTTTCCCATTTATTCTAGTTAAGTCACTGAAAGGCAAAAATGTATAGTAATTTATTTTACCTGTAGATGGTGTGCCCATTATAAAAACATGTTCCCAAATTCTTTAAGGGCACTCCCATCCTTTATACACTCAATTATGTACCAAACTCAAAAGGGCTAAGAAAGTGACTCTCTGATTTTTCCATCATCTAAAATAATAAACCTGTAAAAGATAAAAGATTTGAAACGGCTGCTCGGTAGTCAGCCAAACAGTCTGCCACAATTATCTTTACAATAAATATGAAATAAAATGGTTATATTGTTCATAGAGAAAAGGAAAAATACAGATTTACTTTTGCTAATGGCCAACCAGATGGTCATTTGGAAGGCTAGCAATTTAACTAGACCATGAAAACAATTTTGAGCCACTGACATAAAAAGAGCTCTATTCAAATAATAAAATCAACTTTCTTTTATTATACATAACACATAATTGTTTAGCTATTACTTGATGCTCCTATTGTTCTTTCTAGTTTTTTCTTTTTGTTGATATTCAGTATAGAATGTACTCTAATTTCATATGTACAGCTCAATGATTTCTGACACATTTATTCATATCTGACTCATCACCATAAAATCGTAATAGAGAATATTTCCATTATCCAGATGGTCTTATTTCAGTCAATACTTAAATAATAAAAATAATGTCAAGAGCTATGAATATAGCTCAGTTTGTAGAGTGCTTTCCTAGCATCACTGAGGTCTGGGTTCGATCCCCAGCACCTCATAGACTAGGACTGATGGCACCTTCCTATAATCCCAGCACTTAGGAGGTGGAGGCAAGAGGATCAAAAATTCAACGTCACCCTTATTGGTACTACATGTTGGTACCAGATTGACCTACATGAGACCCTGTTTCTTTCTTTCTTTTTTTTTTTTGAATTTTATTTTTTTCTTATCAGTTACATTTTATTAACTCTGTATCCCAGCCGTGTCCCCTTCCCTCATTCCCTCCCAGTCGCTCCTTTCCTCCCTCCCTCATCTCCACCATGTCCCTTTCCAAGTCCACTTATAGGGGGAGACCTCCTCCCCATTCATCTGATCCTGTTTTATCAGGTATCTTCAGGACTGGCTGCAAAGCCCTCCTCTGTGACCTAACAGGACTGCTCTTCCCTTGGGGGGTGGGGAGGCCAAAGAGCCAGAGACCCTGTTTCAAACAAATAAAAACCATTATTCTGTCTATTAGTTTTGGCTACATTTATTGTTGCTGTTGTTGTTGTTGCTGCTGCTGCTGCTGCTGCTGTTACTTCTGCAATTTGGTTTTGTTAGCTTTTTAGGGCACAATCTAGCTGTATAGCCAGGGTTATCTCAACCTCACCACCCTACTGCCTCAACCTCAGGAGAACTGGGATCACACCACATCTATCACTGTTGCCCTTTCTAGAGCTTAGTAATGAACCATACAGTTCGTGCTTTGGTGGGTTTTGGGCTTTGTTTTTGTTTGTTTGTTTGTTTGTTTATAACTAGTCTTTTCCATAATACCTATGAGAATTAATATTTGGTCTTTTCCTGTTTTGAGCTTAGGATTATTTTATTAAATGCATACATTACAAATTACTTACCCATTCTTACATTAATATGCATTTGAGTTGTCTCCAATTTGATATTGTTATGATTAATGCTGGTCAGAATAACTTTGCAGTGCATATTTTGGTAGACATGTGCCATCATCTATTCAGGAGTGGAATTCCTGGATCACAGAGTATGTAGTAGCTATTTAGCTGTACTAAATAGTGCTGAACCAGTTCTCAAACTTAAATGTTCCCCTATTTTTTCTGTTGCTTTCTCTCTCCTTGGCTCTGACCATCTTAAAAAAAAAAAACTTATAGCCAGTGTTTATGATTTTCCCATAATTTTAGAAAATTGAAGCAGGTTAAGGCAAATAATTTTAGGTTCATTTTAATTCTGCCTTATTTCATGAATTTAAGTTACCATTTTTGTTCCCTCTCCCTTTGATTCATGCCTTTGTGGTTTAAAGAAACAAATTTAACTCAACCATGGGTGTGTGGTGAAAATAAATGAGTGAAGTTCTTTGGGCTTCCCGGGGACAGGAAGGAGGATGGGAGGAAACTGTTAGAGAAATGTAATCATTATTGTAATCGGCCTGCAGTGCTATGAATAAGTCATAATTATCTCACAATCTGAGTTAATGTTGGGATGCTTTCTCTTTCCATGTCAACATGTGCATGTACATATCAAGAAGACCCACTGAGCAGCTGCCATGGGGACCATCTCAAGCTCCCTCTGTGCTTGCATGTTGATCATAGTTTTACTCACATTAGCCTCACATTATCCTATCAAAATCTCCAGGGTTTGAGTAGGATTTTTTTTTGTCAGTCTGTATGAATGGATGCTCCTATGAAATGCTGGAGCTTAAACCCAGGGCCTTGTGCATAGTAGGTATGCATTCACTTTACAACTGAGCAACGCCTCCTATCAACCTCTACAGATGTTGTACATAAGGGTCACCATATCCAACTGCATTAATGACCTATTTATATTGTACTTGAGCCTATCACCAACATTTGTGCAGATGTGTTCTTATTTTAAATTTTAAAAATCCTCGGGAAATGTCATATTCTTGGGCATATGAATGTTGCTAGCCTCATCTTCATTCCATTCTTGTGAGCTCTCAGAGAATATTCTCCTACACAGAAGAAAATAAGAGAGAACAGGTGAGATAAGATAATGAGAATGGGGACTCCAGGATGGCAGTGTACACTGTTTCTAAAAAGCAGAGAGAATCAACTTTGAGGCTTCCCAGGCTAGAGGGGATAAGCCTTGAGCTGGGAGAGATTGGATCACCACCGCCACCACCACACCACACCACACCCACCACCAGTGGTCATCTCCAGTGTCTGAGAGTGTTGAACTATTAACTCCTTGCACTTTTGGCGCTCTGGTAGAGGCTGCAGCAGAGAGTGCATAATCCCAGGTACTGGACCTCCTTATACTAACAGCCCAACAGGAGACCCATATCTAGGAGTAGAAAACTGTGGGCCCTCTGAGATTACTGCCCATACATATGAATGAGTTCTCAAGTCCTCTGGGCTTTCCACACATGCTTGCAAATGAGTGCCCATGGGTACTCAGCACTTTCTACCCACCTGCCAGTGAGTGCATCTGCAAGAGAGTGCATACAGAGCCCCAGATCCGGGGTCCCTCTACCTTAGCCACCAGACACCAGATCCCTCCCACCCATACCCCTACTGTGGACAACATAGGAATCCCTGGGACAGCATTCTCAACATTGAAGCCCCTGTTCTGTGGGTCTACCAGTGGAGTCCAGGCAAACAATTCTTGACACCAACACCCACTTTCAAACTGGTGGACCTCTCTCATCTTGAAGAATACTCCAGACTCCAGAGACAAACTGACTCAGTCTGTAGTACAGGGTCCATGAACAAATAGCAAAGACCATAGCCTTTGACATCATCAGATGTCTAGAGGCCAGCATAAGAACACACCCAGCAAAAATCAGGACATCATGGCTTCACCAGCAACCCCAAAAATCAATGGATATTTTAATTCACTGGAAACACAGGAAAATGAATTTACATCTATAGTTATCCACTTATTAAAGGCACATAAAGAGGAAACAAACAAAAAAATAGCTGTCTTCATAGAAAGACAGGAATCCACATTCAAACAGATGAAGGAAATGGTACAAGACATGAAAACAGAATTAGAACCAATAAAGAAAACACAGAAAGAGAAAACCCTGGCACTGGAGAACTTAAAGAAGATATCAGGAATCACAAAGGTAACCATCACCAACAGTATGCAAGAGATGGAAGAAAGAATCTCAGGCACTGAAAATACAGTTGCAGAAATTGATACATCTCTCAAAGAAAAAAATAAAATCAGAAAAGTTGTAAACACAAAACATCCAAGAAATCAAGGATGTCATGAAAAGACAAAATTGAAGTATAATAAGAATAGACAAAAAAGAAGATTCCAGGCTTCAAGGTCCAGAAAATATTTTTTAAAAGTTCATAGAAGAAAAATTTCCCAACCTAAAGAGATGTCCATAAACATACAAGAGGCTTACAGAACACCAAATAGACTAGACCAGAAAAGAAACTCCTCACGTCACATAATAGTCAAAACAGTAAATCAACAGAACAAAGAAAAAATATTAAAAGCAGCAAGGGGAAAAGGCCAAGTAACATACAAAGTTAAACCAATCAGAATCACATCAGACTTCTCAACAGAAACTATGAAAGCCAGAAGGGACTGGGCAGATGTCCTTCAGACTCTAAGAGAACACAGATGTCAAACAAGACTACTATACCCAGCAAAACTTTCAATCAATATAAATAGAGAAAACAAAATGACAAAACTAAACTTAAACAATGTCGATAAAGCAGCCCAGACCTACAGAAGACACTAGAAGGAAAACTCCAAAGTAACAAAATCAACTACACCCAAGAAAACATAGGACATAAATAAATTCACAAGAAAAAATCAAAAGAAAACAAGCACACAAACACACTATCACCAACAACTCCACAATAAAAAGAACTAACATTCATTGGGCACTATTATCTATCAACATCAATGGACTCAACTCTCCAATAAAAAGACACAGATTAACGGAATGGTTGCTGAAACAGGATCAAACATTCTGCTGCATCCACGAACCACACCTCAGCAACAAAGACAAACACTACCTCAGAGTAAAGGGCTGGATAAAAGATTTTCAAGCAAATGAACCCAGAAAATAACCTGGAGTAGCTAACCTAATATCAAATAAAATAGACTTTCAACTAAAATTAATCAAAAAAGATAAGGAGGGACACTTCATTCTCATCAAAGGAAAAATCCACCAGGAGAACATCACAACCCTGAACATCTATGTCGCAAATACAAGAGCACCTGCAATTATATATGAAACATTATTAAACCTCAAATTTCACATTGATCCCAACACCTTAATAGTAGGAGAACTTCAACACTACACTCTCACCAAGAGATAGATCATCTAGACAGAAGCTAAATAGGGAAATAATGACACTTACAGAGGCCCTAAATCAAATGGACCTAATAGATATCTATAGAACTTTTCCTAAACCAAAAGAGTATACCTTCTTCTCAGCACCCCATGGAACCTTCTCCAAAACTGACCATACAGTCGGACACAAATATACAAGAAGATTGAAATAATCCCTTGTGTCTTTAAGACCACCATGGCCTAAAACTAGACCTCAACAATAACAGAAATAACAAAAAGCCTACATACACATGCAAACTAAACAACTTTCTACACAATGACAGCTGGGTCAGGGAAGAAATTAGAGATTTTCTAAAATTCAATGAAAATGAAGGCACAACTTACCCAAATGCTAAGAGGAAAGTTCATAGCAATAAGTGCTTTCAGAAAGAAGTTTGAGACATCTCATAAGCAACTTAACAGCTCATCTGAAAGCCCTAGATAGAATGAAGCAGACACACCCAAAAGGAGTAGATTGTTGGAAATAATCAAACCCAGCGCTGAAATCAATAATTTAGAAACAAAGAAAACAATTCAAAGAATCAATGAAACCAAGAGCTGGTCTCAACAAGATAGGCAAACCCTAAACAAACTAACTAAACTAAAACTAACTAAAATCAGCAAAATCAGAAGCAAAAAGGGGGGCATTACCACAGACATTGAGAAAATTCAAAGAATAATTAGGTCTTACATCAAAAGCCTATATTATGCCACAAAATTTGAAAATCCAAATGAAATGGACAATTTTATTGATAGATTACATTTACCAAAGCTAAACCAAGATCAGGTAAACAGATTAACCAGTCTCATATCCCCCAAAGAAATAGAAGCAGTCATCAAAAGTCTCCCTGCCAAAAAAAAACCCAGGGCCTGATGGTTTCAGGACATAATTCTACCAAACCTTCAAAGAAGAGCTGATGCCAATACTCTTCAAACTATTCTACAAAATAGGAACAGAATTAATATTACCAAACTCATTCATGAGGCCACAGTAACCTTGAAACCTAAACCACACAAACATCCAACAAAAAAGGAGAATTCAAGACCTATCTCTCTTACAAACATTGACACCAAAATACTCAATAAAATATTCACAAACCGAATCCAAGAACACATAAAAGATACCATCCACTGTGATCAAGTAGGCGTCATCCCAGGCATGCAGGGGTGTTTCAATATATGGAAATCCATCAATGTGATCCACCAAATAAACAAACAGAAGGGGGGAAAAAACACATGATCATCTCCTTAGATGCCTTAGAAAAAGCATTTGACAAAATCCAATACCAATTCATGTTTAAAGTTTTGGAGAGATCAGGAATAGAAGGCACATACCTAAACATAGTAAAGACAATATACAACAAGCCTATAGCCTACATCAAACTAAATGAAGAGAAACTTAAATCAATCCCACTGAAATTAGGGACAACACAAGTCTGCCCACTCTCTATTTTTCTCCTTAATGTAGTTTTTGAAGTCCTAGCTAGAGCAACAACACAACTAAAGTAGGTCAAAAGGATACAAATCAGAAAGGAAGAAGTTAAAGTATTACTATTCACATATGATATGATAGTATACATGAATGAGTCCCAAAAATTCTACCAGAGAACTTCTTCAGCTGATAAACATCTTCAGCAAAGTAGCTGAATACAAAATTAACTCAAAAAAATCTGAAGCCCTCCTGTATAAAAAAGAAAAATGGGCTGAGAAAGAAATTATGGAAACAACACTCTTCACAATAGTCAGAAATGACATAAAGTACCTTGGTGTAACTCTAACCAAGCAAATGAAAAACCTATATGAGAAAAACTTCAAGTCTCTGAAAAAAGTAATTGAAGAAAATATCAGAAGTTGGAAAGATCTCCTATGCTCATGCATGAATGGGGAGGATTAACACAGTGAAAATGGCTATCTTACCAAAAGCAATCCACAGATTCAATGAAATTCCAATCAAAATACCAGCATAATTTTTTTTACAAACATTGAAATAATTTAATATGGAAAAACAAAAAGCCCAGAACAGCTAAAAACAGTACAATAACAGATCTTCTGGTGGTATCTCCATCCTAGATCTCAAGCTGTACTATACAGCAACAGTAAAAAAAAAAAAAAAAAAAAAAAAAAAAAAAAAAAAAAAAAAAAAAAAACTTTCATGGTACTGGTATAGAAACAGACTGGTGATCAATGGAATCAAATCAAAGACACCGAAATAAATCCACCACCTACAGAAACTTATTTTTTTTTTACAAAGACGACAAAATCATGAAATGAAAAAAAAAAAAAAAAAGACAGCATCTTCAACAAATGGCACTGGTCTAACTGGAAATCCATATATATAAGAATGTAAACAGGCCCATATTTATCACCATGCACAAAGTTAAACTCGAAATGGATGAAGGACCTCAACATAAAACCAGACACATTAAATTGGTTAGAAGAAAAAGTGGGGAAGAGCCTTGATTTCATTGGCACAGAAGACAATTTCCTGAACAGAACACCAACAGCACAGGCTCTAAGAGCAACAATCAATGAATGGGACCTCATGAAACTGATAAGCTTCTGTAAAGCAAAGGACACTGTCGTCAGAACAAAATGACAGCCTCCAAACTGGGAAAAGATCTTCACCAACCTTACATCTGACAGAGAGCTAATATCCAGAATATATAAAGAACTAAGTATTCCAATTAAAAAAAAATGAGGTACAGAGCTAAACACAGAATTCTCTGTAGAGGAATATTGAATGGCAGAGAAACACTTAAGGAAATGCTCAACATCCTTAGTCATCAGGGAAATGCAAATCAAAATTACCCTGAGATTTCTGCTTACACCCATTAGAACGACTAAGATCAAAAACTCAAGTGACAACACAAGCTGTAAGGATGTGAAGAAAGAAGACCCCTCCTCCACTGCTGGTGGGAATATAAACTTGTACAACCACTTTGGAAATCAATATAGTGCTTTCTCAGACATTTGGAAATAGTGCTACCTCAAGATCCAGCTATATCACTCCTAGGCATATATCCAAAAAACGCTCAAGTATACAAGGACATTTGCTCAATCATGTCTGTACCAGCTTTATTTGTAATAGGTGGAATCTGGAAACAACCCTCAATGGAGGAATAGATACAGATGCCCCTCAGTGGAAAAATGGATACAAAAATTTTGGTACATTTACACAATGGAATACTACTCAGCAATTAAATCAAGGAAATCATGAAATTTACAGGCAAATAGAACTAGAAAAAAAATCATCCTGAGTGAGGTAACTCAGAAGCAGAAATGGTATGCACTCACTTATCAGTGGATATTAGTCATATAATATGGGATAAACATACCAAAATCTATGCTCCTAAAGAAGCTAAACAACAAGGAAAATCATAGGGAGGATGCTCAATCCTCATTCAGAAGGGAAAATGCAACAGATATCAGAAAGAGGAGAAGACAGGGAACAGGACAGGAGCCTACCACAGAGAGCCTCTGAAAGACTCTCTACTTTTAGAGGTATCAAAGCAGAGGCTGAGGTACCTTCCAGCCAAACTGTGGACAGAGGACATAAAATTTTATAAAAGAAGGGAGAGATAGAAAGTTGGGAGGGGACAGTAGCTCCAAAAGGAGAACTAGAGAAAGAGAGAGAGAGAGAGAAACTATGCCCTGAGGGCTTGTAGAGACCAATACCCCAAGCAAGGACCATGCCTGAAGAGGATCTGAACACTGCTCAGGAGTAGCCCACAGATTCTCTCTCCGAGTAGGTCCCCAGTAAGGGGAATAGGGGCTGTTTCTGTATGAACTCAGTGGCAGGCTCTCTGATCACCTCTCCCTGCGGGGTGCAGCATTGACAGGCCACAGAGGAAGACAATGTAGCCAGCCCTGATGAGACCACATAGGCTAGGGTCAGATAGAAGGGGAAAAGGACCTCCAGTATCAGTGGACTAGGGGAGGGGCATAGCAGGAGAAGAAGGATGGGCGATGGGATTGGGAGGAAAAGAGGGGAGGAGACACAGCCAGGATACAAAGTGATAAACTGTAATAAATTGTAAAAAATAATAATAAATCTTAAAATCAAAAGAGATAATGAGAATGAAAGCTGCCAAACATATGTGTTTATGAATTGGTTTTAAGTATGCAAAGTTGGATGCCAGCAATTTCAGTCTACACCAGCTATTTGTTGCTCCCACCTTTTGGTTTTTAACAAAACACATGATGAGGCAATGCTAACACAAGGCTATGTGTGGTGATTTCTCACATTTTAAGTGGTCCCTGGGATCATAGGTCAGGGTTCCCTCAAATGTTCCATCCTTAGCATCAAGACTTAGTCTGACTACTAGAGATGTGAAAGGGAAAAGGAGAAATAGGGATGAGAAAATCTAATTAAGGGGGTGAATAGGACCAAAGTATATTATATGCATATGAAGCGATATCATAAATAAACCCATTACCTTGTCCACTTAAAATATGCTAAGAAAAACGTATATAGAAAAGCAGACTTGTGCTCACAGACAATCCTTACTGGAAACCAAACCAGTTAAAAGAGAAGCTCTGAAAGAGGTCGTGCTCAGTCTAAACAGTGTTTTCAAGCTCTCTAGGAGACTTCTTAAAAATTAAATGTTGTATAAAGCTAGAGTTATTGGGGATAGTAAGCCACCTGATGTGGGGACTAGAAACCAAACTCAGGTCCTTTCTCTATCCTGAGGTGTGTGTGTCTGTGTGTTTGTGTGTGTGTGTGTGTGTGTGTGTGTGTGTGTGTGTGTGTGTGTGTGTATTTAAAAACAGGGTCTCACTTTAGTCAAACTTCAAGCCCAGAGCAACCTTCCTGCTTTAACATCCTGAATGCTCTAATTAGATGACATTTTGCTACACTTTGGATTTTCTCCAGGAGATTCTAATATACAGCAAGATATAGCAACTAAAATATCCCAACCTACCCTCACCATGGCAATAATATGAAAGCTGCATCACCTAAATTATGATAGTCATATTGAAAACATTTCCAGTGTCATGTTATGTTCTTAAATGAACTGAATATAGGACAGGAAAGTGGGAAAACATTCACTGAAGCAAAACACATAACAGCTTGAGTGCTAGTGTACTTCACCAAAGTTTGCTTCATTCAAAGAAAGTCAGAGAACAAAGAGCAGACAGTGACAGTGGCAGGCAGGCCAGGCAGGTTGACAGCTCTGAAAAGGTATAATAGAAGTGCTCAGGGCTCTTTGCAATGTCCATTACCTTCTCAAGGTATCAAGGTTTTGGCACAGGAATCTGAAAGAGCTCTGATCAGGGGAGCATAGGCCCTGGTCAACCTGAGACTGGGAGTGTTAAGAAATCAGCACACTGGTGGGAATGTAAATTTGTACATTCAGACATTTCGAACTAGTGTTACCTCAAGATCCAGCTATACCACTCCTAAGCATATATCCAAAAGATGCTCAAGTACACAACAAGGACATTTGCTCAATCATGTTTGTAGCAGCTTTATTTGTAATAGCCAGAAGCTGGAAACAGCCCAGATGCCCCTCAACTGAAGAATGGATGCAGAAATTGTGGTACATCTATACAATGGAGTATTTACTCAGCAATAAAATACAAGGAAATCATAAAATTTGCAAGGAAATGGTGGGAAGTAGAAAAGATCATCCTGAGTGAGGTATCCCAGAAGCAGAAAGACACACAGGGTATATACTCACTCATAAGTGGATATTAAACATATAATATAGAATAAACATACTAAAATCTGTACACCTAAAGAAACTAATCAAGAAGCAGGACTCTGAATAAGAAGGTCAATCCCCATTCAGAAAGGCAAAGAGGATGGACATTAAAAGAGGGAGAAAACAGGGAACAGGAGAGGAACCTATCACAGAGGGCCTCTGAAAGACTACGGAGTAGGGTATCAAAACACATGCTGAGATTTATAGCCTAACTTTTTTCAGAGTGCAGGGAATCTTATGAAAGAAGGGGGAATATAGAAAGACCTGGAGGGAACAGGAGTTCCACAAGGAGAGCAACAGAACCAAAAAATCTGGGCCCACGTGTCTTTTCTGAGACTGATGCCCCAAACTAGGACCATGCATGGAGATAACCTAGAACCCCTGCTCAGATGTAGCCCACGGCAGCTTAGTGTCCAAGAGGGTTCCCCAATAATAGGAACAGAAACTATCTCTGACATGAACTCATGGGCTGGTTCTTTGATCACCTCCACCTGATTGGGGAGCAGCCTTACCAGTCCACAGAGGAAGAAGACAAAGAAGTCAGTCCTGATGAGACCTGATAGATTAGAGTCAGATGGAAAGGGAGGAGGACCTACCCTACCATTAGACTGGAGGAGGAGCATAGGAAAAGAAGAGGTAAGGGAGGGTAGAATTAGAAGGGGATGGGAGAGGGGGCTACATCTGGGATACAAAGTGAATAAACTGTAATTAATAAAAATTAAAGAATATAAAGATACCAGCACACCCCTCTGAAAGATTCTCTCTCTCTCTCTCTCTCTCTCTCTCTCTCTCTCTCTCTCTCTCTCTCTGTGTGTGTGTGTGTGTGTGTGTGTGTGTATTGACATACTCTTTTAATGTAGTCTGTTCAGCCCTAGTACCAGAAACATGAGTAAGGAATGGGAGGGAAATAGAGACTGTCCTAGTAATACTATCTCTTGAATAAGGTCAGTAGAGAGAGCCTAAGTTCCTTTAATGGGAGTGAAAGTGCTAGGGATGGAGCTAAGTAGAACACTTGGCAAGGAAGAGCAAGGGCCTGAGCCCCATTCTAAGAATTGAGAAGAAGAAGTGCAGAGCCAGGAACAGTGACACACCTGGAGTCCCTACTACTCATGGGCAGAAGGATCATGTGAGCACTTACATGTTTAATGCCAGTCTGAGATACAGAGAAAGAACCTATCTCAAAAACAGAATGGAGGGAGAAGAGTGGGGTAGAGGGGAGGGGAAGGAGGGATGGAAGGAAAGGAGGAAAGAGGGAGAAGAGGAAAAGGATGAGAGAGAAAAAGAGGGGAGAGGGAAAAGACTAGAGAAAAGAGAGAGAGGTATTGAGGGAGAGAAGAGAAAGAGAGAGAGAGAGAGAGAGAGCATAGCAGAGGTACAGAAGAAAACAAAGGCTCATGTTCCAAAAAATTCTAGGAAACATGACTAGATAGGAACAAAAGCAATTTTTCATCTCTCTAGTGACAAGGCACAATGAAAAGCTACTCTGCACTCTGTAAAGCCATCATGATTCTTGACAATGAAAGCACCAGTGAGCATCAACACACATGATGGCATATGGCTATAATCCCAGCATGCAGGAGGCTGAGGGAAGAGAATCACTATGAATTCAAGGTCAACCTAGGCTACAGCCTGTGCATTTACTTATACAGTGAAACCCTATCATAAAAATAGGGCTGGGGAAATGACTTGATGGAAAAAGTGCTTGTCTCCCAAGCATGAAGACCTGAGGCATACAAAAATCCAGGCACAGAAGCATAGCATCTGTAATTCCATCACTTGGAAGGTACAGCAGGAAGATCAAAAATTCAATATCAGTCTCCATTACAAAGTCAAAGAACTGCTTGGGTTATATAAAACTGTGTCTCAAAAGATAAATAAGAGGAGAACATTGAAAAAGATGTTCAACTTCAACCTCTGGCTTCCATATGCACACAAATACACACACACAATTAATTAATTAATTAATTAATTAATTAATAAGTGTATGTACATTTGTGTTGGTACAAGAGGTACCAGAGGCAACATGAAAACAGTGGCGGTTTTACCTCTCCCCCACCCCATGAGGGAGGAACAGTCTTGCTAGGCCACAGAGGAGGACATGGTAGCCAGTCCTGAAGATAGCTGATAAGCTAGGGTCAGATGGAAGGGGAGGAGGACCTCTTCTAGCAGTGGACTTGGAAAGGGGTAAGGAGGAGATGAGGAAGGGAGAGTGGGATTGGGAGGGAATGAGGGAAAGGGCTATGGCTGGGATACAAAGTAAATAACCTGTGATTAATATAAAAAATAAAAATTAATAAAAGAAGATCCCTTCCCATCTCTGCCATACTGGAACCCAGTAAGAAGGAACCAAATATGAATCAATAAACAAGTATTTGCCAAAAAAAAGAAAAGAAAAAAGAAAACAGTGGAGGTACCATGAAGCAGCAGTTCGATCACCATAATCATAAACATCATCAATAAGAACAACTTAGAATATGAGAGAAACAATATAGCATATGCTGCAGAATGCTCCTTTCCCCTAATGACTGTAAGAGCTCATTTTGAGGAGGAAGACTATGAAAGCTGGATGCCTTTTTTGATTAGCAAGTCTGTGGGGTATATTTTTGACTTATGATTGCTGTGGGCCTTTGCCCACTGTGGGCAGGTGATCCTGTGTGCCATAAGAAAGCAGACTGAACAAGTCATGAAGAGCAAACAAGTAAGCAGCACTCCATGGTCTCTGTATCAGCTTCTGTTGACAGTTTCCTACCTTACTTTCCTGCATGGTGAACTATAATAAGACACAAGATGAAATAAACCCGTTCCTTTCCAAGTTTCTTTTGGTCATAATATTTTATGACAGCAATAGAAACCTAAGTAAGCCAGAAATTGGTACCAGATCAGTTGACAGACCTGACGGTATTGGTTTTGGGAGAAGTGAAGAAAGAAGTGTTTGGACTGGAAAGGCCATTAAGTGCTCAGAGCTCAATGAGCTGCTCTGTGAGGGCTTGGAGGATAATAGTGAGAAAAATGAAGATAATGGAGCCATGGCTTGTGAAGTTTCAGAGAGAAGTTTGAGAGTTCCTCAGAGACTGTCAGGGCTGTTTATGTGGTACATCTTAAGAATCTGTGGCTTGCTGGACATAACAGCTCAATCCCAGCACTTGGGGGACAAAGGCAGACATATCTACATGAAGTCAAGAATAACTGATCTATATAGAGAACTCCAAGCAGGCCAGGGCTACATAGTGAGACTCTATCTCATAAAAAAGTAATCTGTGGTTTCTTGGTCAGTTGGGGCTGAAGTATAACCTGTGACTAACAAGAGAACAGAACCACTGAAATGAAACTTCTACTTTACAGGACAATTGACACTGGTTAGCTGGGGCTAAAAAAAAAAAAAAAAAAAAAAAAAATCAGTTATGATTAACAAGAGACCAGCATAATTTAGGCAAAATTCTGGAAACATTTCACAGAACTCAAAATCTGTGGTCCAGAGAATACAAGGCTGGTGCATCTCAAGCTGGTCGCAGAACTTGGTAACATGTAGGAGTGTCCTATGTGTTACTAGTTTGGGTGGCCTGAAAGTTGCGGGATTTGAAAGGGTCATGGGAAAAATATGAAAACAAACAAACAAACAAAAACAAAAAAACATAGTACTGTGAGAGGCCAGGAATGTCAGTGGTGAATGTGTACTCTAAGTTGCTATGGAAATCCCAGGTCTGAAGAGATAATGGGGAGATGCTGGGGGTTGGTAGTAACTGTACTCATATAAGTGGAAACCAGAGACACTCACATTTATAATAATTTATTGTGTAACACCAAAAAGAAAACAGACCTTTCAAACATATAAATATTGTCTTAAATGTCTCATTTTGATGAGTTTAAAAAATTGTAGGCCATACATTGTGGCACATGCCTTTACTTCTACCAATCAGGAAGCAAAGGTAGGCAGACCTCTGTAACTTCAAGGTTGTCCTGGTCTACATAAAGAGTTTCAAGCCAGGTCAGCCAGGCCAGCCAGGGCAGAGCTACATAGTGAAACCCTGTCTCCCTAAAACTATAAATGAAAGAAAGTCAAACATAAGACCATATATAATTCCTCAAAACAGATTCAACTAATTTGAATTTTATGTCTCAAAGAAATACAGATTTCTTATTGTAATACCTATCAGAAACTTACAGATTGTCAAATAAATCATAAAGTTCTCCTCCACCCAAAGAGCATTAGCAAAAAAGTTGATAGAATCAAGACCTAGCAGATGAGACGAAAAATTATCTTGAGTTGTTTTTTTTTTTGGGGGGGGGGAAACACTGTTATTGCTATTGTACTACCACATTGTTGAATTCATTCCTGCCATACAAGAAAGATGAACACTTGGCAGAAGTGGAAAGACTCAAAGTTAAAGCAGAAAAAAAAAAAAAAAAAAGACCCTAGACCCGAGACAACCAATAGCTCTTGATAAATACCTTGCTTCTCATTACTTGGATTTCAGTCTCATAACATTAGCCACCCACATGGCCCTTTGTTTGTTGCCCAAACATGGTGGCTTCTGCCAGATGCACATTTTTTAAATGTGGCCTCACAAAGTGGATCCTGATGGACTAATCAGCTCGTAAAAATGTTACAGGATAGAGAGCAAATTCCAGACAGTGAGCCTGACTCTCAAGGTCCCTACTGAGTAAATTCTACTAAATATAATTTAGAAAAGCTCATATTTGCAGAGTTCTAAAAAGGAGCATCAAGGCCACAGCTGAAAAACAAAAAGCCAAAGCATTCCTCTTTTTGTTTTTTTTTTTTTCTTTCCTTCTCTGAAGACAGATATTTTAAAATATTTTCCATGTTATCATACAAGAAAAAGGTGTTTATATTTAAGAAAAGAACTCACGGGTATAAAAAGACAAATGACCAGCTAAACCTTTACCAACCATGTGCTTGGGGTCTGGTCCATCTTGTAGGCAAGACTGCTTTATTTCTAGTTCTTAGTATTTCTTGATAATTAAAATCTTTTGGATGAGATCCAAAGCAAAATTCCATAACCAATTCTGTTTTATTTTTCAGAATGTTAGAGAAGGGCCAATTTGTTTCCCAAAACAAAGATAAGAGCCACCTAGGGGATCTTCTTTCTAAATGAATAATCATATTTAATAACTCCCAACATCATTTGTATGGGCCAAAACATTGCTTATAGCAAGCATTGAGATTTATATTAGGGATAGCAGCAAATGGAAAATTGTAATATAGCTTTGTCATCAACTGGGGTGATGTTCAAAATACAGATATAGACCTCTCATCCATTCCCAGGATAGAAAAAAAAAAAGATTCAAAAAGCCCCAAGTACAAATGTGAGACTAGAGAGAAAGAAATGGCTTGGCTTCTGCTACTATCTACCAAATGGCCAGGTTCTGATCTTGAAAGAAACAGCAGAAGAATGCAAATTATTTGCTTAAGCTTGTGGAGAAAGGCTAAGAAGACAGAGCCATGCACCTATGTCTTAACCCCAGCAACTGAGATGCATGAACATCCTGACCAACCTTGCCAGTTTTCTTAAGTCAGCCACTTACTTAATGTTTTATTATACCCAATAATGGTATCAATAAACGGAAGTGTGGCCTTACGTAGTAGTACATGCCTGTTATCTCAGCAATTGGGAAGCCAAGGCAAAAGGATAATAATTTTAAGGCTACCCTGAGCATCAAGGGCAATTTGAACTTCATGGAAAAATCCAATAACAATCACACACACACACACACACACACACACACACACGAAAGCACATGCACGGGGCGGGGGTGAGGCAGGAGAGACAGACAGACAGAAAGACAGAGAGGTGGAGAGACAGAGAGAGACAGAGAGAGAAATCAGTGAGTATTCTAGAAGTGGGAAGTCTTCCATATCTACATAATGCCAGGTAAAAGCATCAAGAGCCCTAGGCAACAGGGCTCAAATTCTGTATTCCCCACTTACCATCTTCCCGACTGTACCAAATTACTTCTCCTGGGTTTCAACTTCACTATCTATAAAATAAAGCTGATCATTACCTTCCCCATATGGGTTAAGCTAGTTAAAATGTAAAGCTAGAACCTAGTATTTGGCAATCTCTTGTTCAGCTGCTACTGTTTACATTTTTTTTTCAGGTTGCTTGAAATTATCATCTGTAAAGCTAGAAATGGATTACAGATTAAAAATAAGATGTTATAAACAAAAACTCAGTGATGGGGGTAATGAGAATGATTGGGCTAAAGACGAAATAACAAAAATTGCATATTGGTATCAAATGAATCTTTCTCCAGCAAACTGCAGGACATAAAATGAAAACGATGTACCTAAAATGCTCACACAATGTCTGCTAAAGCAGAATGAGATGGTGGCTGAACTTGCTGTAGCTGCTAAGCTTTATCATGTTAAAACAGTGCACAAGCCATCAGCACAGTTGAAGTGGTGAAATTTTTCAAAATACTTGTTTTCCTTGCCAAGTTACCAACATCATTTTGAAACAAACACACAGTGAGCATAAAAATAAGGCTCTTGGTTCTTTCAGCATAAATTAAACAGCCTAATGTTATTGGAAAAATGTGCAAACAAATTTAAATCAGATTATATAAGTACACATAGGATCTTTCAAAACAAGATGCCATGATGCACATAAGAGAAAAGCTTATTTGAAGGAAGCAGGCAGTTCAACAGAAAAATGAGTAAAAGACGTGATAAGTCATTACACAAAAGGAAAAATCCAAATGGCGGAAGGAGTCCATTTCTATATTAAAGAAATTCAAATTAAAATGACAGTACCTTGGAATACCTAGAATCAAAATGACAAAAATAACAAGTGCTGACAGGAATAGGGGGCAACTAAAACTACACAGCAGGGAGATTAGTGAATTGGTTCAAACAATTTGGAAAACTGTTAACGTCTACTAAAGATGAACATGAACATTTCCTGAGGCCATGATTCTATGCTTTACTTTAAACACAATAGAACTGTACATAAGTATCCACTTAAAGGATCAGTTTCAGAATGTTTACAGCAACACTATTTATGAAGCCAAAAACCAGAGACAATCTAATGACTATGAGCAAGAGAATGGATAAGAACATTATAGTATATTAACATAATGAAATACTAGATATAAGGAGAATAAGTGAACTTTAAACATACAAAACAAACAGACAGATCTCATGGAACAAGTGTTGAAGAATCCAGTCACAAAAGAACATGTACTTGGAATGTAACTCAGATGATAGCATGCTTGCCTAGACTGCACGAAGCCTTGAGTTGCATCCCCAGTACAGCATAAACCCAGCATGGAAGCTAATGTGTTCATGAGGGTCAGAAGTTCAAGGTTATTGTCCACTACACAGAAAGTTTAATATCAACATGGGATATGGAAATCCTGTATCAAAAAACTATTCAAAAGTAAATTATTTTATTAAGGGGTCAATGACATGGCACAGCAAATAAAGAAGCCTACTCCTGAGACCATGACATTCTCCTTACATGGTATAAAAAGAGAACTAACTCTTGCAAGTTGATCTTCTAACGTTTACACACATGCAAGGCACATGCATACCCATACACATATACTAATGCACATAGAAAACAAAATGTAATATTTTTTTCAATGCAGTTTATTCAGGAACCTTGAACAATCATCTGACCCTGGGGAAAGCCAGCCCACAGCTTAAATAGCCTCTGGGTAGCCAACCCAGGCGTGCCACGTGGGCAATGCAGATAGGTCCACATACATGGAAGCAAGCCAGATCCTCAGCCTTAGCCAAATGTGGAACTGTTCGTGACAGAGAGCACTCACCATCGGGAAGGTGGAAGGCAGAAACCAGCTCCATCTTTAAGGCACAGCATTCCGCAGCTCTCTACATTTCCCCCTTTTTGTTTTAGACGCATCAGGCAAGAGTAGAGGTCTGATCTCTGATATTAGAAATAAATTGGGACTTTGTACCGATGTTCATTTAGGTGTCATCCACCCAAAGAGCATCAGACCTGTCTGATACCTTTTTCTCAGAGGCGGGACCTGGGGTATCAACTTGCATGCAATCAGACATGCTCTTCTCTGGGTCCAAAGCGGCTGACCCTGAGTGCAGTGCTTAGCCTCGCATCCTGAGCGTAACATTTTAGCTTTTTATGGTATCCAACCATGCTTGGGGAGAATGTCCTGCTTCAATGGCTGTAAAGGCCTGAATGATCATGGCTGCATCACACTGTTGTGAGACTCTAATCTTGCATATACACCACAGGCAAACCAAGGAGACCAACACCAGAAGGCCTGCTAACGCTCCCATGCCCGCCCCTTCCTTCACATGATTCATGGCTGCAGCAATCCATGATGATAATCCTGTGGCTAGTCCTGCGTCCACTCTGGTAGAATTTACTGTGACAATGGCCACTCTCAGCTGCTCCATCGTAGTATCGAATTCTCCAGTCCAATTACCTAAAATATAGCTCGACAATTGTTTAGACAGATTTGCAGCACAGGAAAAATTCTCATGTTATATGCTAGTGACTTAAAGTCCAGCATATTTTCATTGACAGCCAAGGACAATGCAGCCACTTTTGATGTGAACTGACAGACTAAGATCAGAAAGGAGAGGAGAACCTCCCCTATTAGTGGACTTGGGGAGTGGCATGCAAGCAGAGGGAGGAGAGAGGGTGGGACTGGGAGGGGAGGAGGGAGGGGCTTATGGGGGGATGCAGAATGAATAAAGTGTAATTGATGAAAAATTTAAAAAAACAGGGAAAAAAATAATTTAAGAACCTTAAATGACTTTCAAAAGTGGAGGAAAACATGGAGTTAGTCAATTGGCATGGAGCACGTCTCGCCCCTGGGGGCAATGGTCTCCTGAACCTACTCAGACCTCGGACACCACCACTGCTAGTTCTAGAACTGACGCAGGATGTTTCAATGAGGGGGTTAAGGCTTCTCATAATATTTCCTATAAGCCCACACCTGTTTGTCTATATCCCCCATTTTTATTCATTATTAGCCAGATAGAGCCAAGTAATTGTGGTAATGATACTTGCTTTTTTGTCCAATGCTGGAATGCTAGTAAATTTACTAGCTGGTTACTCGCATGCCTCGCTGGGTGCCTGTGCCCGTTGATGCCCCTCACGCTATGACTCTCTTCAGACAGAAAAGGGATCTTGGAATTACAGCCGCCATTGTTACTGCCATCTCATTGGCGGCTGTTGGAGCTACCACCAGGGCATTAGCCATGAGTCATACTGGGCAGACTGCTCAGACCCTGAATAATCATTTAGCCAATGTAGCTCATGCCTTAGTTGTACATAAAGGAATTAATGCTCAACTAAAAGGAAGCTTGATGGTGTTCAATCAGAGGATTGACCTCGTGCAGGAGCAAATTGATACCCTATGGCAAATCGCTCAACTTGGCTGTCAAAATGTAATATTTTTAACTAAAAGAAAGGAAGATCATTAAGTGCATAATTCCATGTAAATGAAGCTTGACAACTCTCTTTTGTTAGAGGTCAGAAAAGAGAGGAGTAGAAACCCAGCAATACAAAGGGCATATGAGGCCTTGAGTACAGTGGCATGTTAATGCAAAAAACAAACAAACAAACAAACAAACAAAAACCAAAAACCCACCTTATGAATATGTCAATTATGATTGTGCATTTTCAAGTACAGCATTGTATTTCAATAAAAAATCAACAGCATTGGAGAAAAAGAAGCTAACTAATGGGCAAAATAATGGGCTTAGGGAGGAGGAAAACCCTTTAATGTTCTATAGCATAGTAAAACAAACATGGTTGTCAGCACATCATTGACAATTCAAAATAAATAGTAGAGGAATGAGGATGTGGGTCAGCTGATAGAGTGCTTGCTTAGGTTTGCTTGGTTCAATCCCCACACAGAGCCAAACAAAGAGTGACAGCTCAGTCCTGTAATCCAGGCAAGTAAAAGGTAGAGTCAGGAGGATTGAGAGGCCAAGGTCATCCTTGGCTACATAGTAAGTTTGAGGCCAGCTTGAGGCTAACATGTGATGTATTACCGCCTATCACACACACACACACACACACACACACACACACACACACAAACACAGTGAGAGAGAGTATTTAAAATGAAGTTATCCTGTAACAAGACAACAATGCTTCTATTAGACACAGAGGCTAACAAATAAGTCTAGTGGCAGGAATAGCCTACTTCTTTTGGAATTGTTGGCCAGTGACGTCCCATTGTCTAACAAATACCACAGGATATTGCCAATGCTTTTGGAAAGACCCTGTGGCAGAAGAAACTACAAAGAAAATGGAGAAATTTGGGTGGAACTGGTCAAGGAGCTTCACTTCTACTGGCTACATTTCATTGTACAAGAAGACATATACAACTACAGAAGATTAACTATCAATCATATCCAGTTGTGAACCATGAGAGCTACAAAATAGCTGACTTGAAAAAAACATGTCCACTGGTTCAAAGGTAGCATGAACATTCTGTGACTAATCAACCTGGTTCTTTTTTTTTTCTTAATTAAATTTTTATTTTTTTAACAGTAGTTACAGTTTATTAACTTTGTATCCCAGCTATATCCCACTTCCTCATTCCCTCCCAATGACACCATCTCACTCTCATCTCCTAGCTGCCCCTTTCCAAGTCCACTCATAGGGGAGGACCTCCTCCCTTTTCATCTGACCCTAGCTTATCAAGTATCTTCAGAAGTATCTTCAGGCCTGGCTGCAAAGTCCTCCTCTGAGGCTTAGCAGGGCTGCCCCTCCAATGGGAGGGGGCTGTCAAAAAGCCCAACATTGAGTTCATGTCAGAAATAGTCCTTGTTCCCCTTAATAGGGTACCCACTTGGATACTGAGCTACCATGGGCTATATCCCAGGAGGGGTTTTGGTTATATTCATACATGGTCCTGGGTTGGAGAAACAGTCTCATAAAAGACCCCTGTGCCCAGATATATTTGTTCTTGTGCAGCCCCTATCCTCTGCATGTCATATTAACTCCACCTAAATTCATATAATTCCCTGTACCCTGCCGAAGGGTTGGGTATGAGTCTCAGCATCTGCTTTGATATACTGCAAGGGAGAGTTTTTCAGTGGCTCACTGTGGTAAGCTCCAGGCCTGTTACTTGTTTTGTACTGCATCCAATGTCCATTCCAAATGTCATTCTAAGTGAGGGTTCTTCATCTTACCACAAAAGGCCTCTGATATCCTGTAATCATGGCACTGGAGACATAGAGGTAGGAGGATTGAGAGTGGCCAGTTTATCCCTACCCCTGTCTATGAATAGAAAACCATGTGTCTTAGTCAGGGTTACTATTGCCATGACTAAAGCAACGTGAGGAGGAAAGGGATTATTTCACTCACAGAACCAAGGAACAGTTCATCATCCAAAGCAGTGAGGACAGGAACTCACCCAGGGCAGGAACCTGGAGGCAGGAGCTGGTATAGAGGCCATAGAGAGATACTGCTTACTGGCCTGCACCTCCTGGATGACTCAGCCTGCTTCCTTATGAAACCCAGAACCACCAGCCCTGGGTTGGTACCAGCCACAATGAGCTGGGCCCTCCCCATTTGTGTAAAATAAACTATTTGAGAAATAAAATATTTGAGAAAATAAACTACAAGCTTGTCCACGGCCTGATCTCGTCTACATAGTCTTAATGGAGCTTCCCTCCTCCCAGGACACTTTCCCTTGTGTCAAGTTAACCTGAAACGAGCCCACATACCATGGAACCAAAACTGTCAGTTTTGAATGCCAGATTCACCAGATAGGAAGATAGTCATTCATGAACATGGTCTTTGTTTTGACTTATGGGGTGATTCGCACATACACTGACACTTCACTATTGATTTTGGAAGGACTGTGAGGTAAATATGGAAGTCAAAGTATGCCCGAATCTAGCGATCTGCTAATAAGTAAGGAAAACACATGACAGAATGACCTATTGAGATGGGGGTCATGGAGTGATTTTCAGGAAGAGTTCCCCAGAACAAACGCTCTGTCTCCTGTTCTATCACCAGTGCAAATATTCACATAAAAAGGGGTGGTTGAGTCTCTTGGAGATGTTAGGGAAAGCCTCCTATCGGGACCCAGACCCTATTGCCTTCACTGCGACTCTCCCAACCAGCGTGGTTACGGATGCCATTTTCTGTTTCTGAGCCACACCAAACTCTCCATCCCAGGGCCTGCTCCCATGGGACAGGAAAGCCTCCTCAGTTGTGCTTTGTGATGTCAAAGCAGCTGCTCAGCCACCAGTAGCTGAGGAGGATCATGCTGACCAATCAGGACTCAGGGGTGTGGCCTTCCATTGTTCTGGCTCAGCTCATAAGAAGGCACCTCTCAGCTCTGGGCCAGACCACCCCAACCTACAGCATGGTGAAAGCTAGCAAAAGAGCACTGGATCCTACCACCGAGGAGGACCCATCTGCCACGAGAACCATACCCAAGAAAGACAAGTCTAAGTTACCTCGGTGCCAAACCGAGACTACTGGAAAGACCAGGGGTCATTCTAAGTGCAAACGCAGTGGGAAGGTAAGAAGGCCCAAGCCAAGCTTCCTCCTTTCTCCAATGATCTCCCCTCCCTGTTGCTCATAGCCCTTTCTTAGCCTGGCATCAACCCCTTTCCCAACCCATAGCCCTTCTCCTACATTCCCCTTCATGGAGTCCACCTTTTCGAAGACTCATATGCCCTGACACCTTACTCTGTGGTCTTTCCAGGTGCGAAGCACTACCAGGAAGCTCAACAAGATCCAACCACGCATTCGGAAGAGAAAGGCTGCTGCCAAAACGACAACCGCTCCTAACAAATCACAGAGGGCCAAGGGAAGCGCACGGGCTGGTCAAAACCACCTCCCCATGGAAGACATGAGTGCAAAGGAGAAGGAACCAGACCACATCTTTGAGATTTCCAGCATGTCTTCGAGTGATCCGGAAAGCGAATAGCCTCACAATGCCACCACCACCTAGAATTCTGACCCAAAGTCTGCAGTCAAAGCAAGGTCAACCTGTATAGAGTGAATACCTAGTACACAGAAGTTTGATCTTGGCGAAAATAAAATCAACCTGATTTGAAAACAAATGTATCCCTGAGAATCTCTGGTGGAACTAGGAAGGAAGGAATGGGAAGATAGAAGGGGTGGGGAAGGAGGTGGGATAGGAATGAAGAAGGAAATAACACACGGGTAGACAAGAAGCAGAGCAGATTGGGTCCTACAGGGGTACCGGCCAGACAAGCAAACCCAATGTCTAGCAGACACTTAGAGGATTAAGACCAAGCTAGCAGGTAGCACTGAAGACATTCTTTCTCCTGATGCTTTCTCTCAGGCCAAGCATGAAAAGGGTTGGACATTTCTTAGGTGGGGCTGTTGCACATATGTGAATACGCAGGTGCATGTGTCCGTGTCCACACGCGAATAGGCAGGAGCCAATTCAGCTAGGCTTATTGGCCAGCGATCTTTGGAATCCACCTGTCTCCACTCCGCAATGCTAGGTTACAGGCATGATGCTTCTTAGTGTTGGGGATTTGAATTTAGGTCCTTATGTTTGTAGAGCAAATGGTCTTAGCTTCTTACCTCACTGAGTCATTTTCCCAGCCCTCAGGGATGAGTGTCTCTGTGGTTCCTGACACGGGGTGGGAACACTGCTGCAGGATATGGACTGTAGAACCTACACAATGAAAGATACGAGGTCATCTGGATCATCCTAACAAAGAGAACACACATCACTTAGACAACAACTACCTCCCCGTGGTGTTGCTTGTGCCCTACGTGATATTAACCAATTTAAAGACCCTCAGGAGGGCCAAACACATCACCCTAGTATAGCATATCAGTAGAGGCTGGGAGATATAGCTTGCTTAACAGGCTCAACACCTGAGCTTTCAACCCCAGCGCTGCATAACCTGGGTGCATGTGTAGAATCCCAGAAATGCACATGGAAAGTAGGAGCATCAGGATCAAAGGTTCAAAGTCATTTTTGGCCACCTAGCAAGTTCCAGGCCAGATGGATATCTGAGAACCTGTGTAAATAACTGAATAAATAATGTACTACTAGCACCACATTGAAGACAATAGTGTGGAGAAGCCACAAGTGTGACACTGGAAATCCACTCCTTTCAAAACTTTGGACTTTGGGGTGATAGAGACTGCAGGATTGGTACAGCCAGAGCTGTTAGTAATATAGCAAGGATCTTCACTCTATAGGGAATTTTAAAATAATGTACCAGCGCTTCCAAATACCTGTACCCTTGTTTTTATCCCCGAACGTTGTGCCATGTTAAAAGAGAAAACAACTAAATGTGCATGCTTACAAAATAGGCAGTGTGTGATGCATTTTTCCACATGTGACATGCCGAAGAAGATATCACCAAAAGAATAAGAGTGAATATCTTCCTATAAAGGATATAGTTCGATTTCACCAAATCACTCACATAAAACATAGAACTTCTCCAATATTTAGGTGTTCGTATAGGTTTTACTCATAATAGCCTGAAACTAGAAAAAACCTAGATGTTCCTGAACCCAAGAACTGAGAGAGACATTGTGGTACATCAACACAATGGACTACTACTCAGCAATTAAAAACATTATTAAATCATGAAATTTGCAGGCAAACAGATGGAACTAGAAAAGACCACACTGAGTGACAAAGAAACCCAGAAGCCAAAGATACAAATGGTATATGCCCTTACATAAAAGCTTATTAGAGATAAAACATAGGATAAACATTCTAAAACCTATAGTCCTAAAGAAGAAAAACAGCAAGGAAGACCGCTGGGAAGATGCTCAGTCCTCATTCAGAAGGGCAAATTCAACAGATATCAGAAGGAGGAGAAGACAAGGAACAGGACAGGAGCCTACCATAGAGAGCCTCTGAAAGACTTTCTATTGTTCGAGGTATGAAAGCAGAGGCTGAGACTCATAGCCAAACTGTGGACACAGGGCATAGAATTTTATAAAAGAAGGGACAGGTGGAAACCTGGGAGGGGACAGTAGCTCCAAGAAGAGAACTGGAGAAAGAGAGAGAGAGAGAGAGAGAGAGAGAGAGAGAGAAACTAGGCCCTGAGCGCTTGTAGAGACCAATACCCCAAGCAAGGACCATGCCTGAAGAGGATCTGAACACTGCTCAGGAGTAGCCCACAGATTCTCTCTCCAAGTAGGTCCCCAGTAAGGGGAATAGGGGCTGTTTCTGTATGAACTCAGTGGCAGGCTCTCTGATCACCTCTCCCTGCGGGGTGCAGCATTGACAGGCCACAGAGGAAGACAATGTAGCCAGCCTTGAGGAGACCACATAGGCTAGGGTCAGATAGAAGGGGAAGAGGACCTCCAGTATCAGTGGACTAGGGGAGGGGCATAGCAGGAGTTGAAGGATGGGCGATGGGATTGGGAGGAGAAGAGGGGAGGAGACACAGCCAGGATACAAAGTGATAAACTGTAATAAATTGTAAAAAATAATAATAAATCTTAAAATCAAAAAAGATAATGAGAATGAAAGCTGCCAAACATATGTGTTTATGAATTGGTTTTTTAAGTATGCAAAGTTGGATGCCAGCAATTTCAGTCTACACCAGCTATTTGTTGCTCCCACATTTTGGTTTTTAACAAAACACATCATGAGGCAATGCTAACACAAGGCTATGTGTGGTGATTTCTCACATTTTAAGTGGTCCCTGGGATCATAGGTCAGGGTTCCCTCAAATGTTCCATCCTTAGCATCAAGACTTAGTCTGACTACTAGGGATGTGAAAGGGAAAAGGAGAAGTAGGGATGAGAAAATCTAATTAAGGGGGTGAATAGGACCAAAGTATATTATATGCATATGAAGCGATATCATAAATAAACCCATTACCTTGTCCACTTAAAATGTGCTAAGAAAAACGTATATAGAAAAGCAGACTTGTGCTCACAGACAATCCTTACTGGAAACCAAACCAGTTAAAAGAGAAGCTCTGAAAGAGGTCGTGCTCAGTCTAAACAGTGTTTTCAAGCTCTCTAGGAGACTTCTTAAAAATTAAATGTTGTGTAAAGCTAGAGTTATTGGGGATAATGAGCCACCTGATGTGGGGACTAGAAACCAAACTCAGGTCCTTTCTCTATCCTGAGGGTGTGTGTGTGTGTGTGTGTGTGTGTGTGTGTGTGTGTGTGTGTGTAGGTGAAATCAGGTAAAAGAGCTCTATTGTGTTAGAAGGCAGAAAAGAGAGGAATAAAAACCCAGCAAAGCAAAGGGCATCTGAGCCCTGGGTAGAATGGCTTTTTTATGAAAACAAAAACAAAAACAAAAAACAAAGATGTCAATTACGATTGTGTATTTTTAAGGACAAACTTATTTCAATAAAAAATCAACAGCATTGGAGAATTAGAAATAGGAGTAGTCTAATGGGTACAATAAAGAGCCTAGATAGGAGGAAAACCCTTTAATGTTCTATAGCATAGTATAATAAACATGGTTGGCAGCAAATCCTTGACAATTCAAAATAAAAAGTATAGGAATGCAGATGTAGTTGAGCTAGAAGAGTGCTTGCTTAGCATACCCAAAGCCTGGTTCAATCCCCACACAGAGCCCAACAAAGAGTGACAGCTCAGGCCTGTAAACCTGGCACTGGAGAGGTAGAGGCAGGAGGATTGAGAGTGGCCAGTTCATCCCTACCCCCTCTATGAAAGGAAAACCGTGTGTCTTAGTCAGGGTTACTATTGCTGTGTATAAACACCATGACTAAAGCAACGTGAGGAGGAAAGGGTTTATTTCACTCACAGAGCCAGGGAACAGTTCATCATCCAAAGCAGTGAGGACAGGAACTCACCCAGGGCAGGAACCTGGAGGCAGGAGCTGATATAGAGGCCATAGAGAGATACTGCTTACTGGCCTGCTCCTCCTGGATGACTCAGCCTGCTTCCTTATGAAACCCAGAACCACCAGCCCTGGGTTGGTACCAGCCACAATGAGCTGGGCCCTCCCCATTTGTGTAAAATAAACTATTTGAGAAATAAAATATTTGAGAAAATAAACTACAAGCTTGTCCACGGCCTGATCTCCTCTCCACAGTCTTAATGGAGCTTCCCTTTTCACAGGTGACTTTCCCTTGTGTCAAGTTAACCTGAAACGAGCCCACATACCATGGAACCAAAACTGTCAGTTTTGAATGCCAGATTCACCAGATAGGAAGATAGTCATTCATGAAGATGGTCTTTGTTTTGACTTATGGGGTGATTCGCACATGCACTGATACTTCACTATTGATTTTGGAAGGACTGTGAGGTAAATTTGGAAGTCGAAGTATGCCCGAATCTAGCGATCTGCTAATAAGTAAGGAAAACACATGACAGAATGACCATTTGAGATGGGGGTCATGGAGTGGTTTTCAGGAAGAATTCCCCAGAACAAACCCTCTGTCTCCTGTTCTATCACCAGTGCAAATATTCATATAAAAAGGGGTGGTGTGAGTCTCTTGGAGATGTTAGGGAAAGCCTCCTATCTGGACCCAGACCCTATTGCCTTCACTGCGACTCTCCCAACCTGAGTGGTTAAGGATACCACTTTCTGTTTCTGAGCCACACCAAGGTCTCCATCCCAGCGCCTGCTCCCATGGGGCAGCAAAGCCGCCTCAGTTGTGCTTTGTGATGTCAAAGCAGCTGCTCAGCCACCAGTAGCTGAGGAGGATCATGCTGACCAATCAGGACTCAGGGGTGTGGCCTTCCATTGTTCTGGCTCAGCTCATAAGAAGGCACCTCTCAGCTCTGGGCCAGACCACCCCCAACCTACAGCATGGTGAAAGCTAGCAAAAGAGCTCTGGATCCTACCACCGAGGAGGACCCATCTGCCTCCAGAACCATACCCACGACAGCCAAGTCTAAGTTACCTCGGTGCCAAACCGAGACTACTGGAAAGACCAGGGGTCATTCTAAGTGCAAACGCAGTGGGAAGGTAAGAAGGCCCAAGCCAAGCTTCCTCCTTTCTCCAGTGATTTCCCCTCCCTATTGCTCCTAGCCCTTTCTTAGCCTGGCATCAACCCCTTTCTCAACCCATAGCCCTTCTCCTACATTCCCCTTCATGGAGTCCACCTTTTCGAAGACTCATATGCCCTGACACCTTACTCTGTTGTCTTTCCAGGTGCGAAGGACTACCAGGAAGCTCAACAAGATCCAACCACGCATTCGGAAGAGAAAGGCTGCTGCCAAAACGACAACCGCTCCTAACAAATCACAGAGGGCCAAGGGAAGCGCACGGGCTGGTCAAAACCACCTCCCCATGGAAGACATGAGTGCAAAGGAGAAGGAACCAGACCACATCTTTGAGATTTCCAGCATGTCTTCGAGTGATCCGGAAAGCGAATAGCCTCACAATGCCACCACCACCTAGAATTCTGACCCAAAGTCCAAAGTCAAAGCAAGGTCAACCTGTATAGAGTGAATACCTAGTACACAGAAGTTTGATCTTGGCGAAAATAAAATCAACCTGATTTGAAAACAAATGTATCCCTGAGAATCTCTGGTGGAACTAGGAAGGAAGGAATGGGAAGATAGAAGGGGTGGGGAAGGAGGTGGGATAGGAATGAAGAAGGAAATAACACACGGGTAGACAAGAAGCAGAGCAGTTTGGGTCCTACAGGGGTACCGGCCAGACAAGCAAACCCAATGTCTAGCAGACACTTAGAGGATTAAGACCAAGCTAGCAGATAGCACTGAAGACATTCTTTCTCCTGATGCTTTCTCTCAGGCCAAGCATGAAAAGGGTTGGACATTTCTTAGGTGGGGCTGTTGAACATATGTGAGTACGCAGGTGCATGTGCCCCTGTCCACGCGTGAATAGGCAGGAGCCAATTCAGCGAGGCTCATTGGCCAGCGATCTTTGGAATCCACCTGGCTCCACTCCACAATGCTAGGTTACAGGCATGCTGCTTCTTGGTGCTGGGGATTTGAATTTAGGTCCTTATGTTTGTAGAGCAAATGGTCTTAGCTTCTTACCTCACTGAGTCATTTTCCCAGCCCTCAGGGATGAGTGTCTCTGTGGTTCCTGACACGGGGTGGGAACACTGCTGCAGGATATGGACTGTAGAACCTACACAATGAAAGATACGAGGTCATCTGGATCATCCTAACAAAGAGACCACACATCACTTAGACAACAACTACCTCCCCGTGGTGTTGCTTGTGCCCTACCTGATATTAAGCAATTTAAAGACCCTCAGGAGGGCCAAACACATCACCCTAGTATAGCATATCAGTAGAGGCTGGGAGATATAGCTTGCTTAGCAGGCACAACCCCTGAGCTTTCAAACCCAGCGCTGCATAACCTGGGTGCCTGTCTAGAATCCCAGAAATGCACATGGAAAGTAGGAGCATCAGGATCAAAGGTTCAAAGTCATTTTTGGCCACCTAGCAAGTTCCAGGCCAGATGGATATCTGAGAACCTGTGTAAATAACTGAATAAATAATGTACTACTAGCACCACATTGAAGAGCATAGTGTGGAGAAGCCACAAGTGTGACACTGGAAATCCACTCCTTTCAAAACTTTGGACTTTGGGGTGATAGAGACTGCAGGATTGGTTCACCTCCAGTGCTGTTAGTAATATAGCAAGGATCTTCACTCTATAGGGAATTTTAAAATAATGTACCAGCGCTTCCAAATACCTGTACCCTTGTTTTTATCCCCGAACGTTGTGCCATGTTAAAAGAGAACAACTAAATGTGCATGCTTACAAAATAGGCAGTGTGTGATGCATTTTTCTACATGTGACATGCCGAAGAAGATATCACCAAAAGAATAAGAGTGAATATCTTCCTTTAAAAGGATATAGTTCGATTGCACCAAATCACTCACATAAAACATAGAACTTCTCCAATATTTAGGTGTTCGTATAGGTTTTACTCATAATAGCCTGAAACTAGAAAAAACCTAGATGTTCCTGAACCCAAGAACTGAGAGAGACATTGTGGTACATCAACACAATGGACTACTACTCAGCAATTAAAAACATTATTAAATCATGAAATTTGCAGGCAAACAGATGGAACTAGAAAAGACCACACTGAGTGACAAAGAAACCCAGAAGCCAAAGATACAAATGGTATATGCCCTTACATAAGTGCTTATTAGAGATAAAACATAGGATAAACATTCTAAAACCTATAGTCCTAAAGAAGATAAACAGCAAGGAAGACCGCTGGGAAGATGCTCAGTCCTCATTCAGAAGGGCAAATTCAACAGATATCAGAAGGAGGAGAAGACAAGGAACAGGACAGGAGCCTACCATAGAGAGCCTCTGAAAGACTTTCTATTGTTCGAGGTATGAAAGCAGAGGCTGAGACTCATAGCCAAATTGTGGACACAGGGCATAGAATTTTATAAAAGAAGGGACAGGTGGAAACCTGGGAGGGGACAGTAGCTCCAAGAAGAGAACTAGAGAGAGAGAGAGAGAGAGAGAGAGAGAGAGAGAGAGAGAGAGAGAGAGAGAAACTAGGCCCTGAGCGCTTGTAGAGACCAATACCCCAAGCAAGGACCATGCCTGAAGAGGATCTGAACACTGCTCAGGAGTAGCCCACAGATTCTCTCTCCAAGTAGGTCCCCAGTAAGGGGAATAGGGGCTGTTTCTGTATGAACTCAGTGGCAGGCTCTCTGATCACCTCTCCCTGCGGGGTGCAGCATTGACAGGCCACAGAGGAAGACAATGTAGCCAGCCCTGAGGAGACCACATAGGCTAGGGTCAGATAGAAGGGGAAGAGGACCTCCAGTATCAGTGGACTAGGGGAGGGGCATAGCAGGAGTTGAAGGATGGGCGATGGGATTGGGAGGAGAAGAGGGGAGGAGACACAGCCAGGATACAAAGTGATAAACTGTAATAAATTGTAAAAAATAATAATAAATCTTAAAATCAAAAAAGATAATGAGAATGAAAGCTGCCAAACATATGTGTTTATGAATTGGTTTTTTAAGTATGCAAAGTTGGATGCCAGCAATTTCAGTCTACACCAGCTATTTGTTGCTCCCACCTTTTGGTTTTTAACAAAACACATGATGAGGCAATGCTAACACAAGGCTATGTGTGGTGATTTCTCACATTTTAAGTGGTCCCTGGGATCATAGGTCAGGGTTCCCTCAAATGTTCCATCCTTAGCATCAAGACTTAGTCTGACTACTAGGGATGTGAAAGGGAAAAGGAGAAGTAGGGATGAGAAAATCTAATTAAGGGGGTGAATAGGACCAAAGTATATTATATGCATATGAAGCGATATCATAAATAAACCCATTACCTTGTCCACTTAAAATGTGCTAAGAAAAACGTATATAGAAAAGCAGACTTGTGCTCACAGACAATCCTTACTGGAAACCAAACCAGTTAAAAGAGAAGCTCTGAAAGAGGTCGTGCTCAGTCTAAACAGTGTTTTCAAGCTCTCTAGGAGACTTCTTAAAAATTAAATGTTGTGTAAAGCTAGAGTTATTGGGGATAATGAGCCACCTGATGTGGGGACTAGAAACCAAACTCAGGTCCTTTCTCTATCCTGAGGGGTGTGTGTGTGTGTGTGTGTGTGTGTGTGTGTGTGTGTGTGTGTAGGTGAAATCAGGTAAAAGAGCTCTATTGTGTTAGAAGGCAGAAAAGAGAGGAATAAAAACCCAGCAAAGCAAAGGGCATCTGAGCCCTGGGTAGAATGGCTTTTTTATGAAAACAAAAACAAAAACAAAAAACAAAGATGTCAATTACGATTGTGTATTTTTAAGGACAAACTTATTTCAATAAAAAATCAACAGCATTGGAGAATTAGAAATAGGAGTAGTCTAATGGGTACAATAAAGAGCCTAGATAGGAGGAAAACCCTTTAATGTTCTATAGCATAGTATAATAAACATGGTTGGCAGCAAATCCTTGACAATTCAAAATAAAAAGTATAGGAATGCAGATGTAGTTGAGCTAGAAGAGTGCTTGCTTAGCATACCCAAAGCCTGGTTCAATCCCCACACAGAGCCCAACAAAGAGTGACAGCTCAGGCCTGTAAACCTGGCACTGGAGAGGTAGAGGCAGGAGGATTGAGAGTGGCCAGTTCATCCCTACCCCCTCTATGAAAGGAAAACCGTGTGTCTTAGTCAGGGTTACTATTGCTGTGTATAAACACCATGACTAAAGCAACGTGAGGAGGAAAGGGTTTATTTCACTCACAGAGCCAGGGAACAGTTCATCATCCAAAGCAGTGAGGACAGGAACTCACCCAGGGCAGGAACCTGGAGGCAGGAGCTGATATAGAGGCCATAGAGAGATACTGCTTACTGGCCTGCTCCTCCTGGATGACTCAGCCTGCTTCCTTATGAAACCCAGAACCACCAGCCCTGGGTTGGTACCAGCCACAATGAGCTGGGCCCTCCCCATTTGTGTAAAATAAACTATTTGAGAAATAAAATATTTGAGAAAATAAACTACAAGCTTGTCCACGGCCTGATCTCCTCTCCACAGTCTTAATGGAGCTTCCCTTTTCACAGGTGACTTTCCCTTGTGTCAAGTTAACCTGAAACGAGCCCACATACCATGGAACCAAAACTGTCAGTTTTGAATGCCAGATTCACCAGATAGGAAGATAGTCATTCATGAAGATGGTCTTTGTTTTGACTTATGGGGTGATTCGCACATGCACTGATACTTCACTATTGATTTTGGAAGGACTGTGAGGTAAATTTGGAAGTCGAAGTATGCCCGAATCTAGCGATCTGCTAATAAGTAAGGAAAACACATGACAGAATGACCATTTGAGATGGGGGTCATGGAGTGGTTTTCAGGAAGAATTCCCCAGAACAAACCCTCTGTCTCCTGTTCTATCACCAGTGCAAATATTCATATAAAAAGGGGTGGTGTGAGTCTCTTGGAGATGTTAGGGAAAGCCTCCTATCTGGACCCAGACCCTATTGCCTTCACTGCGACTCTCCCAACCTGAGTGGTTAAGGATACCACTTTCTGTTTCTGAGCCACACCAAGGTCTCCATCCCAGCGCCTGCTCCCATGGGGCAGCAAAGCCGCCTCAGTTGTGCTTTGTGATGTCAAAGCAGCTGCTCAGCCACCAGTAGCTGAGGAGGATCATGCTGACCAATCAGGACTCAGGGGTGTGGCCTTCCATTGTTCTGGCTCAGCTCATAAGAAGGCACCTCTCAGCTCTGGGCCAGACCACCCCCAACCTACAGCATGGTGAAAGCTAGCAAAAGAGCTCTGGATCCTACCACCGAGGAGGACCCATCTGCCTCCAGAACCATACCCACGACAGCCAAGTCTAAGTTACCTCGGTGCCAAACCGAGACTACTGGAAAGACCAGGGGTCATTCTAAGTGCAAACGCAGTGGGAAGGTAAGAAGGCCCAAGCCAAGCTTCCTCCTTTCTCCAGTGATTTCCCCTCCCTATTGCTCCTAGCCCTTTCTTAGCCTGGCATCAACCCCTTTCTCAACCCATAGCCCTTCTCCTACATTCCCCTTCATGGAGTCCACCTTTTCGAAGACTCATATGCCCTGACACCTTACTCTGTTGTCTTTCCAGGTGCGAAGGACTACCAGGAAGCTCAACAAGATCCAACCACGCATTCGGAAGAGAAAGGCTGCTGCCAAAACGACAACCGCTCCTAACAAATCACAGAGGGCCAAGGGAAGCGCACGGGCTGGTCAAAACCACCTCCCCATGGAAGACATGAGTGCAAAGGAGAAGGAACCAGACCACATCTTTGAGATTTCCAGCATGTCTTCGAGTGATCCGGAAAGCGAATAGCCTCACAATGCCACCACCACCTAGAATTCTGACCCAAAGTCCAAAGTCAAAGCAAGGTCAACCTGTATAGAGTGAATACCTAGTACACAGAAGTTTGATCTTGGCGAAAATAAAATCAACCTGATTTGAAAACAAATGTATCCCTGAGAATCTCTGGTGGAACTAGGAAGGAAGGAATGGGAAGATAGAAGGGGTGGGGAAGGAGGTGGGATAGGAATGAAGAAGGAAATAACACACGGGTAGACAAGAAGCAGAGCAGTTTGGGTCCTACAGGGGTACCGGCCAGACAAGCAAACCCAATGTCTAGCAGACACTTAGAGGATTAAGACCAAGCTAGCAGATAGCACTGAAGACATTCTTTCTCCTGATGCTTTCTCTCAGGCCAAGCATGAAAAGGGTTGGACATTTCTTAGGTGGGGCTGTTGAACATATGTGAGTACGCAGGTGCATGTGCCCCTGTCCACGCGTGAATAGGCAGGAGCCAATTCAGCGAGGCTCATTGGCCAGCGATCTTTGGAATCCACCTGGCTCCACTCCACAATGCTAGGTTACAGGCATGCTGCTTCTTGGTGCTGGGGATTTGAATTTAGGTCCTTATGTTTGTAGAGCAAATGGTCTTAGCTTCTTACCTCACTGAGTCATTTTCCCAGCCCTCAGGGATGAGTGTCTCTGTGGTTCCTGACACGGGGTGGGAACACTGCTGCAGGATATGGACTGTAGAACCTACACAATGAAAGATACGAGGTCATCTGGATCATCCTAACAAAGAGACCACACATCACTTAGACAACAACTACCTCCCCGTGGTGTTGCTTGTGCCCTACCTGATATTAAGCAATTTAAAGACCCTCAGGAGGGCCAAACACATCACCCTAGTATAGCATATCAGTAGAGGCTGGGAGATATAGCTTGCTTAGCTATATCTCCTGAGCTTTCAAACCCAGCGCTGCATAACCTGGGTGCCTGTCTAGAATCCCAGAAATGCACATGGAAAGTAGGAGCATCAGGATCAAAGGTTCAAAGTCATTTTTGGCCACCTAGCAAGTTCCAGGCCAGATGGATATCTGAGAACCTGTGTAAATAACTGAATAAATAATGTACTACTAGCACCACATTGAAGAGCATAGTGTGGAGAAGCCACAAGTGTGACACTGGAAATCCACTCCTTTCAAAACTTAGGACTTTGGGGTGATAGAGACTGCAGGATTGGTTCACCTCCAGTGCTGTTAGTAATATAGCAAGGATCTTCACTCTATAGGGAATTTTAAAATAATGTACCAGCGCTTCCAAATACCTGTACCCTTGTTTTTATCCCCGAACGTTGTGCCATGTTAAAAGAGAAAACAACTAAATGTGCATGCTTACAAAATAGGCAGTGTGTGATGCATTTTTCTACATGTGACATGCCGAAGAAGATATCACCAAAAGAATAAGAGTGAATATCTTCCTTTAAAAGGATATAGTTCGATTGCACCAAATCACTCACATAAAACATAGAACTTCTCCAATATTTAGGTGTTCGTATAGGTTTTACTCATAATAGCCTGAAACTAGAAAAAACCTAGATGTTCCTGAACCCAAGAACTGAGAGAGACATTGTGGTACATCAACACAATGGACTACTACTCAGCAATTAAAAACATTATTACATCATGAAATTTGCAGGCAAACAGATGGAACTAGAAAAGACCACACTGAGTGACAAAGAAACCCAGAAGCCAAAGATACAAATGGTATATGCCCTTACATAAGTGCTTATTAGAGATAAAACATAGGATAAACATTCTAAAACCTATAGTCCTAAAGAAGATAAACAGCAAGGAAGACCGCTGGGAAGATGCTCAGTCCTCATTCAGAAGGGCAAATTCAACAGATATCAGAAGGAGGAGAAGACAAGGAACAGGACAGGAGCCTACCATAGAGAGCCTCTGAAAGACTTTCTATTGTTCGAGGTATGAAAGCAGAGGCTGAGACTCATAGCCAAACTGTGGACACAGGGCATAGAATTTTATAAAAGAAGGGACAGGTGGAAACCTGGGAGGGGACAGTAGCTCCAAGAAGAGAACTAGAGAGAGAGAGAGAGAGAGAGAGAGAGAGAGAGAGAGAGAGAGAAACTAGGCCCTGAGCGCTTGTAGAGACCAATACCCCAAGCAAGGACCATGCCTGAAGAGGATCTGAACACTGCTCAGGAGTAGCCCACAGATTCTCTCTCCAAGTAGGTCCCCAGTAAGGGGAATAGGGGCTGTTTCTGTATGAACTCAGTGGCAGGCTCTCTGATCACCTCTCCCTGCGGGGTGCAGCATTGACAGGCCACAGAGGAAGACAATGTAGCCAGCCCTGAGGAGACCACATAGGCTAGGGTCAGATAGAAGGGGAAGAGGACCTCCAGTATCAGTGGACTAGGGGAGGGGCATAGCAGGAGTTGAAGGATGGGCGATGGGATTGGGAGGAGAAGAGGGGAGGAGCCACAGCCAGGACACAAAGTGATAAACTGTAATAAATTGTAAAAAATAATAATAAATCTTAAAATCAAAAAAGATAATGAGAATGAAAGCTGCCAAACATATGTGTTTATGAATTGGTTTTAAGTATGCAAAGTTGGATGCCAGCAATTTCAGTCTACACCAGCTATTTGTTGCTCCCACCTTTTGGTTTTTAACAAAACACATGATGAGGCAATGCTAACACAAGGCTATGTGTGGTGATTTCTCACATTTTAAGTGGTCCCTGGGATCATAGGTCAGGGTTCCCTCAAATGTTCCATCCTTAGCATCAAGACTTAGTCTGACTACTAGGGATGTGAAAGGGAAAAGGAGAAGTAGGGATGAGAAAATCTAATTAAGGGGGTGAATAGGACCAAAGTATATTATATGCATATGAAGCGATATCATAAATAAACCCATTACCTTGTCCACTTAAAATATGCTAAGAAAAACGTATATAGAAAAGCAGACTTGTGCTCACAGACAATCCTTACTGGAAACCAAACCAGTTAAAAGAGAAGCTCTGAAAGAGGTCGTGCTCAGTCTAAACAGTGTTTTCAAGCTCTCTAGGAGACTTCTTAAAAATTAAATGTTGTGTAAAGCTAGAGTTATTGGGGATAGTGAGCCACCTGATGTGGGGACTAGAAACCAAACTCAGGTCCTTTCTCTATCCTGAGGGGTGTGTGTGTGTGTGTGTGTGTGTGTGTGTGTGTGTGTGTATGTGTAGGTGAAATCAGGTAAAAGAGCTCTATTGTGATAGAAGGCAGAAAAGAGAGGAATAAAAACCCAGCAAAGCAAAGGGCATCTGAGCCCTGGGTAGAATGGCTTTTTTATGAAAACAAAAACAAAAACAGAAACAAAAACAAAAACAAAAAACAAAGATGACAATTACGATTGTGTATTTTTAAGGACAAACTTATTTCAGTAAAAAATCAACAGCATTGGAGAATTAGAAATAGGAGTAGTCTAATGGGTACAATAAAGAGCCTAGATAGGAGGAAAACCCTTTAATGTTCTATAGCATAGTATAATAAACATGGTTGGCAGCAAATCCTTGACAATTCAAAATAAAAAGTATAGGAATGCAGATGTAGTAGAGCTAGAAGAGTGCTTGCTTAGCATACCCAAAGCCTGGTTCAATCCCCACACAGAGCCCAACAAAGAGTGACAGCTCAGGCCTGTAAACCTGGCACTGGAGAGGTAGAGGCAGGAGGATTGAGAGTGGACAGTTCATCCCTACCCCCTCTATGAAAGGAAAACCATGTGTCTTAGTCAGGGTTACTATTGCTGTGTATAAACACCATGACTAAAGCAACGTGAGGAGGAAAGGGTTTATTTCACTCACAGAGCCACGGAACAGTTCATCATCGAAAGCAGTGAGGACAGGAACTCACCCAGGGCAGGAACCTGGAGGCAGGAGCTGATATAGAGGCCATAGAGAGATACTGCTTACTGGCCTGCTCCTCCTGGATGACTCAGCCTGCTTCCTTATGAAACCCAGAACCACCAGCCCTGGGTTGGTACCAGCCACAATGAGCTGGGCCCTCCCCATTTGTGTAAAATAAACTATTTGAGAAATAAAATATTTGAGAAAATAAACTACAAGCTTGTCCACGGCCTGATCTCCTCTACACAGTCTTAAAGGAGCTTCCCTCCTCTCAGGTGACTTTCCCTTGTGTCAAGTTAACCTGAAACGAGCCCACATACCATGGAACCAAAACTGTCAGTTTTGAATGCCAGATTCACCAGATAGGAAGATAGTCATTCATGAAGATGGTCTTTGTTTTGACTTATGGGGTGATTCGCACATGCACTGATACTTCACTATTGATTTTGGAAGGACTGTGAGGTAAATTTGGAAGTCGAAGTATGCCCGAATCTAGCGATCTGCTAATAAGTAAGGAAAACACATGACAGAATGACCATTTGAGATGGGGGTCATGGAGTGGTTTTCAGGAAGAATTCCCCAGAACAAACCCTCTGTCTCCTGTTCTATCACCAGTGCAAATATTCATATAAAAAGGGGTGGTGTGAGTCTCTTGGAGATGTTAGGGAAAGCCTCCTATCTGGACCCAGACCCTATTGCCTTCACTGCGACTCTCCCAACCTGAGTGGTTAAGGATACCACTTTCTGTTTCTGAGCCACACCAAGGTCTCCATCCCAGCGCCTGCTCCCATGGGGCAGCAAAGCCGCCTCAGTTGTGCTTTGTGATGTCAAAGCAGCTGCTCAGCCACCAGTAGCTGAGGAGGATCATGCTGACCAATCAGGACTCAGGGGTGTGGCCTTCCATTGTTCTGGCTCAGCTCATAAGAAGGCACCTCTCAGCTCTGGGCCAGACCACCCCCAACCTACAGCATGGTGAAAGCTAGCAAAAGAGCTCTGGATCCTACCACCGAGGAGGACCCATCTGCCTCCAGAACCATACCCACGACAGCCAAGTCTAAGTTACCTCGGTGCCAAACCGAGACTACTGGAAAGACCAGGGGTCATTCTAAGTGCAAACGCAGTGGGAAGGTAAGAAGGCCCAAGCCAAGCTTCCTCCTTTCTCCAGTGATTTCCCCTCCCTATTGCTCCTAGCCCTTTCTTAGCCTGGCATCAACCCCTTTCTCAACCCATAGCCCTTCTCCTACATTCCCCTTCATGGAGTCCACCTTTTCGAAGACTCATATGCCCTGACACCTTACTCTGTTGTCTTTCCAGGTGCGAAGGACTACCAGGAAGCTCAACAAGATCCAACCACGCATTCGGAAGAGAAAGGCTGCTGCCAAAACGACAACCGCTCCTAACAAATCACAGAGGGCCAAGGGAAGCGCACGGGCTGGTCAAAACCACCTCCCCATGGAAGACATGAGTGCAAAGGAGAAGGAACCAGACCACATCTTTGAGATTTCCAGCATGTCTTCGAGTGATCCGGAAAGCGAATAGCCTCACAATGCCACCACCACCTAGAATTCTGACCCAAAGTCCAAAGTCAAAGCAAGGTCAACCTGTATAGAGTGAATACCTAGTACACAGAAGTTTGATCTTGGCGAAAATAAAATCAACCTGATTTGAAAACAAATGTATCCCTGAGAATCTCTGGTGGAACTAGGAAGGAAGGAATGGGAAGATAGAAGGGGTGGGGAAGGAGGTGGGATAGGAATGAAGAAGGAAATAACACACGGGTAGACAAGAAGCAGAGCAGTTTGGGTCCTACAGGGGTACCGGCCAGACAAGCAAACCCAATGTCTAGCAGACACTTAGAGGATTAAGACCAAGCTAGCAGATAGCACTGAAGACATTCTTTCTCCTGATGCTTTCTCTCAGGCCAAGCATGAAAAGGGTTGGACATTTCTTAGGTGGGGCTGTTGAACATATGTGAGTACGCAGGTGCATGTGCCCCTGTCCACGCGTGAATAGGCAGGAGCCAATTCAGCGAGGCTCATTGGCCAGCGATCTTTGGAATCCACCTGGCTCCACTCCACAATGCTAGGTTACAGGCATGCTGCTTCTTGGTGCTGGGGATTTGAATTTAGGTCCTTATGTTTGTAGAGCAAATGGTCTTAGCTTCTTACCTCACTGAGTCATTTTCCCAGCCCTCAGGGATGAGTGTCTCTGTGGTTCCTGACACGGGGTGGGAACACTGCTGCAGGATATGGACTGTAGAACCTACACAATGAAAGATACGAGGTCATCTGGATCATCCTAACAAAGAGACCACACATCACTTAGACAACAACTACCTCCCCGTGGTGTTGCTTGTGCCCTACCTGATATTAAGCAATTTAAAGACCCTCAGGAGGGCCAAACACATCACCCTAGTATAGCATATCAGTAGAGGCTGGGAGATATAGCTTGCTTAGCTATATCTCCTGAGCTTTCAAACCCAGCGCTGCATAACCTGGGTGCCTGTCTAGAATCCCAGAAATGCACATGGAAAGTAGGAGCATCAGGATCAAAGGTTCAAAGTCATTTTTGGCCACCTAGCAAGTTCCAGGCCAGATGGATATCTGAGAACCTGTGTAAATAACTGAATAAATAATGTACTACTAGCACCACATTGAAGAGCATAGTGTGGAGAAGCCACAAGTGTGACACTGGAAATCCACTCCTTTCAAAACTTAGGACTTTGGGGTGATAGAGACTGCAGGATTGGTTCACCTCCAGTGCTGTTAGTAATATAGCAAGGATCTTCACTCTATAGGGAATTTTAAAATAATGTACCAGCGCTTCCAAATACCTGTACCCTTGTTTTTATCCCCGAACGTTGTGCCATGTTAAAAGAGAACAACTAAATGTGCATGCTTACAAAATAGGCAGTGTGTGATGCATTTTTCTACATGTGACATGCCGAAGAAGATATCACCAAAAGAATAAGAGTGAATATCTTCCTTTAAAAGGATATAGTTCGATTGCACCAAATCACTCACATAAAACATAGAACTTCTCCAATATTTAGGTGTTCGTATAGGTTTTACTCATAATAGCCTGAAACTAGAAAAAACCTAGATGTTCCTGAACCCAAGAACTGAGAGAGACATTGTGGTACATCAACACAATGGACTACTACTCAGCAATTAAAAACATTATTAAATCATGAAATTTGCAGGCAAACAGATGGAACTAGAAAAGACCACACTGAGTGACAAAGAAACCCAGAAGCCAAAGATACAAATGGTATATGCCCTTACATAAGTGCTTATTAGAGATAAAACATAGGATAAACATTCTAAAACCTATAGTCCTAAAGAAGATAAACAGCAAGGAAGACCGCTGGGAAGATGCTCAGTCCTCATTCAGAAGGGCAAATTCAACAGATATCAGAAGGAGGAGAAGACAAGGAACAGGACAGGAGCCTACCATAGAGAGCCTCTGAAAGACTTTCTATTGTTCGAGGTATGAAAGCAGAGGCTGAGACTCATAGCCAAATTGTGGACACAGGGCATAGAATTTTATAAAAGAAGGGACAGGTGGAAACCTGGGAGGGGACAGTAGCTCCAAGAAGAGAACTAGAGAGAGAGAGAGAGAGAGAGAGAGAGAGAGAGAGAGAGAGAGAGAGAGAGAGAAACTAGGCCCTGAGCGCTTGTAGAGACCAATACCCCAAGCAAGGACCATGCCTGAAGAGGATCTGAACACTGCTCAGGAGTAGCCCACAGATTCTCTCTCCAAGTAGGTCCCCAGTAAGGGGAATAGGGGCTGTTTCTGTATGAACTCAGTGGCAGGCTCTCTGATCACCTCTCCCTGCGGGGTGCAGCATTGACAGGCCACAGAGGAAGACAATGTAGCCAGCCCTGAGGAGACCACATAGGCTAGGGTCAGATAGAAGGGGAAGAGGACCTCCAGTATCAGTGGACTAGGGGAGGGGCATAGCAGGAGTTGAAGGATGGGCGATGGGATTGGGAGGAGAAGAGGGGAGGAGACACAGCCAGGATACAAAGTGATAAACTGTAATAAATTGTAAAAAATAATAATAAATCTTAAAATCAAAAAAGATAATGAGAATGAAAGCTGCCAAACATATGTGTTTATGAATTGGTTTTTTAAGTATGCAAAGTTGGATGCCAGCAATTTCAGTCTACACCAGCTATTTGTTGCTCCCACCTTTTGGTTTTTAACAAAACACATGATGAGGCAATGCTAACACAAGGCTATGTGTGGTGATTTCTCACATTTTAAGTGGTCCCTGGGATCATAGGTCAGGGTTCCCTCAAATGTTCCATCCTTAGCATCAAGACTTAGTCTGACTACTAGGGATGTGAAAGGGAAAAGGAGAAGTAGGGATGAGAAAATCTAATTAAGGGGGTGAATAGGACCAAAGTATATTATATGCATATGAAGCGATATCATAAATAAACCCATTACCTTGTCCACTTAAAATGTGCTAAGAAAAACGTATATAGAAAAGCAGACTTGTGCTCACAGACAATCCTTACTGGAAACCAAACCAGTTAAAAGAGAAGCTCTGAAAGAGGTCGTGCTCAGTCTAAACAGTGTTTTCAAGCTCTCTAGGAGACTTCTTAAAAATTAAATGTTGTGTAAAGCTAGAGTTATTGGGGATAATGAGCCACCTGATGTGGGGACTAGAAACCAAACTCAGGTCCTTTCTCTATCCTGAGGGGTGTGTGTGTGTGTGTGTGTGTGTGTGTGTGTGTGTGTGTGTAGGTGAAATCAGGTAAAAGAGCTCTATTGTGTTAGAAGGCAGAAAAGAGAGGAATAAAAACCCAGCAAAGCAAAGGGCATCTGAGCCCTGGGTAGAATGGCTTTTTTATGAAAACAAAAACAAAAACAAAAAACAAAGATGTCAATTACGATTGTGTATTTTTAAGGACAAACTTATTTCAATAAAAAATCAACAGCATTGGAGAATTAGAAATAGGAGTAGTCTAATGGGTACAATAAAGAGCCTAGATAGGAGGAAAACCCTTTAATGTTCTATAGCATAGTATAATAAACATGGTTGGCAGCAAATCCTTGACAATTCAAAATAAAAAGTATAGGAATGCAGATGTAGTTGAGCTAGAAGAGTGCTTGCTTAGCATACCCAAAGCCTGGTTCAATCCCCACACAGAGCCCAACAAAGAGTGACAGCTCAGGCCTGTAAACCTGGCACTGGAGAGGTAGAGGCAGGAGGATTGAGAGTGGCCAGTTCATCCCTACCCCCTCTATGAAAGGAAAACCGTGTGTCTTAGTCAGGGTTACTATTGCTGTGTATAAACACCATGACTAAAGCAACGTGAGGAGGAAAGGGTTTATTTCACTCACAGAGCCAGGGAACAGTTCATCATCCAAAGCAGTGAGGACAGGAACTCACCCAGGGCAGGAACCTGGAGGCAGGAGCTGATATAGAGGCCATAGAGAGATACTGCTTACTGGCCTGCTCCTCCTGGATGACTCAGCCTGCTTCCTTATGAAACCCAGAACCACCAGCCCTGGGTTGGTACCAGCCACAATGAGCTGGGCCCTCCCCATTTGTGTAAAATAAACTATTTGAGAAATAAAATATTTGAGAAAATAAACTACAAGCTTGTCCACGGCCTGATCTCCTCTCCACAGTCTTAATGGAGCTTCCCTTTTCACAGGTGACTTTCCCTTGTGTCAAGTTAACCTGAAACGAGCCCACATACCATGGAACCAAAACTGTCAGTTTTGAATGCCAGATTCACCAGATAGGAAGATAGTCATTCATGAAGATGGTCTTTGTTTTGACTTATGGGGTGATTCGCACATGCACTGATACTTCACTATTGATTTTGGAAGGACTGTGAGGTAAATTTGGAAGTCGAAGTATGCCCGAATCTAGCGATCTGCTAATAAGTAAGGAAAACACATGACAGAATGACCATTTGAGATGGGGGTCATGGAGTGGTTTTCAGGAAGAATTCCCCAGAACAAACCCTCTGTCTCCTGTTCTATCACCAGTGCAAATATTCATATAAAAAGGGGTGGTGTGAGTCTCTTGGAGATGTTAGGGAAAGCCTCCTATCTGGACCCAGACCCTATTGCCTTCACTGCGACTCTCCCAACCTGAGTGGTTAAGGATACCACTTTCTGTTTCTGAGCCACACCAAGGTCTCCATCCCAGCGCCTGCTCCCATGGGGCAGCAAAGCCGCCTCAGTTGTGCTTTGTGATGTCAAAGCAGCTGCTCAGCCACCAGTAGCTGAGGAGGATCATGCTGACCAATCAGGACTCAGGGGTGTGGCCTTCCATTGTTCTGGCTCAGCTCATAAGAAGGCACCTCTCAGCTCTGGGCCAGACCACCCCCAACCTACAGCATGGTGAAAGCTAGCAAAAGAGCTCTGGATCCTACCACCGAGGAGGACCCATCTGCCTCCAGAACCATACCCACGACAGCCAAGTCTAAGTTACCTCGGTGCCAAACCGAGACTACTGGAAAGACCAGGGGTCATTCTAAGTGCAAACGCAGTGGGAAGGTAAGAAGGCCCAAGCCAAGCTTCCTCCTTTCTCCAGTGATTTCCCCTCCCTATTGCTCCTAGCCCTTTCTTAGCCTGGCATCAACCCCTTTCTCAACCCATAGCCCTTCTCCTACATTCCCCTTCATGGAGTCCACCTTTTCGAAGACTCATATGCCCTGACACCTTACTCTGTTGTCTTTCCAGGTGCGAAGGACTACCAGGAAGCTCAACAAGATCCAACCACGCATTCGGAAGAGAAAGGCTGCTGCCAAAACGACAACCGCTCCTAACAAATCACAGAGGGCCAAGGGAAGCGCACGGGCTGGTCAAAACCACCTCCCCATGGAAGACATGAGTGCAAAGGAGAAGGAACCAGACCACATCTTTGAGATTTCCAGCATGTCTTCGAGTGATCCGGAAAGCGAATAGCCTCACAATGCCACCACCACCTAGAATTCTGACCCAAAGTCCAAAGTCAAAGCAAGGTCAACCTGTATAGAGTGAATACCTAGTACACAGAAGTTTGATCTTGGCGAAAATAAAATCAACCTGATTTGAAAACAAATGTATCCCTGAGAATCTCTGGTGGAACTAGGAAGGAAGGAATGGGAAGATAGAAGGGGTGGGGAAGGAGGTGGGATAGGAATGAAGAAGGAAATAACACACGGGTAGACAAGAAGCAGAGCAGTTTGGGTCCTACAGGGGTACCGGCCAGACAAGCAAACCCAATGTCTAGCAGACACTTAGAGGATTAAGACCAAGCTAGCAGATAGCACTGAAGACATTCTTTCTCCTGATGCTTTCTCTCAGGCCAAGCATGAAAAGGGTTGGACATTTCTTAGGTGGGGCTGTTGAACATATGTGAGTACGCAGGTGCATGTGCCCCTGTCCACGCGTGAATAGGCAGGAGCCAATTCAGCGAGGCTCATTGGCCAGCGATCTTTGGAATCCACCTGGCTCCACTCCACAATGCTAGGTTACAGGCATGCTGCTTCTTGGTGCTGGGGATTTGAATTTAGGTCCTTATGTTTGTAGAGCAAATGGTCTTAGCTTCTTACCTCACTGAGTCATTTTCCCAGCCCTCAGGGATGAGTGTCTCTGTGGTTCCTGACACGGGGTGGGAACACTGCTGCAGGATATGGACTGTAGAACCTACACAATGAAAGATACGAGGTCATCTGGATCATCCTAACAAAGAGACCACACATCACTTAGACAACAACTACCTCCCCGTGGTGTTGCTTGTGCCCTACCTGATATTAAGCAATTTAAAGACCCTCAGGAGGGCCAAACACATCACCCTAGTATAGCATATCAGTAGAGGCTGGGAGATATAGCTTGCTTAGCTATATCTCCTGAGCTTTCAAACCCAGCGCTGCATAACCTGGGTGCCTGTCTAGAATCCCAGAAATGCACATGGAAAGTAGGAGCATCAGGATCAAAGGTTCAAAGTCATTTTTGGCCACCTAGCAAGTTCCAGGCCAGATGGATATCTGAGAACCTGTGTAAATAACTGAATAAATAATGTACTACTAGCACCACATTGAAGAGCATAGTGTGGAGAAGCCACAAGTGTGACACTGGAAATCCACTCCTTTCAAAACTTAGGACTTTGGGGTGATAGAGACTGCAGGATTGGTTCACCTCCAGTGCTGTTAGTAATATAGCAAGGATCTTCACTCTATAGGGAATTTTAAAATAATGTACCAGCGCTTCCAAATACCTGTACCCTTGTTTTTATCCCCGAACGTTGTGCCATGTTAAAAGAGAAAACAACTAAATGTGCATGCTTACAAAATAGGCAGTGTGTGATGCATTTTTCTACATGTGACATGCCGAAGAAGATATCACCAAAAGAATAAGAGTGAATATCTTCCTTTAAAAGGATATAGTTCGATTGCACCAAATCACTCACATAAAACATAGAACTTCTCCAATATTTAGGTGTTCGTATAGGTTTTACTCATAATAGCCTGAAACTAGAAAAAACCTAGATGTTCCTGAACCCAAGAACTGAGAGAGACATTGTGGTACATCAACACAATGGACTACTACTCAGCAATTAAAAACATTATTACATCATGAAATTTGCAGGCAAACAGATGGAACTAGAAAAGACCACACTGAGTGACAAAGAAACCCAGAAGCCAAAGATACAAATGGTATATGCCCTTACATAAGTGCTTATTAGAGATAAAACATAGGATAAACATTCTAAAACCTATAGTCCTAAAGAAGATAAACAGCAAGGAAGACCGCTGGGAAGATGCTCAGTCCTCATTCAGAAGGGCAAATTCAACAGATATCAGAAGGAGGAGAAGACAAGGAACAGGACAGGAGCCTACCATAGAGAGCCTCTGAAAGACTTTCTATTGTTCGAGGTATGAAAGCAGAGGCTGAGACTCATAGCCAAACTGTGGACACAGGGCATAGAATTTTATAAAAGAAGGGACAGGTGGAAACCTGGGAGGGGACAGTAGCTCCAAGAAGAGAACTAGAGAGAGAGAGAGAGAGAGAGAGAGAGAGAGAGAGAGAGAGAGAGAAACTAGGCCCTGAGCGCTTGTAGAGACCAATACCCCAAGCAAGGACCATGCCTGAAGAGGATCTGAACACTGCTCAGGAGTAGCCCACAGATTCTCTCTCCAAGTAGGTCCCCAGTAAGGGGAATAGGGGCTGTTTCTGTATGAACTCAGTGGCAGGCTCTCTGATCACCTCTCCCTGCGGGGTGCAGCATTGACAGGCCACAGAGGAAGACAATGTAGCCAGCCCTGAGGAGACCACATAGGCTAGGGTCAGATAGAAGGGGAAGAGGACCTCCAGTATCAGTGGACTAGGGGAGGGGCATAGCAGGAGTTGAAGGATGGGCGATGGGATTGGGAGGAGAAGAGGGGAGGAGCCACAGCCAGGACACAAAGTGATAAACTGTAATAAATTGTAAAAAATAATAATAAATCTTAAAATCAAAAAAGATAATGAGAATGAAAGCTGCCAAACATATGTGTTTATGAATTGGTTTTAAGTATGCAAAGTTGGATGCCAGCAATTTCAGTCTACACCAGCTATTTGTTGCTCCCACCTTTTGGTTTTTAACAAAACACATGATGAGGCAATGCTAACACAAGGCTATGTGTGGTGATTTCTCACATTTTAAGTGGTCCCTGGGATCATAGGTCAGGGTTCCCTCAAATGTTCCATCCTTAGCATCAAGACTTAGTCTGACTACTAGGGATGTGAAAGGGAAAAGGAGAAGTAGGGATGAGAAAATCTAATTAAGGGGGTGAATAGGACCAAAGTATATTATATGCATATGAAGCGATATCATAAATAAACCCATTACCTTGTCCACTTAAAATATGCTAAGAAAAACGTATATAGAAAAGCAGACTTGTGCTCACAGACAATCCTTACTGGAAACCAAACCAGTTAAAAGAGAAGCTCTGAAAGAGGTCGTGCTCAGTCTAAACAGTGTTTTCAAGCTCTCTAGGAGACTTCTTAAAAATTAAATGTTGTGTAAAGCTAGAGTTATTGGGGATAGTGAGCCACCTGATGTGGGGACTAGAAACCAAACTCAGGTCCTTTCTCTATCCTGAGGGGTGTGTGTGTGTGTGTGTGTGTGTGTGTGTGTGTGTGTGTGTGTATGTGTAGGTGAAATCAGGTAAAAGAGCTCTATTGTGATAGAAGGCAGAAAAGAGAGGAATAAAAACCCAGCAAAGCAAAGGGCATCTGAGCCCTGGGTAGAATGGCTTTTTTATGAAAACAAAAACAAAAACAGAAACAAAAACAAAAACAAAAAACAAAGATGACAATTACGATTGTGTATTTTTAAGGACAAACTTATTTCAGTAAAAAATCAACAGCATTGGAGAATTAGAAATAGGAGTAGTCTAATGGGTACAATAAAGAGCCTAGATAGGAGGAAAACCCTTTAATGTTCTATAGCATAGTATAATAAACATGGTTGGCAGCAAATCCTTGACAATTCAAAATAAAAAGTATAGGAATGCAGATGTAGTAGAGCTAGAAGAGTGCTTGCTTAGCATACCCAAAGCCTGGTTCAATCCCCACACAGAGCCCAACAAAGAGTGACAGCTCAGGCCTGTAAACCTGGCACTGGAGAGGTAGAGGCAGGAGGATTGAGAGTGGACAGTTCATCCCTACCCCCTCTATGAAAGGAAAACCATGTGTCTTAGTCAGGGTTACTATTGCTGTGTATAAACACCATGACTAAAGCAACGTGAGGAGGAAAGGGTTTATTTCACTCACAGAGCCACGGAACAGTTCATCATCGAAAGCAGTGAGGACAGGAACTCACCCAGGGCAGGAACCTGGAGGCAGGAGCTGATATAGAGGCCATAGAGAGATACTGCTTACTGGCCTGCTCCTCCTGGATGACTCAGCCTGCTTCCTTATGAAACCCAGAACCACCAGCCCTGGGTTGGTACCAGCCACAATGAGCTGGGCCCTCCCCATTTGTGTAAAATAAACTATTTGAGAAATAAAATATTTGAGAAAATAAACTACAAGCTTGTCCACGGCCTGATCTCCTCTACACAGTCTTAAAGGAGCTTCCCTCCTCTCAGGTGACTTTCCCTTGTGTCAAGTTAACCTGAAACGAGCCCACATACCATGGAACCAAAACTGTCAGTTTTGAATGCCAGATTCACCAGATAGGAAGATAGTCATTCATGAAGATGGTCTTTGTTTTGACTTATGGGGTGATTCGCACATGCACTGATACTTCACTATTGATTTTGGAAGGACTGTGAGGTAAATTTGGAAGTCGAAGTATGCCCGAATCTAGCGATCTGCTAATAAGTAAGGAAAACACATGACAGAATGACCATTTGAGATGGGGGTCATGGAGTGGTTTTCAGGAAGAATTCCCCAGAACAAACCCTCTGTCTCCTGTTCTATCACCAGTGCAAATATTCATATAAAAAGGGGTGGTGTGAGTCTCTTGGAGATGTTAGGGAAAGCCTCCTATCTGGACCCAGACCCTATTGCCTTCACTGCGACTCTCCCAACCTGAGTGGTTAAGGATACCACTTTCTGTTTCTGAGCCACACCAAGGTCTCCATCCCAGCGCCTGCTCCCATGGGGCAGCAAAGCCGCCTCAGTTGTGCTTTGTGATGTCAAAGCAGCTGCTCAGCCACCAGTAGCTGAGGAGGATCATGCTGACCAATCAGGACTCAGGGGTGTGGCCTTCCATTGTTCTGGCTCAGCTCATAAGAAGGCACCTCTCAGCTCTGGGCCAGACCACCCCCAACCTACAGCATGGTGAAAGCTAGCAAAAGAGCTCTGGATCCTACCACCGAGGAGGACCCATCTGCCTCCAGAACCATACCCACGACAGCCAAGTCTAAGTTACCTCGGTGCCAAACCGAGACTACTGGAAAGACCAGGGGTCATTCTAAGTGCAAACGCAGTGGGAAGGTAAGAAGGCCCAAGCCAAGCTTCCTCCTTTCTCCAGTGATTTCCCCTCCCTATTGCTCCTAGCCCTTTCTTAGCCTGGCATCAACCCCTTTCTCAACCCATAGCCCTTCTCCTACATTCCCCTTCATGGAGTCCACCTTTTCGAAGACTCATATGCCCTGACACCTTACTCTGTTGTCTTTCCAGGTGCGAAGGACTACCAGGAAGCTCAACAAGATCCAACCACGCATTCGGAAGAGAAAGGCTGCTGCCAAAACGACAACCGCTCCTAACAAATCACAGAGGGCCAAGGGAAGCGCACGGGCTGGTCAAAACCACCTCCCCATGGAAGACATGAGTGCAAAGGAGAAGGAACCAGACCACATCTTTGAGATTTCCAGCATGTCTTCGAGTGATCCGGAAAGCGAATAGCCTCACAATGCCACCACCACCTAGAATTCTGACCCAAAGTCCAAAGTCAAAGCAAGGTCAACCTGTATAGAGTGAATACCTAGTACACAGAAGTTTGATCTTGGCGAAAATAAAATCAACCTGATTTGAAAACAAATGTATCCCTGAGAATCTCTGGTGGAACTAGGAAGGAAGGAATGGGAAGATAGAAGGGGTGGGGAAGGAGGTGGGATAGGAATGAAGAAGGAAATAACACACGGGTAGACAAGAAGCAGAGCAGTTTGGGTCCTACAGGGGTACCGGCCAGACAAGCAAACCCAATGTCTAGCAGACACTTAGAGGATTAAGACCAAGCTAGCAGATAGCACTGAAGACATTCTTTCTCCTGATGCTTTCTCTCAGGCCAAGCATGAAAAGGGTTGGACATTTCTTAGGTGGGGCTGTTGAACATATGTGAGTACGCAGGTGCATGTGCCCCTGTCCACGCGTGAATAGGCAGGAGCCAATTCAGCGAGGCTCATTGGCCAGCGATCTTTGGAATCCACCTGGCTCCACTCCACAATGCTAGGTTACAGGCATGCTGCTTCTTGGTGCTGGGGATTTGAATTTAGGTCCTTATGTTTGTAGAGCAAATGGTCTTAGCTTCTTACCTCACTGAGTCATTTTCCCAGCCCTCAGGGATGAGTGTCTCTGTGGTTCCTGACACGGGGTGGGAACACTGCTGCAGGATATGGACTGTAGAACCTACACAATGAAAGATACGAGGTCATCTGGATCATCCTAACAAAGAGACCACACATCACTTAGACAACAACTACCTCCCCGTGGTGTTGCTTGTGCCCTACCTGATATTAAGCAATTTAAAGACCCTCAGGAGGGCCAAACACATCACCCTAGTATAGCATATCAGTAGAGGCTGGGAGATATAGCTTGCTTAGCTATATCTCCTGAGCTTTCAAACCCAGCGCTGCATAACCTGGGTGCCTGTCTAGAATCCCAGAAATGCACATGGAAAGTAGGAGCATCAGGATCAAAGGTTCAAAGTCATTTTTGGCCACCTAGCAAGTTCCAGGCCAGATGGATATCTGAGAACCTGTGTAAATAACTGAATAAATAATGTACTACTAGCACCACATTGAAGAGCATAGTGTGGAGAAGCCACAAGTGTGACACTGGAAATCCACTCCTTTCAAAACTTAGGACTTTGGGGTGATAGAGACTGCAGGATTGGTTCACCTCCAGTGCTGTTAGTAATATAGCAAGGATCTTCACTCTATAGGGAATTTTAAAATAATGTACCAGCGCTTCCAAATACCTGTACCCTTGTTTTTATTCCCGAACGTTGTGCCATGTTAAAAGAGAAAACAACTAAATGTGCATGCTTACAAAATAGGCAGTGTGTGATGCATTTTTCTACATGTGACATGCCGAAGAAGATATCACCAAAAGAATAAGAGTGAATATCTTCCTTTAAAAGGATATAGTTCGATTGCACCAAATCACTCACATAAAACATAGAACTTCTCCAATATTTAGGTGTTCGTATAGGTTTTACTCATAATAGCCTGAAACTAGAAAAAACCTAGATGTTCCTGAACCCAAGAACTGAGAGAGACATTGTGGTACATCAACACAATGGACTACTACTCAGCAATTAAAAACATTATTACATCATGAAATTTGCAGGCAAACAGATGGAACTAGAAAAGACCACACTGAGTGACAAAGAAACCCAGAAGCCAAAGATACAAATGGTATATGCCCTTACATAAGTGCTTATTAGAGATAAAACATAGGATAAACATTCTAAAACCTATAGTCCTAAAGAAGATAAACAGCAAGGAAGACCGCTGGGAAGATGCTCAGTCCTCATTCAGAAGGGCAAATTCAACAGATATCAGAAGGAGGAGAAGACAAGGAACAGGACAGGAGCCTACCATAGAGAGCCTCTGAAAGACTTTCTATTGTTCGAGGTATGAAAGCAGAGGCTGAGACTCATAGCCAAACTGTGGACACAGGGCATAGAATTTTATAAAAGAAGGGACAGGTGGAAACCTGGGAGGGGACAGTAGCTCCAAGAAGAGAACTAGAGAGAGAGAGAGAGAGAGAGAGAGAGAGAGAGAGAAACTAGGCCCTGAGCGCTTGTAGAGACCAATACCCCAAGCAAGGACCATGCCTGAAGAGGATCTGAACACTGCTCAGGAGTAGCCCACAGATTCTCTCTCCAAGTAGGTCCCCAGTAAGGGGAATAGGGGCTGTTTCTGTATGAACTCAGTGGCAGGCTCTCTGATCACCTCTCCCTGCGGGGTGCAGCATTGACAGGCCACAGAGGAAGACAATGTAGCCAGCCCTGAGGAGACCACATAGGCTAGGGTCAGATAGAAGGGGAAGAGGACCTCCAGTATCAGTGGACTAGGGGAGGGGCATAGCAGGAGTTGAAGGATGGGCGATGGGATTGGGAGGAGAAGAGGGGAGGAGCCACAGCCAGGACACAAAGTGATAAACTGTAATAAATTGTAAAAAATAATAATAAATCTTAAAATCAAAAAAGATAATGAGAATGAAAGCTGCCAAACATATGTGTTTATGAATTGGTTTTAAGTATGCAAAGTTGGATGCCAGCAATTTCAGTCTACACCAGCTATTTGTTGCTCCCACCTTTTGGTTTTTAACAAAACACATGATGAGGCAATGCTAACACAAGGCTATGTGTGGTGATTTCTCACATTTTAAGTGGTCCCTGGGATCATAGGTCAGGGTTCCCTCAAATGTTCCATCCTTAGCATCAAGACTTAGTCTGACTACTAGGGATGTGAAAGGGAAAAGGAGAAGTAGGGATGAGAAAATCTAATTAAGGGGGTGAATAGGACCAAAGTATATTATATGCATATGAAGCGATATCATAAATAAACCCATTACCTTGTCCACTTAAAATATGCTAAGAAAAACGTATATAGAAAAGCAGACTTGTGCTCACAGACAATCCTTACTGGAAACCAAACCAGTTAAAAGAGGAGCTCTGAAAGAGGTCGTGCTCAGTCTAAACAGTGTTTTCAAGCTCTCTAGGAGACTTCTTAAAAATTAAATGTTGTGTAAAGCTAGAGTTATTGGGGATAGTGAGCCACCTGATGTGGGGACTAGAAACCAAACTCAGGTCCTTTCTCTATCCTGAGGGGTGTGTGTGTGTGTGTGTGTGTGTGTGTGTGTGTGTGTATGTGTAGGTGAAATCAGGTAAAAGAGCTCTATTGTGATAGAAGGCAGAAAAGAGAGGAATAAAAACCCAGCAAAGCAAAGGGCATCTGAGCCCTGGGTAGAATGGCTTTTTTATGAAAACAAAAACAAAAACAGAAACAAAAACAAAAACAAAAAACAAAGATGACAATTACGATTGTGTATTTTTAAGGACAAACTTATTTCAGTAAAAAATCAACAGCATTGGAGAATTAGAAATAGGAGTAGTCTAATGGGTACAATAAAGAGCCTAGATAGGAGGAAAACCCTTTAATGTTCTATAGCATAGTATAATAAACATGGTTGGCAGCAAATCCTTGACAATTCAAAATAAAAAGTATAGGAATGCAGATGTAGTAGAGCTAGAAGAGTGCTTGCTTAGCATACCCAAAGCCTGGTTCAATCCCCACACAGAGCCCAACAAAGAGTGACAGCTCAGGCCTGTAAACCTGGCACTGGAGAGGTAGAGGCAGGAGGATTGAGAGTGGACAGTTCATCCCTACCCCCTCTATGAAAGGAAAACCATGTGTCTTAGTCAGGGTTACTATTGCTGTGTATAAACACCATGACTAAAGCAACGTGAGGAGGAAAGGGTTTATTTCACTCACAGAGCCACGGAACAGTTCATCATCGAAAGCAGTGAGGACAGGAACTCACCCAGGGCAGGAACCTGGAGGCAGGAGCTGATATAGAGGCCATAGAGAGATACTGCTTACTGGCCTGCTCCTCCTGGATGACTCAGCCTGCTTCCTTATGAAACCCAGAACCACCAGCCCTGGGTTGGTACCAGCCACAATGAGCTGGGCCCTCCCCATTTGTGTAAAATAAACTATTTGAGAAATAAAATATTTGAGAAAATAAACTACAAGCTTGTCCACGGCCTGATCTCCTCTACACAGTCTTAAAGGAGCTTCCCTCCTCTCAGGTGACTTTCCCTTGTGTCAAGTTAACCTGAAACGAGCCCACATACCATGGAACCAAAACTGTCAGTTTTGAATGCCAGATTCACCAGATAGGAAGATAGTCATTCATGAAGATGGTCTTTGTTTTGACTTATGGGGTGATTCGCACATGCACTGATACTTCACTATTGATTTTGGAAGGACTGTGAGGTAAATTTGGAAGTCGAAGTATGCCCGAATCTAGCGATCTGCTAATAAGTAAGGAAAACACATGACAGAATGACCATTTGAGATGGGGGTCATGGAGTGGTTTTCAGGAAGAATTCCCCAGAACAAACCCTCTGTCTCCTGTTCTATCACCAGTGCAAATATTCATATAAAAAGGGGTGGTGTGAGTCTCTTGGAGATGTTAGGGAAAGCCTCCTATCTGGACCCAGACCCTATTGCCTTCACTGCGACTCTCCCAACCTGAGTGGTTAAGGATACCACTTTCTGTTTCTGAGCCACACCAAGGTCTCCATCCCAGCGCCTGCTCCCATGGGGCAGCAAAGCCGCCTCAGTTGTGCTTTGTGATGTCAAAGCAGCTGCTCAGCCACCAGTAGCTGAGGAGGATCATGCTGACCAATCAGGACTCAGGGGTGTGGCCTTCCATTGTTCTGGCTCAGCTCATAAGAAGGCACCTCTCAGCTCTGGGCCAGACCACCCCCAACCTACAGCATGGTGAAAGCTAGCAAAAGAGCTCTGGATCCTACCACCGAGGAGGACCCATCTGCCTCCAGAAGCATACCCACGACAGCCAAGTCTAAGTTACCTCGGTGCCAAACCGAGACTACTGGAAAGACCAGGGGTCATTCTAAGTGCAAACGCAGTGGGAAGGTAAGAAGGCCCAAGCCAAGCTTCCTCCTTTCTCCAGTGATTTCCCCTCCCTATTGCTCCTAGCCCTTTCTTAGCCTGGCATCAACCCCTTTCTCAACCCATAGCCCTTCTCCTACATTCCCCTTCATGGAGTCCACCTTTTCGAAGACTCATATGCCCTGACACCTTACTCTGTTGTCTTTCCAGGTGCGAAGGACTACCAGGAAGCTCAACAAGATCCAACCACGCATTCGGAAGAGAAAGGCTGCTGCCAAAACGACAACCGCTCCTAACAAATCACAGAGGGCCAAGGGAAGCGCACGGGCTGGTCAAAACCACCTCCCCATGGAAGACATGAGTGCAAAGGAGAAGGAACCAGACCACATCTTTGAGATTTCCAGCATGTCTTCGAGTGATCCGGAAAGCGAATAGCCTCACAATGCCACCACCACCTAGAATTCTGACCCAAAGTCCAAAGTCAAAGCAAGGTCAACCTGTATAGAGTGAATACCTAGTACACAGAAGTTTGATCTTGGCGAAAATAAAATCAACCTGATTTGAAAACAAATGTATCCCTGAGAATCTCTGGTGGAACTAGGAAGGAAGGAATGGGAAGATAGAAGGGGTGGGGAAGGAGGTGGGATAGGAATGAAGAAGGAAATAACACACGGGTAGACAAGAAGCAGAGCAGTTTGGGTCCTACAGGGGTACCGGCCAGACAAGCAAACCCAATGTCTAGCAGACACTTAGAGGATTAAGACCAAGCTAGCAGATAGCACTGAAGACATTCTTTCTCCTGATGCTTTCTCTCAGGCCAAGCATGAAAAGGGTTGGACATTTCTTAGGTGGGGCTGTTGAACATATGTGAGTACGCAGGTGCATGTGCCCCTGTCCACGCGTGAATAGGCAGGAGCCAATTCAGCGAGGCTCATTGGCCAGCGATCTTTGGAATCCACCTGGCTCCACTCCACAATGCTAGGTTACAGGCATGCTGCTTCTTGGTGCTGGGGATTTGAATTTAGGTCCTTATGTTTGTAGAGCAAATGGTCTTAGCTTCTTACCTCACTGAGTCATTTTCCCAGCCCTCAGGGATGAGTGTCTCTGTGGTTCCTGACACGGGGTGGGAACACTGCTGCAGGATATGGACTGTAGAACCTACACAATGAAAGATACGAGGTCATCTGGATCATCCTAACAAAGAGACCACACATCACTTAGACAACAACTACCTCCCCGTGGTGTTGCTTGTGCCCTACCTGATATTAAGCAATTTAAAGACCCTCAGGAGGGCCAAACACATCACCCTAGTATAGCATATCAGTAGAGGCTGGGAGATATAGCTTGCTTAGCTATATCTCCTGAGCTTTCAAACCCAGCGCTGCATAACCTGGGTGCCTGTCTAGAATCCCAGAAATGCACATGGAAAGTAGGAGCATCAGGATCAAAGGTTCAAAGTCATTTTTGGCCACCTAGCAAGTTCCAGGCCAGATGGATATCTGAGAACCTGTGTAAATAACTGAATAAATAATGTACTACTAGCACCACATTGAAGAGCATAGTGTGGAGAAGCCACAAGTGTGACACTGGAAATCCACTCCTTTCAAAACTTAGGACTTTGGGGTGATAGAGACTGCAGGATTGGTTCACCTCCAGTGCTGTTAGTAATATAGCAAGGATCTTCACTCTATAGGGAATTTTAAAATAATGTACCAGCGCTTCCAAATACCTGTACCCTTGTTTTTATCCCCGAACGTTGTGCCATGTTAAAAGAGAAAACAACTAAATGTGCATGCTTACAAAATAGGCAGTGTGTGATGCATTTTTCTACATGTGACATGCCGAAGAAGATATCACCAAAAGAATAAGAGTGAATATCTTCCTTTAAAAGGATATAGTTCGATTGCACCAAATCACTCACATAAAACATAGAACTTCTCCAATATTTAGGTGTTCGTATAGGTTTTACTCATAATAGCCTGAAACTAGAAAAAACCTAGATGTTCCTGAACCCAAGAACTGAGAGAGACATTGTGGTACATCAACACAATGGACTACTACTCAGCAATTAAAAACATTATTACATCATGAAATTTGCAGGCAAACAGATGGAACTAGAAAAGACCACACTGAGTGACAAAGAAACCCAGAAGCCAAAGATACAAATGGTATATGCCCTTACATAAGTGCTTATTAGAGATAAAACATAGGATAAACATTCTAAAACCTATAGTCCTAAAGAAGATAAACAGCAAGGAAGACCGCTGGGAAGATGCTCAGTCCTCATTCAGAAGGGCAAATTCAACAGATATCAGAAGGAGGAGAAGACAAGGAACAGGACAGGAGCCTACCATAGAGAGCCTCTGAAAGACTTTCTATTGTTCGAGGTATGAAAGCAGAGGCTGAGACTCATAGCCAAACTGTGGACACAGGGCATAGAATTTTATAAAAGAAGGGACAGGTGGAAACCTGGGAGGGGACAGTAGCTCCAAGAAGAGAACTAGAGAGAGAGAGAGAGAGAGAGAGAGAGAGAGAGAGAGAAACTAGGCCCTGAGCGCTTGTAGAGACCAATACCCCAAGCAAGGACCATGCCTGAAGAGGATCTGAACACTGCTCAGGAGTAGCCCACAGATTCTCTCTCCAAGTAGGTCCCCAGTAAGGGGAATAGGGGCTGTTTCTGTATGAACTCAGTGGCAGGCTCTCTGATCACCTCTCCCTGCGGGGTGCAGCATTGACAGGCCACAGAGGAAGACAATGTAGCCAGCCCTGAGGAGACCACATAGGCTAGGGTCAGATAGAAGGGGAAGAGGACCTCCAGTATCAGTGGACTAGGGGAGGGGCATAGCAGGAGTTGAAGGATGGGCGATGGGATTGGGAGGAGAAGAGGGGAGGAGCCACAGCCAGGACACAAAGTGATAAACTGTAATAAATTGTAAAAAATAATAATAAATCTTAAAATCAAAAAAGATAATGAGAATGAAAGCTGCCAAACATATGTGTTTATGAATTGGTTTTAAGTATGCAAAGTTGGATGCCAGCAATTTCAGTCTACACCAGCTATTTGTTGCTCCCACCTTTTGGTTTTTAACAAAACACATGATGAGGCAATGCTAACACAAGGCTATGTGTGGTGATTTCTCACATTTTAAGTGGTCCCTGGGATCATAGGTCAGGGTTCCCTCAAATGTTCCATCCTTAGCATCAAGACTTAGTCTGACTACTAGGGATGTGAAAGGGAAAAGGAGAAGTAGGGATGAGAAAATCTAATTAAGGGGGTGAATAGGACCAAAGTATATTATATGCATATGAAGCGATATCATAAATAAACCCATTACCTTGTCCACTTAAAATATGCTAAGAAAAACGTATATAGAAAAGCAGACTTGTGCTCACAGACAATCCTTACTGGAAACCAAACCAGTTAAAAGAGAAGCTCTGAAAGAGGTCGTGCTCAGTCTAAACAGTGTTTTCAAGCTCTCTAGGAGACTTCTTAAAAATTAAATGTTGTGTAAAGCTAGAGTTATTGGGGATAGTGAGCCACCTGATGTGGGGACTAGAAACCAAACTCAGGTCCTTTCTCTATCCTGAGGGGTGTGTGTGTGTGTGTGTGTGTGTGTGTGTGTGTGTGTATGTGTAGGTGAAATCAGGTAAAAGAGCTCTATTGTGATAGAAGGCAGAAAAGAGAGGAATAAAAACCCAGCAAAGCAAAGGGCATCTGAGCCCTGGGTAGAATGGCTTTTTTATGAAAACAAAAACAAAAACAGAAACAAAAACAAAAACAAAAAACAAAGATGACAATTACGATTGTGTATTTTTAAGGACAAACTTATTTCAGTAAAAAATCAACAGCATTGGAGAATTAGAAATAGGAGTAGTCTAATGGGTACAATAAAGAGCCTAGATAGGAGGAAAACCCTTTAATGTTCTATAGCATAGTATAATAAACATGGTTGGCAGCAAATCCTTGACAATTCAAAATAAAAAGTATAGGAATGCAGATGTAGTAGAGCTAGAAGAGTGCTTGCTTAGCATACCCAAAGCCTGGTTCAATCCCCACACAGAGCCCAACAAAGAGTGACAGCTCAGGCCTGTAAACCTGGCACTGGAGAGGTAGAGGCAGGAGGATTGAGAGTGGACAGTTCATCCCTACCCCCTCTATGAAAGGAAAACCATGTGTCTTAGTCAGGGTTACTATTGCTGTGTATAAACACCATGACTAAAGCAACGTGAGGAGGAAAGGGTTTATTTCACTCACAGAGCCACGGAACAGTTCATCATCGAAAGCAGTGAGGACAGGAACTCACCCAGGGCAGGAACCTGGAGGCAGGAGCTGATATAGAGGCCATAGAGAGATACTGCTTACTGGCCTGCTCCTCCTGGATGACTCAGCCTGCTTCCTTATGAAACCCAGAACCACCAGCCCTGGGTTGGTACCAGCCACAATGAGCTGGGCCCTCCCCATTTGTGTAAAATAAACTATTTGAGAAATAAAATATTTGAGAAAATAAACTACAAGCTTGTCCACGGCCTGATCTCCTCTACACAGTCTTAAAGGAGCTTCCCTCCTCTCAGGTGACTTTCCCTTGTGTCAAGTTAACCTGAAACGAGCCCACATACCATGGAACCAAAACTGTCAGTTTTGAATGCCAGATTCACCAGATAGGAAGATAGTCATTCATGAAGATGGTCTTTGTTTTGACTTATGGGGTGATTCGCACATGCACTGATACTTCACTATTGATTTTGGAAGGACTGTGAGGTAAATTTGGAAGTCGAAGTATGCCCGAATCTAGCGATCTGCTAATAAGTAAGGAAAACACATGACAGAATGACCATTTGAGATGGGGGTCATGGAGTGGTTTTCAGGAAGAATTCCCCAGAACAAACCCTCTGTCTCCTGTTCTATCACCAGTGCAAATATTCATATAAAAAGGGGTGGTGTGAGTCTCTTGGAGATGTTAGGGAAAGCCTCCTATCTGGACCCAGACCCTATTGCCTTCACTGCGACTCTCCCAACCTGAGTGGTTAAGGATACCACTTTCTGTTTCTGAGCCACACCAAGGTCTCCATCCCAGCGCCTGCTCCCATGGGGCAGCAAAGCCGCCTCAGTTGTGCTTTGTGATGTCAAAGCAGCTGCTCAGCCACCAGTAGCTGAGGAGGATCATGCTGACCAATCAGGACTCAGGGGTGTGGCCTTCCATTGTTCTGGCTCAGCTCATAAGAAGGCACCTCTCAGCTCTGGGCCAGACCACCCCCAACCTACAGCATGGTGAAAGCTAGCAAAAGAGCTCTGGATCCTACCACCGAGGAGGACCCATCTGCCTCCAGAACCATACCCACGACAGCCAAGTCTAAGTTACCTCGGTGCCAAACCGAGACTACTGGAAAGACCAGGGGTCATTCTAAGTGCAAACGCAGTGGGAAGGTAAGAAGGCCCAAGCCAAGCTTCCTCCTTTCTCCAGTGATTTCCCCTCCCTATTGCTCCTAGCCCTTTCTTAGCCTGGCATCAACCCCTTTCTCAACCCATAGCCCTTCTCCTACATTCCCCTTCATGGAGTCCACCTTTTCGAAGACTCATATGCCCTGACACCTTACTCTGTTGTCTTTCCAGGTGCGAAGGACTACCAGGAAGCTCAACAAGATCCAACCACGCATTCGGAAGAGAAAGGCTGCTGCCAAAACGACAACCGCTCCTAACAAATCACAGAGGGCCAAGGGAAGCGCACGGGCTGGTCAAAACCACCTCCCCATGGAAGACATGAGTGCAAAGGAGAAGGAACCAGACCACATCTTTGAGATTTCCAGCATGTCTTCGAGTGATCCGGAAAGCGAATAGCCTCACAATGCCACCACCACCTAGAATTCTGACCCAAAGTCCAAAGTCAAAGCAAGGTCAACCTGTATAGAGTGAATACCTAGTACACAGAAGTTTGATCTTGGCGAAAATAAAATCAACCTGATTTGAAAACAAATGTATCCCTGAGAATCTCTGGTGGAACTAGGAAGGAAGGAATGGGAAGATAGAAGGGGTGGGGAAGGAGGTGGGATAGGAATGAAGAAGGAAATAACACACGGGTAGACAAGAAGCAGAGCAGTTTGGGTCCTACAGGGGTACCGGCCAGACAAGCAAACCCAATGTCTAGCAGACACTTAGAGGATTAAGACCAAGCTAGCAGATAGCACTGAAGACATTCTTTCTCCTGATGCTTTCTCTCAGGCCAAGCATGAAAAGGGTTGGACATTTCTTAGGTGGGGCTGTTGAACATATGTGAGTACGCAGGTGCATGTGCCCCTGTCCACGCGTGAATAGGCAGGAGCCAATTCAGCGAGGCTCATTGGCCAGCGATCTTTGGAATCCACCTGGCTCCACTCCACAATGCTAGGTTACAGGCATGCTGCTTCTTGGTGCTGGGGATTTGAATTTAGGTCCTTATGTTTGTAGAGCAAATGGTCTTAGCTTCTTACCTCACTGAGTCATTTTCCCAGCCCTCAGGGATGAGTGTCTCTGTGGTTCCTGACACGGGGTGGGAACACTGCTGCAGGATATGGACTGTAGAACCTACACAATGAAAGATACGAGGTCATCTGGATCATCCTAACAAAGAGACCACACATCACTTAGACAACAACTACCTCCCCGTGGTGTTGCTTGTGCCCTACCTGATATTAAGCAATTTAAAGACCCTCAGGAGGGCCAAACACATCACCCTAGTATAGCATATCAGTAGAGGCTGGGAGATATAGCTTGCTTAGCAGGCACAACCCCTGAGCTTTCAAACCCAGCGCTGCATAACCTGGGTGCCTGTCTAGAATCCCAGAAATGCACATGGAAAGTAGGAGCATCAGGATCAAAGGTTCAAAGTCATTTTTGGCCACCTAGCAAGTTCCAGGCCAGATGGATATCTGAGAACCTGTGTAAATAACTGAATAAATAATGTACTACTAGCACCACATTGAAGAGCATAGTGTGGAGAAGCCACAAGTGTGACACTGGAAATCCACTCCTTTCAAAACTTAGGACTTTGGGGTGATAGAGACTGCAGGATTGGTTCACCTCCAGTGCTGTTAGTAATATAGCAAGGATCTTCACTCTATAGGGAATTTTAAAATAATGTACCAGCGCTTCCAAATACCTGTACCCTTGTTTTTATCCCCGAACGTTGTGCCATGTTAAAAGAGAAAACAACTAAATGTGCATGCTTACAAAATAGGCAGTGTGTGATGCATTTTTCTACATGTGACATGCCGAAGAAGATATCACCAAAAGAATAAGAGTGAATATCTTCCTTTAAAAGGATATAGTTCGATTGCACCAAATCACTCACATAAAACATAGAACTTCTCCAATATTTAGGTGTTCGTATAGGTTTTACTCATAATAGCCTGAAACTAGAAAAAACCTAGATGTTCCTGAACCCAAGAACTGAGAGAGACATTGTGGTACATCAACACAATGGACTACTACTCAGCAATTAAAAACATTATTACATCATGAAATTTGCAGGCAAACAGATGGAACTAGAAAAGACCACACTGAGTGACAAAGAAACCCAGAAGCCAAAGATACAAATGGTATATGCCCTTACATAAGTGCTTATTAGAGATAAAACATAGGATAAACATTCTAAAACCTATAGTCCTAAAGAAGATAAACAGCAAGGAAGACCGCTGGGAAGATGCTCAGTCCTCATTCAGAAGGGCAAATTCAACAGATATCAGAAGGAGGAGAAGACAAGGAACAGGACAGGAGCCTACCATAGAGAGCCTCTGAAAGACTTTCTATTGTTCGAGGTATGAAAGCAGAGGCTGAGACTCATAGCCAAATTGTGGACACAGGGCATAGAATTTTATAAAAGAAGGGACAGGTGGAAACCTGGGAGGGGACAGTAGCTCCAAGAAGAGAACTAGAGAGAGAGAGAGAGAGAGAGAGAGAGAGAGAGAGAGAGAGAGAAACTAGGCCCTGAGCGCTTGTAGAGACCAATACCCCAAGCAAGGACCATGCCTGAAGAGGATCTGAACACTGCTCAGGAGTAGCCCACAGATTCTCTCTCCAAGTAGGTCCCCAGTAAGGGGAATAGGGGCTGTTTCTGTATGAACTCAGTGGCAGGCTCTCTGATCACCTCTCCCTGCGGGGTGCAGCATTGACAGGCCACAGAGGAAGACAATGTAGCCAGCCCTGAGGAGACCACATAGGCTAGGGTCAGATAGAAGGGGAAGAGGACCTCCAGTATCAGTGGACTAGGGGAGGGGCATAGCAGGAGTTGAAGGATGGGCGATGGGATTGGGAGGAGAAGAGGGGAGGAGACACAGCCAGGATACAAAGTGATAAACTGTAATAAATTGTAAAAAATAATAATAAATCTTAAAATCAAAAAAGATAATGAGAATGAAAGCTGCCAAACATATGTGTTTATGAATTGGTTTTTTAAGTATGCAAAGTTGGATGCCAGCAATTTCAGTCTACACCAGCTATTTGTTGCTCCCACCTTTTGGTTTTTAACAAAACACATCATGAGGCAATGCTAACACAAGGCTATGTGTGGTGATTTCTCACATTTTAAGTGGTCCCTGGGATCATAGGTCAGGGTTCCCTCAAATGTTCCATCCTTAGCATCAAGACTTAGTCTGACTACTAGGGATGTGAAAGGGAAAAGGAGAAGTAGGGATGAGAAAATCTAATTAAGGGGGTGAATAGGACCAAAGTATATTATATGCATATGAAGCGATATCATAAATAAACCCATTACCTTGTCCACTTAAAATGTGCTAAGAAAAACGTATATAGAAAAGCAGACTTGTGCTCACAGACAATCCTTACTGGAAACCAAACCAGTTAAAAGAGAAGCTCTGAAAGAGGTCGTGCTCAGTCTAAACAGTGTTTTCAAGCTCTCTAGGAGACTTCTTAAAAATTAAATGTTGTGTAAAGCTAGAGTTATTGGGGATAGTGAGCCACCTGATGTGGGGACTAGAAACCAAACTCAGGTCCTTTCTCTATCCTGAGGGTGTGTGTGTGTGTGTGTGTGTGTGTGTGTGTGTGTGTGTATGTGTAGGTGAAATCAGGTAAAAGAGCTCTATTGTGATAGAAGGCAGAAAAGAGAGGAATAAAAACCCAGCAAAGCAAAGGGCATCTGAGCCCTGGGTAGAATGGCTTTTTTATGAAAACAAAAACAAAAACAGAAACAAAAACAAAAACAAAAAACAAAGATGACAATTACGATTGTGTATTTTTAAGGACAAACTTATTTCAGTAAAAAATCAACAGCATTGGAGAATTAGAAATAGGAGTAGTCTAATGGGTACAATAAAGAGCCTAGATAGGAGGAAAACCCTTTAATGTTCTATAGCATAGTATAATAAACATGGTTGGCAGCAAATCCTTGACAATTCAAAATAAAAAGTATAGGAATGCAGATGTAGTAGAGCTAGAAGAGTGCTTGCTTAGCATACCCAAAGCCTGGTTCAATCCCCACACAGAGCCCAACAAAGAGTGACAGCTCAGGCCTGTAAACCTGGCACTGGAGAGGTAGAGGCAGGAGGATTGAGAGTGGACAGTTCATCCCTACCCCCTCTATGAAAGGAAAACCGTGTGTCTTAGTCAGGGTTACTATTGCTGTGTATAAACACCATGACTAAAGCAACGTGAGGAGGAAAGGGTTTATTTCACTCACAGAGCCACGGAACAGTTCATCATCGAAAGCAGTGAGGACAGGAACTCACCCAGGGCAGGAACCTGGAGGCAGGAGCTGATATAGAGGCCATAGAGAGATACTGCTTACTGGCCTGCTCCTCCTGGATGACTCAGCCTGCTTCCTTATGAAACCCAGAACCACCAGCCCTGGGTTGGTACCAGCCACAATGAGCTGGGCCCTCCCCATTTGTGTAAAATAAACTATTTGAGAAATAAAATATTTGAGAAAATAAACTACAAGCTTGTCCACGGCCTGATCTCCTCTACACAGTCTTAAAGGAGCTTCCCTCCTCTCAGGTGACTTTCCCTTGTGTCAAGTTAACCTGAAACGAGCCCACATACCATGGAACCAAAACTGTCAGTTTTGAATGCCAGATTCACCAGATAGGAAGATAGTCATTCATGAAGATGGTCTTTGTTTTGACTTATGGGGTGATTCGCACATGCACTGATACTTCACTATTGATTTTGGAAGGACTGTGAGGTAAATTTGGAAGTCGAAGTATGCCCGAATCTAGCGATCTGCTAATAAGTAAGGAAAACACATGACAGAATGACCATTTGAGATGGGGGTCATGGAGTGGTTTTCAGGAAGAATTCCCCAGAACAAACCCTCTGTCTCCTGTTCTATCACCAGTGCAAATATTCATATAAAAAGGGGTCGTGTGAGTCTCTTGGAGATGTTAGGGAAAGCCTCCTATCTGGACCCAGACCCTATTGCCTTCACTGCGACTCTCCCAACCTGAGTGGTTAAGGATACCACTTTCTGTTTCTGAGCCACACCAAGGTCTCCATCCCAGCGCCTGCTCCCATGGGGCAGCAAAGCCGCCTCAGTTGTGCTTTGTGATGTCAAAGCAGCTGCTCAGCCACCAGTAGCTGAGGAGGATCATGCTGACCAATCAGGACTCAGGGGTGTGGCCTTCCATTGTTCTGGCTCAGCTCATAAGAAGGCACCTCTCAGCTCTGGGCCAGACCACCCCCAACCTACAGCATGGTGAAAGCTAGCAAAAGAGCTCTGGATCCTACCACCGAGGAGGACCCATCTGCCTCCAGAACCATACCCACGACAGCCAAGTCTAAGTTACCTCGGTGCCAAACCGAGACTACTGGAAAGACCAGGGGTCATTCTAAGTGCAAACGCAGTGGGAAGGTAAGAAGGCCCAAGCCAAGCTTCCTCCTTTCTCCAGTGATTTCCCCTCCCTATTGCTCCTAGCCCTTTCTTAGCCTGGCATCAACCCCTTTCTCAACCCATAGCCCTTCTCCTACATTCCCCTTCATGGAGTCCACCTTTTCGAAGACTCATATGCCCTGACACCTTACTCTGTTGTCTTTCCAGGTGCGAAGGACTACCAGGAAGCTCAACAAGATCCAACCACGCATTCGGAAGAGAAAGGCTGCTGCCAAAACGACAACCGCTCCTAACAAATCACAGAGGGCCAAGGGAAGCGCACGGGCTGGTCAAAACCACCTCCCCATGGAAGACATGAGTGCAAAGGAGAAGGAACCAGACCACATCTTTGAGATTTCCAGCATGTCTTCGAGTGATCCGGAAAGCGAATAGCCTCACAATGCCACCACCACCTAGAATTCTGACCCAAAGTCCAAAGTCAAAGCAAGGTCAACCTGTATAGAGTGAATACCTAGTACACAGAAGTTTGATCTTGGCGAAAATAAAATCAACCTGATTTGAAAACAAATGTATCCCTGAGAATCTCTGGTGGAACTAGGAAGGAAGGAATGGGAAGATAGAAGGGGTGGGGAAGGAGGTGGGATAGGAATGAAGAAGGAAATAACACACGGGTAGACAAGAAGCAGAGCAGTTTGGGTCCTACAGGGGTACCGGCCAGACAAGCAAACCCAATGTCTAGCAGACACTTAGAGGATTAAGACCAAGCTAGCAGATAGCACTGAAGACATTCTTTCTCCTGATGCTTTCTCTCAGGCCAAGCATGAAAAGGGTTGGACATTTCTTAGGTGGGGCTGTTGAACATATGTGAGTACGCAGGTGCATGTGCCCCTGTCCACGCGTGAATAGGCAGGAGCCAATTCAGCGAGGCTCATTGGCCAGCGATCTTTGGAATCCACCTGGCTCCACTCCACAATGCTAGGTTACAGGCATGCTGCTTCTTGGTGCTGGGGATTTGAATTTAGGTCCTTATGTTTGTAGAGCAAATGGTCTTAGCTTCTTACCTCACTGAGTCATTTTCCCAGCCCTCAGGGATGAGTGTCTCTGTGGTTCCTGACACGGGGTGGGAACACTGCTGCAGGATATGGACTGTAGAACCTACACAATGAAAGATACGAGGTCATCTGGATCATCCTAACAAAGAGACCACACATCACTTAGACAACAACTACCTCCCCGTGGTGTTGCTTGTGCCCTACCTGATATTAAGCAATTTAAAGACCCTCAGGAGGGCCAAACACATCACCCTAGTATAGCATATCAGTAGAGGCTGGGAGATATAGCTTGCTTAGCTATATCTCCTGAGCTTTCAAACCCAGCGCTGCATAACCTGGGTGCCTGTCTAGAATCCCAGAAATGCACATGGAAAGTAGGAGCATCAGGATCAAAGGTTCAAAGTCATTTTTGGCCACCTAGCAAGTTCCAGGCCAGATGGATATCTGAGAACCTGTGTAAATAACTGAATAAATAATGTACTACTAGCACCACATTGAAGAGCATAGTGTGGAGAAGCCACAAGTGTGACACTGGAAATCCACTCCTTTCAAAACTTAGGACTTTGGGGTGATAGAGACTGCAGGATTGGTTCACCTCCAGTGCTGTTAGTAATATAGCAAGGATCTTCACTCTATAGGGAATTTTAAAATAATGTACCAGCGCTTCCAAATACCTGTACCCTTGTTTTTATCCCCGAACGTTGTGCCATGTTAAAAGAGAAAACAACTAAATGTGCATGCTTACAAAATAGGCAGTGTGTGATGCATTTTTCTACATGTGACATGCCGAAGAAGATATCACCAAAAGAATAAGAGTGAATATCTTCCTTTAAAAGGATATAGTTCGATTGCACCAAATCACTCACATAAAACATAGAACTTCTCCAATATTTAGGTGTTCGTATAGGTTTTACTCATAATAGCCTGAAACTAGAAAAAACCTAGATGTTCCTGAACCCAAGAACTGAGAGAGACATTGTGGTACATCAACACAATGGACTACTACTCAGCAATTAAAAACATTATTACATCATGAAATTTGCAGGCAAACAGATGGAACTAGAAAAGACCACACTGAGTGACAAAGAAACCCAGAAGCCAAAGATACAAATGGTATATGCCCTTACATAAGTGCTTATTAGAGATAAAACATAGGATAAACATTCTAAAACCTATAGTCCTAAAGAAGATAAACAGCAAGGAAGACCGCTGGGAAGATGCTCAGTCCTCATTCAGAAGGGCAAATTCAACAGATATCAGAAGGAGGAGAAGACAAGGAACAGGACAGGAGCCTACCATAGAGAGCCTCTGAAAGACTTTCTATTGTTCGAGGTATGAAAGCAGAGGCTGAGACTCATAGCCAAATTGTGGACACAGGGCATAGAATTTTATAAAAGAAGGGACAGGTGGAAACCTGGGAGGGGACAGTAGCTCCAAGAAGAGAACTAGAGAGAGAGAGAGAGAGAGAGAGAGAGAGAGAGAGAGAGAGAGAGAAACTAGGCCCTGAGCGCTTGTAGAGACCAATACCCCAAGCAAGGACCATGCCTGAAGAGGATCTGAACACTGCTCAGGAGTAGCCCACAGATTCTCTCTCCAAGTAGGTCCCCAGTAAGGGGAATAGGGGCTGTTTCTGTATGAACTCAGTGGCAGGCTCTCTGATCACCTCTCCCTGCGGGGTGCAGCATTGACAGGCCACAGAGGAAGACAATGTAGCCAGCCCTGAGGAGACCACATAGGCTAGGGTCAGATAGAAGGGGAAGAGGACCTCCAGTATCAGTGGACTAGGGGAGGGGCATAGCAGGAGTTGAAGGATGGGCGATGGGATTGGGAGGAGAAGAGGGGAGGAGACACAGCCAGGATACAAAGTGATAAACTGTAATAAATTGTAAAAAATAATAATAAATCTTAAAATCAAAAAAGATAATGAGAATGAAAGCTGCCAAACATATGTGTTTATGAATTGGTTTTTTAAGTATGCAAAGTTGGATGCCAGCAATTTCAGTCTACACCAGCTATTTGTTGCTCCCACCTTTTGGTTTTTAACAAAACACATGATGAGGCAATGCTAACACAAGGCTATGTGTGGTGATTTCTCACATTTTAAGTGGTCCCTGGGATCATAGGTCAGGGTTCCCTCAAATGTTCCATCCTTAGCATCAAGACTTAGTCTGACTACTAGGGATGTGAAAGGGAAAAGGAGAAGTAGGGATGAGAAAATCTAATTAAGGGGGTGAATAGGACCAAAGTATATTATATGCATATGAAGCGATATCATAAATAAACCCATTACCTTGTCCACTTAAAATGTGCTAAGAAAAACGTATATAGAAAAGCAGACTTGTGCTCACAGACAATCCTTACTGGAAACCAAACCAGTTAAAAGAGAAGCTCTGAAAGAGGTCGTGCTCAGTCTAAACAGTGTTTTCAAGCTCTCTAGGAGACTTCTTAAAAATTAAATGTTGTGTAAAGCTAGAGTTATTGGGGATAGTGAGCCACCTGATGTGGGGACTAGAAACCAAACTCAGGTCCTTTCTCTATCCTGAGGGGTGTGTGTGTGTGTGTGTGTGTGTGTGTGTGTGTGTGTGTGTATGTGTAGGTGAAATCAGGTAAAAGAGCTCTATTGTGATAGAAGGCAGAAAAGAGAGGAATAAAAACCCAGCAAAGCAAAGGGCATCTGAGCCCTGGGTAGAATGGCTTTTTTATGAAAACAAAAACAAAAACAGAAACAAAAACAAAAACAAAAAACAAAGATGACAATTACGATTGTGTATTTTTAAGGACAAACTTATTTCAGTAAAAAATCAACAGCATTGGAGAATTAGAAATAGGAGTAGTCTAATGGGTACAATAAAGAGCCTAGATAGGAGGAAAACCCTTTAATGTTCTATAGCATAGTATAATAAACATGGTTGGCAGCAAATCCTTGACAATTCAAAATAAAAAGTATAGGAATGCAGATGTAGTAGAGCTAGAAGAGTGCTTGCTTAGCATACCCAAAGCCTGGTTCAATCCCCACACAGAGCCCAACAAAGAGTGACAGCTCAGGCCTGTAAACCTGGCACTGGAGAGGTAGAGGCAGGAGGATTGAGAGTGGACAGTTCATCCCTACCCCCTCTATGAAAGGAAAACCGTGTGTCTTAGTCAGGGTTACTATTGCTGTGTATAAACACCATGACTAAAGCAACGTGAGGAGGAAAGGGTTTATTTCACTCACAGAGCCACGGAACAGTTCATCATCGAAAGCAGTGAGGACAGGAACTCACCCAGGGCAGGAACCTGGAGGCAGGAGCTGATATAGAGGCCATAGAGAGATACTGCTTACTGGCCTGCTCCTCCTGGATGACTCAGCCTGCTTCCTTATGAAACCCAGAACCACCAGCCCTGGGTTGGTACCAGCCACAATGAGCTGGGCCCTCCCCATTTGTGTAAAATAAACTATTTGAGAAATAAAATATATGAGAAAATAAACTACAAGCTTGTCCACGGCCTGATCTCCTCTACACAGTCTTAAAGGAGCTTCCCTCCTCTCAGGTGACTTTCCCTTGTGTCAAGTTAACCTGAAACGAGCCCACATACCATGGAACCAAAACTGTCAGTTTTGAATGCCAGATTCACCAGATAGGAAGATAGTCATTCATGAAGATGGTCTTTGTTTTGACTTATGGGGTGATTCGCACATGCACTGATACTTCACTATTGATTTTGGAAGGACTGTGAGGTAAATTTGGAAGTCGAAGTATGCCCGAATCTAGCGATCTGCTAATAAGTAAGGAAAACACATGACAGAATGACCATTTGAGATGGGGGTCATGGAGTGGTTTTCAGGAAGAATTCCCCAGAACAAACCCTCTGTCTCCTGTTCTATCACCAGTGCAAATATTCATATAAAAAGGGGTGGTGTGAGTCTCTTGGAGATGTTAGGGAAAGCCTCCTATCTGGACCCAGACCCTATTGCCTTCACTGCGACTCTCCCAACCTGAGTGGTTAAGGATACCACTTTCTGTTTCTGAGCCACACCAAGGTCTCCATCCCAGCGCCTGCTCCCATGGGGCAGCAAAGCCGCCTCAGTTGTGCTTTGTGATGTCAAAGCAGCTGCTCAGCCACCAGTAGCTGAGGAGGATCATGCTGACCAATCAGGACTCAGGGGTGTGGCCTTCCATTGTTCTGGCTCAGCTCATAAGAAGGCACCTCTCAGCTCTGGGCCAGACCACCCCCAACCTACAGCATGGTGAAAGCTAGCAAAAGAGCTCTGGATCCTACCACCGAGGAGGACCCATCTGCCTCCAGAACCATACCCACGACAGCCAAGTCTAAGTTACCTCGGTGCCAAACCGAGACTACTGGAAAGACCAGGGGTCATTCTAAGTGCAAACGCAGTGGGAAGGTAAGAAGGCCCAAGCCAAGCTTCCTCCTTTCTCCAGTGATTTCCCCTCCCTATTGCTCCTAGCCCTTTCTTAGCCTGGCATCAACCCCTTTCTCAACCCATAGCCCTTCTCCTACATTCCCCTTCATGGAGTCCACCTTTTCGAAGACTCATATGCCCTGACACCTTACTCTGTTGTCTTTCCAGGTGCGAAGGACTACCAGGAAGCTCAACAAGATCCAACCACGCATTCGGAAGAGAAAGGCTGCTGCCAAAACGACAACCGCTCCTAACAAATCACAGAGGGCCAAGGGAAGCGCACGGGCTGGTCAAAACCACCTCCCCATGGAAGACATGAGTGCAAAGGAGAAGGAACCAGACCACATCTTTGAGATTTCCAGCATGTCTTCGAGTGATCCGGAAAGCGAATAGCCTCACAATGCCACCACCACCTAGAATTCTGACCCAAAGTCCAAAGTCAAAGCAAGGTCAACCTGTATAGAGTGAATACCTAGTACACAGAAGTTTGATCTTGGCGAAAATAAAATCAACCTGATTTGAAAACAAATGTATCCCTGAGAATCTCTGGTGGAACTAGGAAGGAAGGAATGGGAAGATAGAAGGGGTGGGGAAGGAGGTGGGATAGGAATGAAGAAGGAAATAACACACGGGTAGACAAGAAGCAGAGCAGTTTGGGTCCTACAGGGGTACCGGCCAGACAAGCAAACCCAATGTCTAGCAGACACTTAGAGGATTAAGACCAAGCTAGCAGATAGCACTGAAGACATTCTTTCTCCTGATGCTTTCTCTCAGGCCAAGCATGAAAAGGGTTGGACATTTCTTAGGTGGGGCTGTTGAACATATGTGAGTACGCAGGTGCATGTGCCCCTGTCCACGCGTGAATAGGCAGGAGCCAATTCAGCGAGGCTCATTGGCCAGCGATCTTTGGAATCCACCTGGCTCCACTCCACAATGCTAGGTTACAGGCATGCTGCTTCTTGGTGCTGGGGATTTGAATTTAGGTCCTTATGTTTGTAGAGCAAATGGTCTTAGCTTCTTACCTCACTGAGTCATTTTCCCAGCCCTCAGGGATGAGTGTCTCTGTGGTTCCTGACACGGGGTGGGAACACTGCTGCAGGATATGGACTGTAGAACCTACACAATGAAAGATACGAGGTCATCTGGATCATCCTAACAAAGAGACCACACATCACTTAGACAACAACTACCTCCCCGTGGTGTTGCTTGTGCCCTACCTGATATTAAGCAATTTAAAGACCCTCAGGAGGGCCAAACACATCACCCTAGTATAGCATATCAGTAGAGGCTGGGAGATATAGCTTGCTTAGCTATATCTCCTGAGCTTTCAAACCCAGCGCTGCATAACCTGGGTGCCTGTCTAGAATCCCAGAAATGCACATGGAAAGTAGGAGCATCAGGATCAAAGGTTCAAAGTCATTTTTGGCCACCTAGCAAGTTCCAGGCCAGATGGATATCTGAGAACCTGTGTAAATAACTGAATAAATAATGTACTACTAGCACCACATTGAAGAGCATAGTGTGGAGAAGCCACAAGTGTGACACTGGAAATCCACTCCTTTCAAAACTTAGGACTTTGGGGTGATAGAGACTGCAGGATTGGTTCACCTCCAGTGCTGTTAGTAATATAGCAAGGATCTTCACTCTATAGGGAATTTTAAAATAATGTACCAGCGCTTCCAAATACCTGTACCCTTGTTTTTATCCCCGAACGTTGTGCCATGTTAAAAGAGAAAACAACTAAATGTGCATGCTTACAAAATAGGCAGTGTGTGATGCATTTTTCTACATGTGACATGCCGAAGAAGATATCACCAAAAGAATAAGAGTGAATATCTTCCTTTAAAAGGATATAGTTCGATTGCACCAAATCACTCACATAAAACATAGAACTTCTCCAATATTTAGGTGTTCGTATAGGTTTTACTCATAATAGCCTGAAACTAGAAAAAACCTAGATGTTCCTGAACCCAAGAACTGAGAGAGACATTGTGGTACATCAACACAATGGACTACTACTCAGCAATTATAAACATTATTAAATCATGAAATTTGCAGGCAAACAGATGGAACTAGAAAAGACCACACTGAGTGACAAAGAAACCCAGAAGCCAAAGATACAAATGGTATATGCCCTTACATAAGTGCTTATTAGAGATAAAACATAGGATAAACATTCTAAAACCTATAGTCCTAAAGAAGATAAACAGCAAGGAAGACCGCTGGGAAGATGCTCAGTCCTCATTCAGAAGGGCAAATTCAACAGATATCAGAAGGAGGAGAAGACAAGGAACAGGACAGGAGCCTACCATAGAGAGCCTCTGAAAGACTTTCTATTGTTCGAGGTATGAAAGCAGAGGCTGAGACTCATAGCCAAATTGTGGACACAGGGCGTAGAATTTTATAAAAGAAGGGACCGGTGGAAACCTGGGAGGGGACAGTAGCTCCAAGAAGAGAACTAGAGAGAGAGAGAGAGAGAGAGAGAGAGAGAGAGAGAGAGAGAGAGAGAGAAACTAGGCCCTGAGCGCTTGTAGAGACCAATACCCCAAGCAAGGACCATGCCTGAAGAGGATCTGAACACTGCTCAGGAGTAGCCCACAGATTCTCTCTCCAAGTAGGTCCCCAGTAAGGGGAATAGGGGCTGTTTCTGTATGAACTCAGTGGCAGGCTCTCTGATCACCTCTCCCTGCGGGGTGCAGCATTGACAGGCCACAGAGGAAGACAATGTAGCCAGCCCTGAGGAGACCACATAGGCTAGGGTCAGATAGAAGGGGAAGAGGACCTCCAGTATCAGTGGACTAGGGGAGGGGCATAGCAGGAGTTGAAGGATGGGCGATGGGATTGGGAGGAGAAGAGGGGAGGAGACACAGCCAGGATACAAAGTGATAAACTGTAATAAATTGTAAAAAATAATAATAAATCTTAAAATCAAAAAAGATAATGAGAATGAAAGCTGCCAAACATATGTGTTTATGAATTGGTTTTTTAAGTATGCAAAGTTGGATGCCAGCAATTTCAGTCTACACCAGCTATTTGTTGCTCCCACCTTTTGGTTTTTAACAAAACACATGATGAGGCAATGCTAACACAAGGCTATGTGTGGTGATTTCTCACATTTTAAGTGGTCCCTGGGATCATAGGTCAGGGTTCCCTCAAATGTTCCATCCTTAGCATCAAGACTTAGTCTGACTACTAGGGATGTGAAAGGGAAAAGGAGAAGTAGGGATGAGAAAATCTAATTAAGGGGGTGAATAGGACCAAAGTATATTATATGCATATGAAGCGATATCATAAATAAACCCATTACCTTGTCCACTTAAAATATGCTAAGAAAAACGTATATAGAAAAGCAGACTTGTGCTCACAGACAATCCTTACTGGAAACCAAACCAGTTAAAAGAGAAGCTCTGAAAGAGGTCGTGCTCAGTCTAAACAGTGTTTTCAAGCTCTCTAGGAGACTTCTTAAAAATTAAATGTTGTGTAAAGCTAGAGTTATTGGGGATAGTGAGCCACCTGATGTGGGGACTAGAAACCAAACTCAGGTCCTTTCTCTATCCTGAGGGGTGTGTGTGTGTGTGTGTGTGTGTGTGTGTGTGTGTGTGTGTGTATGTGTAGGTGAAATCAGGTAAAAGAGCTCTATTGTGATAGAAGGCAGAAAAGAGAGGAATAAAAACCCAGCAAAGCAAAGGGCATCTGAGCCCTGGGTAGAATGGCTTTTTTATGAAAACAAAAACAAAAACAGAAACAAAAACAAAAACAAAAAACAAAGATGACAATTACGATTGTGTATTTTTAAGGACAAACTTATTTCAGTAAAAAATCAACAGCATTGGAGAATTAGAAATAGGAGTAGTCTAATGGGTACAATAAAGAGCCTAGATAGGAGGAAAACCCTTTAATGTTCTATAGCATAGTATAATAAACATGGTTGGCAGCAAATCCTTGACAATTCAAAATAAAAAGTATAGGAATGCAGATGTAGTAGAGCTAGAAGAGTGCTTGCTTAGCATACCCAAAGCCTGGTTCAATCCCCACACAGAGCCCAACAAAGAGTGACAGCTCAGGCCTGTAAACCTGGCACTGGAGAGGTAGAGGCAGGAGGATTGAGAGTGGACAGTTCATCCCTACCCCCTCTATGAAAGGAAAACCGTGTGTCTTAGTCAGGGTTACTATTGCTGTGTATAAACACCATGACTAAAGCAACGTGAGGAGGAAAGGGTTTATTTCACTCACAGAGCCACGGAACAGTTCATCATCGAAAGCAGTGAGGACAGGAACTCACCCAGGGCAGGAACCTGGAGGCAGGAGCTGATATAGAGGCCATAGAGAGATACTGCTTACTGGCCTGCTCCTCCTGGATGACTCAGCCTGCTTCCTTATGAAACCCAGAACCACCAGCCCTGGGTTGGTACCAGCCACAATGAGCTGGGCCCTCCCCATTTGTGTAAAATAAACTATTTGAGAAATAAAATATATGAGAAAATAAACTACAAGCTTGTCCACGGCCTGATCTCCTCTACACAGTCTTAAAGGAGCTTCCCTCCTCTCAGGTGACTTTCCCTTGTGTCAAGTTAACCTGAAACGAGCCCACATACCATGGAACCAAAACTGTCAGTTTTGAATGCCAGATTCACCAGATAGGAAGATAGTCATTCATGAAGATGGTCTTTGTTTTGACTTATGGGGTGATTCGCACATGCACTGATACTTCACTATTGATTTTGGAAGGACTGTGAGGTAAATTTGGAAGTCGAAGTATGCCCGAATCTAGCGATCTGCTAATAAGTAAGGAAAACACATGACAGAATGACCATTTGAGATGGGGGTCATGGAGTGGTTTTCAGGAAGAATTCCCCAGAACAAACCCTCTGTCTCCTGTTCTATCACCAGTGCAAATATTCATATAAAAAGGGGTCGTGTGAGTCTCTTGGAGATGTTAGGGAAAGCCTCCTATCTGGACCCAGACCCTATTGCCTTCACTGCGACTCTCCCAACCTGAGTGGTTAAGGATACCACTTTCTGTTTCTGAGCCACACCAAGGTCTCCATCCCAGCGCCTGCTCCCATGGGGCAGCAAAGCCGCCTCAGTTGTGCTTTGTGATGTCAAAGCAGCTGCTCAGCCACCAGTAGCTGAGGAGGATCATGCTGACCAATCAGGACTCAGGGGTGTGGCCTTCCATTGTTCTGGCTCAGCTCATAAGAAGGCACCTCTCAGCTCTGGGCCAGACCACCCCCAACCTACAGCATGGTGAAAGCTAGCAAAAGAGCTCTGGATCCTACCACCGAGGAGGACCCATCTGCCTCCAGAACCATACCCACGACAGCCAAGTCTAAGTTACCTCGGTGCCAAACCGAGACTACTGGAAAGACCAGGGGTCATTCTAAGTGCAAACGCAGTGGGAAGGTAAGAAGGCCCAAGCCAAGCTTCCTCCTTTCTCCAGTGATTTCCCCTCCCTATTGCTCCTAGCCCTTTCTTAGCCTGGCATCAACCCCTTTCTCAACCCATAGCCCTTCTCCTACATTCCCCTTCATGGAGTCCACCTTTTCGAAGACTCATATGCCCTGACACCTTACTCTGTTGTCTTTCCAGGTGCGAAGGACTACCAGGAAGCTCAACAAGATCCAACCACGCATTCGGAAGAGAAAGGCTGCTGCCAAAACGACAACCGCTCCTAACAAATCACAGAGGGCCAAGGGAAGCGCACGGGCTGGTCAAAACCACCTCCCCATGGAAGACATGAGTGCAAAGGAGAAGGAACCAGACCACATCTTTGAGATTTCCAGCATGTCTTCGAGTGATCCGGAAAGCGAATAGCCTCACAATGCCACCACCACCTAGAATTCTGACCCAAAGTCCAAAGTCAAAGCAAGGTCAACCTGTATAGAGTGAATACCTAGTACACAGAAGTTTGATCTTGGCGAAAATAAAATCAACCTGATTTGAAAACAAATGTATCCCTGAGAATCTCTGGTGGAACTAGGAAGGAAGGAATGGGAAGATAGAAGGGGTGGGGAAGGAGGTGGGATAGGAATGAAGAAGGAAATAACACACGGGTAGACAAGAAGCAGAGCAGTTTGGGTCCTACAGGGGTACCGGCCAGACAAGCAAACCCAATGTCTAGCAGACACTTAGAGGATTAAGACCAAGCTAGCAGATAGCACTGAAGACATTCTTTCTCCTGATGCTTTCTCTCAGGCCAAGCATGAAAAGGGTTGGACATTTCTTAGGTGGGGCTGTTGAACATATGTGAGTACGCAGGTGCATGTGCCCCTGTCCACGCGTGAATAGGCAGGAGCCAATTCAGCGAGGCTCATTGGCCAGCGATCTTTGGAATCCACCTGGCTCCACTCCACAATGCTAGGTTACAGGCATGCTGCTTCTTGGTGCTGGGGATTTGAATTTAGGTCCTTATGTTTGTAGAGCAAATGGTCTTAGCTTCTTACCTCACTGAGTCATTTTCCCAGCCCTCAGGGATGAGTGTCTCTGTGGTTCCTGACACGGGGTGGGAACACTGCTGCAGGATATGGACTGTAGAACCTACACAATGAAAGATACGAGGTCATCTGGATCATCCTAACAAAGAGACCACACATCACTTAGACAACAACTACCTCCCCGTGGTGTTGCTTGTGCCCTACCTGATATTAAGCAATTTAAAGACCCTCAGGAGGGCCAAACACATCACCCTAGTATAGCATATCAGTAGAGGCTGGGAGATATAGCTTGCTTAGCTATATCTCCTGAGCTTTCAAACCCAGCGCTGCATAACCTGGGTGCCTGTCTAGAATCCCAGAAATGCACATGGAAAGTAGGAGCATCAGGATCAAAGGTTCAAAGTCATTTTTGGCCACCTAGCAAGTTCCAGGCCAGATGGATATCTGAGAACCTGTGTAAATAACTGAATAAATAATGTACTACTAGCACCACATTGAAGAGCATAGTGTGGAGAAGCCACAAGTGTGACACTGGAAATCCACTCCTTTCAAAACTTAGGACTTTGGGGTGATAGAGACTGCAGGATTGGTTCACCTCCAGTGCTGTTAGTAATATAGCAAGGATCTTCACTCTATAGGGAATTTTAAAATAATGTACCAGCGCTTCCAAATACCTGTACCCTTGTTTTTATCCCCGAACGTTGTGCCATGTTAAAAGAGAAAACAACTAAATGTGCATGCTTACAAAATAGGCAGTGTGTGATGCATTTTTCTACATGTGACATGCCGAAGAAGATATCACCAAAAGAATAAGAGTGAATATCTTCCTTTAAAAGGATATAGTTCGATTGCACCAAATCACTCACATAAAACATAGAACTTCTCCAATATTTAGGTGTTCGTATAGGTTTTACTCATAATAGCCTGAAACTAGAAAAAACCTAGATGTTCCTGAACCCAAGAACTGAGAGAGACATTGTGGTACATCAACACAATGGACTACTACTCAGCAATTATAAACATTATTAAATCATGAAATTTGCAGGCAAACAGATGGAACTAGAAAAGACCACACTGAGTGACAAAGAAACCCAGAAGCCAAAGATACAAATGGTATATGCCCTTACATAAGTGCTTATTAGAGATAAAACATAGGATAAACATTCTAAAACCTATAGTCCTAAAGAAGATAAACAGCAAGGAAGACCGCTGGGAAGATGCTCAGTCCTCATTCAGAAGGGCAAATTCAACAGATATCAGAAGGAGGAGAAGACAAGGAACAGGACAGGAGCCTACCATAGAGAGCCTCTGAAAGACTTTCTATTGTTCGAGGTATGAAAGCAGAGGCTGAGACTCATAGCCAAATTGTGGACACAGGGCGTAGAATTTTATAAAAGAAGGGACCGGTGGAAACCTGGGAGGGGACAGTAGCTCCAAGAAGAGAACTAGAGAGAGAGAGAGAGAGAGAGAGAGAGAGAGAGAGAGAGAGAGAGAGAACTAGGCCCTGAGCGCTTGTAGAGACCAATACCCCAAGCAAGGACCATGCCTGAAGAGGATCTGAACACTGCTCAGGAGTAGCCCACAGATTCTCTCTCCAAGTAGGTCCCCAGTAAGGGGAATAGGGGCTGTTTCTGTATGAACTCAGTGGCAGGCTCTCTGATCACCTCTCCCTGCGGGGTGCAGCATTGACAGGCCACAGAGGAAGACAATGTAGCCAGCCCTGAGGAGACCACATAGGCTAGGGTCAGATAGAAGGGGAAGAGGACCTCCAGTATCAGTGGACTAGGGGAGGGGCATAGCAGGAGTTGAAGGATGGGCGATGGGATTGGGAGGAGAAGAGGGGAGGAGACACAGCCAGGATACAAAGTGATAAACTGTAATAAATTGTAAAAAATAATAATAAATCTTAAAATCAAAAAAGATAATGAGAATGAAAGCTGCCAAACATATGTGTTTATGAATTGGTTTTTTAAGTATGCAAAGTTGGATGCCAGCAATTTCAGTCTACACCAGCTATTTGTTGCTCCCACATTTTGGTTTTTAACAAAACACATCATGAGGCAATGCTAACACAAGGCTATGTGTGGTGATTTCTCACATTTTAAGTGGTCCCTGGGATCATAGGTCAGGGTTCCCTCAAATGTTCCATCCTTAGCATCAAGACTTAGTCTGACTACTAGGGATGTGAAAGGGAAAAGGAGAAGTAGGGATGAGAAAATCTAATTAAGGGGGTGAATAGGACCAAAGTATATTATATGCATATGAAGCGATATCATAAATAAACCCATTACCTTGTCCACTTAAAATGTGCTAAGAAAAACGTATATAGAAAAGCAGACTTGTGCTCACAGACAATCCTTACTGGAAACCAAACCAGTTAAAAGAGAAGCTCTGAAAGAGGTCGTGCTCAGTCTAAACAGTGTTTTCAAGCTCTCTAGGAGACTTCTTAAAAATTAAATGTTGTGTAAAGCTAGAGTTATTGGGGATAATGAGCCACCTGATGTGGGGACTAGAAACCAAACTCAGGTCCTTTCTCTATCCTGAGGGGTGTGTGTGTGTGTGTGTGTGTGTGTGTGTGTGTGTAGGTGAAATCAGGTAAAAGAGCTCTATTGTGTTAGAAGGCAGAAAAGAGAGGAATAAAAACCCAGCAAAGCAAAGGGCATCTGAGCCCTGGGTAGAATGGCTTTTTTATGAAAACAAAAACAAAAACAGAAAACAAAGATGTCAATTACGATTGTGTATTTTTAAGGACAAACTTATTTCAATAAAAAATCAACAGCATTGGAGAATTAGAAATAGGAGTAGTCTAATGGGTACAATAAAGAGCCTAGATAGGAGGAAAACCCTTTAATGTTCTATAGCATAGTATAATAAACATGGTTGGCAGCAAATCCTTGACAATTCAAAATAAAATGTATAGGAATGCAGATGTAGTTGAGCTAGAAGAGTGCTTGCTTAGCATACCCAAAGCCTGGTTCAATCCCCACACAGAGCCCAACAAAGAGTGACAGCTCAGGCCTATAAACCTGGCACTGGAGAGGTAGAGGCAGGAGGATTGAGAGTGGCCAGTTCATCCCTATCCCCTCTATGAAAGGATAACCGTGTGTCTTAGTCAGGGATACTATTGCCGAGTATAAACACCATGACTAAAGCAACGTGAGGAGGAAAGGGTTTATTTCACTCACAGAGCCAGGGAACAGTTCATCATCCAAAGCAGTGAGGACAGGAACTCACCCAGGGCAGGAACCTGGAGGCAGGAGCTGATATAGAGGCCATAGAGAGATACTGCTTACTGGCCTGCTCCTCCTGGATGACTCAGCCTGCTTCCTTATGAAACCCAGAACCACCAGCCCTGGGTTGGTACCAGCCACAATGAGCTGAGCCCTCCCCATTTGTGTAAAATAAACTATTTGAGAAATAAAATATTTGAGAAAATAAACTACAAGCTTGTCCACGGCCTGATCTCCTCTCCACAGTCTTAATGGAGCTTCCCTTTTCACAGGTGACTTTCCCTTGTGTCAAGTTAACCTGAAACGAGCCCACATACCATGGAACCAAAACTGTCAGTTTTGAATGCCAGATTCACCAGATAGGAAGATAGTCATTCATGAAGATGGTCTTTGTTTTGACTTATGGGGTGATTCGCACATGCACTGATACTTCACTATTGATTTTGGAAGGACTGTGAGGTAAATTTGGAAGTCGAAGTATGCCCGAATCTAGCGATCTGCTAATAAGTAAGGAAAACACATGACAGAATGACCATTTGAGATGGGGGTCATGGAGTGGTTTTCAGGAAGAATTCCCCAGAACAAACCCTCTGTCTCCTGTTCTATCACCAGTGCAAATATTCATATAAAAAGGGGTGGTGTGAGTCTCTTGGAGATGTTAGGGAAAGCCTCCTATCTGGACCCAGACCCTATTGCCTTCACTGCGACTCTCCCAACCTGAGTGGTTAAGGATACCACTTTCTGTTTCTGAGCCACACCAAGGTCTCCATCCCAGCGCCTGCTCCCATGGGGCAGCAAAGCCGCCTCAGTTGTGCTTTGTGATGTCAAAGCAGCTGCTCAGCCACCAGTAGCTGAGGAGGATCATGCTGACCAATCAGGACTCAGGGGTGTGGCCTTCCATTGTTCTGGCTCAGCTCATAAGAAGGCACCTCTCAGCTCTGGGCCAGACCACCCCCAACCTACAGCATGGTGAAAGCTAGCAAAAGAGCTCTGGATCCTACCACCGAGGAGGACCCATCTGCCTCCAGAACCATACCCACGACAGCCAAGTCTAAGTTACCTCGGTGCCAAACCGAGACTACTGGAAAGACCAGGGGTCATTCTAAGTGCAAACGCAGTGGGAAGGTAAGAAGGCCCAAGCCAAGCTTCCTCCTTTCTCCAGTGATTTCCCCTCCCTATTGCTCCTAGCCCTTTCTTAGCCTGGCATCAACCCCTTTCTCAACCCATAGCCCTTCTCCTACATTCCCCTTCATGGAGTCCACCTTTTCGAAGACTCATATGCCCTGACACCTTACTCTGTTGTCTTTCCAGGTGCGAAGGACTACCAGGAAGCTCAACAAGATCCAACCACGCATTCGGAAGAGAAAGGCTGCTGCCAAAACGACAACCGCTCCTAACAAATCACAGAGGGCCAAGGGAAGTGCACGGGCTGGTCAAAACCACCTCCCCATGGAAGACATGAGTGCAAAGGAGAAGAAACCAGACCACATCTTTGAGATTTCCAGCATGTCTTCGAGTGATCCGGAAAGCGAATAGCCTCACAATGCCACCACCACCTAGAATTCTGACCCAAAGTCCAAAGTCAAAGCAAGGTCAACCTGTATAGAGTGAATACCTAGTACACAGAAGTTTGATCTTGGCGAAAATAAAATCAACCTGATTTGAAAACAAATGTATCCCTGAGAATCTCTGGTGGAACTAGGAAGGAAGGAATGGGAAGATAGAAGGGGTGGGGAAGGAGGTGGGATAGGAATGAAGAAGGAAATAACACACGGGTAGACAAGAAGCAGAGCAGTTTGGGTCCTACAGGGGTACCGGCCAGACAAGCAAACCCAATGTCTAGCAGACACTTAGAGGATTAAGACCAAGCTAGCAGATAGCACTGAAGACATTCTTTCTCCTGATGCTTTCTCTCAGGCCAAGCATGAAAAGGGTTGGACATTTCTTAGGTGGGGCTGTTGAACATATGTGAGTACGCAGGTGCATGTGCCCCTGTCCACGCGTGAATAGGCAGGAGCCAATTCAGCGAGGCTCATTGGCCAGCGATCTTTGGAATCCACCTGGCTCCACTCCACAATGCTAGGTTACAGGCATGCTGCTTCTTGGTGCTGGGGATTTGAATTTAGGTCCTTATGTTTGTAGAGCAAATGGTCTTAGCTTCTTACCTCACTGAGTCATTTTCCCAGCCCTCAGGGATGAGTGTCTCTGTGGTTCCTGACACGGGGTGGGAACACTGCTGCAGGATATGGACTGTAGAACCTACACAATGAAAGATACGAGGTCATCTGGATCATCCTAACAAAGAGACCACACATCACTTAGACAACAACTACCTCCCCGTGGTGTTGCTTGTGCCCTACCTGATATTAAGCAATTTAAAGACCCTCAGGAGGGCCAAACACATCACCCTAGTATAGCATATCAGTAGAGGCTGGGAGATATAGCTTGCTTAGCAGGCACAACCCCTGAGCTTTCAAACCCAGCGCTGCATAACCTGGGTGCCTGTCTAGAATCCCAGAAATGCACATGGAAAGTAGGAGCATCAGGATCAAAGGTTCAAAGTCATTTTTGGCCACCTAGCAAGTTCCAGGCCAGATGGATATCTGAGAACCTGTGTAAATAACTGAATAAATAATGTACTACTAGCACCACATTGAAGAGCATAGTGTGGAGAAGCCACAAGTGTGACACTGGAAATCCACTCCTTTCAAAACTTAGGACTTTGGGGTGATAGAGACTGCAGGATTGGTTCACCTCCAGTGCTGTTAGTAATATAGCAAGGATCTTCACTCTATAGGGAATTTTAAAATAATGTACCAGCGCTTCCAAATACCTGTACCCTTGTTTTTATCCCCGAACGTTGTGCCATGTTAAAAGAGAAAACAACTAAATGTGCATGCTTACAAAATAGGCAGTGTGTGATGCATTTTTCTACATGTGACATGCCGAAGAAGATATCACCAAAAGAATAAGAGTGAATATCTTCCTTTAAAAGGATATAGTTCGATTGCACCAAATCACTCACATAAAACATAGAACTTCTCCAATATTTAGGTGTTCGTATAGGTTTTACTCATAATAGCCTGAAACTAGAAAAAACCTAGATGTTCCTGAACCCAAGAACTGAGAGAGACATTGTGGTACATCAACACAATGGACTACTACTCAGCAATTAAAAACATTATTAAATCATGAAATTTGCAGGCAAACAGATGGAACTAGAAAAGACCACACTGAGTGACAAAGAAACCCAGAAGCCAAAGATACAAATGGTATATGCCCTTACATAAGTGCTTATTAGAGATAAAACATAGGATAAACATTCTAAAACCTATAGTCCTAAAGAAGATAAACAGCAAGGAAGACCGCTGGGAAGATGCTCAGTCCTCATTCAGAAGGGCAAATTCAACAGATATCAGAAGGAGGAGAAGACAAGGAACAGGACAGGAGCCTACCATAGAGAGCCTCTGAAAGACTTTCTATTGTTCGAGGTATGAAAGCAGAGGCTGAGACTCATAGCCAAACTGTGGACACAGGGCATAGAATTTTATAAAAGAAGGGACAGGTGGAAACCTGGGAGGGGACAGTAGCTCCAAGAAGAGAACTAGAGAGAGAGAGAGAGAGAGAGAGAGAGAGAGAGAGAAACTAGGCCCTGAGCGCTTGTAGAGACCAATACCCCAAGCAAGGACCATGCCTGAAGAGGATCTGAACACTGCTCAGGAGTAGCCCACAGATTCTCTCTCCAAGTAGGTCCCCAGTAAGGGGAATAGGGGCTGTTTCTGTATGAACTCAGTGGCAGGCTCTCTGATCACCTCTCCCTGCGGGGTGCAGCATTGACAGGCCACAGAGGAAGACAATGTAGCCAGCCCTGAGGAGACCACATAGGCTAGGGTCAGATAGAAGGGGAAGAGGACCTCCAGTATCAGTGGACTAGGGGAGGGGCATAGCAGGAGTTGAAGGATGGGCGATGGGATTGGGAGGAGAAGAGGGGAGGAGCCACAGCCAGGACACAAAGTGATAAACTGTAATAAATTGTAAAAAATAATAATAAATCTTAAAATCAAAAAAGATAATGAGAATGAAAGCTGCCAAACATATGTGTTTATGAATTGGTTTTAAGTATGCAAAGTTGGATGCCAGCAATTTCAGTCTACACCAGCTATTTGTTGCTCCCACCTTTTGGTTTTTAACAAAACACATGATGAGGCAATGCTAACACAAGGCTATGTGTGGTGATTTCTCACATTTTAAGTGGTCCCTGGGATCATAGGTCAGGGTTCCCTCAAATGTTCCATCCTTAGCATCAAGACTTAGTCTGACTACTAGGGATGTGAAAGGGAAAAGGAGAAGTAGGGATGAGAAAATCTAATTAAGGGGGTGAATAGGACCAAAGTATATTATATGCATATGAAGCGATATCATAAATAAACCCATTACCTTGTCCACTTAAAATATGCTAAGAAAAACGTATATAGAAAAGCAGACTTGTGCTCACAGACAATCCTTACTGGAAACCAAACCAGTTAAAAGAGAAGCTCTGAAAGAGGTCGTGCTCAGTCTAAACAGTGTTTTCAAGCTCTCTAGGAGACTTCTTAAAAATTAAATGTTGTGTAAAGCTAGAGTTATTGGGGATAGTGAGCCACCTGATGTGGGGACTAGAAACCAAACTCAGGTCCTTTCTCTATCCTGAGGGGTGTGTGTGTGTGTGTGTGTGTGTGTGTGTGTGTGTGTGTATGTGTGTGTATGTGTAGGTGAAATCAGGTAAAAGAGCTCTATTGTGATAGAAGGCAGAAAAGAGAGGAATAAAAACCCAGCAAAGCAAAGGGCATCTGAGCCCTGGGTAGAATGGCTTTTTTATGAAAACAAAAACAAAAACAGAAACAAAAACAAAAACAAAAAACAAAGATGACAATTACGATTGTGTATTTTTAAGGACAAACTTATTTCAGTAAAAAATCAACAGCATTGGAGAATTAGAAATAGGAGTAGTCTAATGGGTACAATAAAGAGCCTAGATAGGAGGAAAACCCTTTAATGTTCTATAGCATAGTATAATAAACATGGTTGGCAGCAAATCCTTGACAATTCAAAATAAAAAGTATAGGAATGCAGATGTAGTAGAGATAGAAGAGTGCTTGCTTAGCATACCCAAAGCCTGGTTCAATCCCCACACAGAGCCCAACAAAGAGTGACAGCTCAGGCCTGTAAACCTGGCACTGGAGAGGTAGAGGCAGGAGGATTGAGAGTGGACAGTTCATCCCTACCCCCTCTATGAAAGGAAAACCATGTGTCTTAGTCAGGGTTACTATTGCTGTGTATAAACACCATGACTAAAGCAACGTGAGGAGGAAAGGGTTTATTTCACTCACAGAGCCAGGGAACAGTTCATCATCCAAAGCAGTGAGGACAGGAACTCACCCAGGGCAGGAACCTGGAGGCAGGAGCTGATATAGAGGCCATAGAGAGATACTGCTTACTGGCCTGCTCCTCCTGGATGACTCAGCCTGCTTCCTTATGAAACCCAGAACCACCAGCCCTGGGTTGGTACCAGCCACAATGAGCTGGGCCCTCCCCATTTGTGTAAAATAAACTATTTGAGAAATAAAATATTTGAGAAAATAAACTACAAGCTTGTCCACGGCCTGATCTCCTCTACACAGTCTTAAAGGAGCTTCCCTCCTCTCAGGTGACTTTCCCTTGTGTCAAGTTAACCTGAAACGAGCCCACATACCATGGAACCAAAACTGTCAGTTTTGAATGCCAGATTCACCAGATAGGAAGATAGTCATTCATGAAGATGGTCTTTGTTTTGACTTATGGGGTGATTCGCACATGCACTGATACTTCACTATTGATTTTGGAAGGACTGTGAGGTAAATTTGGAAGTCGAAGTATGCCCGAATCTAGCGATCTGCTAATAAGTAAGGAAAACACATGACAGAATGACCATTTGAGATGGGGGTCATGGAGTGGTTTTCAGGAAGAATTCCCCAGAACAAACCCTCTGTCTCCTGTTCTATCACCAGTGCAAATATTCATATAAAAAGGGGTCATGTGAGTCTCTTGGAGATGTTAGGGAAAGCCTCCTATCTGGACCCAGACCCTATTGCCTTCACTGCGACTCTCCCAACCTGAGTGGTTAAGGATACCACTTTCTGTTTCTGAGCCACACCAAGGTCTCCATCCCAGCGCCTGCTCCCATGGGGCAGCAAAGCCGCCTCAGTTGTGCTTTGTGATGTCAAAGCAGCTGCTCAGCCACCAGTAGCTGAGGAGGATCATGCTGACCAATCAGGACTCAGGGGTGTGGCCTTCCATTGTTCTGGCTCAGCTCATAAGAAGGCACCTCTCAGCTCTGGGCCAGACCACCCCCAACCTACAGCATGGTGAAAGCTAGCAAAAGAGCTCTGGATCCTACCACCGAGGAGGACCCATCTGCCTCCAGAACCATACCCACGACAGCCAAGTCTAAGTTACCTCGGTGCCAAACCGAGACTACTGGAAAGACCAGGGGTCATTCTAAGTGCAAACGCAGTGGGAAGGTAAGAAGGCCCAAGCCAAGCTTCCTCCTTTCTCCAGTGATTTCCCCTCCCTATTGCTCCTAGCCCTTTCTTAGCCTGGCATCAACCCCTTTCTCAACCCATAGCCCTTCTCCTACATTCCCCTTCATGGAGTCCACCTTTTCGAAGACTCATATGCCCTGACACCTTACTCTGTTGTCTTTCCAGGTGCGAAGGACTACCAGGAAGCTCAACAAGATCCAACCACGCATTCGGAAGAGAAAGGCTGCTGCCAAAACGACAACCGCTCCTAACAAATCACAGAGGGCCAAGGGAAGCGCACGGGCTGGTCAAAACCACCTCCCCATGGAAGACATGAGTGCAAAGGAGAAGGAACCAGACCACATCTTTGAGATTTCCAGCATGTCTTCGAGTGATCCGGAAAGCGAATAGCCTCACAATGCCACCACCACCTAGAATTCTGACCCAAAGTCCAAAGTCAAAGCAAGGTCAACCTGTATAGAGTGAATACCTAGTACACAGAAGTTTGATCTTGGCGAAAATAAAATCAACCTGATTTGAAAACAAATGTATCCCTGAGAATCTCTGGTGGAACTAAGAAGGAAGGAATGGGAAGATAGAAGGGGTGGGGAAGGAGGTGGGATAGGAATGAAGAAGGAAATAACACACGGGTAGACAAGAAGCAGAGCAGTTTGGGTCCTACAGGGGTACCGGCCAGACAAGCAAACCCAATGTCTAGCAGACACTTAGAGGATTAAGACCAAGCTAGCAGATAGCACTGAAGACATTCTTTCTCCTGATGCTTTCTCTCAGGCCAAGCATGAAAAGGGTTGGACATTTCTTAGGTGGGGCTGTTGAACATATGTGAGTACGCAGGTGCATGTGCCCCTGTCCACGCGTGAATAGGCAGGAGCCAATTCAGCGAGGCTCATTGGCCAGCGATCTTTGGAATCCACCTGGCTCCACTCCACAATGCTAGGTTACAGGCATGCTGCTTCTTGGTGCTGGGGATTTGAATTTAGGTCCTTATGTTTGTAGAGCAAATGGTCTTAGCTTCTTACCTCACTGAGTCATTTTCCCAGCCCTCAGGGATGAGTGTCTCTGTGGTTCCTGACACGGGGTGGGAACACTGCTGCAGGATATGGACTGTAGAACCTACACAATGAAAGATACGAGGTCATCTGGATCATCCTAACAAAGAGACCACACATCACTTAGACAACAACTACCTCCCCGTGGTGTTGCTTGTGCCCTACCTGATATTAAGCAATTTAAAGACCCTCAGGAGGGCCAAACACATCACCCTAGTATAGCATATCAGTAGAGGCTGGGAGATATAGCTTGCTTAGCTATATCTCCTGAGCTTTCAAACCCAGCGCTGCATAACCTGGGTGCCTGTCTAGAATCCCAGAAATGCACATGGAAAGTAGGAGCATCAGGATCAAAGGTTCAAAGTCATTTTTGGCCACCTAGCAAGTTCCAGGCCAGATGGATATCTGAGAACCTGTGTAAATAACTGAATAAATAATGTACTACTAGCACCACATTGAAGAGCATAGTGTGGAGAAGCCACAAGTGTGACACTGGAAATCCACTCCTTTCAAAACTTAGGACTTTGGGGTGATAGAGACTGCAGGATTGGTTCACCTCCAGTGCTGTTAGTAATATAGCAAGGATCTTCACTCTATAGGGAATTTTAAAATAATGTACCAGCGCTTCCAAATACCTGTACCCTTGTTTTTATCCCCGAACGTTGTGCCATGTTAAAAGAGAAAACAACTAAATGTGCATGCTTACAAAATAGGCAGTGTGTGATGCATTTTTCTACATGTGACATGCCGAAGAAGATATCACCAAAAGAATAAGAGTGAATATCTTCCTTTAAAAGGATATAGTTCGATTGCACCAAATCACTCACATAAAACATAGAACTTCTCCAATATTTAGGTGTTCGTATAGGTTTTACTCATAATAGCCTGAAACTAGAAAAAACCTAGATGTTCCTGAACCCAAGAACTGAGAGAGACATTGTGGTACATCAACACAATGGACTACTACTCAGCAATTAAAAACATTATTACATCATGAAATTTGCAGGCAAACAGATGGAACTAGAAAAGACCACACTGAGTGACAAAGAAACCCAGAAGCCAAAGATACAAATGGTATATGCCCTTACATAAGTGCTTATTAGAGATAAAACATAGGATAAACATTCTAAAACCTATAGTCCTAAAGAAGATAAACAGCAAGGAAGACCGCTGGGAAGATGCTCAGTCCTCATTCAGAAGGGCAAATTCAACAGATATCAGAAGGAGGAGAAGACAAGGAACAGGACAGGAGCCTACCATAGAGAGCCTCTGAAAGACTTTCTATTGTTCGAGGTATGAAAGCAGAGGCTGAGACTCATAGCCAAACTGTGGACACAGGGCATAGAATTTTATAAAAGAAGGGACAGGTGGAAACCTGGGAGGGGACAGTAGCTCCAAGAAGAGAACGAGAGAGAGAGAGAGAGAGAGAGAGAGAGAGAGAGAGAAACTAGGCCCTGAGCGCTTGTAGAGACCAATACCCCAAGCAAGGACCATGCCTGAAGAGGATCTGAACACTGCTCAGGAGTAGCCCACAGATTCTCTCTCCAAGTAGGTCCCCAGTAAGGGGAATAGGGGCTGTTTCTGTATGAACTCAGTGGCAGGCTCTCTGATCACCTCTCCCTGCGGGGTGCAGCATTGACAGGCCACAGAGGAAGACAATGTAGCCAGCCCTGAGGAGACCACATAGGCTAGGGTCAGATAGAAGGGGAAGAGGACCTCCAGTATCAGTGGACTAGGGGAGGGGCATAGCAGGAGTTGAAGGATGGGCGATGGGATTGGGAGGAGAAGAGGGGAGGAGCCACAGCCAGGACACAAAGTGATAAACTGTAATAAATTGTAAAAAATAATAATAAATCTTAAAATCAAAAAAGATAATGAGAATGAAAGCTGCCAAACATATGTGTTTATGAATTGGTTTTAAGTATGCAAAGTTGGATGCCAGCAATTTCAGTCTACACCAGCTATTTGTTGCTCCCACCTTTTGGTTTTTAACAAAACACATGATGAGGCAATGCTAACACAAGGCTATGTGTGGTGATTTCTCACATTTTAAGTGGTCCCTGGGATCATAGGTCAGGGTTCCCTCAAATGTTCCATCCTTAGCATCAAGACTTAGTCTGACTACTAGGGATGTGAAAGGGAAAAGGAGAAGTAGGGATGAGAAAATATAATTAAGGGGGTGAATAGGACCAAAGTATATTATATGCATATGAAGCGATATCATAAATAAACCCATTACCTTGTCCACTTAAAATATGCTAAGAAAAACGTATATAGAAAAGCAGACTTGTGCTCACAGACAATCCTTACTGGAAACCAAACCAGTTAAAAGAGAAGCTCTGAAAGAGGTCGTGCTCAGTCTAAACAGTGTTTTCAAGCTCTCTAGGAGACTTCTTAAAAATTAAATGTTGTGTAAAGCTAGAGTTATTGGGGATAGTGAGCCACCTGATGTGGGGACTAGAAACCAAACTCAGGTCCTTTCTCTATCCTGAGGGGTGTGTGTGTGTGTGTGTGTGTGTGTGTGTGTTTGTGTGTATGTGTAGGTGAAATCAGGTAAAAGAGCTCTATTGTGATAGAAGGCAGAAAAGAGAGGAATAAAAACCCAGCAAAGCAAAGGGCATCTGAGCCCTGGGTAGAATGGCTTTTTTATGAAAACAAAAACAAAAACAGAAACAAAAACAAAAACAAAAAACAAAGATGACAATTACGATTGTGTATTTTTAAGGACAAACTTATTTCAGTAAAAAATCAACAGCATTGGAGAATTAGAAATAGGAGTAGTCTAATGGGTACAATAAAGAGCCTAGATAGGAGGAAAACCCTTTAATGTTCTATAGCATAGTATAATAAACATGGTTGGCAGCAAATCCTTGACAATTCAAAATAAAAAGTATAGGAATGCAGATGTAGTAGAGCTAGAAGAGTGCTTGCTTAGCATACCCAAAGCCTGGTTCAATCCCCACACAGAGCCCAACAAAGAGTGACAGCTCAGGCCTGTAAACCTGGCACTGGAGAGGTAGAGGCAGGAGGATTGAGAGTGGCCAGTTCATCCCTACCCCCTCTATGAAAGGAAAACCATGTGTCTTAGTCAGGGTTACTATTGCTGTGTATAAACACCATGACTAAAGCAACGTGAGGAGGAAAGGGTTTATTTCACTCACAGAGCCAGGGAACAGTTCATCATCCAAAGCAGTGAGGACAGGAACTCACCCAGGGCAGGAACCTGGAGGCAGGAGCTGATATAGAGGCCATAGAGAGATACTGCTTACTGGCCTGCTCCTCCTGGATGACTCAGCCTGCTTCCTTATGAAACCCAGAACCACCAGCCCTGGGTTGGTACCAGCCACAATGAGCTGGGCCCTCCCCATTTGTGTAAAATAAACTATTTGAGAAATAAAATATTTGAGAAAATAAACTACAAGCTTGTCCACGGCCTGATCTCCTCTACACAGTCTTAAAGGAGCTTCCCTCCTCTCAGGTGACTTTCCCTTGTGTCAAGTTAACCTGAAACGAGCCCACATACCATGGAACCAAAACTGTCAGTTTTGAATGCCAGATTCACCAGATAGGAAGATAGTCATTCATGAAGATGGTCTTTGTTTTGACTTATGGGGTGATTCGCACATGCACTGATACTTCACTATTGATTTTGGAAGGACTGTGAGGTAAATTTGGAAGTCGAAGTATGCCCGAATCTAGCGATCTGCTAATAAGTAAGGAAAACACATGACAGAATGACCATTTGAGATGGGGGTCATGGAGTGGTTTTCAGGAAGAATTCCCCAGAACAAACCCTCTGTCTCCTGTTCTATCACCAGTGCAAATATTCATATAAAAAGGGGTCGTGTGAGTCTCTTGGAGATGTTAGGGAAAGCCTCCTATCTGGACCCAGACCCTATTGCCTTCACTGCGACTCTCCCAACCTGAGTGGTTAAGGATACCACTTTCTGTTTCTGAGCCACACCAAGGTCTCCATCCCAGCGCCTGCTCCCATGGGGCAGCAAAGCCGCCTCAGTTGTGCTTTGTGATGTCAAAGCAGCTGCTCAGCCACCAGTAGCTGAGGAGGATCATGCTGACCAATCAGGACTCAGGGGTGTGGCCTTCCATTGTTCTGGCTCAGCTCATAAGAAGGCACCTCTCAGCTCTGGGCCAGACCACCCCCAACCTACAGCATGGTGAAAGCTAGCAAAAGAGCTCTGGATCCTACCACCGAGGAGGACCCATCTGCCTCCAGAACCATACCCACGACAGCCAAGTCTAAGTTACCTCGGTGCCAAACCGAGACTACTGGAAAGACCAGGGGTCATTCTAAGTGCAAACGCAGTGGGAAGGTAAGAAGGCCCAAGCCAAGCTTCCTCCTTTCTCCAGTGATTTCCCCTCCCTATTGCTCCTAGCCCTTTCTTAGCCTGGCATCAACCCCTTTCTCAACCCATAGCCCTTCTCCTACATTCCCCTTCATGGAGTCCACCTTTTCGAAGACTCATATGCCCTGACACCTTACTCTGTTGTCTTTCCAGGTGCGAAGGACTACCAGGAAGCTCAACAAGATCCAACCACGCATTCGGAAGAGAAAGGCTGCTGCCAAAACGACAACCGCTCCTAACAAATCACAGAGGGCCAAGGGAAGCGCACGGGCTGGTCAAAACCACCTCCCCATGGAAGACATGAGTGCAAAGGAGAAGGAACCAGACCACATCTTTGAGATTTCCAGCATGTCTTCGAGTGATCCGGAAAGCGAATAGCCTCACAATGCCACCACCACCTAGAATTCTGACCCAAAGTCCAAAGTCAAAGCAAGGTCAACCTGTATAGAGTGAATACCTAGTACACAGAAGTTTGATCTTGGCGAAAATAAAATCAACCTGATTTGAAAACAAATGTATCCCTGAGAATCTCTGGTGGAACTAAGAAGGAAGGAATGGGAAGATAGAAGGGGTGGGGAAGGAGGTGGGATAGGAATGAAGAAGGAAATAACACACGGGTAGACAAGAAGCAGAGCAGTTTGGGTCCTACAGGGGTACCGGCCAGACAAGCAAACCCAATGTCTAGCAGACACTTAGAGGATTAAGACCAAGCTAGCAGATAGCACTGAAGACATTCTTTCTCCTGATGCTTTCTCTCAGGCCAAGCATGAAAAGGGTTGGACATTTCTTAGGTGGGGCTGTTGAACATATGTGAGTACGCAGGTGCATGTGCCCCTGTCCACGCGTGAATAGGCAGGAGCCAATTCAGCGAGGCTCATTGGCCAGCGATCTTTGGAATCCACCTGGCTCCACTCCACAATGCTAGGTTACAGGCATGCTGCTTCTTGGTGCTGGGGATTTGAATTTAGGTCCTTATGTTTGTAGAGCAAATGGTCTTAGCTTCTTACCTCACTGAGTCATTTTCCCAGCCCTCAGGGATGAGTGTCTCTGTGGTTCCTGACACGGGGTGGGAACACTGCTGCAGGATATGGACTGTAGAACCTACACAATGAAAGATACGAGGTCATCTGGATCATCCTAACAAAGAGACCACACATCACTTAGACAACAACTACCTCCCCGTGGTGTTGCTTGTGCCCTACCTGATATTAAGCAATTTAAAGACCCTCAGGAGGGCCAAACACATCACCCTAGTATAGCATATCAGTAGAGGCTGGGAGATATAGCTTGCTTAGCTATATCTCCTGAGCTTTCAAACCCAGCGCTGCATAACCTGGGTGCCTGTCTAGAATCCCAGAAATGCACATGGAAAGTAGGAGCATCAGGATCAAAGGTTCAAAGTCATTTTTGGCCACCTAGCAAGTTCCAGGCCAGATGGATATCTGAGAACCTGTGTAAATAACTGAATAAATAATGTACTACTAGCACCACATTGAAGAGCATAGTGTGGAGAAGCCACAAGTGTGACACTGGAAATCCACTCCTTTCAAAACTTAGGACTTTGGGGTGATAGAGACTGCAGGATTGGTTCACCTCCAGTGCTGTTAGTAATATAGCAAGGATCTTCACTCTATAGGGAATTTTAAAATAATGTACCAGCGCTTCCAAATACCTGTACCCTTGTTTTTATCCCCGAACGTTGTGCCATGTTAAAAGAGAAAACAACTAAATGTGCATGCTTACAAAATAGGCAGTGTGTGATGCATTTTTCTACATGTGACATGCCGAAGAAGATATCACCAAAAGAATAAGAGTGAATATCTTCCTTTAAAAGGATATAGTTCGATTGCACCAAATCACTCACATAAAACATAGAACTTCTCCAATATTTAGGTGTTCGTATAGGTTTTACTCATAATAGCCTGAAACTAGAAAAAACCTAGATGTTCCTGAACCCAAGAACTGAGAGAGACATTGTGGTACATCAACACAATGGACTACTACTCAGCAATTAAAAACATTATTACATCATGAAATTTGCAGGCAAACAGATGGAACTAGAAAAGACCACACTGAGTGACAAAGAAACCCAGAAGCCAAAGATACAAATGGTATATGCCCTTACATAAGTGCTTATTAGAGATAAAACATAGGATAAACATTCTAAAACCTATAGTCCTAAAGAAGATAAACAGCAAGGAAGACCGCTGGGAAGATGCTCAGTCCTCATTCAGAAGGGCAAATTCAACAGATATCAGAAGGAGGAGAAGACAAGGAACAGGACAGGAGCCTACCATAGAGAGCCTCTCAAAGACTTTCTATTGTTCGAGGTATGAAAGCAGAGGCTGAGACTCATAGCCAAACTGTGGACACAGGGCATAGAATTTTATAAAAGAAGGGACAGGTGGAAACCTGGGAGGGGACAGTAGCTCCAAGAAGAGAACTAGAGAGAGAGAGAGAGAGAGAGAGAGAGAGAGAGAGAGAAACTAGGCCCTGAGCGCTTGTAGAGACCAATACCCCAAGCAAGGACCATGCCTGAAGAGGATCTGAACACTGCTCAGGAGTAGCCCACAGATTCTCTCTCCAAGTAGGTCCCCAGTAAGGGGAATAGGGGCTGTTTCTGTATGAACTCAGTGGCAGGCTCTCTGATCACCTCTCCCTGCGGGGTGCAGCATTGACAGGCCACAGAGGAAGACAATGTAGCCAGCCCTGAGGACACCACATAGGCTAGGGTCAGATAGAAGGGGAAGAGGACCTCCAGTATCAGTGGACTAGGGGAGGGGCATAGCAGGAGTTGAAGGATGGGCGATGGGATTGGGAGGAGAAGAGGGGAGGAGCCACAGCCAGGACACAAAGTGATAAACTGTAATAAATTGTAAAAAATAATAATAAATCTTAAAATCAAAAAAGATAATGAGAATGAAAGCTGCCAAACATATGTGTTTATGAATTGGTTTTAAGTATGCAAAGTTGGATGCCAGCAATTTCAGTCTACACCAGCTATTTGTTGCTCCCACCTTTTGGTTTTTAACAAAACACATGATGAGGCAATGCTAACACAAGGCTATGTGTGGTGATTTCTCACATTTTAAGTGGTCCCTGGGATCATAGGTCAGGGTTCCCTCAAATGTTCCATCCTTAGCATCAAGACTTAGTCTGACTACTAGGGATGTGAAAGGGAAAAGGAGAAGTAGGGATGAGAAAATATAATTAAGGGGGTGAATAGGACCAAAGTATATTATATGCATATGAAGCGATATCATAAATAAACCCATTACCTTGTCCACTTAAAATATGCTAAGAAAAACGTATATAGAAAAGCAGACTTGTGCTCACAGACAATCCTTACTGGAAACCAAACCAGTTAAAAGAGAAGCTCTGAAAGAGGTCGTGCTCAGTCTAAACAGTGTTTTCAAGCTCTCTAGGAGACTTCTTAAAAATTAAATGTTGTGTAAAGCTAGAGTTATTGGGGATAGTGAGCCACCTGATGTGGGGACTAGAAACCAAACTCAGGTCCTTTCTCTATCCTGAGGGGTGTGTGTGTGTGTGTGTGTGTGTGTGTGTTTGTGTGTATGTGTAGGTGAAATCAGGTAAAAGAGCTCTATTGTGATAGAAGGCAGAAAAGAGAGGAATAAAAACCCAGCAAAGCAAAGGGCATCTGAGCCCTGGGTAGAATGGCTTTTTTATGAAAACAAAAACAAAAACAGAAACAAAAACAAAAACAAAAAACAAAGATGACAATTACGATTGTGTATTTTTAAGGACAAACTTATTTCAGTAAAAAATCAACAGCATTGGAGAATTAGAAATAGGAGTAGTCTAATGGGTACAATAAAGAGCCTAGATAGGAGGAAAACCCTTTAATGTTCTATAGCATAGTATAATAAACATGGTTGGCAGCAAATCCTTGACAATTCAAAATAAAAAGTATAGGAATGCAGATGTAGTAGAGCTAGAAGAGTGCTTGCTTAGCATACCCAAAGCCTGGTTCAATCCCCACACAGAGCCCAACAAAGAGTGACAGCTCAGGCCTGTAAACCTGGCACTGGAGAGGTAGAGGCAGGAGGATTGAGAGTGGCCAGTTCATCCCTACCCCCTCTATGAAAGGAAAACCATGTGTCTTAGTCAGGGTTACTATTGCTGTGTATAAACACCATGACTAAAGCAACGTGAGGAGGAAAGGGTTTATTTCACTCACAGAGCCAGGGAACAGTTCATCATCCAAAGCAGTGAGGACAGGAACTCACCCAGGGCAGGAACCTGGAGGCAGGAGCTGATATAGAGGCCATAGAGAGATACTGCTTACTGGCCTGCTCCTCCTGGATGACTCAGCCTGCTTCCTTATGAAACCCAGAACCACCAGCCCTGGGTTGGTACCAGCCACAATGAGCTGGGCCCTCCCCATTTGTGTAAAATAAACTATTTGAGAAATAAAATATTTGAGAAAATAAACTACAAGCTTGTCCACGGCCTGATCTCCTCTACACAGTCTTAAAGGAGCTTCCCTCCTCTCAGGTGACTTTCCCTTGTGTCAAGTTAACCTGAAACGAGCCCACATACCATGGAACCAAAACTGTCAGTTTTGAATGCCAGATTCACCAGATAGGAAGATAGTCATTCATGAAGATGGTCTTTGTTTTGACTTATGGGGTGATTCGCACATGCACTGATACTTCACTATTGATTTTGGAAGGACTGTGAGGTAAATTTGGAAGTCGAAGTATGCCCGAATCTAGCGATCTGCTAATAAGTAAGGAAAACACATGACAGAATGACCATTTGAGATGGGGGTCATGGAGTGGTTTTCAGGAAGAATTCCCCAGAACAAACCCTCTGTCTCCTGTTCTATCACCAGTGCAAATATTCATATAAAAAGGGGTGGTGTGAGTCTCTTGGAGATGTTAGGGAAAGCCTCCTATCTGGACCCAGACCCTATTGCCTTCACTGCGACTCTCCCAACCTGAGTGGTTAAGGATACCACTTTCTGTTTCTGAGCCACACCAAGGTCTCCATCCCAGCGCCTGCTCCCATGGGGCAGCAAAGCCGCCTCAGTTGTGCTTTGTGATGTCAAAGCAGCTGCTCAGCCACCAGTAGCTGAGGAGGATCATGCTGACCAATCAGGACTCAGGGGTGTGGCCTTCCATTGTTCTGGCTCAGCTCATAAGAAGGCACCTCTCAGCTCTGGGCCAGACCACCCCCAACCTACAGCATGGTGAAAGCTAGCAAAAGAGCTCTGGATCCTACCACCGAGGAGGACCCATCTGCCTCCAGAACCATACCCACGACAGCCAAGTCTAAGTTACCTCGGTGCCAAACCGAGACTACTGGAAAGACCAGGGGTCATTCTAAGTGCAAACGCAGTGGGAAGGTAAGAAGGCCCAAGCCAAGCTTCCTCCTTTCTCCAGTGATTTCCCCTCCCTATTGCTCCTAGCCCTTTCTTAGCCTGGCATCAACCCCTTTCTCAACCCATAGCCCTTCTCCTACATTCCCCTTCATGGAGTCCACCTTTTCGAAGACTCATATGCCCTGACACCTTACTCTGTTGTCTTTCCAGGTGCGAAGGACTACCAGGAAGCTCAACAAGATCCAACCACGCATTCGGAAGAGAAAGGCTGCTGCCAAAACGACAACCGCTCCTAACAAATCACAGAGGGCCAAGGGAAGCGCACGGGCTGGTCAAAACCACCTCCCCATGGAAGACATGAGTGCAAAGGAGAAGGAACCAGACCACATCTTTGAGATTTCCAGCATGTCTTCGAGTGATCCGGAAAGCGAATAGCCTCACAATGCCACCACCACCTAGAATTCTGACCCAAAGTCCAAAGTCAAAGCAAGGTCAACCTGTATAGAGTGAATACCTAGTACACAGAAGTTTGATCTTGGCGAAAATAAAATCAACCTGATTTGAAAACAAATGTATCCCTGAGAATCTCTGGTGGAACTAGGAAGGAAGGAATGGGAAGATAGAAGGGGTGGGGAAGGAGGTGGGATAGGAATGAAGAAGGAAATAACACACGGGTAGACAAGAAGCAGAGCAGTTTGGGTCCTACAGGGGTACCGGCCAGACAAGCAAACCCAATGTCTAGCAGACACTTAGAGGATTAAGACCAAGCTAGCAGATAGCACTGAAGACATTCTTTCTCCTGATGCTTTCTCTCAGGCCAAGCATGAAAAGGGTTGGACATTTCTTAGGTGGGGCTGTTGAACATATGTGAGTACGCAGGTGCATGTGCCCCTGTCCACGCGTGAATAGGCAGGAGCCAATTCAGCGAGGCTCATTGGCCAGCGATCTTTGGAATCCACCTGGCTCCACTCCACAATGCTAGGTTACAGGCATGCTGCTTCTTGGTGCTGGGGATTTGAATTTAGGTCCTTATGTTTGTAGAGCAAATGGTCTTAGCTTCTTACCTCACTGAGTCATTTTCCCAGCCCTCAGGGATGAGTGTCTCTGTGGTTCCTGACACGGGGTGGGAACACTGCTGCAGGATATGGACTGTAGAACCTACACAATGAAAGATACGAGATCATGTGGATCATCCCAAGAAAGAGACCACACATCACTTAGACAACAACTACCTCCTCGTGGTGTTGCTTGTGCCCTACCTGATATTAAGCAATTTAAAGACCCTCAGGAGGGCCAAACACATCACCCTAGTATAGCATATCAGTAGAGGCTGGGAGATATAGCTTGCTTAGCTATATCTCCTGAGCTTTCAAACCCAGCGCTGCATAACCTGGGTGCCTGTCTAGAATCCCAGAAATGCACATGGAAAGTAGGAGCATCAGGATCAAAGGTTCAAAGTCATTTTTGGCCACCTAGCAAGTTCCAGGCCAGATGGATATCTGAGAACCTGTGTAAATAACTGAATAAATAATGTACTACTAGCACCACATTGAAGAGCATAGTGTGGAGAAGCCACAAGTGTGACACTGGAAATCCACTCCTTTCAAAACTTAGGACTTTGGGGTGATAGAGACTGCAGGATTGGTTCACCTCCAGTGCTGTTAGTAATATAGCAAGGATCTTCACTCTATAGGGAATTTTAAAATAATGTACCAGCGCTTCCAAATACCTGTACCCTTGTTTTTATCCCCGAACGTTGTGCCATGTTAAAAGAGAAAACAACTAAATGTGCATGCTTACAAAATAGGCAGTGTGTGATGCATTTTTCTACATGTGACATGCCGAAGAAGATATCACCAAAAGAATAAGAGTGAATATCTTCCTTTAAAAGGATATAGTTCGATTGCACCAAATCACTCACATAAAACATAGAACTTCTCCAATATTTAGGTGTTCGTATAGGTTTTACTCATAATAGCCTGAAACTAGAAAAAACCTAGATGTTCCTGAACCCAAGAACTGAGAGAGACATTGTGGTACATCAACACAATGGACTACTACTCAGCAATTAAAAACATTATTACATCATGAAATTTGCAGGCAAACAGATGGAACTAGAAAAGACCACACTGAGTGACAAAGAAACCCAGAAGCCAAAGATACAAATGGTATATGCCCTTACATAAGTGCTTATTAGAGATAAAACATAGGATAAACATTCTAAAACCTATAGTCCTAAAGAAGATAAACAGCAAGGAAGACCGCTGGGAAGATGCTCAGTCCTCATTCAGAAGGGCAAATTCAACAGATATCAGAAGGAGGAGAAGACAAGGAACAGGACAGGAGCCTACCATAGAGAGACTCTGAAAGACTTTCTATTGTTCGAGGTATGAAAGCAGAGGCTGAGACTCATAGCCAAACTGTGGACACAGGGCATAGAATTTTATAAAAGAAGGGACAGGTGGAAACCTGGGAGGGGACAGTAGCTCCAAGAAGAGAACTAGAGAGAGAGAGAGAGAGAGAGAGAGAGAGAGAGAGAGAGAGAGAAACTAGGCCCTGAGTGCTTGTAGAGACCAATACCCCAAGCAAGGACCATGCCTGAAGAGGATCTGAACACTGCTCAGGAGTAGCCCACAGATTCTCTCTCCAAGTAGGTCCCCAGTAAGGGGAATAGGGGCTGTTTCTGTATGAACTCAGTGGCAGGCTCTCTGATCACCTCTCCCTGCGGGGTGCAGCATTGACAGGCCACAGAGGAACACAATGTAGCCAGCCCTGAGGAGACCACATAGGCTAGGGTCAGATAGAAGGGGAAGAGGACCTCCAGTATCAGTGGACTAGGGGAGGGGCATAGCAGGAGTTGAAGGATGGGCGATGGGATTGGGAGGAGAAGAGGGGAGGAGCCACAGCCAGGACACAAAGTGATAAACTGTAATAAATTGTAAAAAATAATAATAAATCTTAAAATCAAAAAAGATAATGAGAATGAAAGCTGCCAAACATATGTGTTTATGAATTGGTTTTAAGTATGCAAAGTTGGATGCCAGCAATTTCAGTCTACACCAGCTATTTGTTGCTCCCACCTTTTGGTTTTTAACAAAACACATGATGAGGCAATGCTAACACAAGGCTATGTGTGGTGATTTCTCACATTTTAAGTGGTCCCTGGGATCATAGGTCAGGGTTCCCTCAAATGTTCCATCCTTAGCATCAAGACTTAGTCTGACTACTAGGGATGTGAAAGGGAAAAGGAGAAGTAGGGATGAGAAAATCTAATTAAGGGGGTGAATAGGACCAAAGTATATTATATGCATATGAAGCGATATCATAAATAAACCCATTACCTTGTCCACTTAAAATATGCTAAGAAAAACGTATATAGAAAAGCAGACTTGTGCTCACAGACAATCCTTACTGGAAACCAAACCAGTTAAAAGAGAAGCTCTGAAAGAGGTCGTGCTCAGTCTAAACAGTGTTTTCAAGCTCTCTAGGAGACTTCTTAAAAATTAAATGTTGTGTAAAGCTAGAGTTATTGGGGATAGTGAGCCACCTGATGTGGGGACTAGAAACCAAACTCAGGTCCTTTCTCTATCCTGAGGGGTGTGTGTGTGTGTGTGTGTGTGTGTGTGTGTATGTGTGTGTATGTGTAGGTGAAATCAGGTAAAAGAGCTCTATTGTGATAGAAGGCAGAAAAGAGAGGAATAAAAACCCAGCAAAGCAAAGGGCATCTGAGCCCTGGGTAGAATGGCTTTTTTATGAAAACAAAAACAAAAACAGAAACAAAAACAAAAACAAAAAACAAAGATGACAATTACGATTGTGTATTTTTAAGGACAAACTTATTTCAGTAAAAAATCAACAGCATTGGAGAATTAGAAATAGGAGTAGTCTAATGGGTACAATAAAGAGCCTAGATAGGAGGAAAACCCTTTAATGTTCTATAGCATAGTATAATAAACATGGTTGGCAGCAAATCCTTGACAATTCAAAATAAAAAGTATAGGAATGCAGATGTAGTAGAGCTAGAAGAGTGCTTGCTTAGCATACCCAAAGCCTGGTTCAATCCCCACACAGAGCCCAACAAAGAGTGACAGCTCAGGCCTGTAAACCTGGCACTGGAGAGGTAGAGGCAGGAGGATTGAGAGTGGACAGTTCATCCCTACCCCCTCTATGAAAGGAAAACCATGTGTCTTAGTCAGGGTTACTATTGCTGTGTATAAACACCATGACTAAAGCAACGTGAGGAGGAAAGGGTTTATTTCACTCACAGAGCCACGGAACAGTTCATCATCGAAAGCAGTGAGGACAGGAACTCACCCAGGGCAGGAACCTGGAGGCAGGAGCTGATATAGAGGCCATAGAGAGATACTGCTTACTGGCCTGCTCCTCCTGGATGACTCAGCCTGCTTCCTTATGAAACCCAGAACCACCAGCCCTGGGTTGGTACCAGCCACAATGAGCTGGGCCCTCCCCATTTGTGTAAAATAAACTATTTGAGAAATAAAATATTTGAGAAAATAAACTACAAGCTTGTCCACGGCCTGATCTCCTCTACAGTCTTAAAGGAGCTTCCCTCCTCTCAGGTGACTTTCCCTTGTGTCAAGTTAACCTGAAACGAGCCCACATACCATGGAACCAAAACTGTCAGTTTTGAATGCCAGATTCACCAGATAGGAAGATAGTCATTCATGAAGATGGTCTTTGTTTTGACTTACGGGGTGATTCCCACATGCACTGATACTTCACTATTGATTTTGGAAGGACTGTGAGGTAAATTTGGAAGTCGAAATAAGCCCGAATCTAGCGATCTGCTAATAAGTAAGGAAAACACATGACAGAATGACCATTTGAGATGGGGGTCATGGAGTGGTTTTCAGGAAGAATTCCCCAGAACAAACCCTCTGTCTCCTGTTCTATCACCAGTGCAAATATTCATATAAAAAGGGGTCGTGTGAGTCTCTTGGAGATGTTAGGGAAAGCCTCCTATCTGGACCCAGACCCTATTGCCTTCACTGCGACTCTCCCAACCTGAGTGGTTAAGGATACCACTTTGTTTCTGAGCCACACCAAGGTCTCCATCCCAGCGCCTGCTCCCATGGGGCAGCAAAGCCGCCTCAGTTGTGCTTTGTGATGTCAAAGCAGCTGCTCAGCCACCAGTAGCTGAGGAGGATCATGCTGACCAATCAGGACTCAGGGGTGTGGCCTTCCATTGTTCTGGCTCAGCTCATAAGAAGGCACCTCTCAGCTCTGGGCCAGACCACCCCCAACCTACAGCATGGTGAAAGCTAGCAAAAGAGCTCTGGATCCTACCACCGAGGAGGACCCATCTGCCTCCAGAACCATACCCACGACAGCCAAGTCTAAGTTACCTCGGTACCAAACCGAGACTACTGGAAAGACCAGGGGTCATTCTAAGTGCAAACGCAGTGGGAAGGTAAGAAGGCCCAAGCCAAGCTTCCTCCTTTCTCCAGTGATTTCCCTCCCTATTGCTCCTAGCCCTTTCTTAGCCTGGCATCAACCCCTTTCTCAACCCATAGCCCTTCTCCTACATTCCCCTTCATGGAGTCCACCTTTTCGAAGACTCATATGCCCTGACACCTTACTCTGTTGTCTTTCCAGGTGCGAAGGACTACCAGGAAGCTCAACAAGATCCAACCACGCATTCGGAAGAGAAAGGCTGCTGCCAAAACGACAACCGCTCCTAACAAATCACAGAGGGCCAAGGGAAGCGCACGGGCTGGTCAAAACCACCTCCCCATGGAAGACATGAGTGCAAAGGAGAAGGAACCAGACCACATCTTTGAGATTTCCAGCATGTCTTCGAGTGATCCGGAAAGCGAATAGCCTCACAATGCCACCACCACCTAGAATTCTGACCCAAAGTCCAAAGTCAAAGCAAGGTCAACCTGTATAGAGTGAATACCTAGTACACAGAAGTTTGATCTTGGCGAAAATAAAATCAACCTGATTTGAAAACAAATGTATCCCTGAGAATCTCTGGTGGAACTAGGAAGGAAGGAATGGGAAGATAGAAGGGGTGGGGAAGGAGGTGGGATAGGAATGAAGAAGGAAATAACACACGGGTAGACAAGAAGCAGAGCAGTTTGGGTCCTACAGGGGTACCGGCCAGACAAGCAAACCCAATGTCTAGCAGACACTTAGAGGATTAAGACCAAGCTAGCAGATAGCACTGAAGACATTCTTTCTCCTGATGCTTTCTCTCAGGCCAAGCATGAAAAGGGTTGGACATTTCTTAGGTGGGGCTGTTGAACATATGTGAGTACGCAGGTGCATGTGCCCCTGTCCACGCGTGAATAGGCAGGAGCCAATTCAGCGAGGCTCATTGGCCAGCGATCTTTGGAATCCACCTGGCTCCACTCCACAATGCTAGGTTACAGGCATGCTGCTTCTTGGTGCTGGGGATTTGAATTTAGGTCCTTATGTTTGTAGAGCAAATGGTCTTAGCTTCTTACCTCACTGAGTCATTTTCCCAGCCCTCAGGGATGAGTGTCTCTGTGGTTCCTGACACGGGGTGGGAACACTGCTGCAGGATATGGACTGTAGAACCTACACAATGAAAGATACGAGGTCATCTGGATCATCCTAACAAAGAGACCACACATCACTTAGACAACAACTACCTCCCCGTGGTGTTGCTTGTGCCCTACCTGATATTAAGCAATTTAAAGACCCTCAGGAGGGCCAAACACATCACCCTAGTATAGCATATCAGTAGAGGCTGGGAGATATAGCTTGCTTAGCTATATCTCCTGAGCTTTCAAACCCAGCGCTGCATAACCTGGGTGCCTGTCTAGAATCCCAGAAATGCACATGGAAAGTAGGAGCATCAGGATCAAAGGTTCAAAGTCATTTTTGGCCACCTAGCAAGTTCCAGGCCAGATGGATATCTGAGAACCTGTGTAAATAACTGAATAAATAATGTACTACTAGCACCACATTGAAGAGCATAGTGTGGAGAAGCCACAAGTGTGACACTGGAAATCCACTCCTTTCAAAACTTAGGACTTTGGGGTGATAGAGACTGCAGGATTGGTTCACCTCCAGTGCTGTTAGTAATATAGCAAGGATCTTCACTCTATAGGGAATTTTAAAATAATGTACCAGCGCTTCCAAATACCTGTACCCTTGTTTTTATCCCCGAACGTTGTGCCATGTTAAAAGAGAAAACAACTAAATGTGCATGCTTACAAAATAGGCAGTGTGTGATGCATTTTTCTACATGTGACATGCCGAAGAAGATATCACCAAAAGAATAAGAGTGAATATCTTCCTTTAAAAGGATATAGTTCGATTGCACCAAATCACTCACATAAAACATAGAACTTCTCCAATATTTAGGTGTTCGTATAGGTTTTACTCATAATAGCCTGAAACTAGAAAAAACCTAGATGTTCCTGAACCCAAGAACTGAGAGAGACATTGTGGTACATCAACACAATGGACTACTACTCAGCAATTAAAAACATTATTACATCATGAAATTTGCAGGCAAACAGATGGAACTAGAAAAGACCACACTGAGTGACAAAGAAACCCAGAAGCCAAAGATACAAATGGTATATGCCCTTACATAAGTGCTTATTAGAGATAAAACATAGGATAAACATTCTAAAACCTATAGTCCTAAAGAAGATAAACAGCAAGGAAGACCGCTGGGAAGATGCTCAGTCCTCATTCAGAAGGGCAAATTCAACAGATATCAGAAGGAGGAGAAGACAAGGAACAGGACAGGAGCCTACCATAGAGAGACTCTGAAAGACTTTCTATTGTTCGAGGTATGAAAGCAGAGGCTGAGACTCATAGCCAAACTGTGGACACAGGGCATAGAATTTTATAAAAGAAGGGACAGGTGGAAACCTGGGAGGGGACAGTAGCTCCAAGAAGAGAACTAGAGAGAGAGAGAGAGAGAGAGAGAGAGAGAGAGAGAGAGAGAGAGAGAAACTAGGCCCTGAGCGCTTGTAGAGACCAATACCCCAAGCAAGGACCATGCCTGAAGAGGATCTGAACACTGCTCAGGAGTAGCCCACAGATTCTCTCTCCAAGTAGGTCCCCAGTAAGGGGAATAGGGGCTGTTTCTGTATGAACTCAGTGGCAGGCTCTCTGATCACCTCTCCCTGCGGGGTGCAGCATTGACAGGCCACAGAGGAAGACAATGTAGCCAGCCCTGAGGAGACCACATAGGCTAGGGTCAGATAGAAGGGGAAGAGGACCTCCAGTATCAGTGGACTAGGGGAGGGGCATAGCAGGAGTTGAAGGATGGGCGATGGGATTGGGAGGAGAAGAGGGGAGGAGCCACAGCCAGGACACAAAGTGATAAACTGTAATAAATTGTAAAAAATAATAATAAATCTTAAAATCAAAAAAGATAATGAGAATGAAAGCTGCCAAACATATGTGTTTATGAATTGGTTTTAAGTATGCAAAGTTGGATGCCAGCAATTTCAGTCTACACCAGCTATTTGTTGCTCCCACCTTTTGGTTTTTAACAAAACACATGATGAGGCAATGCTAACACAAGGCTATGTGTGGTGATTTCTCACATTTTAAGTGGTCCCTGGGATCATAGGTCAGGGTTCCCTCAAATGTTCCATCCTTAGCATCAAGACTTAGTCTGACTACTAGGGATGTGAAAGGGAAAAGGAGAAGTAGGGATGAGAAAATCTAATTAAGGGGGTGAATAGGACCAAAGTATATTATATGCATATGAAGCGATATCATAAATAAACCCATTACCTTGTCCACTTAAAATATGCTAAGAAAAACGTATATAGAAAAGCAGACTTGTGCTCACAGACAATCCTTACTGGAAACCAAACCAGTTAAAAGAGAAGCTCTGAAAGAGGTCGTGCTCAGTCTAAACAGTGTTTTCAAGCTCTCTAGGAGACTTCTTAAAAATTAAATGTTGTGTAAAGCTAGAGTTATTGGGGATAGTGAGCCACCTGATGTGGGGACTAGAAACCAAACTCAGGTCCTTTCTCTATCCTGAGGGGTGTGTGTGTGTGTGTGTGTGTGTGTGTGTGTGTGTATGTGTAGGTGAAATCAGGTAAAAGAGCTCTATTGTGATAGAAGGCAGAAAAGAGAGGAATAAAAACCCAGCAAAGCAAAGGGCATCTGAGCCCTGGGTAGAATGGCTTTTTTATGAAAACAAAAACAAAAACAGAAACAAAAACAAAAACTAAAAACAAAGATGACAATTACGATTGTGTATTTTTAAGGACAAACTTATTTCAGTAAAAAATCAACAGCATTGGAGAATTAGAAATAGGAGTAGTCTAATGGGTACAATAAAGAGCCTAGATAGGAGGAAAACCCTTTAATGTTCTATAGCATAGTATAATAAACATGGTTGGCAGCAAATCCTTGACAATTCAAAATAAAAAGTATAGGAATGCAGATGTAGTTGAGCTAGAAGAGTGCTTGCTTAGCATACCCAAAGCCTGGTTCAATCCCCACACAGAGCCCAACAAAGAGTGACAGCTCAGGCCTGTAAACCTGGCACTGGAGAGGTAGAGGCAGGAGGATTGAGAGTGGCCAGTTCATCCCTACCCCCTCTATGAAAGGAAAACCATGTGTCTTAGTCAGGGTTACTATTGCTGTGTATAAACACCATGACTAAAGCAACGTGAGGAGGAAAGGGTTTATTTCACTCACAGAGCCAGGGAACAGTTCATCATCCAAAGCAGTGAGGACAGGAACTCACCCAGGGCAGGAACCTGGAGGCAGGAGCTGATATAGAGGCCATAGAGAGATACTGCTTACTGGCCTGCTCCTCCTGGATGACTCAGCCTGCTTCCTTATGAAACCCAGAACCACCAGCCCTGGGTTGGTACCAGCCACAATGAGCTGGGCCCTCCCCATTTGTGTAAAATAAACTATTTGAGAAATAAAATATTTGAGAAAATAAACTACAAGCTTGTCCACGGCCTGATCTCCTCTACACAGTCTTAAAGGAGCTTCCCTCCTCTCAGGTGACTTTCCCTTGTGTCAAGTTAACCTGAAACGAGCCCACATACCATGGAACCAAAACTGTCAGTTTTGAATGCCAGATTCACCAGATAGGAAGATAGTCATTCATGAAGATGGTCTTTGTTTTGACTTATGGGGTGATTCGCACATGCACTGATACTTCTCTATTGATTTTGGAAGGACTGTGAGGTAAATTTGGAAGTCGAAGTATGCCCGAATCTAGCGATATGCTAATAAGTAAGGAAAACACATGACAGAATGACCATTTGAGATGGGGGTCATGGAGTGGTGTTCAGGAAGAGTTCCCCAGAACAAACCCTCTGTCTCCTGTTCTATCACCAGTGCAAATATTCATATAAAAAGGGGTGGTGTGAGTGTCTTGGAGATGTTAGGGAAAGCCTCCTGTCTGGACCCAGACCCTATTGCCTTTACTGCGACTCTCCCAACCTGAGTGGTTAAGGATACCACTTTCTGTTTCTGAGCCACACCAAGGTCTCCATCCCAGCGCCTGCTCCCATGGGGCAGCAAAGCCGCCTCAGTTGTGCTTTGTGATGTCAGAGCAGCTGCTCAGCCACCAGTAGCTGAGGAGGATCATGCTGACCAATCAGGACTCAGGGGTGTGGCCTTCCATTGTTCTGGCTCAGCTCATAAGAAGGCACCTCTCAGCTCTGGGCCAGACCACCCCCAACCTACAGCATGGTGAAAGCTAGCAAAAGAGCTCTGGATCCTACCACCGAGGAGGACCCATCTGCCTCCAGAAGCATACCCAAGAGAGCCAAGTCTAAGTTACCTCGGTGCCAAACCGAGACTACTGGAAAGACCAGGGGTCATTCTAAGTGCAAACGCAGTGGGAAGGTAAGAAGGCCCAAGCCAAGCTTCCTCCTTTCTCCAGTGATTTCCCCTCCCTATTGCTCCTAGCCCTTTCTTAGCCTGGCATCAACCCCTTTCTCAACCCATAGCCCTTCTCCTACATTCCCCTTCATGGAGTCCACCTTTTCGAAGACTCATATGCCCTGACACCTTACTCTGTTGTCTTTCCAGGTGCGAAGGACTACCGGGAAGCTCAACAAGATCCAACCACGCATTCGGAAGAGAAAGGCTGCTGCCAAAACGACAACCGCTCCTAACAAATCACAGAGGGCCAAGGGAAGCGCACTGGCTGGTCAAAACCACCTCCCCATGGAAGACATGAGTGCAAAGGAGAAGGAACCAGACCACATCTTTGAGATTTCCAGCATGTCTTCGAGTGATCCGGAAAGCGAATAGCCTCACAATGCCACCACCACCTAGAATTCTGACCCAAAGTCTGCAGTCAAAGCAAGGTCAACCTGTATAGAGTGAATACCTAGTACACAGAAGTTTGATCTTGGCGAAAATAAAATCAACCTGATTTGAAAACAAATGTATCCCTGAGAATCTCTGGTGGAACTCGGAAGGAAGGAATGGGAAGTTAGAAGGGGTGGGGAAGGAGGTGGGATAGGAATGAAGAAGGAAATAACACACGGGTAGACAAGAAGCAGAGCAGTTTGGGTCCTACAGGGGTACCGGCCAGACAAGCAAACCCAATGTCTAGCAGACACTTAGAGGATTAAGACCAAGCTAGCAGATAGCACTGAAGACATTCTTTCTCCTGATGCTTGCTCTCAGGCCAAGCATGAAAAGGGTTGGACATTTCTTAGGTGGGGCTGTTGAACATATGTGAGTACGCAGGTGCATGTGCCCCTGTCCACGCGTGAATAGGCAGGAGCCAATTCAGCGAGGCTCATTGGCCAGCTATCTTTGGAATCCTCCTGGCTCCACTCCGCAATGCTAGGTTACAGGCATGCTGCTTCTTGGTGCTGGGGATTTGAATTTAGGTCCTTATGTTTGTAGAGCAAATGGTCTTAGCTTCTTACCTCACTGAGTCATTTTCCCAGCCCTCAGGGATGAGTGTCTCTGTGGTTCCTGACACGGGGTGGGAACACTGCTGCAGGATATGGACTGTAGAACCTACACAATGAAAGATACGAGGTCATCTGGATCATCCTAACAAAGAGACCACACATCACTTAGACAACAACTACCTCCCCGTGGTGTTGCTTGTGCCCTACCTGATATTAAGCAATTTAAAGACCCTCAGGAGGGCCAAACACATCACCCTAGTATAGCATAGCAGTAGAGGCTGGGAGATATAGCTTGCTTAGCAGGCTCAACACCTGAGCTTTCAACCCCAGCGCTGCATAACCTGGGTGCATGTCTAGAATCCCAGAAATGCACTTGGAAAGTAGGAGCATCAGGATCAAAGGTTCAAAGTCATTTTTGGCCACCTAGCAAGTTCCAGGCCAGATGGATATCTGAGAACCTGTGTAAATAACTGAATAAATAATGTACTACTAGCATCACATTGAAGAGAATAGTGTGGAGAAGCCACAAGTGTGACACTGGAAATCCACTCCTTTCAAAACTTTGGACTTTGGGGTGATAGAGACTGCAGGATTGGTACACCACCAGAGCTGTTAGTAATATAGCAAGGATCTTCACTCTATAGGGAATTTTAAAATAAGGTACCAGCGCTTCCAAATACCTGTACCCTTGTTTTTATCCCCGAACGTTGTGCCATGTTAAAAGAGAAAACAACTAAATGTGCATGCTTACAAAATAGGCAGTGTGTGATGCATTTTTCCACATGTGACATGCCGAAGAAGATATCACCAAAAGAATAAGAGTGAATATCTTCCTATAAAGGATATAGTTCGATTTCACCAAATCACTCACATAAAACATAGAACTTCTCCAATATTTAGGTGTTCGTATAGGTTTTACTCATAATAGCCTGAAACTAGAAACAACCTTGATGTTCCTGAACCCAAGAACTGAGAGAGACATTGTGGTACATCAACACAATGGACTCCTACTCAGCAATTAAAAACATTATTAAATCATGAAATTTGCAGGCAAACAGATGGAACTAGAAAAGACCACACTGAGTGACAAAGAAACCCAGAAGCCAAACATACAAATGGTATATGCCCTTACATAAGTGCTTATTAGAGATAAAACATAGGATAAACATTCTAAAACCTATAGTCCTAAAGAAGATAAACAGCAAGGAAGACCGCTGGGAAGATGCTCAGTCCTCATTCAGAAGGGCAAATTCAACAGATATCAGAAGGAGGAGAAGACAAGGAACAGGACAGGAGCCTGCCATAGAGAGCCTCTGAAAGACTTTCTATTTTTCGAGGTATGAAAGCAGAGGCTGAGACTCATAGCCAAATTGTGGACACAGGGCATAGAATTTTATAAAAGAAGGGACAGGTGGAAACCTGGGAGGGGACAGTAGCTCCAAGAAGAGAACTAGAGAAAGAGAGAGAGAGAGATAAAGAGAGAGAGAGAGAGAGAGAGAAACTAGGCCCTGAGCGCTTGTAGAGACCAATACCCCAAGCAAGGACCATGCCTGAAGAGGATCTGAACACTGCTCAGGAGTAGCCCACAGATTCTCTCTCCAAGTAGGTCCCCAGTAAGGGGAATAGGGGCTGTTTCTGTATGAACTCAGTGGCAGGCTCTCTGATCACCTCTCCCTGCGGGGTGCAGCATTGACAGGCCACAGAGGAAGACAATGTAGCCAGCCCTGAGGAGACCACATAGGCTAGGGTCAGATAGAAGGGGAAGAGGACCTCCAGTATCAGTGGACTAGGGGAGGGGCATAGCAGGAGTTGAAGGATGGGCGATGGGATTGGGAGGAGAAGAGGGGAGGAGACACAGCCAGGATACAAAGTGATAAACTGTAATAAATTGTAAAAAATAATAATAAATCTTAAAATCAAAAAAGATAATGAGAATGAAAGCTGCCAAACATATGTGTTTATGAATTGGTTTTTTAAGTATGCAAAGTTGGATGCCAGCAATTTCAGTCTACACCAGCTATTTGTTGCTCCCACGTTTTGGTTTTTAACAAAACACATCATGAGGCAATGCGAACACAAGGCTATGTGTGGTGATTTCTCACATTTCAAGTGGTCCCTGGGATCATAGGTCAGGGTTCCCTCAAATGTTCCATCCTTAGCATCAAGACTTAGTCTGACTACTAGGGATGTGAAAGGGAAAAGGAGAAGTAGGGATGAGAAAATCTAATTAAGGGGGTGAATAGGACCAAAGTATATTATATGCATATGAAGCGATATCATAAATAAACCCATTACCTTGTCCACTTAAAATATGCTAAGAAAAACGTATATAGAAAAGCAGACTTGTGCTCACAGACAATCCTTACTGGAAACCAAACCAGTTAAAAGGGAAGCTCTGACAGAGGTCGTGCTCAGTCTAAACAGTGTTTTCAAGCTCTCTAGGAGACTTCTTAAAAATTAAATGTTGTGTAAAGCTAGAGTTATTGGGGATAGTGAGCCACCTGATGTGGGGACTAGAAACCCAACTCAGGTCCTTTCTCTATCCTGAGGGGTGTGTGTGTGTGTGTGTGTGTGTGTGTGTGTGTGTGTAGGTGAAATCAGGTAAAAGAGCTCTATTGTGTTAGAAGGCAGAAAAGAGAGGAATAAAAACCCAGCAAAGCAAAGGGCATCTGAGCCCTGGGTAGAATGGCTTTTTTATGAAAACAAAAACAGAAACAAAAACAAAAACAAAAAACAAAGATGACAATTACGATTGTGTATTTTTAAGGACAAACTTATTTCAGTAAAAAATCAACAGCATTGGAGAATTAGAAATAGGAGTAGTCTAATGGGTACAATAAAGAGCCTAGATAGGAGGAAAACCCTTTAATGTTCTATAGCATAGTATAATAAACATGGTTGGCAGCAAATCATTGACAATTCAAAATAAAAAGTATAGGAATGCAGATGTAGTTGAGCTAGAAGAGTGCTTGCTTAGCATACCCAAAGCCTGGTTCAATCCCCACACAGAGCCCAACAAAGAGTGACAGCTCAGGCCTGTAAACCTGGCACTGGAGAGGTAGAGGCAGGAGGATTGAGAGTGGCCGGTTCATCCCTACCCCCTCTATGAAAGGAAAACCATGTGTCTTAGTCAGGGTTACTATTGCTGTGTATAAACACCATGACTAAAGCAACGTGAGGAGGAAAGGGTTTATTTCACTCACAGAGCCAGGGAACAGTTCATCATCCAAAGCAGTGAGGACAGGAACTCACCCAGGGCAGGAACCTGGAGGCAGGAGCTGATATAGAGGCCATAGAGAGATACTGCTTACTGGCCTGCTCCTCCTGGATGACTCAGCCTGCTTCCTTATGAAACCCAGAACCACCAGCCCTGGGTTGGTACCAGCCACAATGAGTTGGGCCCTCCCCATTTGTGTAAAATAAACTATTTGAGAAATAAAATATTTGAGAAAATAAACTACAAGCTTGTCCACGGCCTGATCTCCTCTACACAGTCTTAAAGGAGCTTCCCTCCTCTCAGGTGACTTTCCCTTGTGTCAAGTTAACCTGAAACGAGCCCACATACCATGGAACCAAAACTGTCAGTTTTGAATGCCAGATTCACCAGATAGGAAGATAGTCATTCATGAAGATGGTCTTTGTTTTGACTTATGGGGTGATTCGCACATGCACTGATACTTCACTATTGATTTTGGAAGGACTGTGAGGTAAATTTGGAAGTCGAAGTATGCCCGAATCTAGCGATCTGCTAATAAGTAAGGAAAACACATGACAGAATGACCATTTGAGATGGGGGTCATGGAGTGGTTTTCAGGAAGAGTTCCCCAGAACAAACCCTCTGTCTCCTGTTCTATCACCAGTGCAAATATTCATATAAAAAGGAGTGGTGTGAGTCTCTTGGAGATGTTAGGGAAAGCCTCCTATCTGGACCCAGACCCTATTGCCTTCACTGCGACTCTCCCAACCTGAGTGGTTAAGGATACCACTTTCTGTTTCTGAGCCACACCAAGGTCTCCATCACAGCGCCTGCTCCCATGGGGCAGCAAAGCCGCCTCAGTTGTGCTTTGTGATGTCAGAGCAGCTGCTCAGCCACCAGTAGCTGAGGAGGATCATGCTGACCAATCAGGACTCAGGGGTGTGGCCTTCCATTGTTCTGGCTCAGCTCATAAGAAGGCACCTCTCAGCTCTGGGCCAGACCACCCCAACCTACAGCATGGTGAAAGCTAGCAAAAGAGCTCTGGATCCTACCACCGAGGATGACCCACCTGCCTCCAGAAGCATACCCAAGAGAGCCAAGTCTAAGCCTCGGTGCCAAACCGAGACTACTGGAAAGACCAGGGGTCATTCTAAGTGCAAACGCAGTGGGAAGGTAAGAAGGCCCAAGCCAAGCTTCCTCCTTTCTCCAGTGATCTCCCCTCCCTATTGCTCGTAGCCGTTTCTTAGCCTGGCATCAACCCCTTTCTCAACCCATAGCCCTTCTCCTACATTCCCCTTCATGGAGTCCACCTTTTCGAAGACTCATATGCCCTGACACCTTACTCTGTTGTCTTTCCAGGTGCGAAGGACTACCGGGAAGCTCAACAAGATCCAACCACGCATTCGGAAGAGAAAGGCTGCTGCCAAAACGACAACCGCTCCTAACAAATCACAGAGGGCCAAGGGAAGCGCACGGGCTGGTCAAAACCACCTCCCCATGGCAGACATGAGTGCAAAAGAGAAGGAACCAGACCACATCTTTGAGATTTCCAGCATGTCTTCAAGTGATCCGGAAAGCGAATAGCCTCACAATGCCACCACCACCTAGAATTCTGACCCAAAGTCCAAAGTCAAAGCAAGGTCAACCTGTATAGAGTGAATACCTAGTACACAGAAGTTTGATCTTGGCGAAAATAAAATCAACCTGATTTGAAAACAAATGTATCCCTGGTGGAACTAGGAAGGAAGGAATGGGAAGATAGAAGGGGTGGGGAAGGAGGTGGGATAGGAATGAAGAAGGAAATAACACACGGGTAGACAAGAAGCAGAGCAGATTGGGTCCTACAGGGGTACCGGCCAGACAAGCCAACCCAATGTCTAGCAGACACTTAGAGGATTAAGACCAAGCTAGCAGGTAGCACTGAAGACATTCTTTCTCCTGATGCTTTCTCTCAGGCCAAGCATGAAAAGGGTTGGACATTTCTCAGGTGGGGCTGTTGCACATATGTGAATACGCAGGTGCATGTGTCCCTGTCCACGCGTGAATAGGCAGGAGACAATTCAGCTAGGCTCATTGGCCAGCGATCTTTGGAATCCACCTGGCTCCACTCTGCAATGCTAGGTTACAGGCATGCTGCTTCTTGGTGCTGGGAATTTGAATTTAGGTCCTTATGTTTGTAGAGCAAATGGTCTTAGCTTCTTACCTCACTGAGTCATTTTCCCAGCCCTCAGGGATGAGTGTCTCTGTGGTTCCTGACACGGGGTGGGAACACTGCTGCAGGATATGGACTGTAGAACCTACACAATGAAAGATACGAGGTCATCTGGATCATCCTGACAAAGAGACCACACATCACTTAGACAACAACTAACTCCCCGTGGTGTTGCTTGTGCACTACCTGATATTAAGCAATTTAAAGACCCTCAGGAGGGCCAAACACATCACCCTAGTATAGCCTATCAGTAGAGGCTGGGAGATACAGCTTGCTTAGCAGGCTCAACACCTGAGCTTTCAACCCCAGCGCTGCATAACCTGGGTGCATGTCTAGAATCCCAGAAATGCACATGGAAAGTAGGAGCATCAGGATCAAAGGTTCAAAGTCATTTTTGGCCACCTAGCAAGTTCCAGGCCAGATGGATATCTGAGAACCTGTATAAATAACTGAATAAATAATGTACTACTAGCACCATAATGAAGAGAATAGTGTGGAGAAGCCACAAGTGTTACACTGGAAATCCACTCCTTTCAAAACTTTGGACTTTGGGGTGATATAGACTGCAGGATTGGTTTACCGCCAGAGCTGTTAGTAATATAGCAAGGATCTTCACTCTATAGGGAATTTTAAAATAAGGTACCAGCGCTTCCAAATACCTGTACCCTTGTTTTTATCCCCGAACGTTGTGCCATGTTAAAAGAGAAAACAACTAAATGTGCATGCTTACAAAATAGGCAGTGTGTGATGCATTTTTCCACATGTGACATGCCGAAGAAGATATCACCAAAAGAATAAGAGTGAATATCTTCCTATAAAGGATATAGTTCGATTTCACCAAATCACTCACATAAAACATAGAACTTCTCCAATATTTAGGTGTTCGTATAGGTTTTACTCATAATAGCCTGAAACTAGAAACAACCTAGATGTTCCTGAACCCAAGAACTGAGAGAGACATTGTGGTACATCAACACAATGGACTCCTACTCAGCAATTAAAAACATTATTAAATCATGAAATTTGCAGGCAAACAGATGGAACTAGAAAAGACCACACTGAGTGACAAAGAAACCCAGAAGCCAAACATACAAATGGTATATGCCCTTACATAAGTGCTTATTAGAGATAAAACATAGGATAAACATTCTAAAACCTATAGTCCTAAAGAAGATAAACAGCAAGGAAGACCGCTGGGAAGATGCTCAGTCCTCATTCAGAAGGGCAAATTCAACAGATATCAGAAGGAGGAGAAGACAAGGAACAGGACAGGAGCCTGCCATAGAGAGCCTCTGAAAGACTTTCTATTTTTCGAGGTATGAAAGCAGAGGCTGAGACTCATAGCCAAACTGTGGACACAGGGCATAGAATTTTATAAAAGAAGGGACAGGTGGAAACCTGGGAGGGGACAGTAGCTCCAAGAAGAGAACTAGAGAAAGAGAGAGAGAGAGAGAGAGAGAGAGAGAGAGAGAGAGAGAGAGAGAGAGAGAAACTAGGCCCTGAGCGCTTGTAGAGACCAATACCCCAAGCAAGGACCATGCCTGAAGAGGATCTGAACACTGCTCAGGAGTAGCCCACAGATTCTCTCTCCAAGTAGGTCCCCAGTAAGGGGAATAGGGGCTGTTTCTGTATGAACTCAGTGGCAGGCTCTCTGATCACCTCTCCCTGCAGGGTGCAACATCACCAGGCCACAGAGGAAGACAATGTAGCCAGCCCTGAGGAGACCACATAGGCTAGGGTCAGATAGAAGGGGAAGAGGACCTCCAGTATCAGTGGACTAGGGGAGGGGCATAGCAGGAGAAGAAGGATGGACGATGGGATTGGGAGGAGAAGAGGGGAGGAGACACAGACAGGATAAAAGTGATAAACTGTAATAAATTGTAAAAAATAATAATAAATCTTAAAATCAAAAAAGATAATGAGAATGAAAGCTGCCAAACATATGTGTTTATGAATTGGTTTTAAGTATGCAAAGTTGGATGCCAGCAATTTCAGTCTACACCAGCTATTTGTTGCTCCCACCTTTTGGTTTTTAACAAAACACATCATGAGGCAATGCTAACACAAGGCTATGTATGGTGATTTCTCACATTTCAAGTGGTCCCTGGGATCATAGGTCAGGGTTCCCTCAAATGTTCCATCCTTAGCATCAAGACTTAGTCTGACTACTAGGGATGTGAAAGGGAAAAGGAGAAGTAGGGATGAGAAAATCTAATTAAGGGGGTGAATAGGACCAAAGTATATTATATGCATATGAAGCGATATCATAAATAAACCCATTACCTTGTCCACGTAAAATATGCTAAGAAAAACGTATATAGAAAAGCAGACTTGTGCTCACAGACAATCCTTACTGGAAACCAAACCAGTTAAAAGAGAAGCTCTGAAAGAGGTCGTGCTCAGTCTAAACAGTGTTTTCAAGCTCTCTAGGAGACTTCTTAAAAATTAAATGTTGTGTAAAGCTAGAGTTATTGGGGATAGTGAGCCACCTGATGTGGGGACTAGAAACCCAACTCAGGTCCTTTCTCTATCCTGAGGGGGGTGTGTGTGTGTGTGTGTGTGTGTGTGTGTGTGTGTGTATGTGTAGGTGAAATCAGGTAAAAGAGCTCTATTGTGATAGAAGGCAGAAAAGAGAGGAATAAAAACCCAGCAAAGCAAAGGGCATCTGAGCCCTGGGTAGAATGGCGTTTTTATGAAAACAAAAACAAAAACAAAAACAAAAACAAAAAACAAAGATGTCAATTACGATTGTGTATTTTTAAGGACAAACTTATTTTAATAAAAAAATCAACAGCATTGGAGAATTAGAAATAGGAGTAGTCTAATGGGTACAGTAAAGAGCCTAGATAGGAGAAAAACCCTTTAATGTTCTATAGCATAGTATAATAAACATGGTTGGCAGCAAATCATTGACAATTCAAAATAAAAAGTATAGGAATGCAGATGTAGTTGAGCTAGAAGAGTGCTTGCTTAGCATACCCAAAGCCTGGTTCAATCCCCACACAGAGCCCAACAAAGAGTGACAGCTCAGGCCTGTAAACCTGGCACTGGAGAGGTAGAGGCAGGAGGATTGAGAGTGGCCAGTTCATTCCTACCCCCTCTATGAAAGGAAAACCATGTGTCTTAGTCAGGGTTACTATTGCTGTGTATAAACACCATGACTAAAGCAACGTGAGGAGGAAAGGGTTTATTTCACTCACAGAGCCAGGGAACAGTTCATCATCCAAAGCAGTGCGGACAGGAACTCACCCAGGGCAGGAACCTGGAGGCAGGAGCTGATATAGAGGCCATAGAGAGATACTGCTTACTGGCCTGCTCCTCCTGGATGACTCAGCCTGCTTCCTTATGAAACCCAGAACCACCAGCCCTGGGTTGGTACCAGCCACAATGAGCTGGGCCCTCCCCATTTGTGTAAAATAAACTATTTGAGAAATAAAATATTTGAGAAAATAAACTACAAGCTTGTCCACGGCCTGATCTCCTCTACACAGTCTTAAAGGAGCTTCCCTCCTCTCAGGTGACTTTCCCTTGTGTCAAGTTAACCTGAAACGAGCCCACATACCATGGAACCAAAACTGTCAGTTTTGAATGCCAGATTCACCAGATAGGAAGATAGTCATTCATGAAGATGGTCTTTGTTTTGACTTATGGGGTGATTCGCACATGCACTGATACTTCACTATTGATTTTGGAAGGACTGTGAGGTAAATTTGGAAGTCGAAGTATGCCCGAATCTAGCGATCTGCTAATAAGTAAGGAAAACACATGACAGAATGACCATTTGAGAAGGGGGTCATGGAGTGGTGTTCAGGAAGAGTTCCCCAGAACAAACCCTCTGTCTCCTGTTCTATCACCAGTGCAAATATTCATATAAAAAGGGGTGGTGTGAGTGTCTTGGAGATGTTAGGGAAAGCCTCCTATCTGGACCCAGACCCTATTGCCTTCACTGCGACTCTCCCAACCTGAGTGGTTAAGGATACCACTTTCTGTTTCTGAGCCACACCAAGGTCTCCATCCCAGCGCCTGCTCCCATGGGGCAGCAAAGCCGCCTCAGTTGTGCTTTGTGATGTCAAAGCAGCTGCTCAGCCACCAGTAGCTGAGGAGGATCATGCTGACCAATCAGGACTCAGGGGTGTGACCTTCCATTGTTCTGGCTCAGCTCATAAGAAGGCACCTCTCAGCTCTGGGCCAGACCACCCCCAACCTACAGCATGGTGAAAGCTAGCAAAAGAGCTCTGGATCCTACCACCGAGGAGGACCCATCTGCCTCCAGAAGCATACCCACGACAGCCAAGTCTAAGTTACCTCGGTGCCAAACCGAGACTACTGGAAAGACCAGGGGTCATTCTAAGTGCAAACGCAGTGGGAAGGTAAGAAGGCCCAAGCCAAGCTTCCTCCTTTCTCCAGTGATTTCCCCTCCCTATTGCTCCTAGCCCTTTCTTAGCCTGGCATCAACCCCTTTCTCAACCCATAGCCCTTCTCCTACATTCCCCTTCATGGAGTCCACCTTTTCGAAGACTCATATGCCCTGACACCTTACTCTGTTGTCTTTCCAGGTGCGAAGGACTACCAGGAAGCTCAACAAGATCCAACCACGCATTCGGAAGAGAAAGGCTGCTGCCAAAACGACAACCGCTCCTAACAAATCACAGAGGGCCAAGGGAAGCGCACGGGCTGGTCAAAACCACCTCCCCATGGAAGACATGAGTGCAAAGGAGAAGGAACCAGACCACATCTTTGAGATTTCCAGCATGTCTTCGAGTGATCCGGAAAGCGAATAGCCTCACAATGCCACCACCACCTAGAATTCTGACCCAAAGTCTGCAGTCAAAGCAAGGTCAACCTGTATAGAGTGAATACCTAGTACACAGAAGTTTGATCTTGGCGAAAATAAAATCAACCTGATTTGAAAACAAATGTATCCCTGAGAATCTCTGGTGGAACTAGGAAGGAAGGAATGGGAAGATAAAAGGGGTGGGGAAGGAGGTGGGATAGGAATGAAGAAGGAAATAACACACGGGTAGACAAGAAGCAGAGCAGATTGGGTCCTACAGGGGTACCGGCCAGACAAGCAAACCCAATGTCTAGCAGACACTTAGAGGATTAAGACCAAGCTAGCAGATAGCACTGAAGACATTCTTTCTCCTGATGCTTTCTCTCAGGCCAAGCATGAAAAGGGTTGGACATTTCTTAGGTGGGACTGTAGAATATATGTGAGTACGCAGGTGCATGTGTCCGTGTCCACGCGTGAATAGGCAGGAGACAATTCAGCTAGGCTCATTGGCCAGCGATCTTTGGAATCCACCTGGCTCCACTCCGCAATGCTAGGTTACAGGCATGATGCTTCTTGGTGCTGGGGATTTGAATTTAGGTCCTTATGTTTGTAGAGCAAATGGTCTTAGCTTCTTACCTCACTGAGTCATTTTCCTAGCCCTCAAGGATGAGTGTCTCTGTGGTTCCTGACACGGGGTGGGAACACTGCTGCAGGATATGGACTGTAGAACCTACACAATGAAAGATACGAGGTCATCTGGATCATCCTAACAAAGAAACCACACATCACTTAGACAACAACTACCTCCCCGTGGTGTTGCTTGTGCCCTACCTGATATTAAGCAATTTAAAGGCCCTCAGGAGGGCCAAACACATCACCCTAGTATAGCATATCAGTAGAGGCTGGGAGATATAGCTTGCTTAGCAGGCACAACACCTGAGCTTTCAACCCCAACGCTGCATAACCTGGGTGCCTGTCTAGAATCCCAGAAATGCACATGGAAAGTAGGAGCATCAGGATCAAAGGTTCAAAGTCATTTTTGGCCACCTAGCAAGTTCCAGGCCAGATGGATATCTGAGAACCTGTATAAATAACTGAATAAATAATGTACTACTAGCACCACATTGAAGAGCATAGTGTGGAGAAGCCACAAGTGTGACACTGGAAATCCACTCCTTTCAAAACTTTGGACTTTGGGGTGATATAGACTGCAGGATTGGTACAGCGCCAGAGCTGTTAGTAATATAGCAAGGATCTTCACTCTATAGGGAATTTTAAAATAATGTACCAGCGCTTCCAAATACCTGTACCCTTGTTTTTATCCCCGAACGTTGTGCCATGTTAAAAGAGAAAACAACAAAATGTGCATGCTTATAAAATAGGCAGTGTGTGATGCATTTTTCCACATGTGACATGCCGAAGAAGATATCACCAAAAGAATAAGAGTGAATATCTTCCTTTAAAAGGATATAGTTCGATTTCACCAAATCACTCACATAAAACATAGAACTTCTCCAATATTTAGGTGTTCGTATAGGTTTTACTCATAATAGCCTGAAACTAGAAACAACCTAGATGTTCCTGAACCCAAGAACTGAGAGAGACATTGTGGTACATCAACACAATGGACTACTACTCAGCAATTAAAAACATTATTAAATCATGAAATTTGCAGGCAAACAGATGGAACTAGAAAAGACCACACTGAGTGACAAAGAAACCCAGAAACCAAAGATACAAATGGTATATGCCCTTATATAAGTGCTTATTAGAGATAAAACATAGGATAAACATTATAAAACCTATAGTCCTAAAGAAGATAAACAGCAAGGAAGACCGCTGGGAAGATGCTCAGTCCTCATTCACTAGGGCAAATTCAACAGATATCAGAAGGAGGAGAAGACAAGGAACAGGACAGGAGCCTACCATAGAGAGCCTCTGAAAGACTTTCTATTTTTCGAGGTATGAATGCAGAGGCTGAGACTCATAGCCAAACTGTGGACACAGGGCATAGAATTTTATAAAAGAAGGGACAGGTGGAAACCTGGGAGGGGACAGTAGCTCCAAGAAGAGAACTAGAGAAAGAGAGAGAGAAAGAGAGAGAGAGAGAGAGAGAGAGAGAGAGAGAGAGAGAAACTAGGCCCTGAGCGCTTGTAGAGACCAATACCCCAAGCAAGGACCATGCCTGAAGAGGATCTGAACACTGCTCAGGAGTAGCCCACAGATTCTCTCTCCAAGTAGGTCCCCAGTAAGGGGAATAGGGGCTGTTTCTGTATGAACTCAGTGGCAGGCTCTCTGATCACCTCTCCCTGCGGGGTGCAGCATCACCAGGACACAGAGGAAGACAATGTAGCCAGCCCTGAGGAGACCACATAGGCTAGGGTCAGATAGAAGGGGAAGAGGACCTCCAGTATCAATGGACTAGGGGAGGGGCATAGCAGGAGTTGAAGGATGGGCGATGGGATTGGGAGGAGAAGAGGGGAGGAGACACAGCCAGGATACAAAGTGATAAACTGTAATAAATTGTAAAAAATAATAATAAATCTTAAAATCAAAAAAGATAATGAGAATGAAAGCTGCCAAACATATGTGTTTATGAATTGGTTTTTTAAGTATGCAAAGTTGGATGCCAGCAATTTCAGTCTACACCAGCTATTTGTTGCTCCCACGTTTTGGTTTTTAACAAAACACATCATGAGGCAATGCTAACACAAGGCTATGTGTTATGATTTCTCACATTTTAAGTGGTCCCTGGGATCATAGGTCAGGGTTCCCTCAAATGTTCCATCCTTAGCATCAAGACTTAGTCTGACTACTAGGGATGTGAAAGGGAAAAGGAGAAGTAGGGATGAGAAAATCTAATTAAGGGGGTGAATAGGACCAAAGTATATTATATGCATATGAAGCGATATCATAAATAAACCCATTACCTTGTCCACTTAAAATATGCTAAGAAAAACGTATATAGAAAAGCAGACTTGTGCTCACAGACAATCCTTACTGGAAACCAAACCAGTAAAAAGAAGCTCTGAAAGAGGTCGTGCTCAGTCTAAACAGTGTTTTCAAGCTCTCTAGGAGACTTCTTAAAAATTAAATGTTGTGTAAAGCTAGAGTTATTGGGGATAGTGAGCCACCTGATGTGGGGACTAGAAACCAAACTCAGGTCCTTTCTCTATCCTGAGGGGTGTGTGTGTGTGTGTGTGTGTGTGTGTGTGTGTGTGTGTGTAGGTGAAATCAGGTAAAAGAGCTCTATTGTGTTAGAAGGCAGAAAAGAGAGGAATAAAAACCCAGCAAAGCAAAGGGCATCTGAGCCCTGGGTAGAATGGCTTTTTTATGAAAACAAAAACAAAAACAGAAACAAAAACAAAAACAAAAAACAAAGATGACAATTACGATTGTGTATTTTTAAGGACAAACTTATTTCAGTAAAAAATCAACAGCATTGGAGAATTAGAAATAGGAGTAGTCTAATGGGTACAATAAAGAGCCTAGATAGGAGGAAAACCCTTTAATGTTCTATAGCATAGTATAATAAACATGGTTGGCAGCAAATCATTGACAATTCAAAATAAAAAGTATAGGAATGCAGATGTAGTTGAGCTAGAAGAGTGCTTGCTTAGCATACCCAAAGCCTGGTTCAATCCCCACACAGAGCCCAACAAAGAGTGACAGCTCAGGCCTGTAAACCTGGCACTGGAGAGGTAGAGGCAGGAGGATTGAGAGTGGCCGGTTCATCCCTACCCCCTCTATGAAAGGAAAACCATGTGTCTTAGTCAGGGTTACTATTGCTGTGTATAAACACCATGACTAAAGCAACGTGAGGAGGAAAGGGTTTATTTCACTCACAGAGCCAGGGAACAGTTCATCATCCAAAGCAGTGAGGACAGGAACTCACCCAGGGCAGGAACCTGGAGGCAGGAGCTGATATAGAGGCCATAGAGAGATACTGCTTACTGGCCTGCTCCTCCTGGATGACTCAGCCTGCTTCCTTATGAAACCCAGAACCACCAGCCCTGGGTTGGTACCAGCCACAATGAGTTGGGCCCTCCCCATTTGTGTAAAATAAACTATTTGAGAAATAAAATATTTGAGAAAATAAACTACAAGCTTGTCCACGGCCTGATCTCCTCTACACAGTCTTAAAGGAACTTCCCTCCTCTCAGGTGACTTTCCCTTGTGTCAAGTTAACCTGAAACGAGCCCACATACCATGGAACCAAAACGGTCAGTTTTGAATGCCAGATTCACCAGATAGGAAGATAGTCATTCATGAAGATGGTCTTTGTTTTGACTTACGGGGTGATTCCCACATGCACTGATACTTCACTATTGATTTTGGAAGGACTGTGAGGTAAATTTGGAAGTCGAAATAAGCCCGAATCTAGCGATCTGCTAATAAGTAAGGAAAACACATGACAGAATGACCATTTGAGATGGGGGTCATGGAGTGGTTTTCAGGAAGAGTTCCCCAGAACAAACCCTCTGTCTCCTGTTCTATCACCAGTGCAAATATTCATATAAAAAGGGGTGGTGTGATTCTCTTGGAGATGTTAGGGAAAGCCTCCTATCTGGACCCAGACCCTATTGCCTTCACTGCGACTCTCCCAACCTGCGTGGTTAAGGATACCACTTTCTGTTTCTGAGCCACACCAAGGTCTCCATCCCAGTGCCTGCTCCCATGGGGCAGCAAAGCCACCTCAGTTGTGCTTTGTGATGTCAAAGCAGCTGCTCAGCCACCAGTAGCTGAGGAGGATCATGCTGACCAATCAGGACTCAGGGGTGTGGCCTTCCATTGTTCTGGCTCAGCTCATAAGAAGGCACCTCTCAGCTCTGGGCCAGACCACCCCAACCTACAGCATGGTGAAAGCTAGCAAAAGAGCTCTGGATCCTACCACCGAGGAGGACCCATCTGCCTCCAGAAGCATACCCAAGAGAGCCAAGTCTAAGTTACCTCGGTGCCAAACCGAGACTACTGGAAAGACCAGGGGTCATTCTAAGTGCAAACGCAGTGGGAAGGTAAGAAGGCCCAAGCCAAGCTTCCTCCTTTCTCCAGTGATTTCCCCTCCCTATTGCTCCTAGCCCTTTCTTAGCCTGGCATCAACCCCTTTCTCAACCCATAGCCCTTCTCCTACATTCCCCTTCATGGAGTCCACCTTTTCGAAGACTCATATGCCCTGACACCTTACTCTGTTGTCTTTCCAGGTGCGAAGGACTACCAGGAAGCTCAACAAGATCCAACCACGCATTCGGAAGAGAAAGGCTTTTGCCAAAACGACAACCACTCCTAACAAATCACAGAGGGCCAAGGGAAGCGCACGGGCTGGTCAAAACCACCTCCCCATGGAAGACATGAGTGCAAAGGAGAAGGAACCAGACCACATCTTTGAGATTTCCAGCATGTCTTCGAGTGATCCGGAAAGCGAATAGCCTCACAATGCCAACACCACCTAGAATTCTGACCCAAAGTCTGCAGTCAAAGCAAGGTCAACCTGTATAGAGTGAATACCTAGTACACAGAAGTTTGGTCTTGGCGAAAATAAAATCAACCTGATTTGAAAACAAATGTATCCCTGAGAATCTCTGGTGGAACTCGGAAGGAAGGAATGGGAAGATAGAAGGGGTGGGGAGGGAGGTGGGATAGGAATGAAGAAGGAAATAACACACGGGTAGACAAGAAGCAGAGCAGATTGGGTCCTACAGGGGTACCGGCCAGACAAGCAAACCCAATGTCTAGCAGACACTTAGAGGATTAAGACCAAGCTAGCAGGTAGCACTGAAGACATTCTTTCTCCTGATGCTTTCTCTCAGGCCAAGCATGAAAAGGGTTGGACATTTCTTAGGTGGGGCTGTTGAACATATGTGAATACGCAGGTGCATGTGTCCCTGTCCACGCGTGAATAGGCAGGAGCCAATTCAGCTAGGCTTATTGGCCAGCGATCTTTGGAATCCACCTGTCTCCACTCCGCAATGCTAGGATACAGGCATGCTGCTTCTTGGTGCTGGGGATTTGAATTTAGGTCCTTATGTTTGTAGAGCAAATGGTCTTAGCTTCTTACCTCACTGAGTCATTTTCCCAGCCCTCAGGGATGAGTGTCTCTGTGGTTCCTGACACGGGGTGGGAACACTGCTGCAGGATATGGACTGTAGAACCTACACAATGAAAGATACGAGGTCATCTGGATCATCCTAACAAAGAGACCACACATCACTTAGACAACAACTACCTCCCCGTGGTGTTGCTTGTGCCCTACCTGATATTAAGCAATTTAAAGACCCTCAGGAGGGCCAAACACATCACCCTAGTATAGCATATCATTAGAGGCTGGGAGATATAGCTTGCTTAGCAGGCTCAACACCTGAGCTTTCAACCCCAGCGCTGCATAACCTGGGTGCATGTGTAGAATCCCAGAAATGCACATGGAAAGTAGGAGCATCAGGATCAAAGGTTCAAAGTCATTTTTGGCCACCTAGCAAGTTCCAGGCCAGATGGATATCTGAGAACCTGTATAAATAACTGAATAAATAATGTACTACTAGCATCACATTGAAGAGAATAGTGTGGAGAAGCCACAAGTGTGACACTGGAAATCCACTCCTTTCAAAACTTTGGACTTTGGGGTGATAGAGACTGCAGGATTGGTACAGCGCCAGAGCTGTTAGTAATATAGCAAGGATCTTCACTCTATAGGGAATTTTAAAATAATGTACCAGCGCTTCCAAACACCTGTACCCTTGTTTTTATCCCCGAACGTTGTGCCATGTTAAAAGAGAAAACAACTAAATGTGCATGCTTACAAAATAGGCAGTGTGTGATGCATTTTTCCACGTGTGAGATGCCGAAGAAGATATCACCAAAAGAATAAGAGTGAATATCTTCCTATAAAGGATATAGTTCGATTTCACCAAATCACTTACATAAAACATAGAACTTCTCCAATATTTAGGTGTTCGTATAGGTTTTACTCAAAATAGCCTGAAACTAGAAACAACCTAGATGTTCCTGAACCCAAGAACTGAGAGAGACATTGTGGTAAATCAACACAATGGACTCCTACTCAGCAATTAAAAACATTATTAAATCATGAAATTTGCGGGCAAACAGATGGAACTAGAAAAGACCACACTGAGTGACAAAGAAACCCAGAAGCCAAAGATACAAATGGTATATGCCCTTACATAAGTGCTTATTAGAGATAAAACGTAGGATAAACATTCTAAAACCTATAGTCCTAAAGAAGATAAACAGCAAGGAAGACCGCTGGGAAGATGCTCAGTCCTCATTCAGAAGGGCAAATTCAACAGATATCAGAAGGAGGAGAAGACAAGGAACAGGACAGGAGCCTACCATAGAGAGCCTCTGAAAGACTTTCTATTTTTCCAGGTATGAAAGCAGAGGCTGAGACTCATAGCCAAAATGTGGACACAGGGCATAGAATTTTATAAAAGAAGGGTCAGGTGGAAACCTGAGAGGGGACAGTAGCTCCAAGAAGAGAACTAGAGAAAGAGAGAGAGAGAGAGAGAGAGAGAGAGAGAGAGAGAGAGAGAGAGAGAAACTAGGCCCTGAGCGCTTGTAGAGACCAATACCCCAAGCAAGGACCATGCCTGAAGATGATCTGAACACTGCTCAGGAGTAGCCCACAGATTCTCTCTCCAAGTAGGTCCCCAGTAAGGGGAATAGGGGCTGTTTCTGTATGAACTCAGTGGCAGGTACTCTGATCACCTCTCCATGCAGGGTGCAGCATTGACAGGCCACAGAGGAAGACAATGTAGCCAGCCCTGAGGAGACCACATAGGCTAGGGTCAGATAGAAGGGGAAGAGGACCTCCAGTATCAGTGGACTAGGGGAGGGGCATAGCAGGAGTTGAAGGATGGGCGATGGGATTGGGAGGAGAAGAGGGGAGGAGACACAGCCAGGATACAAAGTGATAAACTGTAATAAATTGTAAAAAATAATAATAAATCTTAAAATCAAAAAAGATAATGAGAATGAAAGCTGCCAAACATATGTGTTTATGAATTGGTTTTTTAAGTATGCAAAGTTGGATGCCAGCAATTTCAGTCTACACCAGCTATTTGTTGCTCCCACGTTTTGGTTTTTAACAAAACACATCATGAGGCAATGCTAACACAAGGCTATGTGTGGTGATTTCTCACATTTTAAGTGGTCCCTGGGATCATAGGTCAGGGTTCCCTCAAATGTTCCATCCTTAGCATCAAGACTTAGTCTGACTACTAGGGATGTGAAAGGGAAAAGGAGAAGTAGGGATGAGAAAATCTAATTAAGGGGGTGAATAGGACCAAAGTATATTATATGCATATGAAGCGATATCATAAATAAACCCATTACCTTGTCCACTTAAAATATGCTAAGAAAAACGTATATAGAAAAGCAGACTTGTGCTCACAGACAATCCTTACTGGAAACCGAACCAGTTAAAAGAGAAGCTCTGAAAGAGGTCGTGCTCAGTCTAAACAGTGTTTTCAAGCTCTCTAGGAGACTTCTTAAAAATTAAATGTTGTGTAAAGCTAGAGTTATTGGGGATAGTGAGCCACCTGATGTGGGGACTAGAAACCCAACTCAGGTCCTTTCTCTATCCTGAGGGGTGTGTGTGTGTGTGTGTGTGTAGGTGAAATCAGGTAAAAGAGCTCTATTGTGTTAGAAGGCAGAAAAGAGAGGAATAAAAACCCAGCAAAGCAAAGGGCATCTGAGCCCTGGGTAGAATGGCGTTTTTATGAAAACAAAAACAAAAACAAAATCAAAAACAAAAAACAAAGATGTCAATTACGATTGTGTATTTTTAAGGACAAACTTATTTCAATAAAAAATCAACTGCATTGGAGAATTAGAAATAGGAGTAGTCTAATGGGTACAATAAAGAGCCTAGATAGGAGGAAAACCCTTTAATGTTCTATAGCATAGTATAATAAACATGGTTGGCAGCAAATCCTTGACAATTCAAAATAAAAAGTATAGGAATGCAGATGTAGTTGAGCTAGAAGAGTGCTTGCTTAGCATACCCAAAGCTTGGTTCAATCCCCACACAGAGCCCAACAAAGAGTGACAGCTCAGGCCTGTAAACCTGGCACTGGAGAGGTAGAGGCAGGAGGATTGAGAGTGGCCAGTTCATCCCTACCCCCTCTATGAAAGGAAAACCATGTGTCTTAGTCAGGGTTACTATTGCCGTGTATAAACACCATGACTAAAGCAACGTGAGGAGGAAAGGGTTTATTTCACTCACAGAGCCAGGGAACAGTTCATCATCCAAAGCAGTGAGGACAGGAACTCACCCAGGGCAGGAACCTGGAGGCAGGAGCTGATATAGAGGCCATAGAGAGATACTGCTTACTGGCCTGCTCCTCCTGGATGACTCAGCCTGCTTCCTTATGAAACCCAGAACCACCAGCCCTGGGTTGGTACCAGCCACAATGAGCTGGGCACTCCCCATTTGTGTAAAATAAACTATTTGAGAAATAAAATATTTGAGAAAATAAACTACAAGCTTGTCCACGGCCTGATCTCCTCTACACAGTCTTAAAGGAGCTTCCCTCCTCTCAGGTGACTTTCCCTTGTGTCAAGTTAACCTGAAACGAGCCCACATACCATGGAAACAAAACTGTCAGTTTTGAATGCCAGATTCACCAGATAGGAAGATAGTCATTCATGAAGATGGTCTTTGTTTTGACTTACGGGGTGATTCGCACATGCACTGATACTTCACTATTGATTTTGGAAGGACTGTGAGGTAAATTTGGAAGTCGAAGTATGCCCGAATCTAGCGATCTGCTAATAAGTAAGGAAAACACATGACAGAATGACCATTTGAGATGGGGGTCATGGAGTGGTGTTCAAGAAGAGTTCCCCAGAACAAACCCTCTGTCTCCTGTTCTATCACCAGTGCAAATATTCATATAAAAAGGGGTGGTGTGAGTCTCTTGGAGATGTTAGGGAAAGCCTTCTATCTGGACCCAGACCCTATTGCCTTTACTGCGACTCTCCCAACCTGAGTGGTTAAGGATACCACTTTCTGTTTCTGAGCCACACCAAGGTCTCCATCCCAGTGCCTGCTCCCATGGGGCAGCAAAGCCGCCTCAGTTGTGCTTTGTGATGTCAAAGCAGCTGCTCAGCCACCAGTAGCTGAGGAGGATCATGCTGACCAATCAGGACTCAGGGGTGTGGCCTTCCATTGTTCTGGCTCAGCTCATAAGAAGGCACCTCTCAGCTCTGGGCCAGACCACCCCCAACCTACAGCATGGTGAAAGCTAGCAAAAGAGCTCTGGATCCTACCACCGAGGAGGACCCATCTGCCTCCAGAAGCATACCCAAGAGAGCCAAGTCTAAGTTACCTCGGTGCCAAACCGAGACTACTGGAAAGACCAGGGGTCATTCTAAGTGCAAACGCAGTGGGAAGGTAAGAAGGCCCAAGCCAAGCTTCCTCCTTTCTCCAGTGATTTCCCCTCCCTATTGCTCCTAGCCCTTTCTTAGCCTGGCATCAACCCCTTTCTCAACCCATAGCCCTTCTCCTACATTCCCCTTCATGGAGTCCACCTTTTCGAAGACTCATATGCCCTGACACCTTACTCTGTTGTCTTTCCAGGTGCGAAGGACTACCAGGAAGCTCAACAAGATCCAACCACGCATTCGGAAGAGAAAGGCTGCTGCCAAAACGACAACCGCTCCTAACAAATCACAGAGGGCCAAGGGAAGTGCACGGGCTGGTCAAAACCACCTCCCCATGGAAGACATGAGTGCAAAGGAGAAGGAACCAGACCACATCTTTGAGATTTCCAGCATGTCTTCGAGTGATCCGGAAAGCGAATAGCCTCACAATGCCACCACCACCTAGAATTCTGACCCAAAGTCCGCAGTCAAAGCAAGGTCAACCTGTATAGAGTGAATACCTAGTACACAGAAGTTTGATCTTGGCGAAAATAAAATCAACCTGATTTGAAAACAAATGTATCCCTGAGAATCTCTGGTGGAACTAGGAAGGAAGGAATGGGAAGATAGAAGGGGTGGGGAAGGAGGTGGGATAGGAATGAAGAAGGAAATAACACACGGGTAGACAAGAAGCAGAGCAGATTGGGTCCTACAGGGGTACCGGCCAGACAAGCAAACCCAATGTCTAGCAGACACTTAGAGGATTAAGACCAAGCTAGCAGATAGCACTGAAGACATTCTTTCTCCTGATGCTTTCTCTCAGGCCAAGCATGAAAAGGGTTGGACATTTCTTAGGTGGGGCTGTTGAATATATGTGAGTACGCAGGTGCATGTGTCCGTATCCACGCGTGAATAGGCAGGAGCCAATTCAGCTAGGCTCATTGGCCAGCGATCTCTGGAATCCACCTGGCTCCACTCCGCAATGCTAGGTTACAGGCATGCTGCTTCTTGGTGCTGGGGATTTGAATTTAGGTCCTTATGTTTGTAGAGCAAATGGTCTTAGCTTCTTACCTCACTGAGTCATTTTCCCAGCCCTCACGGATGAGTGTCTCTGTGGTTCCTGACACGGGGTGGGAACACTGCTGCAGGATATGGACTGTAGAACCTACACAATGAAAGATACGAGGTCATCTGGATCATCCTAACAAAGAGACCACACATCACTTAGACAACAACTACCTCCCCGTGGTGTTGCTTGTGCCCTACCTGATATTAAGCAATTTAAAGACCCTCAGGAGGGCCAAACACATCACCCTAGTATAGCATATCAGTAGAGGCTGGGAGATATAGCTTGCTTAGCAGGCTCAACACCTGAGCTTTCAACCCCAGCGCTGCATAACCTGGGTGCATGTCTAGAATCCCAGAAATACACATGGAAAGTAGGAGCATCAGGAACAAAGGTTCAAAGTCATTTTTGGCCACCTAGCAAGTTCCAGGCCAGATGGATATCTGAGAACCTGTATAAATAACTGAATTAATAATGTACTACTAGCAACACATTGAAGAGCATAGTGTGGAGAAGCCACAAGTGTGACACTGGAAATCCACTCCTTTCAAAACTTTGGACTTTGGGGTGATAGAGACTGCAGGATTGGTACAGCGCCAGAGCTGTTAGTAATATAGCAAGGATCTTCACTCTATAGGGAATTTTAAAATAATGTACCAGCGCTTCCAAACACCTGTACCCTTGTTTTTATCCCCGAACGTTGTGCCATGTTAAAAGAGAAAACAACTAAATGTGCATGCTTACAAAATAGGCAGTGTGTGATGCATTTTTCCACATGTGACATGCCGAAGAAGATATCACCAAAAGAATAAGAGTGAATATCTTCCTATAAAGGATATAGTTCGATTTCACCAAATCACTCACATAAAACATAGAACTTCTCCAATATTTAGGTGTTCGTATAGGTTTTACTCATAATAGCCTGAAACTAGAAACAACCTAGATGTTCCTGAACCCAAGAACTGAGAGAGACATTGTGGTACATCAACACAATGGACTACTACTCAGCAATTAAAAACATTATTAAATCATGAAATTTGCAGGCAAACAGATGGAACTAGAAAAGACCACACTGAGTGACAAAGAAACCCAGAAGCCAAAGATACAAATGGTATATGCCCTTACATAAGTGCTTATTAGAGATAAAACATAGGATAAACATTCTAAAACCTATAGTCCTAAAGAAGATAAACAGCAAGGAAGACCGCTGGGAAGATGCTCAGTCCTCATTCAGAAGGGCAAATTCAACAGATATCAGAAGGAGGAGAAGACAAGGAACAAAACAGGAGCCTACCATAGAGAGCCTCTGAAAGACTTTCTATTTTTCGAGGTATGAAAGCAGAGGTATGAAAGTTCATAGCCAAACTGTGGACACAGGGCATAGAATTTTATAAAAGAAGGGACAGGTGGAAACCTGGGAGGGGACAGTAGCTCCAAGAAGAGAACTAGAGAAAGAGAGAGAGAGAGAGAGAAACTAGGCCCTGAGCGCTTGTAGAGACCAATACCCCAAGCAAGGACCATGCCTGAAGATGATCTGAACACTGCTCAGGAGTAGCCCACAGATTCTCTCTCCAAGTAGGTCCCCAGTAAGGGGAATAGGGGCTGTTTCTGTATGAACTCAGTGGCAGGCTCTCTGATCACCTCTCCCTGCGGGGTGCAGCATTGACAGGCCACAGAGGAAGACAATGTAGCCAGCCCTGTGGAGACCACATAGGCTAGGGTCAGATAGAAGGGGAAGAGGACCTCCAGTATCAGTGGACTAGGGGAGGGGCATAGCAGGAGTTGAAGGATGGGCGATGGGATTGGGAGGAGAAGAGGGGAGGAGACACAGCCAGGATACAAAGTGATAAACTGTAATAAATTGTAAAAAATAATAATAAATCTTAAAATCAAAAAAGATAATGAGAATGAAAGCTGCCAAACATACGTGTTCATGAATTGGTTTTAAGTATGCAAAGTTGGATGCCAGCAATTTCAGTCTACACCAGCTATTTGTTGCTCCCACGTTTTGGTTTTTAACAAAACACATCATGAGGCAATGCTAACACAAGGCTATGTGTGGTGATTTCTCACATTTTAAGTGGTCCCTGGGATCATAGGTCAGGGTTCCCTCAAATGTTCCATCCTTAGCATCAAGACTTAGTCTGACTACTAGGGATGTGAAAGGGAAAAGGAGAAGTAGGGATGAGAAAATCTAATTAAGGGGGTGAATAGGACCAAAGTATATTATATGCATATGAAGCGATATCATAAATAAACCCATTACCTTGTCCACTTAAAATATGCTAAGAAAAACGTATATAGAAAAGCAGACTTGTGCTCACAGACAATCCTTACTAGAAAACAAACCAGTTAAAAGAGAAGCTCTGACAGAGGTCGTGCTCAGTCTAAACAGTGTTTTCAAGCTCTCTAGGAGACTTCTTAAAAATTAAATGTTGTGTAAAGCTAGAGTTATTGGGGATAGTGAGCCACCTGATGTGGGGACTAGAAACCAAACTCAGGTCCTTTCTCTATCCTGAGGGGTGTGTGTGTGTGTGTGTGTGTGTGTGTGTGTGTGTGTGTGTGTAGGTGAAATCAGGTAAAAGAGCTCTATTGTGTTAGAAGGCAGAAAAGAGAGGAATAAAAACCCAGCAAAGCAAAGGGCATCTGAGCCCTGGGTAGAATGGCTTTTTTATGAAAACAAAAAACAAAGATGTCAATTACGATTGTGTATTTTTAAGGACAAACTTATTTCAATAATAAATCAACAGCATTGGAGAATTAGAAATAGGAGTAGTCTAATGGGTACAATAAAGAGCCTAGATAGGAGGAAAACCCTTTAATGTTCTATAGCATAGTATAATAAACATGGTTGGCAGCAAATCCTTGACAATTCAAAATAAAAAGTATAGGAATGCAGATGTAGTTGAGCTAGAAGAGTGCTTGCTTAGCATACCCAAAGCCTGGTTCAATCCCCACACAGAGCCCAACAAAGAGTGACAGCTCAGGCCTGTAAACCTGGCACTGGAGAGGTAGAGGCAGGAGGATTGAGAGTGGCCAGTTCATCCCTACCCCCTCTATGAAAGGAAAACCATGTGTCTTAGTCAGGGTTACTATTGCCGTGTATAAACACCATGACTAAAGCAACGTGAGGAGGAAAGGGTTTATTTCACTCACAGAGCCAGGGAACAGTTCATCATCCAAAGCAGTGAGGACAGGAACTCACCCAGGGCAGGAACCTGGAGGCAGGAGCTGATATAGAGGCCATAGAGAGATACTGCTTACTGGCCTGCTCCTCCTGGATGACTCAGCCTGCTTCTTTATGAAACCCAGAACCACCAGCCCTGGGTTAGTACCAGCCACAATGAGCTGAGCCCTCCCCATTTGTGTAAAATAAACTATTTGAGAAATAAAATATTTGAGAAAATAAACTACAAGCTTGTCCACGGCCTGATCTCCTCTCCACAGTCTTAGAGCTTCCCTTTTCACAGGTGACTTTCCCTTGTGTCAAGTTAACCTGAAACGAGCCCACATACCATGGAACCAAAACTGTCAGTTTTGAATGCCAGATTCGCCAGATAGGAAGATAGTCATTCATGAAGATGGTCTTTGTTTTGACTTATGGGGTGATTCGCACATGCACTGATACCTCACTATTGATTTTGGAAGGACTGTGAGGTAAATTTGGAAGTCGAAGTATGCCCGAATCTAGCGATCTGCTAATAAGTAAGGAAAACACATGACAGAATGACCATTTGAGATGGGGGTCATGGAATGGTTTTCAGGAAGAATTCCCCAGAACAAATCCTCTGTCTCCTGTTCTATCACCAGTGCAAATATTCATATAAAAAGGGGTGGTGTGAGTCTCTTGGAGATGTTAGGGAAAGCCTCCTATCTGGACCCAGACCCTATTGCCTTCACTGCGACTCTCCCAACCTGCGTGGTTAAGGATACCACTTTCTGTTTCTGAGCCACACCAAGGTCTCCATCCCAGCGCCTGCTCCCATGGGGCAGCAAAGCCGCCTCAGTTGTGCTTTGTGATGTCAAAGCAGCTGCTCAGCCACCAGTAGCTGAGGAGGATCATGCTGACCAATCAGGACTCAGGGGTGTGGCCTTCCATTGTTCTGGCTCAGCTCATAAGAAGGCACCTCTCAGCTCTGGGCCAGACCACCCCCAACCTACAGCATGGTGAAAGCTAGCAAAAGAGCTCTGGATCCTACCACCGAGGAGGACCCATCTGCCTCCAGAAGCATACCCAAGAGAGCCAAGTCTAAGTTACCTCGGTGCCAAACCGAGACTACTGGAAAGACCAGGGGTCATTCTAAGTGCAAACGCAGTGGGAAGGTAAGAAGGCCCAAGCCAAGCTTCCTCCTTTCTCCAGTGATTTCCCCTCCCTATTGCTCCTAGCCCTTTCTTAGCCTGGCATCAACCCCTTTCTCAACCCATAGCCCTTCTCCTACATTCCCCTTCATGGAGTCCACCTTTTCGAAGACTCATATGCCCTGACACCTTATTCTGTTGTCTTTCCAGGTGCGAAGGACTACCAGGAAGCTCAACAAGATCCAACCACGCATTCAGAAGAGAAAGGCTGCTGCCAAAACGACAATCGCTCCTAACAAATCACAGAGGGCCAAGGGAAGCGCACGGGCTGGTCAAAACCACCTCCCCATGGAAGACATGAGTGCAAAGGAGAAGGAACCAGACCACATCTTTGAGATTTCCAGCATGTCTTCGAGTGATCCGGAAAGCGAATAGCCTCACAATGCCAACACCACCTAGAATTCTTACCCAAAGTCCTCAGTCAAAGCAAGGTCAACCTGTATAGAGTGAATACCTAGTACACAGAAGTTTGATCTTGGCGAAAATAAAATCAACCTGATTTGAAAACAAATGTATCCCTGAGAATCTCTGGTGGAACTAGGAAGGAAGGAATGGGAAGATAGAAGGGGTGGGGAAGGAGGTGGGATAGGAATGAAGAAGGAAATAACACACAGGTAGACAAGAAGCAGAGCAGATTGGGTCTACCGGCCAGACAAGCAAACCCAATGTCTAGCAGACACTTAGAGGATTAAGACCAAGCTAGCAGATAGCACTGAAGACATTCTTTCTCCTGATGCTTTCTCTCAGGCCAAGCATGAAAAGGGTTGGACATTTCTTAGGTGGGGCTGTTGCACATATGTGAATACGCAGGTGCATGTGTCCGTGTCCACGCGTGAATAGGCAGGAGCAAATTCAGCGAGGCTCATTGGCCAGCGATCTCTGGAATCCACCTGGCTCCACTCCGCAATGCTAGGTTACAGGCATGCTGCTTCTTGGTGCTGGGGATTTGAATTTAGGTCCTTATGTTTGTAGAGCAAATGGTCTTAGCTTCTTACCTCACTGAGTCATTTTCCCAGCCCTCAGGGATGAGTGTCTCTGTGGTTCCTGACACGGGGTGGGAACACTGCTGCAGGATATGGACTGTAGAACCTACACAATGAAAGATACGAGGTCATCTGGATCATCCTGACAAAGAGACCACACATCACTTAGACAACAACTACCTCCCCGTGGTGTTGCTTGTGCCCTACCTGATATTAAGCAATTTAAAGACCCTCAGGAGGGCCAAACACATCACCCTAGTATAGCATATCAGTAGAGGCTGGGAGATATAGCTTGCTTAGCAGGCTCAACACCTGAGCTTTCAACCCCAGCGCTGCATAACCTGGGTGCATGTCTAGAATCCCAGAAATACACATGGAAAGTAGGAGCATCAGGAACAAAGGTTCAAAGTCATTTTTGGCCACCTAGCAAGTTCCAGGCCAGATGGATATCTGAGAACCTGTATAAATAACTGAATTAATAATGTACTACTAGCAACACATTGAAGAGCATAGTGTGGAGAAGCCACAAGTGTGACACTGGAAATCCACTCCTTTCAAAACTTTGGACTTTGGGGTGATAGAGACTGCAGGATTGGTACAGCGCCAGAGCTGTTAGTAATATAGCAAGGATCTTCACTCTATAGGGAATTTTAAAATAATGTACCAGCGCTTCCAAACACCTGTACCCTTGTTTTTATCCCCGAACGTTGTGCCATGTTAAAAGAGAAAACAACTAAATGTGCATGCTTACAAAATAGGCAGTGTGTGATGCATTTTTCCACATGTGACATGCCGAAGAAGATATCACCAAAAGAATAAGAGTGAATATCTTCCTATAAAGGATATAGTTCGATTTCACCAAATCACTCACATAAAACATAGAACTTCTCCAATATTTAGGTGTTCGTATAGGTTTTACTCATAATAGCCTGAAACTAGAAACAACCTAGATGTTCCTGAACCCAAGAACTGAGAGAGACATTGTGGTACATCAACACAATGGACTACTACTCAGCAATTAAAAACATTATTAAATCATGAAATTTGCAGGCAAACAGATGGAACTAGAAAAGACCACACTGAGTGACAAAGAAACCCAGAAGCCAAAGATACAAATGGTATATGCCCTTACATAAGTGCTTATTAGAGATAAAACATAGGATAAACATTCTAAAACCTATAGTCTTAAAGAAGATAAACAGCAAGGAAGACCGCTGGGAAGATGCTCAGTCCTCATTCAGAAGGGCAAATTCAACAGATATCAGAAGGAGGAGAAGACAAGGAACAAAACAGGAGCCTACCATAGAGAGCCTCTGAAAGACTTTCTATTTTTCGAGGTATGAAAGCAGAGGCTGAGACTCATAGCCAAACTGTGGACACAGGGCATAGAATTTTATAAAAGAAGGGACAGGTGGAAACCTGGGAGGGGACAGTAGCTCCAAGAAGAGAACTAGAGAAAGAGAGAGAGAGAGAGAGAAACTAGGCCCTGAGCGCTTGTAGAGACCAATACCCCAAGCAAGGACCATGCCTGAAGAGGATCTGAACACTGCTCAGGAGTAGCCCACAGATTCTCTCTCCAAGTAGGTCCCCAGTAAGGGGAATAGGGGCTGTTTCTGTATGAACTCAGTGGCAGGCTCTCTGATCACCTCTCCCTGCGGGGTGCAGCATTGACAGGCCACAGAGGAAGACAATGTAGCCAGCCCTGTGGAGACCACATAGGCTAGGGTCAGATAGAAGGGGAAGAGGACCTCCAGTATCAGTGGACTAGGGGAGGGGCATAGCAGGAGTTGAAGGATGGGCGATGGGATTGGGAGGAGAAGAGGGGAGGAGACACAGCCAGGATACAAAGTGATAAAGTGTAATAAATTGTAAAAAATAATAATAAATCTTAAAATCAAAAAAGATAATGAGAATGAAAGCTGCCAAACATACGTGTTCATGAATTGGTTTTAAGTATGCAAAGTTGGATGCCAGCAATTTCAGTCTACACCAGCTATTTGTTGCTCCCACGTTTTGGTTTTTAACAAAACACATCATGAGGCAATGCTAACACAAGGCTATGTGTGGTGATTTCTCACATTTTAAGTGGTCCCTGGGATCATAGGTCAGGGTTCCCTCAAATGTTCCATCCTTAGCATCAAGACTTAGTCTGACTACTAGGGATGTGAAAGGGAAAAGGAGAAGTAGGGATGAGAAAATCTAATTAAGGGGGTGAATAGGACCAAAGTATATTATATGCATATGAAGCGATATCATAAATAAACCCATTACCTTGTCCACTTAAAATATGCTAAGAAAAACGTATATAGAAAAGCAGACTTGTGCTCACAGACAATCCTTACTAGAAAACAAACCAGTTAAAAGAGAAGCTCTGACAGAGGTCGTGCTCAGTCTAAACAGTGTTTTCAAGCTCTCTAGGAGACTTCTTAAAAATTAAATGTTGTGTAAAGCTAGAGTTATTGGGGATAGTGAGCCACCTGATGTGGGGACTAGAAACCAAACTCAGGTCCTTTCTCTATCCTGAGGGGTGTGTGTGTGTGTGTGTGTGTGTGTGTGTGTGTGTGTGTGTGTAGGTGAAATCAGGTAAAAGAGCTCTATTGTGTTAGAAGGCAGAAAAGAGAGGAATAAAAACCCAGCAAAGCAAAGGGCATCTGAGCCCTGGGTAGAATGGCTTTTTTATGAAAACAAAAAACAAAGATGTCAATTACGATTGTGTATTTTTAAGGACAAACTTATTTCAATAATAAATCAACAGCATTGGAGAATTAGAAATAGGAGTAGTCTAATGGGTACAATAAAGAGCCTAGATAGGAGGAAAACCCTTTAATGTTCTATAGCATAGTATAATAAACATGGTTGGCAGCAAATCCTTGACAATTCAAAATAAAAAGTATAGGAATGCAGATGTAGTTGAGCTAGAAGAGTGCTTGCTTAGCATACCCAAAGCCTGGTTCAATCCCCACACAGAGCCCAACAAAGAGTGACAGCTCAGGCCTGTAAACCTGGCACTGGAGAGGTAGAGGCAGGAGGATTGAGAGTGGCCAGTTCATCCCTACCCCCTCTATGAAAGGAAAACCATGTGTCTTAGTCAGGGTTACTATTGCCGTGTATAAACACCATGACTAAAGCAACGTGAGGAGGAAAGGGTTTATTTCACTCACAGAGCCAGGGAACAGTTCATCATCCAAAGCAGTGAGGACAGGAACTCACCCAGGGCAGGAACCTGGAGGCAGGAGCTGATATAGAGGCCATAGAGAGATACTGCTTACTGGCCTGCTCCTCCTGGATGACTCAGCCTGCTTCCTTATGAAACCCAGAACCACCAGCCCTGGGTTAGTACCAGCCACAATGAGCTGAGCCCTCCCCATTTGTGTAAAATAAACTATTTGAGAAATAAAATATTTGAGAAAATAAACTACAAGCTTGTCCACGGCCTGATCTCCTCTCCACAGTCTTAGAGCTTCCCTTTTCACAGGTGACTTTCCCTTGTGTCAAGTTAACCTGAAACGAGCCCACATACCATGGAACCAAAACTGTCAGTTTTGAATGCCAGATTCGCCAGATAGGAAGATAGTCATTCATGAAGATGGTCTTTGTTTTGACTTATGGGGTGATTCGCACATGCACTGATACCTCACTATTGATTTTGGAAGGACTGTGAGGTAAATTTGGAAGTCGAAGTATGCCCGAATCTAGCGATCTGCTAATAAGTAAGGAAAACACATGACAGAATGACCATTTGAGATGGGGGTCATGGAATGGTTTTCAGGAAGAATTCCCCAGAACAAATCCTCTGTCTCCTGTTCTATCACCAGTGCAAATATTCATATAAAAAGGGGTGGTGTGAGTCTCTTGGAGATGTTAGGGAAAGCCTCCTATCTGGACCCAGACCCTATTGCCTTCACTGCGACTCTCCCAACCTGCGTGGTTAAGGATACCACTTTCTGTTTCTGAGCCACACCAAGGTCTCCATCCCAGCGCCTGCTCCCATGGGGCAGCAAAGCCGCCTCAGTTGTGCTTTGTGATGTCAAAGCAGCTGCTCAGCCACCAGTAGCTGAGGAGGATCATGCTGACCAATCAGGACTCAGGGGTGTGGCCTTCCATTGTTCTGGCTCAGCTCATAAGAAGGCACCTCTCAGCTCTGGGCCAGACCACCCCCAACCTACAGCATGGTGAAAGCTAGCAAAAGAGCTCTGGATCCTACCACCGAGGAGGACCCATCTGCCTCCAGAAGCATACCCAAGAGAGCCAAGTCTAAGTTACCTCGGTGCCAAACCGAGACTACTGGAAAGACCAGGGGTCATTCTAAGTGCAAACGCAGTGGGAAGGTAAGAAGGCCCAAGCCAAGCTTCCTCCTTTCTCCAGTGATTTCCCCTCCCTATTGCTCCTAGCCCTTTCTTAGCCTGGCATCAACCCCTTTCTCAACCCATAGCCCTTCTCCTACATTCCCCTTCATGGAGTCCACCTTTTCGAAGACTCATATGCCCTGACACCTTATTCTGTTGTCTTTCCAGGTGCGAAGGACTACCAGGAAGCTCAACAAGATCCAACCACGCATTCAGAAGAGAAAGGCTGCTGCCAAAACGACAATCGCTCCTAACAAATCACAGAGGGCCAAGGGAAGCGCACGGGCTGGTCAAAACCACCTCCCCATGGAAGACATGAGTGCAAAGGAGAAGGAACCAGACCACATCTTTGAGATTTCCAGCATGTCTTCGAGTGATCCGGAAAGCGAATAGCCTCACAATGCCAACACCACCTAGAATTCTGACCCAAAGTCCGCAGTCAAAGCAAGGTCAACCTGTATAGAGTGAATACCTAGTACACAGAAGTTTGATCTTGGCGAAAATAAAATCAACCTGATTTGAAAACAAATGTATCCCTGAGAATCTCTGGTGGAACTAGGAAGGAAGGAATGGGAAGATAGAAGGGGTGGGGAAGGAGGTGGGATAGGAATGAAGAAGGAAATAACACACAGGTAGACAAGAAGCAGAGCAGATTGGGTCTACCGGCCAGACAAGCAAACCCAATGTCTAGCAGACACTTAGAGGATTAAGACCAAGCTAGCAGATAGCACTGAAGACATTCTTTCTCCTGATGCTTTCTCTCAGGCCAAGCATGAAAAGGGTTGGACATTTCTTAGGTGGGGCTGTTGCACATATGTGAATACGCAGGTGCATGTGTCCGTGTCCACGCGTGAATAGGCAGGAGCCAATTCAGCTAGGCTCATTGGCCAGCGATCTTTGGAATCCACCTGGCTCCACTACACAATGCTAGGTTACAGGCATGCTGCTTCTTGGTGCTGGGGATTTGAATTTAGGTCCTTATGTTTGTAGAGCAAATGGTCTTAGCTTCTTACCTCACTGAGTCACTTTCCCAGCCCTCAGGGATGAGTGTCTCTGTGGTTCCTGACACGGGGTGGGAACACTGCTGCAGGATATGGACTGCAGAACCTACACAATGAAAGATACGAGGTCATCTGGATCATCCTGACAAAGAGACCACACATCACTTAGACAACAACTAACTCCCCGTGGTGTTGCTTGTGCCCTACCTGATATTAAGCAATTTAAAGACCCTCAGGAGGGCCAAACACATCACCCTAGTAAAGCATAGCAGTAGAGGCTGGGAGATATAGCTTGCTTAGCAGGCTCAACACCTGAGCTTTCAACCTCAGCGCTGCAAAACCTGGGTGCATGTCTAGAATCCCAGAAATGCACATGGAAAGTAGGAGCATCAGGATCAAAGGTTCAAAGTCATTTTTGGCCACCAAGCAAGTTCCAGGCCAGATGGATATCTGAGAACCTGTATAAGTAACTGAATAAATAATGTACTACTAGCATCACATTGAAGAGAATAGTGTGGAGAAGCCACAAGTGTGACACTGGAAATCCACTCCTTTCAAAACTTTGGACTTTGGGGTTATACAGACTGCAGGATTGGTTCACCTCCAGTGCTGTTAATAATATAGCAAGGATCTTCACTCTATAGGGAATTTTAAAATAATGTATCGGCGCTCAGCTCCCACAGCTTAGGTGGTGTGTGTTTTGGTCCCAAGCTGCGGCTTGTAATTTCCGATAAAAAGACCCTCATGTATTTTGCAATGGAGTCGATTCCTGCTGATCTTTTGGGGGCTCGAGAACTGGGTGTAACATTTGGATGTCCCACCAAGATTCCAGGGCCCCCCAAGACTGATCCGGATGGTCTCATACCAGCTAGTAAGTGTCATATCTGTGTCTCAGTCTCCATCTCTGTCTTTGTCTCTTTGTAGCTTTGTGCGGTGTGCAGTGTTCCCATTGCGCCTATCTTCTGTATTCTTTTCTGCCTTGAAGTATCTGTATGAGTGACTAAATGTGATTTAGACAGACGTGTCAAACAATCACAGTTTGGAAACGTCCCCCAACTTCATCATTTTCTGGAGGTGGTCTAGAACCACCCACCACTCTGAGGCTTCTGTGGGAGAGGAGCCAGAGCAGGAATCTGAAGGTCTGTTTTTATAGTACCTTACCCAGAAAGGGACTTGGGCCCATCCTGGAGGAATTTCTGAAAGGCTTATGTTCGGCCTGCCCCTGAAGGGTCAGTTTTGGTCCCGGGAAATTTGGCCAGCTGGTGAGTGTTTTCTTTCACAATGTCTCTGCAGTATTTGTTTGTATCCACCTTCTGTTTTCTGTTCTGAAAGGCCTCATGAAATTTGTTTAAAATGTGTGCCTATGTGTTTATTAGATCTATAAACGCATATGTATAGGTTACCATGTGGTATATGAAGTGCCTCAGTGCCTCACCGCCATTTTGACTTTATCATGTGAGTTGTAATGTGACCGCCATCTTGGTATAGGTAAAAAAAAAAAGGTAACCTTAGTCAGATAATTTTCATTTCATTCTAGGTTAAAAGGATGAGTTATTTTAAATTGGTATTGGTCTTAGAAATTAAATTGTTTGCACTGGTAAATTCTGGTTTTAAAATCTGGTTTTGACTTTTAAGATTATGGTTATGCCTTGTGACTTCTCTCCTACAAAAGGGGTACTTTATTTTGATATTGCAAAAACGGGTTTTAAAAGTTTTTTAAATTTTTAAGTCTATAAAATCTTTAAAGTTCATCAGGCATTTGGGTATGACAATGATATTGGGTGGTCTAACAGAAAATTTGAAAGTTTCTTGATCCTTTGGGGGGGAACAAAAAACTTTGGTATTTTATTAATTTTACGAAGTAAAACTAAGCCATTTGGTTTGCACAAATTGAGAAAATTACAGTTTTTAAAATGTATCTTGTGGAGAGCTGTTTGTTTGTTAAGCTGCTTTGTTTATGGAAAAACATGTTTTCACCTAGTTCCTTAAAACTTGTTCTAAGTTCCTTAGAGTTTGTTTATGTTACCTTTATGTTATCTGCTACAGGAAAGTTATTTTTAAAAAAGAATTTGGCGCAACAGAACAAGAAAATTTGAACACAGGGAACTTCCCAGAGACTCATACTCCAACCAAGGACTATTCATGGAGATAACCCAGAACCCCTGCACAGATGTAGCCCAGGGCAGTTCAGAGTCCAATTGGGTTACATAGTAATGTGAAGAGGGACTGCCTCTGACATAATCTGATTGGCCTGCTCTTTGATCCCCTCCCTCTGGGGGGAGCAGCCTTACCAGGCCATAGTAGAGGACAATGCAGCCACTTTTGATGTGAACTGACAGACTAAGATCAGAAAGGAGAGGAGAACCTCCCCTATTAGTGGACTTGGGGAGTGGCATGCAAGCAGAGGGAGGAGGGAGGGTGGGATTGGGAGGGGAGGAGGGAGGGGCTTATGGGGGGATGCAGAATGAATAAAGTGTAAATGATGAAAAATTTTTTTAAAAAAGGGAAAAAAATAATTTAAGAACCTTAAATGACTTTCAAAAGTGGAGGAAAACATGGAGTTAGTCAATTGGCATGGAGCACGTCTCGCCCCTGGGGGCAATGGTCTCCTGAACCTACTCAGACCTCGGACACCACCACTGCTAGTTCTAGAACTGACGCAGGATGTTCCAACGAGGGGGTTAAGGCTTCTCATAATATTTCCTATAAGCCCACACCTGTTTGTCTATATCCCCCATTTTTATTCATTATTAGCCAGATAGAGCCAAGTAATTGTGGTAATGATACTTGCTTTTTTGCCCAATGTTGGAATGCTAGTGAATTTACTAGCTGGTTACTCGCATGCCTCACTGGGTGCCTGTGCCCGTTGTTGCCCTCACGCTATGACTCTCTTCAGACAGAGAAGGGATCTTGGAACTACAGCCACCATTGTTACTACCATCTCATTGGCGGCTGTTGGAGCTACCACCGGGACATTAGCCATGAGTCATACTGGGCAGACTGCTCAGACCCTGAATAATCATTTAGCCAATGTAGCTCATGCCTTAGTTGTACATAAAGGAATTAATGCTCAACTAAAAGGACACTTGATGGTGTTCAATCAGAGGAGTGACCTCGTGCAGGAGCAAATTGATACCCTATGGCAAATCGCTCAACCTGGCTGTCAATGAAAGTATGCTGGACTTTGAGTCACTAGCATATAACATGAGAATTTTTCCTGTGCTGCAAATCTGTCTAAACAATTGTCGAGCTATATTTTAGGTAATTGGACTGGAGAATTCGATACTACGATGGAGCAGCTGAGAGTGGCCATTGTCACAGTAAATTCTACCAGAGTGGACGCAGGACTAGCCACAGGATTATCAACATGGATTGCTGCAGCCATGAATCATCTGAAGGAATGGGCTGGCATGGGAGCGTTAGCAGGCCTTCTGGTGTTGGTCTCCTTGGTTTGCCTGTGGTATATATGCAAGATTAGAGTCTCACAACAGTGTGATGCAGCCATGACCATTCAGGCCTTTACAGCCATTGAAGCAGGACAATCGCCCCAAGCATGGTTGGATACCATAAAAAGCTAAAATGATACGCTCAGGATGCGAGGCTAAGCACTGCACTCAGGGTCAGCCGCTTTGGACCCAGAGAAGAGCATGTCTGATTGCATGCAGGTTGATGTCCCAGGTCCCGCCTCTGAGAAAAAGGTATCGGACGGGTCTGATGCTCTTTGGGTGGATGACACCTAAATGAACATCGGTACAAAGTCCCAATTTATTTCTAATATCAGAGATCAGACCTCTACTCTTGCCTGATGCGTCTAAAACAAAAAGGGGGAACTGTAGAGAGCTGCGGAATGCTATGCCTTAAAGATGGAGCTGGTTTCTGCCTTCCACCTTCCCGATGGTGAGTGCTCTCTGTCACGAACAACTCCACATTTGGCTAAGGCCGAGGATCTGGCTTGCTTCCATGTATGTGGACCTATCTGCATTGCCCACGTGGCACGCCTGTGTTGGCTACCCAGAGGCTATTTAAGCTGTGGGCTGGCTTTCCCCGGGGTCCGAGGATTGTTCAATGTTCCTGAATAAACTGCATTGAAAAAAAAAAAAAAAGAATTTGGCAGTTTCAGAACTTTTTGTATTACTGTAACTTGTTTTTGCTTTGCCTATAAAAAGCAAATCGTAGACGATGGGCTCCAGCAGGATCGTGTCAGAATGGAAAGGATTTTGATGAGAGTTTTTATGTTGTCTGAAAAGCAAGAGAAAGAGCAAAGAAAAAAAAAGTAAAAATGTCTGGTTAAGCCAGAAAAAGGAAGCTAGGAACCTGAAGGCATATAGGATGTTGCAGAAGGTTAGTGGATGTATTATAAAAAGGCAGAGAGTTGATATGATTTCAGAAAGAACTGTATTTAAATATGTTATAATTCATTTAAAAGGCTGGTGATTCCTCATTGCAAAATGTTTTCTTATGCTCTTTTAAGGAGAAAGAATTCTGGCTGATAGGTTTGGTGTGGCCAGAATAATTCATATAATTTAAAATTGTTCTATACTGTTCTGTTATGCAGTTGTTTTTAAAACTTATTTGATCACTATGTTAGAACTTTTGGTTGTGGGGGATTGTGAATGCTTCACAATGGTTGCTGTATCATCAGCAACACATAATGGCTATGTTTGGTATTGTCAGTCGCAGCCTGTGTTAACATGTGGCTAGCTGCCATGATGGTTCAGCAATAGAGAGAGCGTGGAGCTGTAGTTTTGCTGTCATATTTGTTTAGGGCTTCCAGCTGAGTTCAGTTACACATGGCCAGCCGCCATGCTAATCCAGAGATAAAGAAGGTGGAGTCATTGCAAGTGGTAGGAGCAGCAAGATTTGCTAGCCTCTATATAAACTGTATCTGATTAAAAGGTTTGCTTTAATTTTAGTTCAGAAAGAGCAGATTTAAAGTTATAGTAACAACTGCAGTTGGTTAAGATGTTGAGCTATACCTAGTGTCTTTGTTTAGGTTTTTTTACACAGTTTAGAGCAGATGATAAAGACAAAGAGTATCTCTGATATGCTGACCCTCAAGCTTGTCAGAGATCTGATGAATATGGCATTTTAACATGTGTAAGCTTATTGTGACAGAAAGTCCCGAAATCCTGGCAGTAGCTCCCCAAGGTCTCAGAGATTTGGGCACAACGACAGATGACTGTGACTCTGGATTGTGGTATGCTAACCACTGGGCAATACTGCCTCAGCTGGCTCACTGCTAGGGCCCAGCCAAAACTGTGGACACCTGGAGGGTGAGGTGAGGCCATTCTCTCATTTCTTTCTCCACAGAAACAGTCTCTGTACCTGGCTGGACTGCCTCTGTTCAGGATGCCATGAGACACAGGAGCCAGGGACACTGCCTAAGTGATGGACTAACAAGTCATCCCTGTCATTTTGATTGGCACATGGATTGCTATATTTATTTAGCTTATAATTTATCCTTCTCAGGTCTCTGAACACCTTGATGGCTATGCTAAGCTTACGGTAGCTTTGCAGCTAGAGAGAAGACAATTAGATCCACTGTTAGCTCATTGATCAGTTCATTAGCTAGAACTACTAGGTACTAGATCTCTTATTTAGAAAGGAAAACAGGTTTACCTTGCTCACAGAATTCATGTTAGTTGTCTGTGTCTTAAGATATATATAACTGGATAAAAAATATGGAGCCTATGTAGGGTCTGAGGATACAGGAGTTTAGGTTGTAAAAATCTAGAGAGTGTTATTTAGTCTGAGAAAATATTACAGGGTGGATAAATGCAAAAGATTGGAGAGTCTAAGTAGGTGTTTTAAGGTATAATTATGAGTTATAAACATACAAAAATAATTTAAAACACATTAAAAATGGGAGATACTTTACATTCCCCCCCTTTGCTACTGTTGTGCTTATAAGATTTCAGAAATTCAGAGTTTTGGCATTAATCAATAGAGTTCTGATAAGTTGATGGAGCACTGACTGCTTATTATTCAGTCACCAGGTTGAGATTTTAATTTCCTTTGGTTGGCTTCTGGAGATAGACTTAAAGGTGCTTCTCGTCATGTTAAAAACATCTGTTTAATGTGTATATCTGACCCAAAAGTCATAGCTTTAAGTATGGTATTCTTAATATCTGCCATTTCTGGGTTAGACTTTGACACAGAAATATCTTAAACCTATTCCTTCTAGTTACTTTATAAAGAAAAATCCAAGCATCCATCCAAGCATCCAGGGTTTAGCACTAAAGCCAGTAATGTATTTATGCCTAATTTTCCAGTGTGAACATGAAGATGGGGGCTAAAAGTAGATGCTGAATGTATGAAAAATGGCCAAGATCCATTCATAGCTGATTACCAACAGCTATGCCCACAGAAGAAATGTTACTGTGGACACACTTAAGTTGTTTATAAACGTTATAAAACAAACAGCTAACTGATACTCATTCAGTGGGATGCAGTTTTACCTGTTACTCTCAGAATGTTATGTTAGATTTACTGAATATATATTTCCTTTTCTGTACCAAAAAAAAAAAAACAAATCATATGAGTTCAGGATGTGACCTGGATCTGGCATAGCTCAAAAGCATCACAGATGAGATTTTCCCTGGTCTTTTCCCATTTAATAGGCAAATTTTAACTTCTGTCTCCAGTCTGAAATTGTCTCAGCAGATTTTCAACTGTTTAACTCTGTTCTGGGATCAGCTGTGGACTGCAAGCTGAAATCTGGACTTCCTGGAAACTGACCTGATTGCTCCCTGCCTCTTCGGGTGGATCAACTAACCAGATGCTTGGGACTGCCCTATTGTCCAGCCTTTGACTGGCATTTCAGCCTCCCTAGCCCCTGATGCCTACGGTCCAACGGTCAGCATTGAAGAAGCTCCAGAAGACGGATCTTCTCTCAAATCCCACCTAGCAGGCTGAAATGCTAAGTCAAAAGGGGCTCCCTGGCATTAGCTATTATCTTGGGCATCTGCTTAGCTGAAATGGAAACTAATATTGCAGCAACTGGGCTAAAAGCCCAGAGAGACCCTAGAGAAAAAGGATAATAGTTGTCCTTGGCTTACTACCCCTATATCTACCCTGAAGGGACTCCTCCTCATTTTGATTTTTATTTTTGGGCCTTGTATTTTCAATTACTTAATGGCTTTCATAAAGAAATGCTTGAGAGCAATACACTAATGGTACTCAGATCCCATTATAAAAAGGTAAATCTATAAGATACAAGGGGTCATGTCTGGAAGACCCAAGATTGGGTCTTCAAATGATCATGGGAAAGGGGGAAATGAGAGACCAAAAAGATTAAAAATAAGCAGCTATTATTAAGGCCTGAACTATGTGGGTGGAGAAGTCCAGTAATGCCCTGAGGGGAAGGACCGCCTTACTGCATTCTTTCCCCACCCACTAGAGATAACAGTTGCTAGGAAACTGGCCCATCCCCCTAGGGAGGGACACCAGGTCATTATGGTCTGGGGACCTTCCTATAGCCAATCAATTCAAAATGTAGCATTTTGACCAATAGATGCTTGCCAGGCAGGAATTGCCCCTGCCTTGGGCATGCTGGGAGGGACCAGAATCTATATATCACCCAACTAACCTGGGCACAGTGCGCTCAGTGTTGTGGGCCCAAGCTGCAGCTTGTAATTTACAATAAAAAGACCCTTGTGTTTTGCAAAATAATAAAAAAATAAAATAAAATAATGTACCAGCACTTCCAAATACTTTATCTTTTTTTTCATTCTTGAACGTTATGTCATAATAAAAAAGAATACAACAAATGTGCATGCTCATAAAATATGTTGTGTTTGATGCATTTTGCTACATGTCAGACACTGAAGTAAACATCACAAAAACTGTAAGTGTGAACATCTTCTTGAAAATGAGAGTTCAATTTCAGTAAATCACTTAAATAAATTATAGAACTTCTCAAATATTTATGTGTTCTGTTTATACTTTGTTTCACTGATTTAGGCCAAGCATAAATTAGTTACCTCTAATGTTCCAAAATGACAGCATGTAAATAAACAAATTGCTTGCTTACTTTTAAAAAGTCCTTCACAAAGAACCCCATACTATCCATTGTAAACATAATCACCTTCCTTCTCCACTCATGAAAGTTTAGACAATTTCTTTATTACTGTAATTATGGTATTACAAACATGTTACACAAGTGAAACATTTTATTTTGTAACCAAAGAACAGATTTCTTTTTCGCTCAGCACAAGTCCTTTGAGACTCACTTAAGCCATATATAATAATTGTAAAGAGAGAGTATGTATTTTGATTTTGAGTAGTAGTACAAGGTATGGATGTGTCAGAGCTTAATCATTACTATTTGTTTGTTTGTTTATTTGAGACAGTCTTGTTATGTATTTCAGATGACCCAAGTATTCACAATCCTCCTGCATCAGCCTCCTAAGAGTTGACAGTATAAGCATGTACCATCACACCCAACCCCATTATTCATTTAAGAACACTCTTAAATGAATTGTTCTTCTGATAAAACAATTTAATTATTCTATTTGAATACTTGATATAACTTGTAACATCAATTACTTTTTATTATTTTAAAAGCTTTAAATTAGAATACATCACATTAATGCACAGGTGGTTAAATATATGGAAATCCATCAAAGTAATCCACCATACAAACAAGCTGAAGTAGAAAAACCACATGATCATCTCCTTAGATGACAAAAAAGCATTTGAAAAAATCCAACACCCATTCATGTTTAAAGTCTTGGAGAGATCAGAGATACAAGGCACATACCTGAACATAGCAAAGACAATATAAAGCAAGCCTATAGCCAACATCAAACTAAACAGAGAGAAACTTAAATCAATCCCACTGAAATCAGGGACAAGGCAATGCTCCCCACTGTCTCCATATCTCTTCAACATAATTCTTGAAGTCCTAGCTAGAGCACTAAGACAACTAAAGGAGATCAAGGGAATACAAAACGGAAAGGAAGAAGTCAAAGTATCACTATTCGCAGATGATATGATAGTATACCTAAGTGACCCTAAAAACTCAACCAGAGAACTCCATCAACTGATAAACACCTTCAGCAAAGTGGCTGGATACAAAATTAATTAAAAAAAAAATCAGAAGCCCTCCTGTATACCGAAGACAAAAGGGCTGAGAAAGAAATTAGGGAAACAACACCCTTCACAATAGCCACTAATAACATAAAGTACCTTGGTGTGACTCTAACCAAGCAAATGAATGACCTCTTTGAAAAAACAAAACAAAACAAAACTTCAAGTCTCTGAAAAAAAAATTGAAGAAGATATCAGAAGATGGAAAGATCTCCCATGCTCATGGATCAATAAGATTAACATAGTGAAAATGGCCATCCTGCCAAAATCAATCTACAGATTCAATGCAATTCCCATCAAAATAACAACACAATTCTTTACAGACCTTGAAAGAACAATTCTCAACTTCATATGGAAAAACAAAAATCCCAGAATTGCCAAAACGACAGATTGTCTGGAGGTATCTCCATCTCTGATCTCAAGCTGTCCTACAGAGCAATAGTAATAAAAACTGCATGGTACTGGCTTAGGAACAAAATTGAGGATCAATAGAATCGAATAAAAGAGCCAGAAATAAACCCACACACCTACAGATACTTGATTTTTGACAAGAAGCCAAAACCATTCAATGGAAAAAAGACAGCACTTTCAACAAATGGTGCTGGTCTAACTGGATGTCTAACTGGCTGTAGAAAAGTACAAACAGATCCATATTTATCACCCTGCACAATACTGAATTCCAAGTGGATCAAAGACCTCAACATAAAACCAGATGCAGTAAATTGGTTAGAAGAAAAAGTGGGGAAGCACCTAGAACTCATTGACACAGGAGACAACTTCCTGAACAGAACAACAATAACACAGGCTGTAAGATCAACAATCAATAAACAGGACCTCATGAAACTGAAAAGCTTTTGTAAAGCAAAGGACACTGTCATCAGAACAAAACTACAACCTATAGACTGGGAAAGGATCTTCACCAACCCTTTATCTAACAGAGGGCTAATATCCAGAATATATAAAGAACTAAAAAGTTAAAAAGCAACAAATCAAGTAATCGAATTTAAAAATGGGGGTACAGAGCTAAACACAGAATTCTCAGTTGAGGAATCTAGAATGTCACAAAAACACTTAAAGAAATGCCCAAAGTCCTTAGTCATCAGGAAAATATAAATCAAAATGACCCTGAGATTTGATCTTACACCATCAGAATGGCTGTGGAGAAAGGGGAACCCTCCTACATAGCTGGTGGGAATGTAAACTTGTACAACTACTTTGGAAATCACTCTGGCGGTTTCTCAGACAATTAGGAATAGCACTTCCTCAAGATCCAGCTATACCACTCCTAGGCATATATCCAAAAGATGCTCAAGTACACAACAAGGACATTTGCTCAACCATGTTTATAGCAGCTTTATTTGTAATAGCCAGAACCTGGAAACCACCCAGATGTCCCTCAAGTGAGGAATGGATACAGAAATTGTGGTACATCTACACAATGGAATATTACTCCGCAATTAAAAACAAGGAAATTATGACATTTGCAGGCAAATGGTGGAATCTAGAAGAGATCATCCTGAGTGAAGTATTCCAAAAGCAGAAACCACACAGTATATACTCACTTATAACTGGATATTAGACATATGAGACAGGATAAGCAAACTTAAATCTGTACACCTAAAGAAGCTAGGCAAGAAGGAGGACCCTGGATAAGATGATCAATCCTCACTCAGAAAGACAAATGGATGGTCATTGGAAGAAGGAGAAAACAGGAACAGGACAGGAGCCTACCACAGGAGGCCTCTGAAAGACTCTTCGCAGCAGTGTATCAAAGCAGATGCTGAGACTCATAACCAAACTTTGGGGCAGAGTGCAGGGAATCTTAGGAAAGAAGGGAGAGATAGGAAGATATGGAGGGGACAGGAGCTCCACAAGGAGAGCAACAGATCTAAAAATTCTGGGCACATGCATCTTTTCTGAGACTGATACTCCAACCAAGGACCATTCATGGATATAACCTAGAACCCCTGCTCAGATGTAGTCAATGGCAGCTCAGTATCCAAGTGGGTTCCCTAGTAAGGGGAATAGTGGTTGTCTCAGACATGAACTCAGTGGCTGGCTCTTTGATCACCTCTCCGTGAGGCAGGAGCAGCCTAGCCAGGTCACAGAGGAGAACATTGCAGCCAGTCCTGATGAGACCTGATAGCCTATGGTCAGATGGAAGGGGAGGAGGACTGCCCTTATCAGTGGACTTGCAGAGGGGCATGGTAGGAGATGAGGGAGGAAAGGTGGGATTGGGCAGGAATGAGGAAGCGGGCTACAGCTGGGATACAAAGTGAATAAACTGTAATTAATATAGAAAAAGAAAAAAGAATACATCACTTTAGATAATGACATTTTCAAACAAAATTTGGTTTTGATGTTTCTCCTCCCTCATCTTCTCTCCTCATCATAGTGTTTTTATTGCTGTGGTAGAACACCACGACCAAAAGCAACTTGGAGAGAAAACGGTTGACTTCATCTTAGAGCCCACCATGATGGAGAGTCAGGGGTGCTGGACAATAGGCAGGGAAGGAACCTGGTAGTCAGATAAGAATGTTGTTTAAAGGGTCATTGCACATGTCTTGCTCAACCTGTTTTCTTATACCATCCAGGATCACCAGCCCAAGGATGATACTGACCATAGTGAGAAGGCCGTCCCACATCAATCATTAATCAAGAAAAAGCACCCACCACAGGCTTATCTACAGGTAATTTGGTGAGTACGTTTTCTCCATTGAGGTTTTCTCTTTTTTTATGGTTTTCCTTTTTCTTTTTTTTCTTCACAATTTATTCATTATATATCCTAATTGAAGCCCCCTCTCTCAGCTCCCTCAGTCACACCCTCCCTCCTTCTTCCCCCTCTCCCCTACCCCTAGTCCACTGAAAGGGGGAGTTCTCCACTATTGCCATCTGCCCATAGCTTGTTAAGTCTCATCAGGACCTCTTGGATCCTCTTCCTCTATGGCCTGGCAAGGCTGCATCATCAGGGGCAAATGATCAGAGAGCAGTCATCTCAGTTCATGATAGAGGCAGCCTCTGATCCTCTCACTCAGAGATCCACAGGGAGACTGAGATGTCAATCAGAGACTTTCTCTGCATCACTTCCTGCCTCCAGTTTCCTGCCTTGAGCACCTGCCCTGACTTCCTTTGATGATGGACTATGATGGGGAAATGTAAGTGAAATAAACCATTCCCTCTCCAAGTTAATTATGATTACAGTGTTTTATCACAGTAACCATTATAGATGTTGATTACATAACAAAATAACAACTCAAATTATTTAGTTATATATTTGAGTTTAATATCACACAGAATACACACTAAATACTAATTAGTAAATATTGCTTTCACCTCCTTGTTGGTATAATGTTCTTGTGGAATGTATACAATTTATCCTTGTTCATTCAAATGCTGATTTTTCTCCCCCACTATCCAGTTTCATCTCTACATTGCATTGTGATGTTTATTTTAAGCATCACCTGTCTCAAGTTTGTGCAAACATGCCACCATTTTTCTCTGTATTGTCAATAAAACAACCAACTACAGTGCTGAGCAATGGAGAGAATAGGATGGGACATCCTGGTCTGGAGGGGAGCAGAAAGGAACAAGTCTGGCAGAGAGATCTGAAGAAGATCCAGAAGAGAGAGGACCTGGAACCATCAGGAGAGATGAACCAGACCTAAGATATGACTGAAAGATAATGTGGGACATCTGAATGGGAGGAAGCTATACTGGCTTGGAGGTTTAGGATGGAGTAATTATTGCCCAGCATTGTGCTCTAAGTTAATTAGATAAATACTAGTCTCTGTGTGGTGATTTGGGTATATGGCTGGTTTAGGAATAACTGCTATTTAACTAAAAGATAAATCAACATTAAATATTAATAAACAACAACACCCCCTCTTAATTTTGTATAAAACCATTATTCTCTCTATTCCTGTGCTTGTAACCACCAGAATCATGTTTTAGGTCTTCTCACAATGATATTCTAGAAACTAAATTCAAAATAATAGAACATAAAAATCTCAAGACAATGCAGATAGGTCCACCTACATGGAATCAAGCCAGATCCTCGGCCTTAGCCAAATGTGGAGTTGTTCGTGACAGAGAGCACTCACCATCGGGAAGGTGGAAGGCAGAAACCAGCTCCATCTTTAAGGCATAGCATTCCGCAGCTCTCTACAGTTCCCCCTTTTTGTTTTAGACGCATCAGGCAAGAGTAGAGGTCTGATCTCAGAGGCTATTTAAGCTGTGGGCTGGCTTTCCCCGGGGTCCGAGGATTGTTCAATGTTCCTGAATAAACTGCATTGAAAAAAAAAATCTCAAGACAAGTGATATATATATATATATATATATATATATATATATATATATATATGGCAAAGACCTCTCAAGCAGTACATGGAGGCAGATGGAAAAGAATCTCTCAATGTACTCTTTTCTAAAATTGACCTCCCCAAAGCACATCCACAATAGAGGAACAGGTTCTCATGTCTACTTGTCCTTTCACAATTTGGCCTTACTAAATATACTAGGAGAAGTTGGCCCCAATGTAAAAAGTACAGGATACCAAAAAGGAAAAATTTCAAATACAGTGCACACTGCCACTAGCAAATGGAAAGTAAAACATATTAAAGGCACAGTAGCACATTACTTTTCAAGTAAAATTATTTCAAGTCTTTGCTTTCAGCAAAATTAAATGAAGATCAGAAATAGAGTTATCATTTATTAGACATCTCTTAGTTTCTTTGTTTGTTTGCAGTACTGGGTACTGATGATAGGGCCTGTGGATGCCAGGGGAGCATTTTATCAGTATCCTATATCCTAGCCTTTTTTTTTTTTTTTTTTTTTTTTTACTGTTTTTAAAGACAGGCTCTTACTGTGTAGCCTTGGCTGGCCTAGAACTTGCTATGTAGAGCAAGCTGACATCAGACTCAGAGATCCTTCTGCCTCTGCCACTCAATGCTGGGATTAAAGGTGTGCCAGCACTACTGGCTACACCACTAAAAGAAATTTCTCTCCTTCCCTCAGCAATCATTAACTCAGGGAGAATTATGAATCATGAGCCCCTCCCCTAACAACAATTAACTGTCTGTAAATCTTTAGAGATGATTGGAGCCACATTAGCTCTTCACCCACCAAATATTCTCTCACTTTTTTTTATATATATATAGCATCTCAATAATATGCTAGTGCAGGAAATCACTGAAATTGTAACCCTTCTGGCTCAACCTCCTGAGTAGCTGGTGCTGCAGACCTGGGCCACCATACCAAGACAACAATAATAATAATTTTATGTTAAATTATCATGACTTTTTGACATCTAACAAGGAAAGAAGTCAGAGAATTAAGTGATATACTATAAACAAAACTCTTCATTTTTGTTGTTTGTTTTAATTTGGTTTGGTTTGTTTTTTGAGACAGAATCTTGCTATATAGTTCAGGTTGATGTAGAACTCATGATGCTCATTCCTCTGCCTTCAGTGTTGAGTTTATAGGTTTATGTTACCATATTTAGCTTAAGAAAAACATTCCAGCTCCAGTTGTTCTTTAATTTTTGTTATTTGTATGTGTGAGTGTGTGTGTGTGTGTGTGTGTGTGTGTGTGTGTGTATCTGTCTGTCTGCACATGTGCCAAAGGAGGTCAGAGAGATGTTGGCTCCCTGAAAGTGGTTCATGGTAGTTGTGAGCTTCCTGATATGAGTGTGGGGAATAGAACTTGGGTCTTCTGCAAGAAAAATATGTGCTATTGACCACTGAGACATTTATCTATTCTCTCCATCTCCAATTTTTATTTGTATGACAGTTAACTCAGAGCTCAGTTATGTAAGAAATTAAAACTCATCCTATGATGGATGCTGAAATCTTTCTCACTCTTTTTAAATATTTTTATTAACTTTGATAATTGCATATATTATATTTTGGTAATATTCACCTTCTTCCCTATCTCTTCCCAGATCTGTCTCATTCTTGCAATGAACAACATTTGTTTTTAAGACATAAATTTTAAAACGTGTCATCTTATTGAAATGCTTTCCCAATATATTTTTTATAATTTTTTTTAATATGTAAATTTTTTTTATTTTTTTTTATTTTTATCAGTTACATTTTATTAACTCTGTATCCCAGCCATGTCCCGATCCCTCATTCCCTCCCAGTCCCTCCCTCCCTCCCTCCCTCATCTCCACCGTGCCCCTTTCCAAGTCCACTGATAGGGGGGACCTCCTCCCCATTCATCTGATCCTGTTTTATCAGGTATCTTCAGGACTGGCTGCAAAGCCCTCCTCTGTGGTTCTTTGAGAAAATCAACAAGATAGACAAACCCTTAGCCAAACTAACTAAAAAGCAGAGAGAAACTATCCAGATCAGCAAAATCAGAAATGAAAATGGGGACATAACCACAGACACTGAGGAAATCCAAACAATTATTAGGTCATACTACAAAAGCCTATATGCCACAAAATTTGAGAATCTAAATGAAATGGATAATTTTCTTGAAAGATTCCATCTACCAAAACTAAGTCAAGATCAGGTAGAAAGACTGAATAGCCCTATATCTCCCAAGGAAATCGAAGCAGTCATTAACAGTCTCCCCTCCAAAAAAAGCCCTGGACCAGATGGCTTCAGCGCAGAATTCTACAAGACCTTCAAAGAAGTGCTAACTCCAATTCTCCTCAAGCTATTCCACAAAATAGAAACAGAAGGAACACTACCAAACTCATTCGATAAACATAATTTTTATTTTTTATATTAGTTAGTTTATTTACTTTGTATCCCAGCTGTAGCCCCCTCTGTCATTTCCTCCCAATCCCACCCTCACTCCCTCATCTCCTTCCTGCCCCTTTCTAAGACCACTGATAAGGGAGGTCCTCCTCCCCTTCCATCTGACCCTAGCTCATCCAAGTGGGTTTCCTAGTAAGGGGAACAGGGACTATTTCTGACATGAACTCAATGGCTGGCCGTTTCACTTCACTTTATTTATTTATATTTTACATGTGTGAGTGTTTTCCTGCATTATGTGCATTATGTGGATGCCTGGTGCCTGTATATGTCAGAAGAGGGCACCAGGTCCCCTGGAACTGAAGTTGCAGATAGTTATTAGCCCTCATGTGGGTGCTAGAAACTGAACCTGGGTCCTCTGCAAGAGCAATAAGAGGTTTTAACCACTGAGACATCCCTCTAGCCCCCACAGTATAACATTTTTTAAGCTTATCAAAATTTTTAACTGTTTGTAATTTAATTACAAACAGTTTTTGACCAACTGTGTAGTGGTCTAAAATCAACTTGCTAACATGTCTCATGATTATAGAAAAAAAAGTAAGTTTTATTAGCATATATTACTCATACATAATAATATATTTAATTGTGACATTTTCATACATGTTTAATAGGCTTTGGTCATATTCACTCCCTAATACTCTTTCTTTAATTTATTCATTTATATGGATTCTCTGTCTGCATGTACACCTGAAAGCTAGTATATGACATCAGATCCCAATATAAATGGCCTTGACATCCAAGTGAGTTTCCCTAGTAAGGGGAACAGGGACTGTCTCTGACATGAACTCAATGACTGGCTCTTTGACCTGCTCCCAAGGGAGGAGCAGCCTTGATAGGCCACAGAGGAGGTCATTGCAGCCAGTCCTGAAGATACCTGATAAACTAGGGGCCTCCTCCCTTATCAGTGGACTTAGAGAGGGGCAGGGATGAGATGAGGGAGGGAGGGTGGGATTGGGAGGGAATGAGGGAGGGGAGTACAGCTGGGATACAAAGTAAATAAACTGTAACTCGTATAAAAAATAAAAATAAATAAATAAATAATGGCCTTGAACCAACTTGTGATTGCGGGGAATTGAACTCAGGACCTCTAGAAGAACAGCCAGTGTTCTTAACCACTGAGACATTTTTCCGGCCCCGACCTAATAATCTTTTGTGTCCCTCCAGCACTCGTGCTACTCCCTTCCTCTTCACAAATACATCCTTTTTTGTTGTAGTTGTTCATCCATCAATTTAAGGTTACCCATAAGAGAGTGGACAAGCTAACTATTGGATACACCACTAAAAAAAGAAAAATCCTCTCCCTCCCTCAGGAAATATTATTATTCTGTAGAGATTGTGAGGAGCGGAGTCTCATGAGCCCCTCTGTCTATAGATCTTTAGAGATGAGTAAGACCATGCGCGTTCTTCCCCCAACCAAAAGTTATCGACCTTACAAACCCTAAAGGTGGAACCTTGTGAGCTGCTCCTTCACTAGAAAAAAATGTTTTCTATATTTCAAATATACACACACACAACTTGTTTTCAAACAATATATCATAGCTCAGTATTCGTGCATTAAGAAAATATCCTCTGCAGAACGTGAATATAATTAGTACTTTGTAGATAATATGTAACAGTGAAAGTGCTTTTCAAATAACTTGTGGTTGTTCTTACTAGAGAATAGGTTATCAAATCAATACGGAAGTTATAGATCATCGCAACCATTTTTGGAGTGACATAGAAAGTTTACTCTGAAGTGACAATATTTCCAAGTATAGTTTTTACAATCACTAAAACTTGTGATCAAAACTTTTAAATAGCTGTGTTACAGTATGAGAAAATGTGTTCTTTTCTTCCCTCCACCCCCACCTCAAGCTTGACTGCTAAGCAAATGTGAAGACCAGAGTGCTAGGCATCACATCTCTACCATGTCCATTCTAACTGGAACACAATTATCTGATATTTTGTATGATGCTTTCACTAGAAGTTTTATCCAACTAAAGTATCCATCTCCACAATATAAAGACGTTTAACTTCGTTTATTGTGTACATATGTATTTATGCTTTCTACAAAGTAGCAATAATCTTTAAAATGTTTGTTTTAACATCTAATATTTACCAATGTGAGTTATACACCCACACCTAGTTACTAAATCTATGCTAAGTATCTTTGCATATGCCAACACTTAGAATGCAGTGACAGGAAGATCAAAAATTCAAAGTCATCCTCAGCTACATAGAGAATATGAAACCTGGGGTATATCAGCATTTTTTTAATAAGATAAATAAGAAAGTTAAATATAAGTCCAAAACAATGAAAATGCTGTAAGAAAACAGAAGAAATACTTCAGGACACCAGAAAGGACAAGAATTCTCATTAATTTTTGGACAAGACTATGAAAATACAAGAAAGAAAAGACAACATGAACAAGTGGGGCCAGGTGTGATGGTTACTAACTAGCTATACCCAGTACTCCAAAGGCAGAGGCAGAACAATTTAAGAGTTCACAGAAAGCCTGGACTATTTATTGGAAGTCTGTCTCAAAAACAAAAACAAAACAGCAACAATAAAATAGGTAGAACAAGATAGCATCCTATCAATTTTGTCCAATGACTTCTCCAAGCACTCAAAACTCTTAGAGGTTAAGGTCATTTCAGATTAATATTTTCTCCCCAAAGAGGCCATCTTACAATGAAAGTAATTTTATAAGAACTCACTTGTAAGCTGATATCATCCTAGCTAATGAATAATTCTAGAAGATAACCTCACTGACATTTTGTCATACATTTCAATATCCAAACTGATCCCTTTCAAAATGTTATGCAATGAATATTAGCATCTTTATAATCAGGAAGAAGAATGTTTAGTTTGGGTTTAGAGTTGTATACAATACTAAAGATGAAACCCAAGTCCTTAAACATGTTAGGCAAATGCCCTACCACTGAGGAATATTCCCAATTCAAACAACATATTGTGAAATAAGGACTAATCCAACAGTAATGAGTATCCCATGAGCCAGATTGTGATCTCTGAATATTACTTCTCATTAATAAGAACCAGGACATTTTGGGGAGAATGGTAAGGGAAGAAATATACAAGATGTGCCTGGATTTTCTGATTATACCTTGAAACAAGGGAACTGTCAGGCTAGTGTTGTGTACCAAGAACTAGGAAGTCAACTTAAAGAATCTCCCGTTGACAAAAGAAGGGATCATTTCTATATCAATAAAAATAACAATGGATGGCTTAGGACTATAGCGCCATTGGTAGATACTTGCTTAGCATACACAAGACTCTGATAATCCCAGCCCTACAAGTTAATACAGTTCTGACCCATGCTACAATGTGAATGAACCTTGAAGACACCGTACTATATAAAATTAGGTCACACATCAAAAGTACAAATATTGTATATGTCTATTTATATGAGGTGCCTAGAACAGTCAAATTCATAGAGACAGAAAAATGATGGTTCTAGAGGCTAGAGAATGGGGAGGCAGTATTAATGCTTAAGGGGTACAGAGCCATTGGGAGGATAATGTAAATGTTCTGGAGTTAAATTTTAGTGATAGCCATACAGCATAAAAATGTACTAATTGTATGGAAGTTTTGGTTTCTTTAAAAGCTCAGTTATGTCATGTAAATACGTTTTTGTCTTAATCCCGAGTGTGGGTTTTTAGTTTGGGCTTTAGTTTGTCCACAGCTGATAACTGCCTCCTGTGAGGCATGGTCTTTGCCAGCTGGTAACAGCCTGCCTCACGCAGCATGGAGAGGGGCGTGGTCTAGGACTCTCAGGGGTATGATAGGAGAGCTCAGTAAAAGAGGTGGAGGCAGTTTGGAGAGACCATAGACGGGCAGTGTGGCAGTTTTGAGAGACACAGGAGAGATGCTTTTTGGCACAGTGGCTTGGAGGAGATAGATGGAGGAGACCACTTGCTGCATTTACTGTTAATGGAGCTTGGTATAGCCACCAAAAGAACCCATCAACCCTAAACAGCCAGAAGTAAAAGAGTCTGCGCCCCCTCCCCCCACTAAACTTCTCTTTCTTACCTAGGGTTAAAGAGTTGGTTTAAAGGGAGGTGGAGGCGTAAATACCCCAAATAAATTAGAGTTTAAAAACATGTGCAACAACTTATACCACTGAACATAAAAAAATAGTTAAAATGGTATTGGATAACCAGTTGGTGTGCTCTTCCCTGGGGAAAACTATTTCTCCTGCCCTCAGCATTCCCCAGTTGCATGTAGCCCTTTGTGCAGGGTGGAGGCCTCATGGACTTTCCCCAACCACTTTGACGTGTCTGTTGTTGTTGTCCTCATTCAGCTCAATTCAGGCAGTCAAGTTGGTGAGACTTGATGAGTGTAGCTTCTAATATACACATATCAGTAACATTATACAAGTTGTGTTTATGTATTTACATAGCAGTAATTAAAGAAAAAATATAACATAAATCTGAACAAAAACAAAGAGGGGTATATGGGATATAAGGGAGGGTTTGTAGGCAGGAAAGAAAAGGGAGAAGTCTCAAAAAATAAAATAAAAGAAGTAATGGTCAAGTTTATATTTTAACGCAATAAAAAAGAATTTTTTTTTACTTTAAAATAGTAGTGTTGAGCTTTGTTTTAAAATATTCAGGGTGGGAGAGAATGAGGATAAGAACAAAACAGGAGTTGATAATAGATGGGTTCAGAAAAAATCTGTTATGTTGATGTTTCTACTTTTAGATGTATTTGAAATTGTTCACACACACACACACAAAGAGGAATCATTCTCATGCCTGAATCCCAACACTTGGACAATGGAAGCAAGATGATCAGAAGTTCAAGCCCAGTCTGACAAAAAGCTTGAGGCCAGCCTTGTTCATAGAAAGCTTGAGGCCAGCCTTGTTCATAGAAAGCTTGAGGCCAGCCTAGACTATATGAAAACTTGTCTTTGAAAAAAAGAGGAAGAAGGAAGGGGACATTCTGCTAAACAAGGTACATTTTATTGTTGTCCTTCATTCTTCAGTTTAAAGAAACCTTCCCACTCCTGGTCAACACCTCAGCAGGTGAGATCAGGAATTGGTCATATTGCTATAGGTAGACCCAAGATCGACAATGACTATTGTTTATAATTAGGCACATACCATCACTAGGAATTTTTCGGTCCTTCTCTAAGCCCTGAAGCAGTACCTACACAAAAGTAATTTGATTTCAGTTGCTTGCTTTGGGGGCTATGGTAGAGCTCAGTGATATGGCACTTGCCTAGCATAGGCAAAGCCTTGCATTCAATCCCAAGCAATAAAAAAAAAAAAAAAATCAATTTCTTGCTTCATAGTTTAGCTCTCTCCAGGATTAGAAATCTATTCTAGCCACACATGGTGGACCACATTCATAATCCCAACACTCAGGATGCTGAGGCAAAAGGATCAGTTCTATACCAGCTTGGACTATACAGTGAAACCATGTCTTACATAATAATAACAGCACTAGATACTAAAAAGTGGACTTCCGAGAAATATATCTCTGGCCACCTGACTAAAACCTTTATGCCCTTTCACCATCTTAGTTTTTTCTCTCTCATCCCTTACTGGTTTTCCAGTTTTTTTTTTTTGTAAGGGTGAACAATAATACAGCAAATACTTACAAAAATACTTGTTGTATACTAGACATGGTTTCAAATGCATTACATGCATCAGGTCCTCTGATTCTTCGCACTGGCCTTGACTTTAGGAACATTTTTTGGTTTTTTTGTTTTGTTTTGTTTTGTTTTTAAGATTTATTTATTTATTATTTATACAGTGTTCTGACTGCAGGCCAGAAGAGGACACCAGATCTCACTATAGATGTTTGTGAGCCACCATGTGGTTGCTGGGAATTGAACTCAGGACCTTTGGAAGAACAACCACTGTTCTTAACCTCTGAGCCATCTCTTCAGAAACTTTAGCAACATTTTAACCTCCATTTTGCACTGAAAGCTGAAGCTTTAGACAGTTTAGATCACTGTTTCAGGTACTTTTCTGTTGATGTGATAAAATACCATGACCCAAGGCAACTTGGGGAGGGAAAGATTTATTACATGCTACAGCCTACCTTCATTTGTTTTAGTTGCTTTTCTATTATTGTGAGAAAACATTATGACCAAGGTAAGTCATAAGAGAAAGTATTTAATTTGGGGACTCATCATGGGTTAGAATCCATGATCATCATGGTGAGGAACATGGGAGCATACAGGCAGGAGTAGCTGAAAGCTTACATCTGATCCACAAGTATGCCGGAGAGAGAGAGACAGACAGACAGACAGAGACAGAGAGAGACAAAGACAGAGATAGAGACAGAGACAGAAGCAGAGAATGGAATGACTGGGCTTGAAATGAGCATCCTCAAAACCCACCCTAGGTAACACACCTCCCCCAATAAGACCACACCTACTAATCCTTCCCAAACAGTTCTGCCAGCTGGGTACCAAACATTCAAATACATAAGCTTATGGGGGCCATTCAAACTACCATGGTCAGTCAAGACATGAACCTTGAGGCAGGAACTGAAGCAGAAACCAGGGGAAAATGGTGCTTACTGACTTGCTTCCCAGGGCTCACTCAGCCTGTCTTTTTATGTAACTCAGGATCATCTGCCTAGGAGTGCCTCTGCTCACAGTGGGCTGGACTCTTCCTCATCAATCACCAATCAAGAAAATGCAATAAAGACTTGCCTACAGGCAATCTGATGGAGGCATTTTTTCAGTTGAGTATTCTTCTTTCCAGATGACGCTACCTTGTTTGAAGTTGACAAAAAAAAAAAAAAAAAAAAAAAAAAGAAAGAAACTAAGGAGAACAATCACCACCCACGCTGGCACTGCCAATGAGACTCAGTCCTCAGTACAGTGGTCTAGAGTGTTAGTATTCATTTTTAAATGATGCCATGCACACAACAGATATTATATGGAAGAGATTTATTGGATGGAGGTGGAGATACAGAGAGGAAACGGAAAGATAGAGACATGGTGGGGGGCCCCCCAGGAAACAAAACAAGGTGGAGAGAGCAAGAGAGGAGATGAAAAGAAAGAAAAAGTGGCAGGTTGGTCCATTTATAGATTTTATATGTGCAGCTGAACTGCGTCTGCCACACACCTGGCAAGTGACACATGGTGACATCATAGGTTACTAGGCAACCCTTATGCTAACAAAGAGTCTTGCTTTTTCTGCATATTGGCTATCTCTACATGTCTTTTATAAAGAAAACATTTCTACTACTTCCTAATAAATCCAGCTTTCCACACTATTTTAGTTAGGGTTTCTATTACAGTAATAAAACACCATGACCAAAAGCAAACTGGAGAAGAAAGAGTTTATCACATCTTACAACCCTTAGATCACACTCTATCATTGAGGGATGTCAAGGCAGGAACCTGGAAGCAGGAACTGATGCGGAGGCCATGAAGGGGTGCTGCTTACTAGGCTTGCTCCCCGTGACTTGCTCAGGCTCCTTTCTTCTACTACCAAGATCACCTGCCCAGGGGTGGCACAATCACAGTGGGTTAGGACCTTCTCCATCATTCATTAGTCAAGAAAATACCTTACAGACTTGCCTACAAAGCCAATCTAATGGAGGCATTTTCTTGACTCAATTTCTCTCTTCCCAGAATGACTCTATGTAAAGTTAAGAACAAAAACATCTAACCAGTACCCCCACCTGCCTAAGTTGCTGCATGTCCCTGAATGCTTTGTTCAAGGTCAATGATGCTGAAAAATAAGCAGATGGCATTGGAAAAACTGCAACCACAGAAGCCCTGTAGGTGGCTGCTTGCAGAAACCCTAGCTCACTAAGAAGGCCTTGTATCCATGCTGTGCCATCCCAGCCCCTGAGCACTGAGCAACAGGCCCCGTGACCTGAGAAGGCAATTCTCACACCACACCTAACACAGGAGGCAAGAGACACACCTGCAGAGGGCACCATACTATTTGATCTGTGCAAAAAGTTTCCAATTTGAAGTTCGAAAATGAGTAGTTGTATGTTGAAGGCAACACAGAGAGGATACATTATAGTGTGACAGATAGAAGTGGATTTACTAAGACAATAATAGTATCTAGACAAGTTCTCAAGCACACCTGGGAATATATTACTGACACATTACAGGAACATACCAATACACTTTTATTACCATAGCAAGCAGAAAACCACTTTTACAACCTTTTACAACTCAAAAGAAAACTGCATTGCAGTGACACATAAATCTAATTTTGTGTTCTGAGCTCAAACTTTAAATTCTTGTGAGTTTTGGACATCACCAGTGAAAGTAAAACATTTTTGATGAGAAATCATTTTTTATATCATTTCACTATCACATGATTAATCATTAACATTTCAGTTCTTTACAAAATACAATACACATTTATGCAGTCATAAACATATACATTCATCTTATTAAAATGAATTCATCTACAATATTATATTGATTATTTATAGATCTGATTATTGTATATGTGTTGTATTTTTAAAAGCTGTATAATGATTATTAATAGCTCTAAGATTATCACAGCAGTATTATTTAACCCACTATCACAAATAACAAGACACAGATACCTGTTAGATGTATAATTGCCTTATTTACCTTGGGCCGGGCAGATATTCCTACCTACACTGTCTGAATCACTTCACTATCCATGTCCCAGCCCCTATCCAATGTCATCCTCATTAACCATCCTCTCTTCCATCCATAATCTTATAAATACTTGCTTTTATCAATCATTATTGGAGTCCTTCCTCCCAGGCCCATGAGGATTCTTCTCCAGGCTATCCCATCATGGCTTCCTCCTTCTTCCTCTCATGTTTCCCATGATCCTCTCTTGAACCCCAAACACCTAGGAACCTTAGCCATACCTATCCCATTCTGCCCTGTCCAGGAATAAGCTGTTTAATCAAACAATCACTATGTCTTAGGCAGGTCTACAAAACAAAGATAGGTGTAACCAGATCTTAAGGGCCAGTAACACACATCAGACCAACATAGATGTATATATTCTATTAGTCTATTTTTCATTATTAGCTAAGTTTGGAAAAACCTACTTATCATCCCATTGCTCAAAAGGCTGAGGCAGAAGGATTGTGAGTTCAAGGCCAACATGACAACACAGTGAGACCCTACAGCAAAATAAAACAAAACAAAGACCCAAGAAAAGAGATTCCGTTAGCTCACAGCTTTGGAGGCTGAATGTCCAAAATTTTGTGGCCCTGTTGTTTTGGCCTCTGATGAAGAACCTGTGTGGGAGCAAGAGGTCATGTTGCAACTGAGTATTTTGTCTGCATTTATTGCAACAAGAAATTCATATACAAGAATAAATGGCTACAAACTTATTACTTACATGTGTTTAAGTAGGAGAAATACAGTGAAGATTTATCTGCTACTAAAAAAAAAAAACTTTAAAGGGCTGGGGAGATTGTTCAGTAGTTAAAAGGGATTACTGTTCTTTCACAGAACCCAAATTCAGTTCCCAGCTCACCCAGCACCTCCAATTCTAGAAGGTCTGACACCCTCTTCTGGCCTCATGCATGTGCACATACCCATCATACACTCACTCTCTCCTCTCTCTTCTCTACTCTCTCCTCCGTCATCTCTCCTCCCTCCTCTCTCCTCTCTGCTCTCTCTCACACACACACATTTTTAAAATAATTTTTATTATTTTAAAAATACTTAACAAAGCCACTTGTGGTGGCTCACACCTGTAATCCCAGCACTCAGGGAGGCAGAGGCAGGTTGATCTCTGTGAGTTTGAGGCCAGCCTGGTCTACAAAGTGAGTCCAGGACAGCCAAGGCTACACAGAGAAACCCTGTCTCAAAAAAATAAACCAAAAAAGAACAAAGATGTTACCAAAATGGAAATAGGTAATGGAAGAGAATGAAGAGTTCAGAAACAGATCCAAATACCTAGTAACCAACCAAAAGAGTCAGGGGAATGGCATTTGTATGTGTTCTGAGCTACTCATAAGACAGAGGCAGGTGGATCACTTAAGTCCAGTTTGAGAGCAGCCTGGGCTACACAATGAGACCTCTAAGTCAAGCAAATGAGAAGAGAGGCAGGGAAACAGTATCACTACATCACTACGTGAGTAGAAATTCCATGTTTGTGAAACTGATATTACTAGTTATCAAAAAATAAAAACTGGACCTTTACTTTGTATCATATAAGCTAAAATATAATATATAAAAATAATTTCATATTATCTCAGCATAGGGAAATTTCAAGTAATTGGTGAATGGCAAAGGCCATAGATAAATACACTGAACTTTTTTTTTTCAAGAAAAGTTCTCAGGCTGTAGCCTAGACTAGCCTCAAACTCACTATATATCCCACGCTGGCCTAAAACTTCTAGCACTCTTCCTGCTTCAGGGTGGTCAGGATTACAAGCGTGAACCACCAGGGATACCTTGACTGTGTGTTTTTAAATCCTGATTTTTGTATGGCAAAAGTAAGTTACAAACAAGGAGCTATTAAGGGGAACAAGTAAAGAGCAGGTAATTGTACCTCTGGGAAAATGGTCCCTGGAATAGTGCTTCCTCAAGATCCAGCTATACCACTGCTAGGCATATATCCAAAAGATGTTCAAGTACACAGCAAGGACATTTGCTCAACCATGTTCGTAGCAGCTTTATTTGTAATAGCCAGAATCTGGAAACAACCCAGATGTCCCTCAAGTGAGGAATGGATACAGAAATTGTGGTATTTTTATACAATGGAATACTACTCAGCAATTAAAAACAAGGAAATCATGAAATTTCCAGGCAAATAGTGGGGCCTGGAAAAGATCATCCTGTGTGAGGTATCCCAGGAACAGAAAGACACACATGGTATATACTCACTTATAGGTGGATACTAGACCTATAAGATAGGATAAACATACTAAAATCTGTACACCTAAAGAAGGTAAACAAGATGGAAGACCCAGGGTAGGATGATCAAACCTCACTTAGAAAAACAAATGGGATGGACATTAGAAGTAGGAGAAAACAAGTAACAGGACAGGAGCCTACCACTGAGGACCTCTGAAAGACTCTACCTAGCAGTGTATCAAAGCAGATGCTGAGACTCAAAACCAAACCTTCGGCAGAGTGCAGGGAATCATATGAAAGAAGGGGGCGTTAGTATGAGCTGGAGAGGACAGGAGCTCCACAAGGACCAAATATATCAGGGCACAGGGGTCTGAACCCCTGCTCGGATGTAGCCCATAGTAGCTCAGTATCCAAGAGGGTCCCTAGTAAGGGGAACAGGGACTACTTCTGACATGAACTCAATGGCTGGCTCTTTGACACCCCCCCCGCCCCATCCCAAGGGAGGAGCAGCCTTACTAGGCCACAGAGGAGGACTTAGCAGCCAGTCCTGAAGATACCTGATAAGCTAGGGTCAGATGGAAGGGGAGGAGGACCTCCCCTATCAGTGGACTTGGAAAGGGGCAAGGAGGAGATGAAGAAGGGAGGGTGGGATTGGGAGGGAATGAGGGAGGAGGCTATGGCTGGGATACAAAGTAAATAACTTGTGATTAATATAAAAAATAAAAATTTTTAAAAAGAAAAAAAAATTGTATAATAGACTGTACAGTCTCAATAGTCACAGAAATTCAAAATAAAATTCAGGTTTTTATTCCAGGATATTGCTAAAAATTTGGGGAAGCAAGTTGTCTCATATAATATTGAGAGAAATAAGTTATTTGTTTTTATTTTATGCATACAGATATTTTGATTGCATGTATGTCTGTTTACTACTTGCCTAGTGTCTGTAGATGCCAGAAGTAGGCATTGGATCCCCTGAAATTGGAGTTACAGACAGTTGTTAGTACTCATGTGAATTCTAAGAATCAAAAGGATTTAGTCACTGAGCCAATTCTTCAGATTCAAGTTATAAATTTGGAGGAAATTTTTATAATATCAAATAAAAAGTTCAAATGTCAGGCAAATGAAATATCAAAATTAAAAATATACATGTTCCATGTTCTACAATGAGAAATCCATTCCACAGAAATAAAAGCACTAATATTAAGAAAATTTAAGCATAAAATTGCTCAGTAAAGTACTTGAATGCCAAAAGAAAATAGAAACAAATTGAATTTCTACCAATGCAACATGAACAAACTGTAATTTCCTAATTCATATTTATTCATAAAATATAACATTACAATTACTTCTGAAATTAGTTTAGGAAAAGGTATATCTTCACAATAGAAAATATGGTGGTCATAACTTTAGTTAACCACATTATCAAACTGTTTACAATGAATGAAACACTAAGATGTTATATCCTTCTAACAAGAAAAAATAAAAATAAGCAGAATCATGTATGAACTGGTCTTGCCAAAAATAATAAAACCTAAATCTAACCAAACCTCTAGGCTTAGCTTCTCATTTCCAAGAAATATAGGAAATAGAAGAACAAAGTAATCCCTGAGGCAATAACAATACAAACAAGAGGTATGAGTTATTCTGCAAGATAGCTGATATAGCTGTTTCCAAAGGCTGAGATCAAAGGAAAAAAGACATCACTGTTAATTTTCTATTGCAATAAAATACCATGACCAAGGCAACTTATAGAAGAAATAGTTGTTGGGTTTTTTTTTGGGGGGGGGCATTTGCAGTTTTAGAGGGTTAGAGCCCATGACCATCATGGTAGGGGGAATGGCAGCAGGCAGGTCCGGTGCTACAGCAGTAACCGAGAGATTACATTGATATTAAAGCAGATACAGAAAGATAGACACATTGAGAATGGCATGGGCTTTTGAAACCTCAAAGACCACCCCCAGTGACATACCTTCTCTAGCAAGGCCACACCTCCTAATCCTTTCCAAATAGTTCCACCAATTGGGGACAAAGCATTCATTCATATATATGAGCCCATGGGGGGCCATTCCCATTCAAAACACCACAGGTTGGGAGCCTGTGCCTATAATCTTAGTCTTCATGAGACTGAGATATGGGTAATTTCAAGGTAGGTTCAAAGTCTACCTCAGAAAATGAAGCAAAACAATGAGGAACTATTATAAAATAAAAGACTAAAGAGACACAAGACACTTGTAATATGTGAACTTTTAATAAATTCACAGTCTTTAAAATATAGCTATGGGGCTTTAGACATGGCTCAGCATTTAAGATCACTAGCTGTTTCTTCCAGGAGACCTAGGTTCAATTATCAGAACCCACACGGCAGCTTTCAACTGTAGAGAAATTTTAATCCAACAAGATGGCTGCTCTTTTTACATCCAAAGATCTTCTAGTTCTATGTAATCCAGCTGGAATGTATACATGCCCTTAGTACACACCTTTAATGCCAAACAATGATATCTAATTGAGAAGCAGACAAAGTGACTAGTCAGAGAAAGATTTTACAGAATAGGATATGCCCAACTCTCACAAGAACAAAGAGGAAAATACGCATCTTAAGAGAGCAGTGCAGAGAGAGGAGACAGTTTTACAGGGAGAGTTTTACAGAGACAGATGGAGAGAACAAGTTAGACACAGGTAAAGACAGAATGAGATAGACAATGAGAAGAAGCCAGAAGATTACAACAGATATCTGGAGTTAGTTTGAGGCCAAGAAGAGCAATTCAGTCAGAAGTGAGAGAAGCCAGTTTGAATCAGTCAGCTGGAAGAGGATTTTGAGCCAAAACAGCTGAGTTGAACCAGCCAGAGTTCAGAAAGAACTAGAAAGGATGAGTTTATTCAACAGTATATCTTAAAAGCTGAAAACCATCTAGGCCTACATTAGATTGTGTGAGGGATAGAAGCTTCCAGGACTAGGACTAGGTTAGCAGATGGAGGCAGTAAACCTCAGAAATGACAAATACTTCAGGAGAATAAAAGTTACATTTACACTCAACCATCATCCATCACTCCAATCCGAGGGATCTGATACCTTCTTCTAGACTCCAAGGATATTACACAAACATGGTACACAGATACACATGCAGAAAAAAACATCATTACTTCAACATACTTTTTTTCCTTTGAAAGTAGCTATAAATTAAAAACAAGGAAATCATGAAATTTGCAGGCAAATGGTGGGATCTAGAAAAAATCACCCTGAGTGAGGTATCCCAGGAGCAGAAAAAGACACATGGTATATTCTCACTTATAAGTGGATACTAGACATATAATATAGGATAAACATGCTTAAATATGTACACCTAAAGAAGATAAACAAGAAAGAGGACCAGTTGATTAATCCTCATCTAGAAAGACAAATGGGATGGACATTGGAAGTAGGAGAAAACAAGTAACAGGACAGTAACCTACCACAGAAGGCACCTGAAAGACTCTACCTAGCAGTGTATCAAAGCAGATGCTGAGACCCATAACCAAGCCTTCAGCTGAGTGTAGGGTATCATATGAAGGAAGGAGGAATTAGTATAACCTAGAGGGGACAGGGAGCCCCACAAGGTCCAAATATATCTGGGCACAGGGGTCTTCTCTGAGACTGTTTATTCAACCAAGGACCATGCATGGATATAACCTACCTCCCCTGCTCAGACATAGCCCATGGTAGCTCAGTATCCAAGTGGGCTCCCTAGTAAGGGGGACAGGAATTGTTTCTGACATGAACTCAATGTCTGGCTCTTTGAGCTTCCCCTCCCCCCCAAGGAAGGAGCAGCCTTGGTAGGCCACAGATAAGGACATTGCAACCATCCTGAAGATACCTGATAAGCTAGGGCCAGAGGGAAGGAGAGGAGGACATCCCCTCTCAGTGGACTTCGAAGGGGGCAGGGAGGAGATGAGGGAGGGAGGGGAGGATTGGGAGGGAAGAGGGAGAGGGCTACAGCTGGGATACAAGTGAATGTATAAAATTATTTAAAAATAAAAAAATATATTAAAAAAAGAAAAAAATGAAGTAGCTATTAAACAGGATTTTTGTTAGATAAATTTGAATATAAACAAAATAGAGGATATAGATAAATTTGTGCTGGTGTGTTATTGCACAGCAGACACCAATAATATACTTTATATTTCAAAAAGCTACAAGAAAGGATTTTGAAAACTTTCACTGTAAAGAAATGACAAATGTTTGAAGAGATAAATATGTTTAACCTGATTTAAGCATCACACAATGAATACATGTATAGAAACACTGCATGGTCCCCATTGAAGTAGCCATTCCATTAGACCTGAGGTGGTCACGTGTGTGCAAGTCATGCTGACTCACTAGTCTTGTTTTCAGCAGACATCTCCTGTTTTGTTTGGTTAAGTTTCCTGTTTTGCTTGGATGTGTTTACTTGGAAAGTCCCTTGTGGTTTGCCTATATAAGTGGCTTACTCTGAAGATGGCACCTTGATCAGAGCACTGTCTTGGTGCCCCTCTTCATGTTCTCTATCTCTTTTAATTTCTAGCCCCTTGTGCAGGCGGTTACTATTGGTGGTCACAGGCGACTACACCCTTCACCAAGTAAAATTTTTATTTTTATGTTTTCAGTTAAAAATAAGTAAGTTTTAGTGGCTGGAAGTATAACTAAGTGATAGAATCTTTGCCTGACATGGGTGAGGCCTTATCAATACCCAGCACTGTAAGTTTTCTATTTTTTTCCCCTTTATTCTTTCTTCTTTCTGTACACTACAATTATAATGACAGTAATACAATTAATTTTCAAATATTTTGATTTTTTTTATTTTCTAAAGTTTGGTGATTATATTGTGGGTATGAATTAAAAAGGCTTATTTTTTAGGCCATTGATGCCATAGTTTTAAATGGCAAAGTATTATAAACTCCAATTTACTCTATCTTAAATGTTTCAGGGTGGGGAGAAATCCATTAGATTAGCAGTTTTCAACCTGTCCTGGCTACCGTATGTTTACATTATGATTCATAATGGTAACAAAATTGCAGTTATGAAATAGCAATAAAAAATTTATGATTGGGGTTACTACAACACAAGAAACAGTATGAAATGGTTACAGCATTAGGCAAGTTGAGAACCACTGCTGGATTATATTGTGGTAAATCAAACTGCCATTTTATAACTCAAAAACAGTTGAGTATTGGTAATTTAACAAGTTCTAGTCTAACAAATTGGGGGAGAGCACCAGCAAAAATATGGTAAAAGTTTAATGATTCAACTTAGAAAACGGTTATACAGGAATTCATTTTACTATTATTTCAACATTTTACCTCATAAAGATTAGAGAAGAGGCTCAAGAGATGCCTCACTGGTTAAGAGCACTGGCTGCTCTTCCAGAGAACCCAGGTTCAATTCCCAGCAGCAACATGGCAGTTCAAACCTGTCTGTAACTCCAAGATCTGACAGCCACACACAGACACATATGCAGGCAAACCTCAATGCACATAAAATAAAAATAAATTTTAAAAAAGATTAAGGAAAAATTAAAAACCTATCTATGGATTGGCCTAGATGGAGAGATAATATATTGTCTTTAGTGTTTAATTCTTTGACTGTTTCATCCATGTATATAATGAATTTTGATCATTTTCAGACCTATTGTTCTCTCATCCCAATCCTCTCACCCACTGAAAACCCTTCTTCCAATATATCTTCTGCTTACTTTCATGTCCTTTTTGTGCATGAACCACTAAGCTCAGTTAAGGCTGCTTGCATGATCTATCTCCTGGAGCATAGGCAATGTATCAGTGGCTATACCACTGAAGAAGGCAATACACTCTTTCTGGCAGCCAACACTGGCCAATGGTTCTCAGAGAGGGGTGGGGCCTCATAAACTTCTTCACAATCGAAGATGAAGTATTAATGGTCCCTTGTTTAGCTTTTTTAAACCTTCTGAAAACATATATGAAAGAGACCCATCAAATGTAGACAACCTATATATGTTTCTAGATATCACCAACTTTAAAAAAAAAATCAGTTGTGAATAAAGCCGTTATTTTTTATTTATTGTGGTGAGAACAAAATACTGTAAAAATTAACATTAGGTATCCTTAGTTACACTTGTCAAAATATGAATGTTTCACATCATTTTTTAAATCTAATTTTTATTTTATTATTGTTTGTGTATAGGTGTTTGCCTACATGTATGTGCACCACTTGAGTACAGCGCCTATGGAAGCCAGAAATGGCCATCAGATGCCCTGTCAGTAGAGTTATAGACAGTTGTGAGCTGTCATGTGGGTTCTCAGAATTGAATGGGGGTCCTCTGGGAGAGCAGCCAGTCCTAACTCAGATTTTAAACACAGCACAAAGACGCATATACACAATGTCCCAGAAATCTGGGGTAGAGGTGATTTTTCAAATAAGTGCCAACAAAGTTTTCCCCCAAAATATTCAATTCTGCATCTTCATTTAGATCAAGTTTGGCAAGCTATAACTATATTGTACTGTCCCTTTTCACAACACAATGGCAGAGTTGAACAGTTGTAAGAGTCTATACAACCTGCCAAGTGTGGGGTTTTTACTATTAGGCCATATCTTTTACAGGAAATATTTTTATTCCCTAATTTGGATGGTGTTTTGATTTGAATATGAAAAGTCCCATATAGGCAAAATGCAGCAGATTTTATTAAAACACTGAGGCATAAAAAGAAAAAACTGTGTGCACGAAACAGCTTTTTAAAATTAGTTCTTACCTGTGTATGGTGATGCATAATACTAATCCCAGACCTTGGGAGGTTCAGACAGGAGGATCAGATATTTATGTCTAGTCTCACTTATATAATTTGACCTATGTGAGACTCTCTTTCAAAAACACAAAACAAAATAAAACAAACAAACAGGGGCTGGAGAGATAACTCTGCATTCAAAAGCATTGGTTGCTCCTCCAGAGGACTGGAATTCAATTCCCAGCACCCATAAGGTGGCTCACAACTGTCTTTAATTCCAATTCCAGGAAATCTGATGCCCTCTTTTGGCCTCCATAAGCCAATGCTTGTACACAGACATACATGTGGGCAAAACACATAAAATAAAGATTGAAGGAAAAAAAATTGGAGAGACAGCTCAGCAGGTAAGAGTATTTGCTGTGCAAGTAAAATAACTGAGTTCAAACATCAAGCCTCCACATAAAAAGCTAGGCATGGCCTTGTACATGCTGTAACCCCAGTGCTGTGAGGAACAGAGAAATTAAGATTGCTGAGGTTTACCGGCCATGAGCCTAGCTCCAGGGAATAAGGCCTCCATACACATCTTTGTATTCCAAACTACATATTCAAATATGTAGAAAAATGAAAATAGATCCATACTTATCACCCTGCACAAAACTGAAGTCCAAATGGATCAAAGACCTCAACATAAAACCAGACACATTAAATCGGCTTGAAAAAAAAGTGGGGAATACCCTAGAACTCATTGGTACAGGAGAAAACTTCCTGAACAGAACACCAACAGCACAGGCTCTAAGAGCAACAATCAATAAATGGGAAATAATGAAACTGAAAAGGTTCTGCAAAGCAAAGTACACAGTCATCAAAACAAAGCGACCGCCTACAGATTGGGAAAGAATCTTCACCAACCCTTTATCTGACAGAGGACTCATATCCAGTATATATAAAGAACTAAAGAAGCTGAAAAGCAGCAAACCAAGTAATCCACTTAAAAAATGGGGAACAGAGCTAAACAGAGAATTCTCTGTAGAGGAATATCGAATGGCAGAGAAGCACTTAAAGAAATGCTCAACCTCACTAGCCATTAGGGAAATGCAATTCAAAACAACCCTGAGATTTCACCTTACACCATTAGAATGGCCAAGATCAAAAACTCAAGTGACAACACATGCTGGAGAGGTTGTGGAGAAAGGGGAACCCTTCTCCACTGCTGGTGGGAATGTAAACTTGTACAACCACTCTGGAAATCAATCTGGCGCTTTCTCAGACAACTAGGAATAGCGCTTCCTCAAGATCCAGCCATACCACTCCTGGGCATATATCCAAAAGAGGCTCAAGTACACAAAAAGGACATTTGCTCAACCATGTTTGTAGCAGCTTTATTTGTAATAGCCAGAAGCTGGAAACAACCCAGATGCCCCTCAACTGAAGAATGGATGCAGAAATTGTGGTACATCTACACAATGGAATATTACTCAGCAATGAAAAATAAGGAAATCATGAAATTTGCATGTAAATGGTGGGATCTGGAAAGGATCATCCTGAGTGAGTTGTCCCAGAAGCAAAAAGACACACATGGTATATACTCACTCCTATAGACATACAACATAGGACAAACCCACTAAAACCTGTGCATCTAAAGAAACTAAGCAAGAGAGAGGACCCTAACTAAAATGTCCAATCCCCATCCAGAAAGGCAAAGAGGATGGACATCAGAAGAAGAAGAAAACAGGAAACAACCTAGGAACCTACCACAGAGGGCCTCTGAAAGCCTCTGCCCTACAGAGTATCAAAGCAGATGCTGGGCCTGATGGGCAACTGTTGGTCAGAGTGAATGGAATTTTATGTAAGAAGTGGGAAATAGTAAGAGCTGGAGAGGACAGGGTCTCCACAAGGAGAGCAACAGAACAAGAAAATTTGAACACAGGGAACTTCCCAGAGACTCATACTCCAACCAAGGACTATTCATAGAGATAGAGATAACCCAGAACCCCTGCACAGACGTAGCCCAGGGCAGTTCAGAGTCCAATTGGGTTACATAGTAATGTGAAGAGGGACTGCCTCTGACATGAACTGACTGGCCTGCTCTTTGTTCACCTCCCCCTGGGGGGGAGCAGCCTTACCAGGCCATAGTAGAGGACAATGCAACCACTTTTATTGTGAACTGATAGACTAAGATCAGAAAGGAGAGGAGAACCTCCCCTATCAGTGGACTTGGGGAGTGGCATGCATGCAGAGGGAGGAGGGAGGGTGGGATTGGGAGGGGAAGAGGGAGGGGCTTATGGGGAGATGCAGAATGAATAAAGTGTAATTGATGAAAACTTTTAAAAAAGGGAAAAATGTAATAGAGTATTTAAAAATAATAAAAAAAGAAAAAAAATGGATATAGTACTAAACCAACTCCTAGTGACCTATCATTGTGCCCATAGACCAGCACATCTCTCAACCTTCATCTAGAAAACTTCTCTTTGAAGTAGATGGTTATTAGCACGAAGACCCACAACTGAGCATGGTACAGAGAATAAGGGACTGCAGAACGCTCAGTCCTAAAAAGAACATATATACTGCTAACCCCCCCTAAGACTTGGGGATCACTGTGGAAAAGGGAGCGCAAACGGTGTTAAGCACCAGGAGTGCTGGTTGATGGTAAGAAAAACAGTGTCTTCTAGATATAGCAACATAGCTACACATATGAACTTACAGCAGTTGTGACAGCATGCACAAAACCTGTGTAAACCCAAGCTAGACCAAATACCAGCATGGAAAGGGGAGTTGGGCATAAAGTCCTACCATGGAACTTTTAGTAACTTTACCTCCTAGGAGAGGAAGAAACATTTTTGAGGTTGTATAGCGTCTGGTAAGTTGGCCACATACATCCAAGAATATTGGAGCAGCACAAATTTGTCTTTGATAGGTTTGGAAAATGGACACAAATTGAGTAGGTAGGGAAGATGTGTGGATCTTGATGACTGGAGGACGGGGTAAATATTACCACGATCAAAACACATTGTATGAAACGCTCAAAAAACTAATTAAAATTTCAAATTAAATAAACATTTCTAATATATTCAACAGTCATTATTATCAGCACTTAGACTAGTTATGAGTCTCTGAAATAACTGCCATCCACTGCAAAAGGAAACTGCTCTGACCAAAGCTGACAACAGAATTGACCTATGGGCATAGACATGTGTTTGAATACTTTGTCTCCAGTTGGTGGCACTTTTTTGCGAGGCTGTGGACCCTTTGGGAAGTAGAACCTAGCTGGAGAAAGTGGGTCACTGGCTTTCTACATTCTGGGCCACCCTCACTTCCCAGGGTTATATAACAAGCAGCTGCTTCAAGTAGCTAATGCAGATAGATGTTCATCTTAATGAATGTTCTGCCCTGATGGAAGGCATTATCCTCTTTGGTTTCCAGATAAATTTATGATCATTTCAGCCAAAATGGGATGGTTTGTAAGATAAAATGGGATGGTTTCAATTGACAAAAAGATTATAAGTAGATTTAAAGAGTATTTTCAGGGGAAAAAAAACCCACATCATTCTATGCCTTAAATTATTACTTGAATTTAAATGTTACAGGTTGTATATTTGCCTACACTTCCTATGTATTGTTTAATTTGGCCTTAGACTTGATTAAGAGCTATAAGCAGGAGATTTAGCTGATCTTATATTAACATATACTAAAAATAAAACAATGCAAGGCAATGCTAGAGTCCAAGAATCTTTTTAAAAATGTGTTTGACATGTTGGAGAGGTTGCACAGAAAGGGGAACCCTCCTCCATTGCTGGTGGGAATGTAAACTGGTACAACCACTTTGGAAGTCAATCTGGCGCTTTCTCAGACAATTAGGAATAGCGCTTCCTCAAGACCCAGCTATACCACTCCTAGGCATATACCCAAAATTTGCTCAAGTACACAATAAGGACATTTGCTCAACCATGTTTGTAGCAGCTTTATTTGTAATAGCCAGAACCTGGAAACAACCCAGATGTCCATCAACGGAGGAATGGATACAGAAATTGTGGTATTTTTACACAATGGAATACTACTCAGCAATCAAAAAGGAGGAAATCATGAAATTTGCAGGCAAATGATGGGATCTAGAAAAGATCATTCTGAGTGAAGCATCCCAGAAGGAGAAAGACAAACATGGAATATACTCGCTTATATAGACCTAAAAGATAGGATAAATAAAATGAAATCTATACACCTAAAGAAGATAATCAAGAAAGCAGACATGGGGTATGATGATCTATCCTCATTTAGAAAGACAAATGGGATATGCATTGAATGTATGGCAGGAGTCTACCGCAGAAAGCATCTGAAAGACTCTACCTAGCAGTGCTCCAAAGTAGATACTAAGACTCATAACCAAACCTTTCGGCAGAGTGCAGGGAATCATATGAAAGAAGGGGAGTTTGATGTGGAAAGGATAGGAGCTCCACAAGGACCAAACATATCTGAGCACAGGGTCTTTTCTGAGATGGACACTCAACCAAAGACCATGAGAGGATAAAACCTAGAACCTCTGCTCGGATGTGACCCGTGGTAGCTCAGTTACCAATTGGTTTCCCATAGTAAGGGGAACAAGGACTATTTCTGACAGGAACTCAATGACTGGCTCTTTGACCTCCCCACCTCCCAAGGGAGGAGCAGTCCTGTTAGGCCACAGAGGAGGACTTTGCAGCCAGTCCTGAAAATACCTGACAAAAGGGAGTCATATGAAAGGGGAAGAGGTCCTCCCCTAACAGTGGACTTGGAAAGGGGCAGGAAGGAGATGAGGGAGGGAGGGTGGGATTGGGGAGGGAATGCGGGATACAGCTGGGATACAGAATTAACAAAATGTAACTAATGAGAAAAATAAAATTTTAAAAAATGTGTTTGAATATGTATTTCAAAAACTTTCATAATAAAAAGCATATATTAATTAAAATATGTAATTCACTCAATTTTGAGGACTATTCCCTTTAGTGTTACAATAGCACCCAAGAAAACTGAAGCTAAAACAGTATAGCCCAGCTGGGCAGGGTGACACACACCTTTAATCCCAGAACTTGGAAGACAGAGGCAGGCAATCTCTCAGTTCAAGGCTATCCTGCTCTACAAAGTGAGTCCAGGACAGTCAGGACTACACAGAGAAATCCTGTGAGAGAGAGAGAGAGAGAGAGAGAGAGAGAGAGAGAGAGAGAGAGAGAACAGTATAGCCTTTAATTCCAGTAGTTGCGAAGCAGCTTGGACCTCTGTGAGTTTGAGTTCCAGATCATCCAAAACTACACAGTGAGACCCTGTCTTAATAGATAGGTAGGTAGGTAGGTAGGTAGAAAGATAGATAGATAGATAGATAGATAGATAGATAGATAGATAGATAGATAGATAGATAGATAGATAGATTCCACACAGTATAGTTATAAATGCCTGGGAGAAATTCTGGCCCTTCAACATTCCATCATGATGAAGTAAGAGTTCACGAAGCACCACCCCTTCCTGGGGAGCTTTTGGCAGTTAATGGTTGGAAAGGGTTTTTCACTGCAATAGCCAATGATAAGTGGCCTGTGCTCAAGAAATAACCTCTCATGCTCTTGTAAGCAAGCCTAATTCAACTTGGTCACAAAATAAAGGAATGAAAGTGGTGGGGGGGCTAGTTAGGAAGAAGAGGGTCTAGGAAGAGTAGAAGAAAAATGAGAAAGGATAATGGAGGGTAAATATGATCACAATACATTTTATATATTATGAACTTGTCAAAAATATAATTTAAAAATCCTCTCTTAGGTCTAATACATAGAATAGCTTAAATAGTGACACTGTCAGTGTATGTTTTAATATTTAAATAATATACTAGGGGCTGGAGAGATGGCTCAGCAGTGAAAGGCACTGACTGCTCTCCCAGAGGACCCAATTCAGTTCCCAAAATCCACATGGCAGCTCACAACTGTCTATAACTCCAGCCTGAGGAGATCCAATGCCCTCCTCTGGCCTTCTCTGCAGGTGCTAGGCACATGTATGATACACAGATACACATTCAGGCAGTTGTACACATAAAAATTAATAAAATAGCAAATAAATAATATACTATAATCTACAATATAATTTTCTTCTTTGGTTTTATTTTTCTCTAAGAAGAGAGTCATAACTATGAAGGTCTGCCTTGTCTTCTCTGATTCAGGAAAATACTGTAAAATATCTCCAGGCTCTAACTCCTATTTTGGCTTTATGACTGAAAAATGAATTCCCTTTACCTTAACACACACTCTAGACAGTCATGTGATTCCCTAAACTTAATATTACACACAAACGCTTTCATCTTCTGATAGAGATATTTTAAAGACAACTTTTTCTCAAAGGAAATGAAATAAAGGCAGGATATTCTAAACCACATCATATCTGTGCATATTTCAACAGCTCTGAGACAGCCACTGGCAAAAATTAACTTCTAAAAGACCCTGGTAACAAAATGCAGCTCAACTTCATCGCCTCTGCCTCCCAGCATACTTCTTAACCTGAAAAACCAAATGATGTGAATTCATGATGCATGTCTGCAAGGAATGTGATGCAATAATCATATGTCTACAGTTCCATTATGCTATAATTAATCTTAATTATACATTCAGTCCTGCCTGAATTAAAAGACTCACATGGCTTGACTCTTGTGTTTCCTATAATTGTACTGTGATATTTTGAGAAATATAAAGTAATAAATCTCATAAAGCAATATGGTATTTTGGAGAACACTATTCTTACTAGTTGGGTATGAGATCAGCTGTGGTCATCCCAGAGTTTTTGTCACCATTTACTGGGGACAAGGAGACAGCATTTTATGTCCCTGTTTCCCAGTCCCAGCCTCAGAGGCAGTCAGCACATGGGAAAGGAAACTCTGATTATATATCCAGTCACCTGACAGAGGGGGCGGCCCCCTCCCTCTTCATGCATTTATGTTTCTCTTTAGTGTTCTGAAACCTGACTAAGGACTTGGCATTTGCCTCCTTTTCCATGTATCATTGTGAGAATTTCTTGGGTTCTCTTTCAATCTTCCCCCTCTTGCTTTCACAGGCACTTATTAACCTTCTTGGAGCTTCTCCAGGAACACCCAGTAACTCTTATGGAGCAAAGGATCTTCTTAGAAGGCGGAAAGCTGCACCCACGGCAGCCCCTTTATTGTGGTACAATATAGACACAGCAGGCATTATCTGTAAGGCCAATATCATGAGTTCCTTTTTCAACTTGCACTGGCTGAGCTCTGGTGCAAATGGGGATTAGCATCTTTGGAGTTGAAAATTCCCAGTATCCAATCCTATCTTTCTTAGTGTAAAGAAATGTCTGGAACTATTCGAAAAACTGTTCTTGAGAAAACATAAGAACTCCGTACTGGTTTGTGGACTTTGGCTGGACACATTTTGGCCCTGAAAAGGACAAGTTTTGCTTACTTGGGGAAAGGAACAAAACAACAACAAAAACAGCAAATGTTCATTAAAAACACTGTACCTACAATGGAGTCTATTGTTATGCTGTTCTGTTATACTGAACAAAGGAACTGAAGTCAAAACAAGAAATGATGAAGACTGTCCTGTCTCAGGAGGAAGACAATGGATATTTGCAATGGGAAGGACAATGAAATTGTCAGACAGCTTTAAAAAAAATGGGAGACTCCATGTGAAAGTTCTAAGCATCCTATGAAACCCAGGGGCAGAGACGCACCCTTTCTAGAGGTTATAATGACCTGGAACATCTATTCCATGCAGGGATTCTAATGACCTCAAAGAAAGGTATGAACACAGCCTCTTCGTGAATTTCCTGAACTTTCCAGAAAAAATCCTTTGAAGTATAAAGCTTCCCTTTATAAGAGAGATGTATGCTGGGTGTTAGTGGCACACGCCTTTAATCTCAGGGATGGCAGAGGCAAGTGGATCTGTGAATTTAAGGCCAGCCTGGTTTACAGAGTGAGTTCCAGGACAACCAGGGTTACAACAAAGAAATGCTGTCTCAAAAAAAATAAGAGAGAAAGAGAGATGCGATGTAGAGATTTTGGCCTTCTTGATGTGGTGGAGATAACAATTTTTCCCTAAGAGACACTAGAAAGGGAATATATATATATATATATATATATATATATATATATATATATATATATATATGTTGTAACCAAATTTATAAAACAAAAAAAACTATTTGTAGCATTATTAGTATATCACTTATTCTCTCCTTTTTTCTTATTTATTTATTTATTTATTTATTTATTTATTTATTTATTTGAGACAGGGTCTTACCACATAGTCATGGCTATCCTGGAACTCACTGTGTAGATCAGGATTCATAGCTATACACCTACATCTGCCTTGAGTGCTGGGATTAACGACCTGTGCTTCCACAGCTGACTTACTGTATCACCACTTAATGTGAGTCCTAGATACATCAGAGTGGTGGGCTTGTGAAAATTTAGCAAACTACACACTTACATATGCATTCTTTTCTGTCTTTATGTAATACTTGAAACTTTTTAGATTTGTTAATTTTATGTGTATTAGTGTTTTGCCTACTTGACTGTGTGTGCACAATGTGTATGCCTAGTCCTCTCTCTCAGAAGTCACTCGAGATGTCACGGTCCCTAGGACCGAAGTTACAGATAGCTGTAAGCTGCCATGTGGGTGCTGAGAATTGAACCCAGGTCCTATCCAACAGCAGGAAGGACTCTTTTTTAATTAAATTTTTATTTTTATATTAATTACAGTTTATTCATTTTGTATCCCAGCTGTAGCTCCCTCCCTCATTCCTCCCCAATCCCAAACTCCCTCCCTCATCTTCTCCTATGCTCCTCTCCAAGTCCACAGATAGGGAGGTCCTTCTCCCCTCAGGAAGGACTCTTAATCTCTGAGCAGTCTCTCCAATCCTAAGTGTATTGCACTTTAATTAAATGTTGTTTTTGTGGCTGGTGAGGTGTCTTAGTGGGTAAGAGAATTTGTCACCAAGTCTGAGAGATCTTAATCACAGAGGAATGGAACAGATTCCTGAAATCTGTCCTCCAAACTCCACACATAGTCCATGGCACACATGGTAAAAAAGGAAAGAAAAAAAATATTCAATGTAGCTTTCAATTCCTTTAAAAGAATTCAAATACGACCCTTATCAAAACTGCAGCTGCTTCCACATAGCTGGTGTGGTCAGAAATAAGCCCCAACTAACAGTTTTCCTTAATTGTCATGGTTCTGTTTACTATAACACATCTGTAAGATTTTGGGAAAAGACAGTTCCATCTTCACATTTCTAAGAAGTAGCCAGAGATCTTTGTTAACAGTGAATACTCTACAAATAATGAGTACCAAACATGGAGTTAGCAAACTGCTTCCAAAAGCAGTTTGCTGAGCCCCAAAACCAGCATAAAGTGACACTTGCAAGTATGTTTATTAGCATATAGGCAGCCTGCTTCTGGATTTCCTAGTAACCTATGATGTCACCATGTGTCACCCAGCATGTGTATGGCAGATGTGGTTCAGCTGCGCATGCACAAGCTATAAAAGGATCAACCCGCCACTTTGCCTCTGTCTTACTCTCCTCTCTTATCTTCCTCTCTTGCTCCCTCTGCCTTGCTTTGCTTCCTGGGAGCTCCCCACCATCTCTCTCTTTCCTTTTCCTCTCTATCTCTCCACCTCCATTCAATAAATCTCTTTCATAATATCTGTTGTGTGTGTGGCATCATTTTAAAATAAATACAAACAACGTTCACCCTGGAAACAGCTACTGGCACACAGCAATGCTTTGGGTCACTGCCCTGTAACCTAAGGCTAATCAGACCCTTATATTTCTGAGGACCAGGTACAGGGATCCACAAGATCATTGTGTATAATTGTGTTGGCATAAGAAATGAAATGAGAATTCAAGTGGTATTTTTAAAGATTAAATTATCATTTTTCAAAGTAGAAAAATAAAAATAAGTAAATTTTCAAAATTTAGATAAAATGGGTGGTAGTACATTTTTTTTAATTTCTCATTTGCTTTCTTTTTCATTTTTAAATTTATCTTGTATGCATATGTGTATGTGGGCCAGACATGCATGCTCCATGGAGAACAAATAGAAATCAGACAACTTGCAGAAGCTGATACTCTTTCCTCCATGGAGCTTACTCCATGGAACTTGCTTGTCAGCTTTGGTGGCAACACCCTTTTCTGCTGAACCATTTTCTTAGCTCTATTTTCCTTTTTTGTGGGGGAGCAGGTTCAAGACAGCATAGCCCTGGCTGTCCTAGAATTTGATCTATAGACCACCCTGGCCTTGAACTCAGAGATCCAGCTGCCTCTGCCTCCCAAGTGCTAGGATTAAAGATGTGGGTCACCACTGCCTGGATCTATTTATCTTTTGAAACACATAGATACTACCCATTTTAACCCTAGTCTTGAAAAAAAAAAATGCTGACTTTGTTTTATTTTATTTTATTTTATATTTTCTTTTGAAACAGAATCTGAGATACCCCCAGCTGGCCTTGAACTAACTGTACAATTAATGAGACCCTTAAATGTCTAATCTCCCCGCTTTGCTTACTAAATGTTGGCTCATGCCACCATGCCCAATTTCTATGGTGTTGGGGATCTGACCCAGGGCCTCAATGCATTGCTGGGCAAACACTCTACCACTAAGCAACATTCCCAAGCCCATCTGATATCTTTTCCCAAGGCTTTATTTCCCCATTTTCTCCTGCCCATATACTTTAAGGTACTTGAAAACTAGAGGTTATCGGGTCTTTTCTATTCCAGGATTAAAACAAGTACATGAGGAGCCTTTTCTTAAACCACAGTACTGAGTCTCATTGTTTACCAAAAACAGATATAACAATTGTACTGAATAAATAAAAGATAACTTAAGTATTTAAAAGTCTCACTCAAGGGGCTGGCTGGAGAGATGGCTCAGACGTTAAAAACACTTGTTGCAGAGGACTGCGGTTCAGTTCCCACATGCAGCTCACAACCATCTGTAACTCCAGCTTCAGGGGATCTGATGCCCTCTTCTAATTGGACACACATCAGGCATACACATGGTGCACATATACACAAACAGGCAAAAGATTCATGCACATAAAATCAATGAATCTAAAAAACCTTTAATCCCAGAATTCGGGGAGGCAGAGACAGGAAGATTACTGTGTGTTTGAGGCCAGCCTGGTCTCCAAATCAAGTCCAGGACAGCCAAGGCTATAAAAGAAACCTTGTCTCAAAAACAAACAAACAAACAAAAAAAAAAAAATCTAAAAAAAAAAAAAACAAGTCTCAATCTAGAGCCAACAATATGGCTCAACAAGTGTGGCGACTTCAGTTCAGAATCTGAAAGCCACATGTTAGAAGGAGAGAACTGCCACAAGTTGTCCTCTGATCTCTACAAGCAAGCCATGGTACACACACACACACACACACACAAAATAAATGTAAAGAAAAAAAAAACCTTTGGATTCTCACTCAATGTTTCTTCTTCACTTACTGAGAAACTTCATTTTATAGGGAAGACGTACTTCTTTCTAAAGCCGTTGATACTGACTTGTTACGCTTACCATGAAGTCACTAATCTTCAGTTGAATGCCTTAGCAGATAACAATTATGTTTGCAAGATATCTTGGAAGTGAGTAATGATCATGTATTACTTAGCCCTGTTTAGAACTCTGTAATTCAAGACTGACTGAAGTCAATAAATAATGGAACAAAGGGTATTGTGGCATGAAGACTGTTTAGATGTTATCCTGGGTTTGTGATCATTTTCCATTAATCTTACTGAAGAGACTTGGAGATTTGATTGTTTCCTGTTTCTGACATTCTACTTACCTAGAGAACTATCTCCAAACAGTGAGCTGCATGGCTCTAACATATCATATGTGCCTCTGTAAAATGAGGGGCACAGACAATGGCAACACAGAGATATATTAAAAAATACATAATGTAACTTGTCTTAATATACTTTTCTGAGTCTAAAAATATGCCAGACCAAAAGAAACATATTTACATAAAAAGCAGACAAGGTCAAATAACAAAGAAAGCCCTTAATTAGTTGTAATCAACTTTAATTTGCATACCGTATATAATTCCTAAATGATTGTTAATAATAACTTTATATAATGGACTTCCAATTTTCATGAAAATGGCACATTTTGATAAGCAGACACAAAGCCCCGGTACTAATAAGGTTTAATTTGCATACATTAGACTGATTACCCAAACAAAAGGATTACGGTATTACTTCTCCATACCTTTCTGTCCTTATTATGCACATTTATTAACTTCACAAAAGCTAGCTGTTAGTGACAAACAATAGCCACGGTTGAAAGAGAGATCTTACAGGACGAATAAAGTACATTTTAACTCGAAGGAACAAATGTTATACGTCGTAGATGCCAAATTTTAACTGTTTGTTGGTTAAAAGGGTCAGAATTTCACAGAGTGTTTCGTCCTTTGAATAAAACAGCTTGTTTTTGTGACCTGGAAAAAAAAATGCCCTAACACATCACTCGAATTTAATAATGAACTTATCTCAAGCTAAGAAGCCTCCTCGACACCGCGGTATGCTGAGAATTCATGAACAGCCACAGAATTAAGCTTTAAATGTGTAGTTCTAGGGTGCAGTGTTAATAAATATATTTCAACAAGCTTAGTTTTCAGCCGAGTAAATAATAATATAGGTGGCATTAGTATTGATATCGGTTCCTAATGGTATCATTTATACCCTGCAATTAAAGTTTAAGCACTAAATAAAGCATTATTAGGAGATCTGGGTTGGCTTTTCTTATACGTGAACACAAATGAAGCTCATGAGTGTTTGGATAAGAGCCAAAAAACTTGAAACTTAACCACAAGCTACTTCCGGGGGTTTTCCTAGTGTTTTTGCTACTTGGCAAGATACAGAATTAGAACACCAGGAAATGATTTCCAAAGAAGGCAGAGGAAAATGGAAGCCCCAGGAATTGAACTAAACTCCACTGTGTTTAACTCTGACCCCTCTGTCAAAGATAAGAACCATCTGCTAGGAATTTGCTAGTCTGAATACCTAGTGAGATTTTTTTTTTCACTAGCATTGTGCTAAGTAAAAGAGAGGGCTGGCAAGGAAAGGCAGCTTAGCTGAAAAGTGCTTGCTGAGAGCATTGGTCACTTCAGTTTGATCCCCAGAAAACTATGGTGGAAGGATAGAACCCACTCCACTAAGCTTCACATGTGAACTGTAACATGTGCACACCAAACAAACACACACACACAGGAGAGGGGGGAGAGGGAGAGGGAAGAAGGAAGAGAGAGAGGAAGAGATAGAAACTTGTTATTCCCTGTTCAGAGTTCCAAAATACTACCAAAGGCTGAATGAAGGAGACACCTGACAACCCATATAGAACAGAAGGCTCTGAAATTCCAATGACATTTCCAGAGCCTAGAAAATATATGATCCAAATAACTCATTCAATGTTCACCTGTCAAATACTTGGACAAGAAATACTAAATCAGAGATAACCACTGTGACATGTGGCTTTCCTCCTCTCTAAGTTTATCAGTTGGTACTCTAGGTCCTAGGGTCTGGGTGGCATTTGTTATAAAATATCATTGAACCAGCATAAGAACAGAAGGCTATGAGGCCAGTTCAGTAGCAGCCCCATAGCCTTCTGTTCTTATGCTGGTTGAATGATATTTTATAACACACATGACACACAAGCCTGACAACCTCAGATCCCCAAAAACCACATAAAGGTTCATGGAGAGAACCAACTTCACAAAGTCTCCTCTGACCATGTCATCCTATGAACTCCATACACACAACAAGCATGAGTGAGTGTTGTGGGCATGAGCACACACACACACACACACTCACACACACACACGCACACGCATTTGTTTTTGTTGTTTTTGTTTGTTTGTTTTATTTTTTTAAGAATGGAAGGTTAATGGAAATTCCTGCTTACTGTACACACTGTCACACCAGCATTTGGGAGACTAAGGAGGATCATTTGAGCGGAGGAGTTGAAAACCATCCTGAGCAACACAGGACCCTATTCAAAGTGTTGGCAAGAGGGTTATGTCATAACTTTATGTGCTTATTTTCTTTAAAAAAAATAATTTCAAACTGGACAGAAAAGTAGTAGTTGGTAAGTCACTAGTATACAGCATAAGAATCACAGCACAAGATCCATAAAAATAACAAAGCACTTTTGTTAGAATGGAGCCATAAATAATAAACTTCAAAATACTACAGTAAGACAGGCATCATACACTCTGGAAGCTGAAGCAGGAAGATCATTTGAGTTCAGGATTTTAGGACGATCAGTTTGGGCAACATAATGAGAGCCTGTCTTTACCACCTGTCTTTAAAAAAAAAAAATGAAAACAACCCATTCCCAGTGAAACAAGCATTCAGAGTTCTGACTGTTCAGTTACCAAACCAGCATAAAACAGTGATAGTTACACTGTTGCCCAGGCCAGTGTACACATCAGAATGTATCCAACACATAGACATTGATCATCTATATACATATAGAGAGGATCATCTGTATACAGAACAAAGATTTGAGTCCAGAAAATAAATACTACCCTAATGTGATTCGTCCAAAGGCAACATTCAGGCGGCTACCTACTTTTAACAAACTCAAAAGTTTGGCATACTAATCATTTTATTCCAGTCTCAACTGTCTATATATGTAGATTTTAAAAACAAGAACATTCTGGCCCTACCCAGCTAGGAGCAATATTCCTTTTAGCCAGGAATAGAGCTAGAGTGAAGATGGATTCCTCTCTCCCAGGCAGCTGTTCTTTTTGCTTTTCCATTGGGCTTCTGGACCCAGCACAAAACATAATACAACAGTCAGGAAATGCAGTCTCCAGGCAGGAACGCAAGTTCCATTAGCATTTCCTTTGCTCAAACTGATACTGCACACTCCCAAAGAAACAAATTCACACTCCCAATTCTCTTTCTCCCTTTTCTCTGCTCATTGTGGAAGAGAAATAAAGATCTCTTTGTCAATTCAGATGTGCTGCTTTTCATGTGCCATGCTGTAGATCAGAGAGCACTTGAGATTATGCAGAGAACAAAGGCCAGCCTGCCCACTTACCTGATTACTGAGAAATGTCCATCTGTAGCAGTGTCTTCTAAGAGTACATCAGCTGCCGCCGTGATTCAATCACATTCCAGCGAGACTTCTCAAAAAGGTATGAAACCCAACTTCAAACTTACAAAGATAAAGAAAGAAAAAAAAAGAGTAAAATGAAAACATATGTAAATCATTGTCCTGTTAATCTCACCCTTCGTTCCCCAAATCACTCCAGTCTAAAGGGGCTAGCTAGAGCTTGTAACCAGGCTCCAAATGAGTTGTAGGAAACAAAGTACACTGTTATATTATATCCAGGGATGTGTTAGCTCTCCTAAGGGTGAGCGTGTGTCCCATATTACCCAGATGGCCTTCTGTCTTGCCTGTTGTCCTGAAATGACTATTAAAAGCACCTGTTTTTACACTCCAAACAACATGTTCTGTTTTGAACAACAAATTATAAAGATCACTGAAGCTGTTTAACATCATTAGTATATAATGAAGTATTGGGCAACATGTCTTCTGGAAGTCTGCATTAAGGGTTCTCAAGTTCTAGAATAGTTAAATTTCATATTGCTATGCTGTATTAATACTCATATCAACTTTGTATATTACTTTATGTTGTTATTTCATATTGATTTTTTTCTTTTTCTTTTGTAGTACCTGGTGCGGAACCCAGGGCCTCATGCGTGCATGATGCTAACCAATGGGCATGTCATTTTGTAAAGTGCCTCCATTCTGGTTAAACCATTCTCTAAACCCAGGTAACTTATTTTTCTAGATTCTTGTCCTCCTTGCCTTACTTGACTGATCCCCAGTAGTGCCTGACCCACCACTGACCTTATTTCCCTAGCTTGGCTATCGATACTATCCATTCATTGGTCAAAATTTGGAAAATGTTCAGCTCCCTTCCTCCTTTCCCTTTTCTGCCCTATAACTACCCCAGGCCAGCCTGCAAGATCATGGGCTCTGCTTCCTGACAGTAGAGGCCCTCCCTCCTCAGGTCTTTCCCCACATCAAGCCTGTGCTGTCCCTGAGTTGCTTTACTTTCCCCTGTACCTGTCTCTCCTTATACTAGGTAAGTGCTCTACCACTGAGCTACACCCCCAAGCCCTTTCTTTTGTTTTATTTCTTAGCTTTGTTTGAAAGAAAGTATAAAACTATATTGCCCAGGCTGGCCTTGAACTCCTCTGGCCTTGATACTCCTCCGGAATATCCGGGGCAATAAGCATATTTGCCACCACATCCAACTGATATTTTAACTGTTTCTGCTAGAAATTGTGGTGCATGCATACAATCAAAACATTCATGGGGCCAAGACAGGAGAATAGCCATAAATTCAAATCCAGCTGGCACTCTGTAGTAAAAGCTTATCTCAGAAAAGCAAAATGCATAGCCAGGGGTGGTAATGCATGTCTTTAATCCCAGCACTCCAGGAGGCAGAAACAGGCGGAGCTCTGAGAGTTCAAGGCCAGCCTGATCTAATCTACTTTTGAATGTAACTTTAAAAATTATTTAGTTTTATGTATATGAGTGTTTTGCTACGTGTCTGTGTATCACTTGTATGCATGGTGCCCACAGAAGCCAGAAGAGGGCATTAGATTTCCCTGAAACTGGGGTCATATATGGTTGTGAGCCAGCGTGTGGGGTGGAGCCAAGATGGCGACTAGCACGCACAGTTTCTGAGCTGTGGAAGAGCTGAACGCCTGAGTGGGTGAGTGGAAGGACTTCTGGAGCCAGCATGTGGGCGCCTGGAGTTTAATCTGAGTCCTCTAGAGGTGTTCTTAATCACTAGGCTATCTCTTCGGCCCCTTAACTTTTTCAAATAGGGTCTTACTATGTTGTTCAAGTTAATTCCAAAGTCCTGGGCTCAGTGATACTGCTACCCCAGTTTCCAAAGTACTAGTATTACAGGCATGCCCTACCATACCTGGCTTTTGTTTTTGATTAGCCTGTAATCACTGTGAACATTAGTGGGTCAGAATATACTATTTCAATACATGTGCCCAGAGCACACTCACTAAATCAGGGTAATTATCATACTCATGTTTTTCTTATCGTATATTTTGCTTACTTATTTGATTAGGGGACTTTTTGTTTCTTCTTTCTCCATGGTGTTAGTGTGTGTGATATTTATTTGTATGTGTGAGTGCATGTGGACCCCTCAGGTTGATGTCAGGAATCATCCTCGGTGATCTTCCATGTCATTAATTAAAGAAGGGATTCTTACTCTGTAGAGTTTATCAATATAGCTAGTCTTCCTAGCCAACTTGCTTTATAGGGGTCCCTCATCTCCACCTTTTGAGGCTGAGCTGTCATGCCCACTTGGCATTTTCATGCATTTCTGGGGACCTGAAGCACTTTAACTATTGAGCCTTCTCACAAGTCTGTAGGTGTATTTTTTAAGCTATTTTATTTGGGGTTTTATATCTACCATCCTTCTCTAACCCAATCCCTTCCATCCCCTACAACACTAGGTAGGCAATAAAGGTTAGAGGGAGAAGGGGACATAGACCTCTTTACACTTATTTCCTGCTGATCAGGGTCATTGGGTTCCTAGGGGCAAGTCTAATCTTCTTTGTCAGAATATCCGACAAGCCAGCAAACCAGCAAAAGCAAACCAACAATCCAGCTACCCAGCAATCTAGTAATAGCAGACCAGCAATCTAACAATCCAGTAATCCAGCAATAGCAAATGCAGCAGCAGAAACCAACAACAACAGCAAGGGCGAGCAGCAGAGACCAGTAGCAGCAGCTCTGGGAATCCTGTAATCTGTAGACCAGGCTAGCCTCTGACTCACAGAGATCTGCCTTCTTCCACCCACCAAGTGCTGGGATTACAGGCGTGTGCTATCATGCCTGCCAATGACTAGGTTTTTAAAGAAACCAAAATTCTCACTACACAAATCCTGCTTTGTTTTGCTTTTGTTTCAAAGTAAGGTTTCAAACTATAGCCCAGCCTGGTCTGGAAACTTAATTAGTAGCCAAGGCTGGCCTTGAACTCACAGAAATCCTCTTGCCTTTCCCTCCTGATAGCTAAGATTACAAGCATGAGTCACCAAAATCAGCTGTTTGTTTATTTGTTCCCTTGTTTGCTTTGAGACAGGAACTTTCTACAGAGCTCAGACTGGCCACTGACTTACTATGTAGTCCAAGTTGGCTTTGCACTAATGATCCTCCTGCCTCTTCCTCCTGAGTGTTATGATGGTAGGCATGTGCCATGATGTCATTTCTTTCTGTTTGGAAACTTCAGGTTCCTTCTAGAATACACTTTAGGTTATTATGAACTATAGTCACTTCACTCTATTGGGGGATACAGAACTAAGTCCTTCAATCTAAGTCTACTGATTCCTGTTAGCCAACCTCCCTTGACCTCCTGAGCTTACCTCAAATCTGGACATCTTCTGAAATGTTGTTTTTATACACTCATGTCTTTTGGAACCTACACTGTATATCTGTGTGTCCTCTTAGGTCCATACTATATATCAGATGTCCTCTAAAGTTATTCATAATCCTATATGTCTGTATTCATTAGCTTTCTGTCACTGTAACAAAATCCATGATAATCAACTTCTTGAAATGACAGCTTTCTTTTCATTCAGGGTTTCAGTCCATAACTCATTGGCCTTGTTTTTCAGTAGGTGGCAGAACAAAGCTGCTCACTCTTCCAGGAAGCAAAAGGGGAGAAAAGGAGATTGGCATTTCTTAGACCCCTTTGAGAACACACCCTCAATTATATAAAATTTTCCAGTAGACCCCTCCTCTTAAAGATTTCTCCCACAGCCGGGCATGACCCCAGCTGGGAGGCAAAGGCAGGCAGCTCTGGTCTACAAAGAAGTCTAGGACAGCCAAGGCTACACAGAGAAACCCTGTGTCAGAGAAAAACAAAACAAAACAACAACAACAAAAAAAACTTAAAACAAAACAAACAAAAAAAAGTTTCTATCACTTTCCAATTGCACTATTCTGAGAATCAAGCCTTTAAACACAGGCCTTTGGGGTTTTGTTCCAGACCAAAACTATAGCAGAGTTAGATATTCAGCTGCCAATGAACTTCTCCATTTGGATGGTAAAAACAAAAGTAATGTCAGGCCTGGCGGCGCACACTTTTGATCCTAGTACTCAGGAGGAAGAGGTAGGCAGATCTCTGTGAGTTCGAGGCCACCCTGGTCTACTCTGGTGGTTTGAATGAAAATTAAACCAAATAGTCTCTTATGTCTGAATACTTGGTCCCTAGTTGGTGGATCTGTTTAGAAAGGATTAGGAGGTATGACCTTGTTGAAGGTATGTCACTGGGGGTGGGTTTTGAGGTTTCAAAAGATTCCAATCTCAGGAAGCTCCCTCCACCTCCTGCTTATGGTGTAAGATGTGAGCTGAGAGTTCTCACTCCAAATCTCTGCTGCCTGCCACCTCTACTCTGCCATCATAAATTCTAACCTCTGAAGCTATAGGCCCCAAATAAACCCTTTTATAATTTGCCTTGGTCATGGTATCTTATGACAGGCAAAAAACAAAAGACAATAAAAATTAATACAACCACATAGCAAGTTCTAGAGCATTTAGTGCTACATAATGAAACTGTCTCAAAATTCTTTCTCTCCCTCTCTCTCTTTCATACACACCACACACACATACCAAAGATAGTACAGTGCTAAGAAAATGATTTCACTTAAGTAACTGGGATAATAAATCTTTGCAGAAGGGGGCTGGAGAAATGGCTCAGTGGTTAAGAGCACTGTCTGCTCTTCCAAAGAACCCCAGTTCAATTCTCAGGACTCACATGGCAGCTCACAACTGTCTATGCCCCCAATTCCAAGGGATCTGACGCCTTCACACTAATGTACATAAAATAAAAATTAAATTGAAAAAAAAGAAAATGATTTAATCAGTAAAATGCTAGTTGCACAAACATGAAAGGCCTGCATTTGGATCTTTATCACCTACCTAAAAGTCAAGCGCTGTGGCCCATGCCTTAATTCCAGCACCGGGAAGGCAGAGGCAGAATGAATACAGAGGCTCTCTAGCTGAAACAGTAAGCTCCAGGTTCAGTGAAAGACGCTGTCTCAAACAAAACAAAACAAAAAAAAAGAGCAATGAGTAAAGCACCCATTGTTGACCTCTGCCCCCACCCATATATGTGTGCAGACACATAGACCCCTAAAACAAGAACGTTTCATTCAGAATCTCCACAGTTGCTCTTTTATCAAATTTAACCATGAAGAAAACAAAATAATTTTAAGATAGGTAGTTGCAAATCATTATCAGAAACCTTCTTGTCCTCCAGCCTCTAACAAGCACTGCTGAGTGACCTCCACAGCATGTTTTCAGTTCTTTCTTCTCCATCTCCCCACAGTGGACCATGTAAGCACCATTTTCACCCTAGACTATACAGTAGCTTTGTTGCTGATGTTCCCAAATTACTTTCTTGGCTGACCATCCCTCAACAGAGTCTCTGAATTTTGTGTCCTTAATCAGGTTCTGTAAGTTCTTCGACTATCTTCCCCAGACTTTCTCAAACTGTAGTCTCACTGGCCTTCTCTCGGTTCTGAGAAGATCCAGCAATTTTTTTTCCTGCTCCAAACCCCTTAGAAAAACTCCTCTCTCTAACTAATACTTGTCCACCATACCCAAGTTGACCAGGTTAGTACTTCCTTGTATTCGGCAGGATTCTCTAGAGAAACAATACTGATTTGTTTACAGGATAGATGCTGCGTAATGGTCACAACAATGGCCGACTGCCTCCTGGAGACACCCAGTAACTTTTTAGTCTATGAGTATGCTCACACTACTGCACTTCTTTGACTATGAAGTGAGTTTCTTTCTCAGAAGCAATGCTGTGTGGAATAACCATGATGGTGAATAAGGCATTCTGTAGGTCTGAGTGAGCACTTACCCAGGACACGAGTACCTTTATCTGCTTGAATAAAAGACAGTCCACATGCCATTCTCTAAATGTTTTTCTTACCAAATTTCCAATTAGACCCTTTGTATTTAAGTTATCCAATTGGGCAGCCATGTCTCTCACTGTAAAGTCAGACATACACCATGTGTTTCTTTCTGGGTCTCTGTTACCTCACTCGAGGATCATCTTTCTAGTACCATCCATTTGCCTGCAAATTTCATGATTTCCTTGTTTTTAATGGCTGGGATGTATACATGGCATATACTCACGTATAAGCAGATTTTAGTCATATAGTACAGGGTAGACATACTACAATGCACAGACCCCAAGAAGCCTGATGGGCATCTTAGGCTTCATGTGGGCTCACGATTTAGGGGAATGGGGGATATCTCTGTCATGAACTATGTTGCCTGCTTTTTGATCACTTCCCCCTGATGGGTCTTCCCTACAAGGCCACAGGGGAGGAAGATGAACTCAGTCCTCCTGTGAATAGGTGAGCTACGGTGTCAGCTCCCTTATTCTGAGGAATAGGGGAGGGGATATGTTGGAGGAATGGTGGGACTGGGAGAAGAAGACAGAAGGGCCTATGACTGAGAGGTAAATTAAATTAATTAATAAAATAAAGAAAAAAGCCTGACATACAGACACAAGAAATAACAGAGCTCTTCAAGGATGCTGGTGTCCCACCTTACAAATCTGTTTTAGAGTATTAGTGAAGGGAATGTCTTCTGGGTCCTTACATTGTGGAGGATTCAGCTTAACATTTTACTGCATTGATTGATTTGTGGGTGAGGTTGCGTCAGTGGTGTGCCTTGGTGCTTATGTGGAGGTCAGAAGACAACTTTTGGTGATCACTTCTCTCCTACCATGTGAATCCTGGTAATCTAACTAGGGACATCAGGCTCAGCAGCAAGTACCTTTACTCACTGAACCATCTTGCCAGCTCAAGGGTTAAGATTTATTTTTATATTGTAAGGCTTTTAAAAAGTATTTATGTGCATGCATCTGTGTATACATACGTGCACAGAGCAAAAGTACCTAAAGAGGCCAGAAGAGGGCATCAGATCCTATGGAACTGGAATTACAGGCAGTTTGAGCTGCCTGACTTAGGTGCTGGAACCAAACTCTAGTCCTTCTGCAAGAAAAGTAGTGAGCATCAACACTAAACCAATGTGATGGCTATTCTTTGTTTTCAACTTGGCTACATCTATCTAGAATTAACTAAAATACAAATATGAAGGGCACACCTATGCGGAATATTTGCTTAGTTTGAAGTAGATAAAACCATTTCTAATCAGGATCTTTGAGGTAGGAAGACACAGGCCTTTCATCTGGGCCACATATAGGCTTAGAACCAGAAGCCAATATAATGAGATAGAAGGAGGAACCTTTACTCTTTACCTACTTGCCCTTGCCTGGCTAGCAAGTCCATTCCTTCACTAGCATTACAGAATACTTTTTCAGGATTCTAGTATGTACTGAACACCAGCTGAGACATCCAGCCTTGTGGACTAAGAAACTACTATTTTTTTTTTTGGACTTTCCATTCACAGCCAGCCATTGTTGGATATTAGCTGGACCATAGCCTTTAAGTCATTCCAATAAATCCTCTTTAGGTAGATAGACAGATAGACAGACAGACAGACGGATTCCATAAGTTCTGTTACTTGAAAGAACCCTGAATAATACATCCAGTAAGTCATCTTTTGGCCTATACTTCAGCAAACCAATCAAATACACTGTGAGCACTTTCTTTTTTAACAGTGTGCCCTGCAACACTAAATCCAGATTATCTGTTCAGTAGAGCCATATCATTAAGTTCAACCTGATCTCACTTTATGCTCTGTGGTGCTTTAAATGAGGATGGACAATAGCAATAGGAACAACAACAGGGATAGATGTATTCACCAGAAAGAAGCAAAGGGAAGAAGACAAGAAAAGGGTTTCTTTTCCTTGGACCTCTTCATATCTGGGCTGCCCAACAGAAGTTGTTGCCCTCGGGGAAAATCATTCCCCCTCAGTTAATCATTTCTGAAATGCTCTCACAGACCTACTAAGAGGCATGTCTTCTTTATAATTCTAGATTAAATCAAGTTGACTGTAAAGATTACCCCTCAAACCACAGTTGGCTCACCCTGCCCACAGGCAGATTAGACCAACCCTCAACCCTCATCAGAGAAACTGTTTTGACAGTGAAAACAAGTTTATATAGACAGTCACAACTTGTCAAAGTGCAGAGAATAAGTGTCTTCAGAGTGTTTAGCTCTATCCGGGACATCTGGAGGAGGAGTCAGATTGTAAGAACTAGAGGTCAGAGAAGACTGCTCAAAAGCTGTATCTTCTGGACACATGAGGGTTATTGACCTCATGAACTCACAGCAGCTGTAGTTGCCTGGACAAGACTTGCAAAAGATCAAGCCAACTAACATTCTGGCATGGTTGTGGGAGGGGCAAACAAGGCCCACTCCTAAGCTGAGGAGCTGTTGGCAGTTGATGGCTGCTGGGGGATGGGGAGATGGGGAGTCAGTTTTATTCAGGGACATAGGCTCTGGCAAGGTGACCATGTTCCAGTGGATGGCTTCACACACATGTGCTTTTCAGTAGTACTATTTTGGGGCTCAATAGATAATAAAAGAAAAAAAAAAGATGAGAACATCAAGTTAGGAGGGGGACATGGTGGGATCCAGGACCAAAATACATTGTAGACACATTTAAAATTCTCAAAAAAAAATAAATTTTAAAGGTTATTTCATTATATTCCTAACTATCATCATAGTAGACAAGGGTGATATTAGTATCACAGGCTACATGAAGCCACTCAAAGATAAAGATAGCCATTTGGGAGTTCTGCCTCATCCCTAAGCCTAGCTGCCCTTGAGAACTCAGGAGAACAGTTTCTCAGTTGCCAACTCAACGTCAGTCCAGTGCTGCAGAACAGCTGTTGTGAGATATAGGCCATAACACAAGTTCTCAAAGTGTAGTCCCTGCACAGCAGCATCAGTGCCTGGGGCAAATTAAAAACATAACCATCAACCCCACCTGAGGCCTACTGAGTCAACTACTGTGGGGTGATGTTTTACAAGGGCTCTGAGTAATTCTGATGCGCACTGTCTACATAGCACTGTAGTAACTCCTGCTCATCCATCAGATCTCTTCCTCAAAGAAGTGTCCCCTGACTCCCAGGACTGTTTTTCCTATCACAAAGTACTTCTCCTTCACAATACATACCCCAGTACCTGTGGAACCATACGTTTCAAGTTTCCACAACACCCCACAAGCTAAAAACCAAGTTTGTTTTATTTACTTTGATTAATAGTGCATATAAAAATGAAGGAACTTGGGAAGAAAAATAGCCTTTTGTTTTGATAACGTCTTGAGGCTTTCTTTAACTTAAATATTTTATTTTATTTTGGTTTTTTGAGACAAGATTTCTCTGTGTAGCTCTGGCTGCCCTGGAACTCACTCTGTAGACTAGGCTGACCTCAAACTCAAGAGATCCTCCTGCCTCTGCCTCCCGATTGCTGGCATTAAAGATGTGTGCTACCACCCACTAAGCTGAGGCTCTTAAAATACCTGGCTGAGCATGATCTCTGCCGAGGCAGAGATCCAGCAGTCTAGTCCAAAATCCCAGGTTAGGTACACAGAAGGTGTGAGTCAAGACAGACTCACCAAAGCTGAATTCCACAACAAAAGCCAGAGGCTGAAGTTCAGCAGAATGAGACTGACTATCCAAACTTTTCCTCCAACCGCCACAACCATGAAGATTAATGGGTTACAAAGAGAGAACACAGCTGTTCCCAAATGCCAAGTTTTACTTATGCTAACAATACTAAGCTGGGTGTGGTAGAGCATACTTGTAATCTTAGCACCACAGAGGCAGAAAGAGGAGGATCACAAGTTTGAGGATAGGCTAGTCCACATAGTAAATTCTATGGATGTTACTATGGATAGTAAAACTATCCATAGTTTTACTAGGATAATAAGACTCTGACTCTAAATTTGTTGTAATGGTAGCAATACAAACTGCCATCAGAGATTACTCCTGAAATAGTAGCTCACCTAATTAAACCAAAAGTTATCTTGTATTTGTCACTTGTCCAGTGAAATTGGGAATGGAGGCTGTCATGCGGTCACTCAAGAAATTAGGTGCCTTCCATCTTGTAGATTTGCCCTTCTCCGGGTCTGTGGAGTCTTCTCCACTTGTCAATGGCTTAAATAAAGAGAAAAGAAGGTACATAGGAGGTCTATAGTGAAGCAAGCCTGGATGTGACTTACACCATGTCCACTCAAATGCTGGAACTTAGCTGAAATTAGTCATAGGGCTATGTTTCTCCAACAACTCCTTTATGTAAATATGTTTTTGTTTTAATCCAAAGAGTGAGATATGGGGCTGCTTTTAGTTTGCCCGAGGCTGATACTTGCCTCGGAGAGAGGTGTAGTCTTTGCCAGCTACAGTTAGTTTCAATCTGAGGCCCCTGAGAGCCCAGAGAGAGGAGGGTGCTTCGAGGAATGCTTCTGTGAGAAGGAAGGCTGCTGCTGTGTTTGCTGGTTCTCTGATCTGCTGCTTAGCTAGACTGCTGGATATCCTGATATCACTGTATTACCCCAAAGAACCCAACAACCCTAAAGAGCAGAAACTAAGTCTAAAGCAGTCTACGTCCCTTCTTTCTCTCTTACCTAGAGTCAGGGAGTTAGAAGGGAGGTAGAAGCTTAAAAAAAAAACAAAAACTAGAGTGTAAAATATACGAGCCTACACATGGACACACCAACTACAAGGCAAGCCAGGGCTAAAGAAGAAAGGGACACTGGTGAAAGCAGTCTTGCCATACCCCCTCCAGTCATCAAGTAGCCATTTCACACTTCACCCCTGACATGGCCATCCTCAGTTTCTCCTACAAGGAATAAAACCAAAGAGTCACCTGGTTAATGCATCCAAAGGGCCATGATCACTGGGGCATGTGCTCTTCTCCTCATTAGGGCTAGATTTGGCTCCTCTTGGTCTAAAGACCTATGAATTAATAGGACATATAACCCTTGGGTCAAGTGGAAGCTCCCAAAATGTTGCATGGTGGAGAACCAAGGACTAGACATCCACTAGCCAGCTCACATACCACAGAGAAAAGATCGGCTGACTGATCCCTTTTGGCCACCTAGCAGGCCTTGGCCTTAGTGTGATGGAAAGCCAGGAATTCTTTTTTTTTTTATTTTTATTTTTTTAATATTAGTTACACTTTGTTAACTTTGTATCCTTGCTGTATCCCACTCCCTCTTTCCTTCCCAATCCCACCCTCCCACCCTCATCTCCTCCCTGCCCCTTTCCAAGTCCACTGATAAGGGAGAACCTCATCCCCTTACATCTGATACTGGTTTATCAGGTGTCTTCAGCACTGGCTGCAAAGTCCTCCTCTGTGGCTTAGCAAGGCTGCTTCTCTGGGGGGGGGGGTCAAAGAGCCCACCATTGAGTTCATGTCAGAAACAGTCCCTGTTCCCCTTATTAGGGTACCCACTTGGATACTGAGCTACCAAGGGCTACATCTGAGCAGGGGCTCTAGGTTGCATCCATACATGGTCCTTGTTTGGAGAAACAGTCTCATAAAAGACCCCTGTTCCCAGATATATTTGGTCCTTGTGGAACTCCCGTCCTCTCCAGGTTGTATTAACTCCTCCACCCCCCCCCTTTTTTTTTTTTTTTTGATTCCTTGCATTTTGCCGGAGGTTTGGTTATGGGTCTTAATATCTGCTTTGATACACTGCTAGGTAGAGTCTTTCAGAGGCCCTATGTGGTAGGCTCCTGTCCTGTTGCTTGTTTGCTCCTACATCCAATGTCTATCCCATTTATCTTTCTAAGTGAGGACTGATCATCTTAACCTGGGTCCTCTTTCTTGTTTATCTTCGTTAGGTGGATAGATTTGAGTATATTTATCCTATCTTATAGGTCTATATAAGTGAGTATATACCATGAGTGTCTTTCTGCTTTTGGGATACCTCACTCAGGATGATCTTTTCTAGGTCCCACCATTTGCCTGCAAATTTCATGATTTCCTCGTTTTTAATTGCTGAGTAGTATTCCATTGTGTAAAAGTACCACAATTTCTGTATCCATTCCTCAACTGAGGGACATCTGGGTTGTTTCCAGGTTCTGGCTATTACAAATAAAGCTGCTACAAACATGGCTGAGCAAATGTCCTTGTTATGTACTTGAGCATAGTTTGGATATATGCCTAGGAGTGGTATGACTGGATCTTGAGGTAGCACTATTCCTAATTGTCTGAGAAAGCGCCAGATTGATTTCCAAAGTGGTTGTACAAGTTTGCATTCCCACCAGCAATGGAGGAGGGTTCCCCTTTCTCCAAAACCTCTCCAGCATGTGTTGTCACTTGAGTTTTTTATCTTAGCCATTCTGGTGGGTGTCAGGTGAAATCTCAGGGTCATTTTGATTTGCATCTCTCTAATAAAGCCAGGGATTCTTAGACACAGACCCAAGGTTCACTGTTTCCTAGCTAGAGGATTAATCCCAAGACCTCTCAGAAATCATCAGCTAGTTCGAAGTCCTCATCTTTGAGGATCCTTCAAGGCCTCTTCCTAATATAGGAATGAAGACTACAAGGCCTTCCTCCCTCAGCCCTTGTTACAGTTGGAATGTGAACTATTTCCCCACAGATGTGTGTGTTTGAACCCACCTGGTGTTGCTGTTTGGTATATGACCAAACCTTTGGAGAAACTGCTGCCACTCCGAGGGATACTACCTGGGCATCAGGTTACTGGTATGGCATTTTCTCGGATACCAAAGGTAAGATCAAAACATAAAGAACTCTTGTTCCTTAAAGCACTCTTGTGACATCATAAAGCTGTGACATCATAAAGGACCATCAACTGTGAAGTATGTAAGCTGTACTGTAGCCAAAAATGACCAAAATAGCACAGGCACAGGCAAAACTTTAATAAGACTTTTTCAGCATACAGGGAAGCATTGGCCAGAATGACCCATGGAACCCTGGAAGACAGTCGGGCTGGTGACTGGGAAAGACTCAAGAAAAAAAATGCTCCAAAAGATATCTGACTTCCTCTGGCTTCCTAGAGGTGTGTACTGTTACTTATGCCTGTGATTCTAAATATCTAACAAGAGGCAACACAAGAGATGGAGGAATTTATTTGGTACAATCCATCACAATAATGGAAGTATGGTGGCTGGAACCACTGTTGGAACTGGAGGGCAGGAGCATGAGGCTACTTGCTTACATCTTAAGGAACAAGGAGGCAGAGAGTAGACTGAAAAGAAGGTCTAATTATAAAGATCAAGGTCCCCTAATGTCCCTTCTCCTCCAGTGAGGCTCCACCTCCTAACAGTTCCATAACATTCCAAAACAGCATCACTGGGTAGAAATCAAGTGTTCAAACATGAGTCTGTGGGGAAATGGGTCACATTCAAGCCAAAACAAACACGGGTCCTTATAATGTAGCAATGCCAATCCTTCAGTCTCCCAGGATAGCCAGGATAACCTGTCATGAGCCAGTGTCCATTCTGCTGTCACTCTTCTAGGATGCTGATGACAGGAAAGCCCCAGCAAACCTGCCTGCTTGTGAGTCGGGGAATTAGAAACACCAGGCTTCCTGTGAACCTCCATCCTTGGACCCCTGTTTGCTACCAGCATGCCCAGGTAGCACATATTAAACCGTTTGTCTAGGCTTAATCCTGTATTCAATTGGGGAATCGAAGGGCATTCTGACCTCGGGTAGCCAGACTGTTGCGGAAGCAAGAGACCCTTCAAGTGCTTCTTCATTCTTTTGTTGGGAGAGTGTCCCTTTGGCCCTCTGGTCACCAAGCTGCCCCCTCACTAGGGAGATAGGAGTCATTTCATCCCTCAACATGCTCACACACCAGGTCCATCTCATCATTAACCTGCTCACAAAACATAAAATCAAGAACCTTTTCAGCTAACATACCTGATTCCATGTACATGGAAGTTTTTTGTTGTTTGTTTTTAAGGGATTAGCTCTCTTCAACTTTTCACGGGTAAATAAAACCCAAAGTCAGGAACCCAAGCAATGAAGCAAGAGTGGCAAACAGGTCTGAGAACATGGACTTCTCTGTGTGTCTTGCATAACTGTCTTCTCTCTTTTAAAGTACAGCTACTTGGCCAGGTGTTTTGGCACATGCCTTTAATCCTGACACTCCAGTGGCAGAAACAGCCAGAGTCACATGGTAAGACTGTCTTAAAAGACCAAACCTAAAACAAAACCCCTAATGTATAGCTACTTGACATCTTAATGGCTTTCCAGTGCATTAAAAGTGGAGAGTGGACTGATGAATCAACCAAGGACCATGCATGGAAAGGACCTTTAGCCCCTGCTCAGATGTACCCCCATAGGCAGCTCAGTCTTCATGTGGGTTCCCTTGTAAGGGAGCAGGGGAAGTCACTGGCATGCCTTGGTTTCCTGCTGTTTGATCAGCTCCCCCTGGCAAGGTGGCCTTACTAGGCCACAGAGAAAGAGGAACCAGACAATCCCAATGAGACCTGATAGGCTAGTGTCAGAAGTAAGGGGAGGAGGTCCTCCCCTATCAGTGGACTAGGGAAGGGACATGGGGGGGAGGAGCAAGGGTGGGACTGGGAGGAGATGGGGGGGAGTACAGCCAGTATACAAAGTGAATAAATTATAATAAACAGCAACTTTAAAACGCAGAGAGTGGGATCATAAGCACAAGCTCTCAGCGCTCATTTGCTACCCTCTCTAACCATAGTCATACCAAAATCACTTCATTCTCAGTGCTCTAGCCAAGTCATTTCTCTGCTTATCATATTTGCTTTATTCTATCCTGCCATGGGGCCTCCGTGCATGCTGTAAGCTCTGGTTCCCGAGTGCTGGGACTACTGAGTCTGGCTTTCTGCTGTAATGTGGACTGGACGCAGGGCTTCATTCCTGCTAGGCAAGCACTACCAACTGAGCTCCCTTCATCACTGACTTCTTCCTGGCTCCAATACAGTCTCGTGCCCCTGGCCTACTAGACTCAGCAAAGGCCTCTGACACTGTGAGCCTGACAGGTCAAGACATGAGAGTTACAGTCTCCATCTGCTTTGGGATGATGTGATGAACAGTAAACTCGGGGTAGGGTCTGTGTGTGGTTTTGTTCCCCACTGTAGCCAGGGTTCCTATAACATACACAAATGAAATACTGTCCATTAACCCAGACTGCAAAGGCAGAGTAACACTCTTCACGATAGAATTTGATCTTGTCCTGTCACATAAGATTAGTTGCAGATCTGTTGGTCTTCTTATGGAGGTCCTGTCCACTCTGGGTCCTTCTATTCCCACTCTTTTATCCTATGACTACCTTTGCTCTGCCCAAAGTTTGGCTGTTAGTCTTAGCATCTGCTTGGATCCCCTGCTGGGTGGAGCCTTTCAGAGAACATTAATGATAGGCTCCCATCCTGTTCCCTCCCTTCAACTGCTTCCAGTGTCTATTCTATCTGTCCTTCTGAATGAGAATGGAACATCTGCAGAGACTGATATATCAAGCAAGTCCATGCATGAAGAGGACCTAGACCCCCTGCTCAGATGTAAGCAACTTAGTCTCCATGGGGGTACCCTAGTAAGGGAGGGGCTGTCTCTGACATGGAGTCTTTTGTCTGCTCTTTGATCGCTTCCCCTTGGTGAGGGTGGTAGGCATTGCCAGAGAAAGAGGCTACAGAGGAAGAAGATGCAGGCAATCCTGGTGAGACTTGACAGGCTGGGGTCAGATGGTAGGGAAGGAGGGCTCCCCCTTTCTGAGTAGATGGTAGGGGAGGGTAATACAGGAGAAGAGGGAAGGAAATTAGGACTGGAAGGAGAAGAGGGAAGGGACCACAACTGACATGTAAAGTGAATAAATTATAAAAAATAAATTTAAGTTAAAATAAAATAAAATATCAACAATTTTTAAGAGTTTAGGTTCAGCTTCATAGACTAGAAAATAAAACTAGCTTAAGTCAGTAAAGAAGCACATTTCCCTTTCCTATTAAATGTGTGTAGGAACTGGCAGTTTGGGACTGGAGTTGAATAGCTCTATGAGATTACCAGGAACTCAAAGACCCTCTGGCTCTACCACATCTAGATCTATTACTTGTTCTCATGGTTCAGTATGGATGCTAGAGCTCTAATTTATCTATTCCAGGTATCCAATCTGAAAAAATAGAGAAGAGAGGACTGTCCCTTTCTTTTAAGGTGATCACCTTAAAAGATCACCATACATAAAACTCAAGTTGGTCTTTCTTGACCAGAAATGTGGTCTGTCAGCTGTGCTACAGTGTGCCCAGGTAAGAGTTTAATTGCAGGGCTGGAGATGGCTCATAGATGGCTCAGAGGTTAAGAATACTGGCTGCTCTTCCAGACGTCATGAGTTCAATTCCCAGCAACCACATGGTGGTTCACAACCATGTATAATGAGCTCTTGTGCCCTCTTCTGGCATGCAGATCTACAGACAGACAGAACATTGTATAAATAATAAATAAATAAATCTTCAAAAAAAGAGGTTAATTGCTCAGAGACAGGGCATGGTGGTGCACGACTTTGATCCAGGCACTGGAGGCAGGCGGATCTCTGTGAGTTTGAGGTCTACAAATTGAGTCCAGGACAGCCAGGGCTTGTTACACAGAGAAGCCCTGTCTCAAAAAACAAACAAAACAATAAAAAAGAGCTTAATTTCTCAGGGACAAATGGAATGTTTTCAGTTATGTCTGCCTTTATAAAATACCCTAAACTTTCAACAACCAAGAATCAGCCAGCAAGCAATAGCAATCCACTTCTTCTTCTCTCTCCCAGATCACTGGGCTGTGTACTGAATTCAGCTGTACCGTTTCTTCTGCTAGTCTCACTGAGGGTCTCATTCGGTTGCTGTGAACTAAGAGGCTGGGATTATTAGACCCATCTCTTCATTTTGTTCACAAACTCTCATCTTCTCTCGCCAGCGGAATGTTGGAAAACACAAAGCAGATTCTCCCAGGTCATCTCAAAGCAGTCACAGAGCTACACAAAACTCAAACAAGGAAGAAACATTCTTTTCTTTCCTATGAGGAAATTTACACAAAATGTGCAGCTCTCTTTAATACAGCACTGGAAGAGTGGCTATTTGGAAGTAATTATCCGCCTTTGTCTCACCTCTAAGACAAACCATGTAGAAGTCAAGAGAATGTCATTGCTATACACAATTCATGAAAGAAAGAAAAAAAAAAAAGACTGTCTTAGATTCTAAAGGAAACCAGAGGGAAAGCATGGTAATATTGTAATAATTGTCACCCCAGCTCTCCAGCAAGCCTGTTTTACTTTGCTTTCTGTTTCTCTGATGAAGCATTCACCAAAACAAACTGGTGGGGAGGCTTATTTTATCTTACATTCCAGATAACAGTTCTTCACTGACAGAAGTCAGAGCAGGATCTTAAGTCAGGAATCTGGAGGCAGGAACAGAAACAGAGACCATGGAGGAGCACTGTTTACTGGCTTGCTTTATCTCATTTGTTTAGCTACTTTTCTTACCCAGCCCAAGTACACATGCATAGGGATGGCACCCACAGTGGGCTAGGCTCTCCTGTATCATTTAGCGATTAAAAAAGTGCCCCACAGACATAACTATAAGCCAGTCTGATGGTCACAGTTCTTCAACCACGGCTCCATCTTTGGTGACTCTCTCTAGTTTGTGTCATATTGACAAAAACTAAGCCACACAAAGCTCTAGTAACTCTGGGTGCAATAGTCCAGACAACACTGAAAAGCAATGAAACTCAGACACTCACAGAAAAAGAAACGTGATTGGTCAATTGTCAAAAGGCAAGCTGCTCACCCTAAGAATTTGAGTAGTGCACATAAAAATTATATTAATGTATTAAATTCTCTGAAAATACACACTGCTGGTAGCTGGAAAAGTGCCTCCCATTAAGAATGTTTCTTTTGGGATTTGGAGTGCTGGTTCAGCAGTTAAGAGTATCTGCTGTTCTTCTAGAGGACCAGGGTACAATTCCCATCACCCATATGACAGCTCATAACTGTAACCCAAGTTCCAATAGATCCAACTCCCTCACCCCGACATACATGTAGGCCAAACACCAAATGTACATAAAAATAAATTAATTAATTTAAACAAGCGTTTTTTTGCTCTTTGAGAGGACAAAGATTCAGTTCCCAGCACCCACATCAGGTGGTTCCCAACTGCCTGTGACTGCAGTTCTAGGGAACACCCTCTTCTGGTGTCTGTGGGCACCAGCACATGTGGTACTCACTCACACAGACGCACACACGCATGAATAACAACAGAAAGTTTTTTTTTTTAATGCTCATGGCTTGGCAGGATTAATATAGTAAAAATGGCCATCTTACCAAAAGCAATCTACAGATTTAATGCAATTCCCATCAAATTGCCAACACAATTCTTTACAGACCTGGAAAGAAAAATTCTCAACTTCGTATGGAATAACAAGAAACCCAGAATTGCTAAAACAATCCTCTACAATAAAAGATCTTCTGGAGGTATCTCCATCCCTGATCTCAAGCTGTGCTATAGAGCAACAGTAATAAAAACTGCATGGTACTGGCATAGAAACAGAATGGTGGATCAATGAAACCGAACAGAAGACCCAGAAATAAACCCACACACTTATGGACATGTGATTTTTGACAAAGATGCCAAAACCATAAAATGGAAAAAAGATAGCATCTTCAACAAATGGTGCTGGTCCAACTGGATGTCTACATGTAGAAAAATGAAAATAGATCCATACTTATCACCCTGCACAAAACTGAAGTCCAAGTGGATCAAAGACCTCAACATAAAACCAGACATTAAATCGGCTAGAAAAAAAGTGGGGAATACCCTAGAACTCATTGGTACAGGAGAAAACTTCCTGAACAGAACACCAACTGCACAGGCCCTAAGAGCAACAATCAATAAATGGGACCTCATGAAATTGAAAAGCTTCTGTAAAGCAAAGGACACTGTCATCAAAACAAAGCGACCGCCTACAGATTGGGAAAGAATCATCACCAACCCTTTATCTGACAGAGGACTCATATCTAGTATATATAAAGAACTAAAGAAGCTGAAAAGCAGCAAACCAAGTAATCCACTTAAAAAATGGGGAACAAAGCTAAACAGAGAATTCTCCGTAGAGGATTATATCGAATGGCAGAGAAGCACTTAAAGAAATGCTCAACCTCATTAGCCATTAGGGAAATGCAAATCAAAACGACCCTGAGATTTCACCTTACACCCATCAGAATGGCCAAGATCAAAAACTCAAGTGACAACACATGCTGGAGAGGTTGTGGAGAAAGGAGAACCCTTCTCCACTGCTGGTGGGAATGTAAACTTGTACAACCACTCTGGAAATCAATCTGGCGCTTTCTCAGACAACTAGGAATAGCGCTTCCTCAAGATCCAGCCATACCACTCCTAGGCATATATCCAAAAGAGGCTCAAGTACACAAAAAGGATATTTGCTCAACCATGTTTGTAGCAGCTTTATTTGTAATAGCCAGAAGCTGGAAACAACCCAGATGCCCCTCAACTGAAGAATGGATGCAGAAACTGTGGTACATCTATACAGTGGAGTATTACTCAGCAATAAAAAATAAAGAAATCATGAAATTTGCAGGTAAATGGTGGGACCTGGAAAGGATCATCCTGAGTGAGTTGTCCCAGAAGCAAAAAGACACACACGGTATATACTCACTCATATAAACATACAACATAGAATAAACCCACTAAAATCTGCACATCTAAACAAACTAAGCAAAAGAGAGGACCCTAACTAAAATGTTCAATCGCCATCCGGAAAGGCAAAGAGGATGGACATCAGAAGAAAAAGAAAACAGGAAACAACCTAGGAACCTGCCACAGAGGGCCTCAGAAAGCCTCTGCCCTACAGACTATCAAAGTAGATACTGAGCCTGACGGCCAACTGTTGGGCAGAGTGAATGGAATTTTATGTAAGAAGTGGAAAATAGTAAGAGCTGGAGAGGACAGGAACTCCACAAGGAGAGCAACAGAACAAGAAAATTTGAACACAGGGAACTTCCCAGAGACTCATACTCCAACCAAGGACTATTCATGGAGATAACCTAGAACCCTGACAATGCAGCCACTTCTGATGAGAACTGATAGACTAAGATCAGAAGGAAGGAGAGGAGGACCCCCCCTATCAGTGGACTTGGTGAGAGGCATGCGTGAAGAAAGGGGGGGAGGGTGGGACCGGGAGGGGAGGAGGGAGGGGCTTATGGGCGGATATAAAATGAATAAAGTGTAATTAATAAAAGTTAAATAAACAATTTAAAAAAAAAGAAGCACATCAAGTTGAAAGTGAAAGTAAGGGTGATGAGGAAGATTGAGAGGGGAGGGGCCAGGGGTGGATTTGACCAAAATATGTCACATGTATGTGTATATAAAATTCTCAAACAATAAAAAAACTAAACTATGTTAATTTAAAAATAAAATAGAAACAGCTAGGCAGTGGTGATGCACACCTTTAATCCCAGTGCATAGAAGGCAGAGGCAGGCCAATCTCTGTGAGTTTGAGGCCAGCCTGTTCAACAAAGCAAGTCCAAGCATCCAAAGAAACACAAGAAACCCTCTCACCCTCCCCAATTAACAGAAATAAATAAAATACAAAGTGCAGCAGGGTATAATGGTGGTTCACACCTATAATTCCAGCCTGCAGAGAACTGAGACAGGAAGACTGTAATAAATTTGAGGCATCCTAGGCTACATAGTGAGCTCCAGACTAGCAGTCTGAGCTGTTATCTCAAAACCAAAGTAACCAAACAACCAACCAAACAAGAACCCTCAGTGCTGTCAAAGTAGCAAGTAAAATGGCTGAGCTTAGTGTGCAGCTTAATGGCAGACTACCAGCATGTCTGAGACCCTAGGTCTGATCCTCAGCAATGCAAGAAAATTAAAAAAAAAAAAAAAACTTGAGCTCTTAGGGGCTTCTAAAAAATAAATTGATGTTACCTCTTTAAATGGCATTCTATACTCTAACCAAGTGCTATGCATGGAGATAACCTAGAACCCCTGCACAGATGTAGCCCATGGCAGTTCAGTGTCCAAGTGGGTTACATAGTAATGGGAAGAGGGACTGCCTCTGACATGAACTGATTGGCCTGCTCTTTAATCACCTCCCCCTGAGGGGGGAGCAGCCTTACCAGGCCACAGAAGAAGACAATTCAGCCACTCCTGATGAGATCTTATAGACTAAGATCAGAAGGAAGGAGAGGAGGACCTCCCCTATCAGTGGACTTGGGGAGGGGCATGTGTGAAGATGGGGGTGAGAGGGTGGGATCTGAAAGGGAGGAGGGAGGGGCTTATGGGGGGATACAAAGTGAATAAAGGGTAATTAATAAAATTTTTTAAAAAAGGAAAAAAATGACATTCTATTAAGATCTATGCAGTCTGGGGGCCAAGGTATTGGCTCATCAAGTAAAAGTAATTGTACACAAGCCTGGTGAACTAAGTTTGGATCTTCCAAACCAATGTTAAAGTAGTAGTATTTGTAGTATTTGTCTGTGGACCTAGCATTCCTACTGCAGATCAAAGGTGGAGATAGAAGAATTCTCTGGAGCACTCTGGCCAGCTCTCCTAAAATATGCAGCACAGTGGTAGAACAGGAAGAGAGACTCTGCCTCAAAACATGGAGCAAGAAAAAAGTCAGACACTTTTTGCCATCTGACCTCTGTACTCAGGCCATGGCAAACATATACTCTCAGACACGAACATACATGCCCACACACACACACAACCATACACATGTATCATACATTAAACATACATGAAATAAATATTTTTTAAAGATCTATAAAGTTTAAGATACCAAAGTCTTAGAAAAGTAGAAATGAAATTGGAGGAACAAATAAAACTATCAGGAGAGGGGGGATGAGAAAAGAGAGGGTGTGTGGGTAATATATTCAACATACAATCAATATATATTTGAAAACTTAAAATTAATAATCATGAAATAGGGCAATTCCAGTCACAAGTCAACACTTTATGAAATAGCTATAATACTATTTCAAAGTAATAAGATAATGACAATATAATAATCATATATAACATAACAAGCTAATGTTTCTCTTTATTTCCTTCTTTGGTGCAGAGGGGTAGAAACCACTATGAAAACACTTTGCCTCTGAGCCATATGGCCCAGCCCATGAGTTAACTTTTATTTAACACCCATAATGTGTCACTTTGCTGCAGGTACTTTTATCATCCCTGATTTTCAGGTAAGGAAACTGGGTCTTCTGAAGGCCCAAGGACACAGAGCCAGGAAATAGAGAGAATGGGCTCTAGCTCAGACTGGACTTGGAAGGTGTAGGCTAGAAAGATAAAAGAGTTCTAGGCTAGACTCAGCTCCACAGTAGGTATGAGGCCAGCCCAAGTACATAATACCCTTCTCAATAATAAAAATAAAAATAATAATAATAATAATAAGTTCAAAGAACTGGCTCCAAGCCAGGTCTCATAAACTCCAGATCCCATTCTGCAAGTGCAGCACAAAGGTCTCTCATGACTTCATCTAGCATGGTGAGTGTGTGCTGCCTCAGGATTACTTTCTTCCCGAGGCTCCTCGCCTTTTTCCTGACACTCTAAGCCATTCAGAGCGAGCAGGAGATATCATTATACACTGGGGGGTGGGGGTGGGAGCAAACACCCAGGGTGGCATTAAAAGAACTAGAGCCAGGTTGGGGCTTTAGTTTAGTAGTAGAGCAAGCCCCGGGTTTGATCCTCAGCTCTGGAGGATGGGGAAGAATTCAAATCAACATGTAGCGATTTAAATCAGCAAATTTTGAGAGAGAAGGAGCAGCTACAATGAGTGATGCTAGCAAGGCCATAGCAGGATTGGCATCGCCACAGACTGCTAATAGAGGGGGAGTTGGTTCAACAAGTTGGAGCCCTTTTGGCAATTTTTCAAGAGACACATTTTAGCATTTTTGCTCACTCTTTAATCAGTAATCCTCCTCCCAGGAAATTACTTAAGGGAAACAATGTAAAAGAATAAGTTAAGTGCACCCAACTTTTCTGTACAATAGAATTGCAACAGCAAAACAATTAAAACAGCACAAATGTCTGAGACTGAGAAATGATTAAACAAGGATTAAAGGTTTGTATTTGAGAAGAACCACAGCTGTTCACCTCTTTTCCCCAGAAGCCTTTGGCTCCTTGAGTCCTGATCCTCACACAGCCCCCAGGTGCTAGCGTTAAGTAAAACAACAACAATCACTCACACACTTTCTTGCTCTGCAGCCCAATGTTTTCTTCACATTGAAAAAACTGAGAATAGGCTCCACCTGCCCTCTTTTAGCTCTGCATAAGTTTGTGCTCTTTAGCACATTTTCTGTTTACAGTTGCAATTCCCTCACAGTTGTCTCATCGTTTCCAAATGTTTTCTTCCCTGAAGTTGTACATAAGCTTATGGCATTCAGGATGTCCGCCAGGACTTTGAGAGGCACTGGGGCCTGGATGCTTCCCACATCAGTGTGACAGAGGCCAAATCACAACTCCACTAACTGCAAAGCCTCTCGGAGAGATGACCTATAATTATAAGAAATACATCAAATAATGATTATTTTTACTGATGTCAAGCTGCATTTTTATAATGAGCTTTGTTAGAAGAGGGAACAAGTCCTCTCTCGGCTAATGCCCAGCTCCAGCAACCTGTTTACAAACTAGATTCACAGAATACAATTAGTTCTTGCCATTTTGTCCCAAAAGCCCCCACCACACCATGCTGTTTGGAAACAGTGCAGGCTGCGGGGTACTGCCAGTTTTGAGGATGATGTAAGGATCATTATTGAACAATAATGGTATCAGAACAATACACCAAATACTTTCAAGTTAAAGCACTCCCTGCCTCGTGGCCCTATGTTTCAACTAATTATTTCCTTTGTGCAGTGTTTAATTGTCTTTCATTATAAATGTGTTCATAATATAAGTGACCTCATTTTCCTACATATTCTGATATCCCCGCTAGCATTCTGTGTCCTCAATATGGTCTATGTCTTCTTGCTTAGATATTAGCGCTTTTTTTTCCCTCCCTCCTCTTTTCTAACCTTAAGATTTTATTTTATAGCTGGGTTTGGTGGCACATGCCTGTACTACCAGCTCTTCTTGGAAGGTGGAGGCAGAAGGATTGGGAATTCAAGGCCAGCCTCAGCCACATAGGGAATTTGAGGAAACCTTGGACTGCAAAATCAAACAAAGATCTTATTTGATTTCTGCAGTTTTAAATTGACCCCAAGGTCTCACACATGGTAACCAGTGTTCTGTCACTGAACTACATCAGGAGACTCTATCTTTGATGTACATGACTATGAACCCAGCACTTAGAGGGAAAGGCAAGAGGATCACAAATTCAAAGTTACCCTTGGCTACACAGCAAGTCCAAGGCCAACCTGAGCTTGAGATCCTCAAAAGAAAGAGAAAAGGAATGAAAGGGAGAGAAGGAGAAAGGAAGAAACAAAAAGAGGGAGGAAGGGAGGGAAGGGGAGGAGGGAGAAGGCAGGTGAACAGGGTGACACATACCCATGGTCCTAGTACCTAGGAGGCTGAAGCAGGAAGGTCACTTTGATCTGACTCGGGGTCAGATTTCCTATTTCTCTCACATCCTGACTCTAGCTCCATCACTTTGAGTAAATTACTTCAACTGTATCTATGGTGACAGACCAGCCTTATTAGCCCAGAACTGAAGAATTTCCTGTGACATGAAATATACAGTTTAGAAGACCAGGAGGAGTTGGTCACGTTTTCTGTTTCTGTTTCCTCATATGTAGATGAGGGATGTTAGCAGAACCTTGCCCATGAGGACAACAGAGGTACTGGCTGCTCTGTGTACAGAGGCACCTAGCACACACCCTGTGAAGTGCGTTTTCAGTAGCAAGCACCTTGAAATGAGACTATCTACTCCAAGGTGCTCCTTCATTCCAGGCCCCTCTGTTACCATTTCAGTAGCACCATTCTCCTCTCTTTTATTTAATAGCATAAAGACTTAGATAACTGCATATTTAGTATTAAATTTGTCATTCTGTGAAATCTATTGTTTCACTTACCACTACAGACAATACCAATGATGCCTTCAAAATGTTCTAAGCAATTTCATATAGCTCTCATTGGAATGTCACAATTTCCAAGGTTACAGTTCAATCTCCCTTTAGTGTGGTACCATAAAGGTTTACCCTAATGTCATTCCTTTTATGGAAATAACACCAAAGTGCTTCAACCAGAAAACTGAAGAAGAAAGAAGGTGGAGCAAAAGCAGGTACAGGTTAGTCCATGATAACTGTGGCAAGACTACATTTCTGGGCCAGTTGCTCATCCTACATTGGATAGAGACATCTCAGATAGTTGGATAGTGATCTCTCAGAGAGAGATCACTTTTTGCATTCTGTGCAGTCAGTGGAAGCCTATATGGACTAATGGGTGCTTGGAAGGTGGAGAGACTATTGTTGAAGAGATTGCTAGGAATGAATAAATTGCCGGTGAAGCCATATTTAAACACAGCAGGTCTGTCTGGGAGCAGACTCAGGTAGAAATAGGCCCTCTCTGACAAAAGAGTCTTCCAGCAGCTGGGCTTTTCTTTCTTCCCCAGCCCTTCCATATGTAATATCTCAGTAGACTACATAGTTGAAGAAAAAAATATGGAAATGGGTGGAAGGACAGGCATTTTGTCGGTCCCCTTGTACTTGGCAGAGAAATAAAAGGTCCTTTCTTTCATTTTTGCTGTGAGAAGAATTTAACTCTTTAAACCTTTGAATCTAATATCTCTTTACAACTCTCTGTGTGTCCTGCATACTTCCTATTCAAAAGCCAGGGATGGGGAGGGGGGATAAAAGGAGGGGAGGGGAGAGGGGGGAGGAAAGAGGAAAGCAAAAGAAGAGAAAAAGAAAAGGGAGAGAAGGAAAGAGAAATCAATAGAACTTGATTGATTCTCCAGTATGGAAGATTGTCAATGATAGCATGTTCCGTTTGTACTATTTAAAAGATACTGTTCATGGCCTCCTCGTTTCTCAAAAAAAGGGAAATTTTACAACTGTTAGATTATAGTCTTGGAGCTATTTATTACAGAGAACATACCATGACAGATAACACCAACTCTCTATTATCCATGAAAAGAAATAAGTAAAAATCACTCCTCGGTCTAAATTTGGCTTGAACTGTTTCAAAACCTTTTCTTTCCAGTGCTTCTGAAATTCTTGGAGCAAAACATGTTAGTTTTAAAATTTCTTTGTAGTCTTCTTGAAATCTTTAAAGCAGGAAAGCAATAAAAACAAATAATCCCAGCACCAGTCAAGGAGGGACTGAGGGAAGAGAATGAGGCCTGGATAAAGAAGAGATGGTGGAGGAGAAAATCAACCAGTACCTGGCCCGTAAGAATGAAAAACAATGTCATTTGTCCAAATCAAAGTGTGCGGCATTCCCACGCCTATGATGCGGTCCTCCTGCTCAGTAAAGATTTACGAAACTGCTTTTAGGTCCCCAGTAATTGTGCTCAAACCTGCAAAGTTAGAGCCATGTCAACACCACATTCCAAGCAATTGGGAAAAATTGATCATTACCCAGTTTTTTTTTTTTTTTTTTTTTTTTTTTCTTTTTGAGACAGGGTTTCTCTGTGTAGCCCTGGCTTTCCTGGAACTCATTCTCTAGATCAGGCTGGCCTTGAACTCAGAGATCCACCTGCGTGTGCCACCATCGCCAGGCTCCATTACCACCACCACCCCTTTTTCTTTCCTAAATCTAAGCTTGCTGTGGTGGTGCTCACCTTTAATCCTAGCAGAGACAGAGTTAGGCAGATCTCTGTGAGTTCCAGGCCAGCCTGGCCTACATATTGAATTTCAGACCAGCCAGGAATTAGAGACACTATCTTCAAAAACAAAACAAAAAGCTGAGATCCTTTCAGATAACCTTCAAAAATAAATTGCAGTGTAGGTGCTACCTCAGTCCTGAACCCACACAGTGCAGGGAACCTGTATCACAAGACTACAGTCACCAGCTCCTAATCCATTTTTCTCATCCAGGCCTCGGCTGTGATTTCTAGACCCCTGAGACCCAGAAGATAACTAGACTCAGGACATCTGAGCTACCCCGGTAGTTTCCCCAAGCAGTCAGGTACCCCTAGCTGCCTAGCACCCAAATGCTTGTGGTGCCTCCTTGAGTGGGAAACCAGGGCTGCTGCAGGGTCAGGCAAAGGGTCCTGTCCATGCTGCATTGACTTCAACCTACCAGTTCCTTAGGCCATGAATGTCTCAGTTCTCAGCCACCATCCCTCTCCTAACCTCAGTTTGCAGTCTTCCCCTTCTTTTCAAAACGCTGGTTCTCAAAAAGAAAAAACAAAACAAAACAAAACAAAAAACAAAACAAAGATGCCTAGTGGGCTGGAAAGTCGGGGCAGAAGAGCCATCACAGGGAGAGGGGGAGACAATCGGCCCTGGGTTTGGAGGAGATGCCTGTCAGAGCGCTGAATATAAGGCCTTTCGCTGTTATTTTTGTTCAGGGCCCTTTCTTCCTAGTCCTCGTCCTCCTCCTCCTCTATTTTTTCCTTTCTGTTCAGCTATTTGTGTTTTCTGAACGGGTAAGTGATTTGCAGCAGGAAATTAGGTATCTCGATTCCAGAAGCTCTGTGATATTAATGGTATCTGTTCCAGAGCCGGCTCCTTATCACAGTCTTGTGTGTGTGTGTGTGTGTGTGTGTGTTGTTTTTTGCCCCCACTCCCAATATTTGCAGGTTATTTTGTGATGAACAGAGCAGAGCGCTGCTTAGTCCCAGAATCTTCCCTCCTCCGGTTTACACAATGCAAGTCTTAATTAAATACGGAACACCCACACCTCCCTTCCCACTGGACCCCTTCTATATGCCACCCCCCCACCAAGATACCAGCCTTGGACGGCTAGGGAAAGCCTCCTGTTGAAATTCCCAATTAGCAAGACACAGCGCAAAAGAAAAGAGTCTAAAGAGCCATTATCCGTCCTATTTTTGGATTCTTCCTTTTAGGCCTTACTCAGTAAACGTTTTCTTGGCTTTAGCCTGACTGAAATCTTGCAAGTCTAGAGACACAAGATTATAGGCACGTTAGATCTTTAAAAGTAAGATCTGTGTTTTTCTGGTTGATGAGTTAGGATTAACATATTTCTATGTGAAAGAAATAAAAGTTATGGATCAATTCGAACAGGCAATTTTTCCCTTTGTAAAAGTTTCATCAGTAACTTTTTCAGAGGTACTAAGTGGCTGAGGAAAACACAGTCATTTCCAAGTCAAGCAAATAAAAAAGAATTGGACAACAACCTTGGGTTTTTGTTTTCTTTCCTGGTCAGACGAAGGGGGAGTGGGTGATTTATGAGTAGTGGAATCAGGGAAATGAGTCATTCCTAATGCAAATATTTGAGCTAGCGTGGGACAGGTTTGGGGCAGGATTATGGGTCCCTCCAGAGTTCCTCCAGAAGAGAGGGTGACCATCACATCAAAACCATGGAGTCAGAAGGTGATGGAATGAGAGACAGAAGACAGGAGATCATCAAGGGAAAAATGTAGAATTCTAAAGTCCAGACAGGGGCAAAAGCATCATAAAGCCGCAGTAGCATCAGGCTACCCCAGAGATCGGTTTCATGTAAAAGTCGTCTCAAACAGACTGAGGGCCTTCAGATGACCCTTCTCTAGGCCTGAGGAATCCGGAGAATGCACAGGCCACGAGGCCCCTAGGAAAACTCTGAAGATGGCAGATTCAGGCTTCCACTTAGTGTTGCTTCTCTGCGGGCTTGCCTTGGCTCCTTCCCCTGTTCTTTCCTGCTAGGTCCACTGTTCCCTGAGGTAGGCCTGCAAGATTCCATCCCGCAATTATCTCCCTTCTCGCGCTTGCTCACGGGAGCACGTTAACCACAAACGACAGACAAACGCACTGAAGAAAAAAAAAAAGGTACAGATGGGTCTTTTATTGAACACTTGGAAATGTTTGCAAGGCTTTTGTTTTCTTTCTCCCATTCATGCCTGCAGGATCATTTGATCTGCCAACTTCAGTTCCTAGAGGCTAAAACCTGGAGGGCTCGGTCCAACCAGAGGCCCCGCTAGGGGGCGCACTCTGGCTGTGGCTCTGAGCCGAGCCCGACAGGTGTGCTGCTTGCTGGCGGGGTCGGGGGTTGCCGACTGGCAGGACCCAGACAGCTGGGGGTCCCTCAGGCCCCCAGAGAGACGCTTGAGCTGAATCCTTTGCTGCTCCATCTCAATGCCCTTTTGCCCCAATCCAGAGAAAAAGCTGCATGGGGAAACCTCCACCCTGGAAGCACAGCCGAGGTTCTGAGGTCCGGTTGGCGACGGAAAGAAGAAAGCAGATGTCGGCGATTAGGGGTCTGAGAAGTTTCCCTCTGGGATCTGGAAACCTGGGTGGGGGTACGGCAGCGGCAGATGGGATCCTCCTGCCAAGGGACTCGGGGTGAGGAGCCCAAAACCCAGCCATTCGCTTCTCACCGGTTGTATGGGGGGGGGGGGGGCACACCCTGGACTCTGAGCACAGACTTGAAGCAGCCACCTCCTTTGCCCAGCTTTGTGTTTGGAGCAAACCTGGAAGAAAAAGAAAAAGGCTAGGTGGCCTCCTGGCTGGGTGGAGGGAGAAGTTGCTGGATGTCTCTCAAGTTCTCACTCCTCCACCCCCTCTCCTACTGATGGGTAAAAATGGGTTAACAGAGGGTGGCGAAGTTTACAAGTCGGCGTTACCCTACCAGTAATCACACCCACAAAGTCCATACCTTGACGGCTCGGCTGAGATCCAAGCGAAGCTTCCGAGAGAGAGAGAGAGAGAGAGAGAGAGAGAGAGAGAGAGAGAGAGAGAGAGAGAGAGAGAATGCGCTCCCCACTGAGCCCTAACGGGGTCGGGGGAGCTACTTTAAGCGGAGGACAAGAGTCAGGCAAAAGAGAAGCAAAGCCGAGGGAGTGTTCCTAGAAAAATCTAAGTTACCAGTACCTTTGGACTTCTCCGAGGCTGCTCCTTTGAAAACACATCAACAAACCTGGTCCACAGACGGATCTCAGCAGCCTAGGGAAAACTGACGCAAGGGTAGGAAGTGAAGGGTAAACTGGGGGGGGGGGGGGGGGGCGCAGAGAAGATGAGGCCAAGTTCTAGGCAAGCGGATTATGTCACATTTCCTCCCATTACCAGACTTCCAGGAGGAGAAACCTCGATTTGTGCACAAAATGCCGTAGCCTTGAAGTGGCTAAGACTGTGAAAGCAGCGTTTGAGAAGGTTAACCTTTGCTGGTTGGAGTTGAGGGGGGGGTTGGGGAGGCAAATATTTCTGTTTGTGCCCTCCGCCTCTTCCCAGCACTGGCTGTCAATCCCGAGGCTTGTTATCCTCACAAGGCTTCAGTTTGTTTGCTTGATCTCAGCAAGGTTTTCTCCCACAAGTAGAACTATAATTGCTATAATTCCACTGTATCATTTGGATCATTGCGGTACTGTTGTTTTCTCTCCCTCTTTCTCCCCTCCTAACACTGCAATAACGCGCTCCAGTGTTAAATTAGCAGGTTGCGGAAGACCGTACATGAATGAAAGTTTGTTAAAAAAAAAAAAAAAAAAAAAAAGGAAGAAGAAATTAAATAAATAAAGCAGCAAAATGACTTGGCAAAGGGGAGAACACAACCCAGAGAATCCTTGCGTGTAATCAGGACTCATTGTCTTCCCTTCCAATGGCTTCCAAATTGGTCGACAGACTCCAATGAAGTTTATTTCTATTGTTTAAATATATGTTTTGAAGAGGTTGAGCATAATTTAAGGGGACCTGAGGCATCCGGGTGCTACTGGAAGCCCATCACAGCTTTATTTATCTATGTGTATATTACACAATAAATTAAAACCTCTCAAATGGAAAGTGTGTGAGGTTAAACTCTCCTCCAAACATCCCCCCCCACAAAGACATGGAACTGCCACCCCCTTATCATGTATTTCTTGCAAATACAATTTTGAAACGACAGAGTAGAATTAGCTCTCTCAGCACAGAAAGAAAGGGGTTTCTTCCATTTACCTCCTCCAGGTAACTATTATTTCCAGTTGTGGGAACAAGCCCCATTTTTTCACCATAAACAACAGATTTGGACATTTCACTTCCAGCCATTATGTTGTCATTTTTATTTTAGTGACTGAGTTAAAAACAGATGAACCAGAAAACATTGTTTTTCAAACAGCCCAGAAAAACCAAAACAACAGTATCAGACCTTAAAGATTAAGTTGTTACCAGCAACATACAAAGATTTTTCTTTTTTATCATTTATTTATTTTTATTTTACGTGCCTTGGTGTTTTGCCTGCATGTACGTCTCGGTGAGGATGTCAGATCTTGGAGCGGACAGACAGTTGTGAGCTGCCATGTGGAAATTTAACGCAGGTCCTCTGGAAGAACAGTCAGCATTCTTAACCACTGAGCCATCTCTCCAGCCCCCAAAGATTTTCTTAAGTTACAACTGAAATAAAATTACATTTTATTAGCGGGTAAAGAAAGTATAAAAGTGAGGTGGAAAGAAGGAAAAGTATTTTGCTGACAGAGTGAATATTAAATTGGGCTAAACAAACTATACATCCTTTTATGCATAATTCCATAGTCAAATTCTTAAAAGTCTGTGTGCTCAGCACATGGATTAAGTTCTTTCTAACATTAGAGGCATCCTTTGATTTTTTTTTTTAAACAAATGATGTACAGGATAGCACACCGTAAGCCCACATTGTAGCTAGATCATCTGGAAACACATTTAGGCTTTGCCACCCCATCCAGAGCCTTAGAAAAGTTTCCTGTATTATTTTTTTTTACTAATTAATCTGTGTGCAATTGAGTCAGCTGTAGATTCTGAAGTTGGGTATTGAATTGTGACAAATCTCAGGGTCGCTGAGTGCAGAGGAAACTAATTCAGGTCCTCCTCTCCAGCAGATGTACCTCCTTCATTTGGGAAGACTGATTAGAAAATAGTAAAAATAAAATAACAGAACAAAGAGGAGTAGAGTTTTCACACGGGTCTTCAAAAAAATTTTTTTAAACCTCTTTATATTCCATTAATAGAATTAGATTTAATTCCAGGGATCATTAAGTCAAAATCAGAAATTCTATGTTAACCTCCTCTCCCCCCCCCCCCCCGTTTACAGTGGGTGATTAAAATTAGAATACACCCCCATCAGAAAGTCCGACTTCTTTTAAAAGAAGAACAGCTGCAGGGGGGAGGGGGATGGAGGCGAAGAAGTCTTTCACTGAGCGTCTGAAACCCCTTTGGGCGTTCAGAAATTATCCGTGCATTTGTGACTCTTTTTGTTTAACACGATCTTCCTTGGGCTCATTTTCATCCCACTCCCTGCGTGTGTGGAGCCCACTCGGAAGTCACGGAGCCACCCAGCAGCCGGGTCTTGCAGATTTCCTATGCTGGCCCTGCCTGGGAGAGAAAAGTGTCTCTGTGCCTCAAAGCTCACAGCCTTAGGGACGCCGCGGAGGGTCTTTGCTTGGAAGGTCGAGGAAAACCCAAGTGTCTTTATATCTCTGGACTGCCCTGAGACCCCAGGGCTAAGGAGGGCCCAGGAGGGGAACAGGTGCGGCGAACAAGCCAAAACGTTAGCCTAAAGCTAGAGGAGACCTTATTAAAACAGCAAAAGGTGAGGATGCAAACAGAACCCAAGAAAGACAGAAGCCTATTTTAGGTACCCTGGAATCTCAGAGAGGAAAGAAAAAAAAAGAAAAAAAAAATCAAATGTCAAAGTAACTCGTGGTCTCTTCCTCTTTTCTGCCCCCACCATTGGAGGGTAGGAAAAACGTGTTGAGAAGCCAGCGGGAAACCGCGAAGAAACTATGGCAGGGAGGGACAGAGACAAATATTTCTCTCTCCGTATTTTACTACTACTAATAGTGGTGTGGTGTGGGTATTAGTAGTATTAATGTGCCCGTTCCCAGCCCTTTACCCCCTCAAGTTGTGTTGAGGACTTCTGCCAAGCTAGCCGATCTCTCTGCCGCCCACCCAGTAGCATCCAAGAGTTTATGTAGATGTTTATGGCCAGGGGGGGAAAAATCCCAGTTAGGTATCCTTGTATTTTTAAATACTGACTGTAAGCGATTCAAGTATTAATCCTTTGTAAAACGTTTTCTCTTTGACACATTGAAGGGGCTGAGAGAGGAAAACCTGGCGTGGATTCCCCTTCCCCGACCTCTCACCCACCTCCCTCACCCCCAACCCTGCCAACGTCAAGGCCCTAGCTGCCCCTTGGAACCCGCACCTAAGTAGTGAGGGTGTCCGTGCTGGCTCCTCTCTGGGACGGACCGCACTTGAGTCAGGGTTGGATGTAGATTCCCCGCGCCTGCAATGTTTGGGAAGAAACTGGCTTTCCCTAAGGCGCTCCTCTTTCACTTTTGCTGCTAGAGGCCAGGTCACAGAGTTCCAATTCTTAGGCATTTCGACTTGGTTCAAGGTGAATATCAGTCCCTTCTGACCTAGGAACCTGAGAACCACACACCTTCAGTGTGTGTGGGGGGCGGGGAGGGGGCTTCTCACCCCAGGCGCTGCTTGAGGATGAATAGCCGGGGGGGGGGGGCAGAAAGAGGGAGGGCGGTAGGTGACAGACTAACCAAGATGAATTTAGGGAGGTGAGGAAAGACAGAAGCGCTAGTGGAGAAAGGGGACTCTCCCAGTCTCGTCCCCAGCCGCCCCTCTGAGCTGCTTGGACTCACACTCGCCAGTCTCTTTCACCTCTCTGGACACCCCAGGGAAGACTGTGAGCCTTTGGCAGAGCTCTCTGTGTTTAAGGGCCTTTTTCTCGTTCCAGAGTTAAAAACGGAGGCAGAGGATGTTGGGAACCGATCTCAACAAGAAAGTAACAGCTAGGCTCTGGCTGAAGACCAATCGCTCTAGGCTCTGAAGCACAAGAGAAAACCAAACGCTCAGACAGCACGTTTCCCCCTGGCAGGTAGGAGGCCCATTGGCCCTAGACGGGAGGGTGACACCACAGCGCTGAGGTCAAGACTCTATCCTAGGAGAACAAAGTCGGCTTTTAAAAGTGCCAGGTCGGTCTCAACTTCAGCCTTCCAGCCTGGCCTCCTCCAGGGAGCTAGGTCCTCTGGACGCTAAAAGGGAAGCTGGAAGTCCAAGTAGCCCCCACCAGCCTAACCCCCAAATGAGCTAGAGGTGGGAGCAACTTCAAGAAGGCCTTAAAGAAGGAACTGCAAGCAAACGACGGCAAACTTTGCAAGTTGCTCTTCTAAATAGCGAGGAGGGGGAAAGAAAGAAAAGGCACTTCGGCTCTGGTGCGTGCCAGCTGCTAGTCCCCCGCCCCCACCCTCGCTGCCCCCTCCAGAATCCAGTTCGCGCTTTGGGCCTTGCCGGCGGGCCGACGCAGCCCGGCCTCTGCCGAGAGCCAATCAGAGAGCTCCTCTCAGCACGTGGAGCAGAGAGACTCCAGAGCTCCGCGCCGGCAGCTCACTACACTTGTTACCGCTTGTCCTGAGCGCGGAGAGGACGCACTCAGGCTGAGGCCAGGGTAGAAGCCCGAACCCGAGGGAGGCAGAGAGGGACAAAGATCGCAGCGATACCTGTTAGAATCCGCCCTCCAAACCACCCCCACGCCCCCCACCCCTCCAGACACACACCTCCATCCCACCCGCCGGGAAGAGGCAGCCGGAGGTTCGCGTTCTGAGCCTAAGGCAAAAAGCTCTAGCCATGAGCAATCAGTACCAGAAAGAGGGCTGCTCGGAGAGGCCTGAGTGCAAGAGTAAGTCTCCAACTTTGCTCTCCTCCTACTGCATCGACAGCATCCTGGGCCGGAGAAGCCCGTGTAAAATGAGGCTTCTGGGAGCTGCACAGAGCTTGCCTGCCCCGCTGGCCAGCCGCGCTGACCAGGAAAAGGCCATGCAAGGTAAGGTTGTGCCCGTCAGGCACCTGCAGAAGGACGTTGGGCATCGGTCTGAAATGTTTGAAATGTGGAGACCAGGAGCCTGGGACTTGCCAAGTTGGAGACATAGAGAAGACAGGGGACAACCAGGGGGATGCTGCCTTAGAGGCACTGTCTCTACCTCCTTTCCCGGAAAAAAGCAGAGGCCCAGCTTCGCTCGGAGGGTTGGGACTCTTAAACGCTTAGAGGTTAGTCCTTTAAAAGTCCCTTTTGGTGGCCCTGGGTATGCCCCGAATAGCGCTGACAGGTACGAAGCAGAGGGTGCTCTTTAAAAGCCTTTCGCAGCAACTTGATGGAAGGCTGGAAACCCAAAAGCTAAGGAACGATGAGGGGTTTGTCTTCAGGCAAGGTGAATTTTGGCCTTCCGCCTTTGGAAGATTTCTTTACGCGCAACATTGCGTTTCTTTTAAGTTTTGAAGTGTGCATTATTTGTGACCTTTTGAAATCCAAGCGTTGCAGAAAACATTTCCCTAGAGTTCTCCAAACGCAACTTATGGTCTTTGACATGCGTGAAATGTGTGGCTTACTTGGGTGCTACTTTTTTTCCCTACCGTATTATTATTTTTTTTAAGAGTTGAGAGTTGAGATGTCTAAAGTGTTTTCTTTTCTGAAATTAAAAAAAAAAGAAAAAAATTCAGAACAAGTGTAGTGTGGTCCTCTGAACCTCTCATGCTCAAAAGTTTCGCCTTGAGCTGTTTGCGGAAGCTTTGCAGGAAAGAAGTGTTGGTGTCTTGTAAACCCTGAAACGGGCGATCCAGCAGCAACACTGTTTGGAAGACGGGAACGAAAGGCTGAGAATGAGCCCTCTAAAATAAAACTGACTTTTCCCTTTTCCTTTTTTAGCCTGCAAGGGCCCCTGTGCCAGGCACTTTCTCCAAGGGAAGGAGCGGCCTCTGCCTGTCGCAGCCCATCCCTGTCCCCCACTCCAGACATTTCTTACCAAATTTTCCCCAGGATTTTTTTTTTTCTTTGCCGTTTTGGGCGAGGAAGCCTTGCCTCCTGCCGCTGTGGGCTGTTGGGGCATGGCGGGTGCTCGGGGCTGCGAGGGCCAGGCCGCTTCGTCCCGCAGGGGTCGCCCGCGGGGCAGCGCCACTCTTGCTAGCCCGGAGCCCCTGTGACAGAACAGCTGACAAAGGTCAAGCACGAAGTTTTCAGAGTTGGGATGATTTTTTTAAGTTGTTCGATTTATTTTATTTTTTTTAAAAATTCGCCCCCACCCCCAAAAACGGAAAGGATAGATAGAGAAAGAAATATGAGAGAGGGAAAGTGGAATCATGAAAGGAAAAAAAAAAAAAAACAGGAATGAGAGTAAAGGCGAAAGAGAGGAGGAAAGGAAAGGAAAAGAGGGAGGGAAAGTAGACCGAGCAGGAAAGAAAAATAGAGGGGGACGGAAGAGAGAAAAAGGGAGATCAAGGGCAGAGGGAAGAAGGGAAGAAGGTAAAGGGAGAGAGAAGAAGGAAGCAGGGAAAGCGGGCCAGAGGGAGCTGAATTCGAACATAAGAGGTTCAGAGGCGGCGGCTTAGCCGGCTCACAACAGCTGCGAGGCAGGGGAGTGGAGTGGAGTGGGGGGGGGGATGCATAGGGTCGGGCCAGCGCGCTGACCGGTGTCTCTTGCCCCGCAGGCTCTCCCAAGGGCAGCGGCGCCCCGTTCGAGGCCGAGCTGCACCTGCCTCCCAAACTGCGGCGCCTCTACGGTCCGGGCGGGGGCCGCCTCCTCCAGGGAGCAGCGGCGGCGGCGGCGGCCGCGGCGGCGGCTGCGGCGGCGGCGGCCACCGCCACGGGCGCGGCGGGTCCCCGCGGGGACGTCCCTCCACCTCCGCCTCCACCTCCTCCTCAGGCCGCCCGGCCCGGGGAGCGTCCGGACGGCGCCTCCGGGGCCGCCGCAGCCGCCGCGGCCGCCGCCGCCGCCGCCGCCGCCGCCTGGGACACCCTGAAGATCAGCCAGGCGCCTCAGGTGAGCATCAGCCGCAGCAAGTCGTACCGGGAGAACGGGGCCCCGTTCGTGCCGCCGCCGGCCGCGCTCGACGAGCTGGGGGGCCCGGGGGGCGTCGCGCACCCCGATGAGCGCCTCGGCGCGCCCGGCGGCACCGCCAGCGCCCCGGCGGCGGCGGCTGGGGCTGCGGCTGGGGCTGCGGCGGCCGGTGGCGGCGGCGGCCCGGGCGCCGAGGACGACGAGGAGGAACTGTTAGAGGACGAGGAGGAGGACGACGAAGAGGAGGAGCTGCTGGAGGACGACGACGAGGAGCTGCTGGAGGAGGATCCCCGGGCGCTGCTCAAGGAGCCCGGGCGCTGCTCCGTGACCGCCGCCGCCGCCGCGGGCACGGTGGCCGCAGCTGCTGCAGCCGCCGCCGCCGCCGGGGCCAGCGAGGGCGGGGAGCTGTCGCCCAAGGAAGAGCTGTTGCTGCACCCGGAGGACGCCGAGGGCAAGGACGGGGAGGACAGCGTGTGCCTGTCGGCGGGCAGCGACTCCGAGGAGGGGCTGCTGAAGCGCAAGCAGAGGCGCTACCGCACCACCTTCACCAGCTACCAGCTGGAGGAACTGGAGCGGGCCTTCCAGAAGACGCACTACCCGGACGTCTTCACCAGGTAGTCTTCACCGAGGGCCCGGGAGTGTGAACCCGTGGGGGGGGCAGAGTAGGGGAACTTTCTTTTGCATCCGCTTCGGCGAGCACACACACACACACACACACACACACACACACACACACGGACTCACGCAAGCACGCACGCATGCACGCACGCACGCGTGCTGTAAGTTTCGGCTGGTGTGCTTTTCTTTCAGTCCCAAAGCCCTCTGTACTTTCGTGTTTGCCGGTGACAAGTTTGGGAGCCAAACAGCCTCTCCCCAGAGCACCCGACAGCGGCCGCGTTGGGCCCCCACACGGACCGCTCCAAGCGCTAAGGCAGAAACCAGGTCCTGGCCAAACACAGGACACACTGCCCCGAGAGCAGGCGCTATTTTTGACCCCTGTACCGTGTACTGTGCGCGGCCCACCCTCCTCCCGGTGACCCAAGAGTCAGTGGGTATCAGTTACTCTGTTCTCAGGAGAACTGGAGCCCTTGCCTTCAGGGAAGACCTTTAAAAAGCTCCGAGTTTTTGTCGCTTGGGGACTCCTGAAATAACCAAAGAAGTCAGAACTTAGCAGCATCTGCTGTCTGTATATCAGAAAGGCACCAGCCAGACTCTTCCCTTGTGTTTCTGTCTCAACCCCCATACCCACTGCATCTCCCGTGACTTCACTGTAAATGGGTTGATGGGGTGGACCATGATTTCTGGAGACGTGGCAGATGGTAAATCAAACAGCTGAGGTGGAGGTGGGGGCAAGAGTTTGTCTCTTGGACTAATGTACACTTCCCAATCTGAGAAACTTGGGCTGGTGGGATAGCTGAGCCTCAGAACCCCTGCCTATTCGGTGGGCTGACCTAGGGGTACCAACAGGCTTGGAGCCTTTCCCACCCATGGGCCAAGATTTGGGCTCGGACTAGGAGCCAACGTTAGGGGCAGACGAAAGAAGAAAGAAAGAGACCGGTCCCCCAGTGAGAACACAGAAGGAGACCTGTGAGTGCCTGGCTTGCGCGCTCCTCGAGCCCTGCAGCTCCTTCCCAGCTTTTCAAAGTGCATTTTCCAAAGGGAAAGCTGCCTGTCCTTTTGAATCAGAGAAATCTCTGCTTAGGACTCAAGGCCTGAGCCAACTCCAAAACATAGTTGGTCTGGCCGTTGCCAAACTCTTGTCGCCAGAAGCAACCAAAAAGTGAATTTAATGCAGGCGAGGGCACTGAAACTTGGTCGTCCTCCGTGTCACTCAGTCTTTCCCTTGTCGTTGAAGGCACAACTAAAACTCAAAGTCAGCACGTGCTATCCTATCACATAGCTAACGGGACCCGTTTGATTTTAGTTTTGTGTTTATCAGAGACGTGTACTTAAAAAGAAGAAAAGGACACAGTGTCGCTTAGCATCCAAGTCCGCCGCCTTTGGCTTGTGGGGGAGACCAAAGTACAAAACCTGAGCAACTCCTCTTCATCGCCCCACCCCCATCTCTTTCTAGCTCAGCAGGCCTAACTCTTGGGCTAGAGCCTAACCAGACTGGAGTGGAATTTTAGGTTTGCTGGTGCTCTCTGCAAAGGAGATGGGGGTGGGGAGTGGAGGGGGGGAAGAGTGTTCAAAGGAAGGTGTTTAGTGAATTAATTCTTTTCTCGGGGCTGAAGAAGTTTCCGGTGCCAAGCAGGTCCCGCGGGCGGCGCAGACCCAGGCCCCAGGCTTAGGCAGCCCCCTTGCTCTTTCGTATTAGGGAGCAGAGAGCCAATTACTCTCGGTGCGTTCGTATTTTCGGTAAACAGGGCCGTAAGCCGGTTTACAGCATCTTAATGGTTTCCTATTTGCCTTAATTGTCGCAGTAATAACTGCAATAACGGGGTAGGGTTTCAGCTCAATTGACTTCCCCTGAGATGGGCAGGGTTTGTAGTGGGCACTGGAGTCAGGAGGTGCGCAGAATTTTGTTTAATCGAAAAATTACCCCACTGAACCCTTAACAAGCTTAACATATCTCCAGAGGGTAATGGGGAGTGTGACCTAAGGGTGTAAGGGAGGGCAGGGGGGGAGGAGGGGGAGATGGAGGAAAGGCAAAGAACTGGAAAGAGGGGCAAGAACCGAAGGGAGATAAATTTTTCTTAAAGGCAAAACAAAGCCAAGAGGGCAGGAAACAAAAATTGTAGTTTATTGCTGAGCTCTTCTTCCATCTAATATTTGGATAAAAGAAGGCCATGAGCACTGTGCCTGTGCGTGCGTGTGTGTGTGTGTGTGTGTGTGTTTGTGTTTGTGTTTCCCACCCTGCTCTAGCCTAAGAGATTGAGAGAGAACTCATTTGTCTAAGTTTGAAGACTTATGGACTCAAGAATCCAACCCTGTCACACTGTGTGATATATTGTATAATATTTTATATCTGTCACTATGCTGGTTTTTTTTTTCTGTTTCAATCAAATAGTAGGCATGCTAGAGGTGAAGATCAGTCATACCCATGTACTTGGGGTGTGGACTGGAAGAGACTGTCATGAAGGGGGAAGGTGGCTGAGAGAGGGCTACTGGGGCCTACTGTGACCTTCAGTCTGAATGTTGCTTCCTTATAGGGAGGAGCTGGCCATGAGGCTGGACCTGACTGAGGCCCGAGTCCAGGTGAGCTCCGAGAAGGGACGAAAGAGGGTGGGGGAGAGGTGGAGGGCTGCCTTTCAAATGTAAAGAAGAGAAACCAAATCTGAAAAGTAGACCCAAGCACTCAGAACACAAAAAGATATTTCAAAAGCAAGCTGCAAACTGGGAACTAGAAAAAGGAAGGTTTCTGTGTTTGGGAGCTTAAAGAAGTAGCCTGGGATCAAAATGGGGAGGGGGGCTTTTTAGTCCCCGAGAGTGCAACTCAATAGCCCCCCCACCCCAACCTGGTACCCAAGGCCCCTATAGAAAACAATCCACCAGCCGACTTCTCCTGATTGAAATAATAGGATGGAGCATGGATTTGGTTGTTAGACAAATCCGCTCAGCTCCAAGCAGGTATTTGGCTGCGATTAAGTCTCCAATCGGGCTTCATAAAAGCCCACTTAGTGCTAGAACAAACAGGGCCATTTGAAGGCAAAATGCTGTTTGATTTCCCCTCCGCCCTGCACAAGGAGCTGGCTAATGCTATTTGATTTCCCATTTTTTATAGCAATGAACCCACATTGATCTAATAGGGAGTGAGTGCAATGCTATTAAAGGTGTTTGCAGCCCCATACCAGAGTGCATTTCCGAACCCAGGCCTCATAACCAAAGAGACAATCAACACTGGGCAGCCCCGATGGCCAACAGAAAACAGATGTCCTCGGTTTAGGAGCTGACTGAATCACTTTACAGTCAAAATCAAGCGCTGATAAAGCACAATAAATTCCATATGGCTCATTTAATACACAACAGCTTCTTGCATTAGAGGGCTAATGATGAGGCTTGTTCCCTCCTTTCTGTTGACACATTTCTCCATTGTCAAACAGAGATGTGACAGCAACTCCACATTTTCAGCTCAGGGGAACGAGTCATGGGAAAGTTAAATAACTTTTTAAAAGAAAGAGAGAGAGACCACTCCCCTTCTCCTCTGCCCACTATTCACTGGAGAAGATGTAATTAAGTGAATATGAATTATCAGAGTCTCTTTCGTTTACCTTTGGGGGCCTCAGAGGTATTAATTCAATAATGAGGAATTGCAGGGGACATCTTGATAATTGCAGTTGAAGCACAGGGTCCAAGAGACAGAGGCTCTCTCTTTAGAAAGGATTCCATGTCATTTAAGGCCCTTCTGCCTCCACTGCCCCCACTTCCCTTCCTTTCATTCCTTTCCCTACGATCAAGAAACGGTGGATATTCTGGTCTAGACAGATTGGATATGAGAAAGCTGGCAGTCCAGGCTAATCTAACTTTTTGAAGTCTTGGGTCTCCAAGATACATATATGGATTATTTGAAGGCTGATGAAGGAATGGCCCCCTTTCCCCAGAACCTTAAGACATCAGCCAGCTTGGGTTCTTGATTGTTTTTTCCTTGTCCTGGATGACTGTCTAGAAATCCAACGTCCAACCAAGCTCAGCTGCTAATGCAACTTTCACCCCCCCCTGCCAGCCCCCTTGGAAATTGGAAAGATCGGAATGTCTGTAAATGTTTTTAAAAGATGTTCCTCTGTGCTAATTCCCATTATATTTTCATTTAATTCTGTATAGCCCCCAGAGTTCATTCTTAATTTTTAGACTCATGTGCAGTCACAAACTCAGCCCTAAAAATATTAATGCCTTCTGGGGAGAAGGCACATGGCTTCTGAGCTGTGGGAGTGATGAGCAGGTCACATAAAAATGATTTCATGCTCTTGGGGGATATTTTTAGATGATGGTGGCTGCCATGTTTCAGGTAAAGGTCTCTATTCAAAGTGCTTCTTATTAACAATTAGGAAAATACCTCAGGCTGGAAACCTCCCCCAATCCCGAAACTACCTTATTTAAAGAACCCTGTGAAAGCATTCTCCCCCAGGCTCCCCCCCTCCCCCATGAAGGCGCTGTTTGCTCTGAAGATGACTTCCGGTGCTCAGGTGATCCTGCCCTATTCCTTCCAGCAGTCGGGGACCTGTCATGCAGAGCCCCTGCGGAGAGCCTGCTTTGGACCCCCTTTTTCATTTCCTGGAGTACTAGCCCTCTCATAGGCACAGCTGTTTTTCACTTTCCAGAGGCAGTCCTCTCCTCTCTGTCAACCCATCCAAACCCCAGAATGTGTTCAGTAACTATTTTATTTTTATTTTATTTTTTACAAAGAGTAAATAACCTCCCTGCTTTGCTTTTCAAGAGAGAGCAGACATTGCCCAGGCTCTTGGATAAGCCGGAAATACGTGAAAATCTAAAATATCCAGAATAGATGTATGGTCCATGGCTTGATGCCTGCCCGTTCTCAACAGTCATCAGCATGTGTTTTGGTTTGTTGCCTTATATGCATTCTTCATTAGAATCTGATGAGAAAAAAAAAAATTATTGGCTCCATTTTACAGATTAGAAAACTGAGGTCCAGAGAAGTTTAAATGAAGTTTTGCAACAAAGAAGAGTCAGCCCAGACCTGGCAACCTAGGCGATCCCAAGTTTTAACTTTCCTCTATCTTGGAAGCCTTGGCTAGACACCACGTTTAAGGGTTTGCTTGTTCACTGGTTCCTCCTGAATTAATGTCAGGGTTGCTTTTCACGCAGAAACCACAGAAGGCTAGCTTGGGCTCAGGAACAATGGCAGGAGGGAGAGAAGGCCCTGGGAGTCCAGGGAAGGGCCGAGCCAGAGCCGATCCCACTCGGGCCTCTCTCTCCGTTTTGCAGGTGTGGTTCCAGAACCGCCGGGCCAAGTGGCGCAAGCGAGAGAAGGCTGGCGCGCAGACCCATCCTCCGGGGCTGCCCTTTCCCGGGCCGCTGTCGGCTACCCACCCGCTCAGCCCCTACCTAGACGCCAGCCCCTTCCCCCCGCACCACCCTTCGCTGGACTCAGCTTGGACCGCCGCTGCCGCCGCCGCCGCAGCCGCCTTCCCGAGCCTACCTCCGCCTCCCGGCTCTGCCTCCCTGCCGCCCAGCGGGGCGCCGCTGGGCCTCAGCACTTTCCTAGGAGCAGCTGTGTTCCGGCACCCGGCCTTCATCAGCCCGGCGTTTGGCAGGTAACTAACTGCAGCCTTAAGGGGCTCTGCCGGTCCGTCGGTCCGTTTGTGTGTCAGTCTGGGTCTTCCCTACCCAAGCAGCTGTTGAGGTCTGAGAGGAGGCAGGACGGGGTGAGACACGTTTCAACCTCGGTGAATTTTTTACTCAAACAAAATGGCCTGTGATTTTTTTTTCCTTAAAAGAAAAGGCAGCTCTGGAAGACAACGAATTAGGAGTAAGGAGGAAAGGGGAAGGCAATTGACAGTAGCAAGAGTGACAGCTAGAAAGTGTTCGTGAAAGTGGAAAAAAGTACGGTTTGAAGGTACCCCTCCGCCAGGGGTGCTTTGAGTGAACAGGTGTAGGCTCCAGAGCTGGGAGGACTTTAAAAATCTTGCAAAAGTCCTTCTGCAGGCCACAGAGCCTGGAAGTGTGAGGGACGCACTTGGAGCCCTCTACAGGAGCCCAGGAGCCAGGAGGCCCTTCAAGTGCACGGAACTGTTTCTTCCCCACACTCTATGTTCCCCATTACTCCTATGACCCGGTGCCAACAGTACCCCCATATGTGCAAATCCCAACCCTGACAGCGGCACAAGACAACGAAATAAAAGAACCATCTCATCGTATATAACTCCCTTTCTTTAAATGAACATTGAATGATGAAATAAAAAATCGGGATAATCACACAGACAAAGAAACAAAGGAGGGGAGTATTAAGTTGGAAAGTGCAGTGAAAATAAAACTGAATGCAGCTTCAATGATCTCTCTTTGGGAGAACAAAGAAATAATAGATTCATCCAACTGCGCAGCTACTCAACAAAAAAAAAAAAAAAAATTATACATGAGAAAACTGAAATAGGACTTGAGGGAAAAGTAATGTACCAAACCACGAAAATACCTAGCGAGTGCCTTAAAGTGCAGTTAAGCGGGGTACCTCAGTTTACCTAAAGGAGCCAAGGCATGTTACACCCCCTCCAGGTCACCCATTATCATTTCTTTCTGGATAAAACAGAGTCCGGTGTCTCCTTCCTACTTTTCCCCCTCTGACAACAAAACCAGGCGACCCCCCTGAAACACGGGGGATATCTCGAGGTTGGAAGGAGGGGGAGGTGGATTTGGCATGGTGAGTGAAGAGAAAGCTGGAAGCGAGGAGCAGGGGGCTCCAAGAGCCCAGGTGGGCTCGTTTCTAATTGAGAAAATTCAGGGCTGCAGCAGGAGCCCTTGGGGAGATGGCTGGAAAAACAGGCCAGGCGGCAAGGGTGGAGGTAAGGGGCCTCAGGGCGTTTGAGCCTCTCAGCTGAGGGTCAAGGGTGTTGTGGAGAAGGGCTGAGAGTAATCCCTGCGCGCAGAGCAATCCCGGTGGCACCCGGAGCCAGTGGCGCAGGCTCTGGCACCGGTCCCAGTCTAAGTGGGACCACCAAGGCTTGAGTGGTGCCAGGGGCTCGCGAGCCTGGGAACTATGTGGGGGTGGGATGGGGGGAGGGTGGGAGGCGTCTGGGGCTCAAGGAAGGCGGTGAGGGAAAGGAGTCTCGGCGCGGGGCGTCCGGAAGGTCCAAGCCGCCTGTGGAGAGGAAATCAACAGGCTGGCACTCAACCTCACTCCCCGCCGGCGCTGGAAGTTTAGCCTAGCCGCGCGCGGAGGGTGCTTCGCCAGAGCTGGCGGACTGCAAAGCCAGCCCTCGAGGCCAGCTTTTCCTGGGCTCACGCTTAGAAGGAGCCCCAGAGAGAGTTCGAGGTCTGCAGCGTGGGTCTTGGGTAGTTTCTAGTTTCTAGTCTACTTTCTGCATCCCTCTCCCCCAACCCCCATTAGCTTTTTCCTTCTCTTGCTTTTTTTTTTCTTTCTTTCTTTCTTTCGTTTCCTCCTGTTTCTTTCTTCGGTCCCTTTCCACTTGCTCTTCTTCCAACAGCATCCGTCCAGGAGCTGACCTCGGAACACAGGCTTTCTTAACTGAAACCGTAGAATACACACACTTGGCCCTCGTGATTTGGGCTGTGGGACCTACCTCTGGCTCTGAATTCGTTCTCCCCCCCAACCCTTGATGTGTCTGGTCCTTTCTCTTCCTGGTGGCTACCCTCCTTGGCCAAACCACCAGCCCACACCAGTTGCAGCCCGAGCCCCGCCAGGGGCCCGGACTCTCCCAGCTGCTCCGTGCCCTCCAGACCCCTGCCGCCCGGGTGACAGGTAGCCGGATTCGCTGCCCCGGGAGCCCTGCTCCGCTCCGGAGGCCGTGACCGTGCTGTTTGCTCTCCCCCCTACCCCCGCAGGCTCTTTTCCACCATGGCCCCCCTGACCAGCGCTTCGACCGCCGCTGCGCTCCTGAGACAGCCCACACCTGCGGTGGAGGGCGCGGTGGCCTCAGGCGCGCTGGCTGACCCGGCCACCGCCGCGGCAGACAGACGCGCCTCCAGCATAGCGGCGCTGAGGCTCAAGGCTAAGGAGCACGCTGCGCAGCTCACGCAGCTCAACATCCTGCCTGGCACCAGCACGGGCAAGGAGGTGTGCTAAAGGCTGCCCTCCGCCATTGCGCTCCTTGGGCGCGACAGGAAAGGTCACCTCAACTCAGCACCACTCAAGACCAAATGGAAACAGAGGACCAGCACACTCCCAAGACGGCACAGACAGAGCGCAGCCGCCGCCTTCGCAGCAGCCTGGAAGCGGACGAGGCAGCTCTTGGCGCTAAAGGACACGGCACCTCTTTCAATGGCTGTCCCCCTGCCCCTGCCCCTGTCCCTACCCCTGCCACTTTCCAACGTCGCTCCAACTCAATCGTCCACTCTCCCACTCTTACCTTACTGAAAAATAACGGGGAGGGTTTCTCCCCAAGATGCCTAGTATTGAAGTTTAAAAAAAAATTAAAAGCCCAACCTTCCCCACTTAGCTTTTCTTTTGAATAGCATTTTGGCGCTCTTAGTTGATTTCAGCGCGGCCCAGCTACACGCCAGGGCCAGGGAAGCGAATGCGAATCTGTAAGATAACTAACAGTGCACTTAAAGAAAAGGGGCGTCTCGTTCTTGTTCTCTTCTTTATCATACACCAACCAAGGTTTTTATATCAAACCAAAGGGAAATACTCTGCTAGAATATGGACTGTTGAAGTCACCAAACTGTGATTATTGATTCTGTACATACCATTGTTATTAAAAAAAAAAAAAAAAGAACAGAGCTTTGTATATTTGAAATGTTATAACGCAATTGCACTCAGCGTGGTATGGTAAAAATTTGTCCTCCTGTAGATTCTTACTGTGTTGTAGATACAGTAGGGTTCCTAGACAAATATTTATGTACTCAAGCCCTTTATTTAACTTATTAACTGTAGAGGCTTCGGAAATCTTCAAGATAAAGGCAATGGTACAGTGCTTTTGTGTAATGTGTAATTGTTATCACTTTTCCTTGCTATCTAGTGGAGAAGTGTCACGCTCAAAATAAAATATATATCTATATATATATCTATATATATATGTTTAACAAAAGGAAGTGTGGATGCTCTATGGAGACCCTGAGGGGACTGTACAAACCCTTGCCCTGCACTGAGACTCTGCTGATATAGCACCTCCTGAGTTTAGATGGCCGTGCCTCTTCCAGGCAGAGGACCCTGGTTTGAATGTGACCCTCAAAAAGGGCACCACAGTGGCACTTTCCAAGAGCTTCACAACTTTCCCAGTTGCAGCTGAGAATCCTGGGTCAGGGAGACTGCAGGGTGGGTTCCGCGGTAGGTGGGTGCATACTAGGTGTTGCTGAAAACCGTGACAAGAGAAATTTGAAGCAAGCGGAGTCTTGGTTGAAGGGGAAAGGAAGCTCCTCCGGGAAAGTACCACAGAGCAAGGAAATGCGAATGCGCAGTCCGAGGTGACAGGTAGTGACTAGAGCAAGAAGCCAAGGCATTCGGGCTTCTGAGGGGGCGGAACACTAGTAGGGAGTGGGGGTAAGGAAGGAGGAGAGAGAGAGGGAGAGAGAGAGAGAACACGGAGGACGTGCGGGAAGAGTGATGGAAAGGCTACCGGTATTCCAGTGGTAGATCTTAACCCGACAAATTTCATTACATCAGTTATCTAGACATTGGGAAATGTATACATTTTTTTTTAAAGAGTCCAAACAGTTCGGGTTTAGCTAGGAGACCCAAAGAGATTTGGCATCTTTCACCTAGGCTCACCCCTCCCGCGGCGGGAACTGTAGCTCCCCTCGCACCCCCGGACCCTGCCCGCGGCGCCCCTTCGGGTGACCGCTCGGTGGAAGCCCGCCCGCGGGGGCTGGGTCTCGCCAATGCTCCCAGGGTGATGGGAAAGGGAAGGGAAGCTTAATTAGTTTCAATTTGCAGCAATTAGCGCGCCGGACCTTTGGGGAGAGGAGCAGGAGGGAAGGGGGGCGCTGCGCGGTCTGACTACCATGGCTCACGGAGTAGAGGACCGCCGCCCCACCAAGACGGCAGCCACCGTGGGGGGGGGGTGGTCATGGGCGCATCTCCGGGGTCCAGGTCAGTCACGTGCACCCTGTTAGCAGGAGGTGGGGAGCTGGGTCTCTTAGCAGCCTTAGCAAAGGTGCGGTCTCAGGCAGAGGTCAACAGTCCTCAGGGCACCGCGACTGTCTGGGAAGGTGGGCAGCCCCGGGTGGGGGTGAGGGGCTGCTGCTGAGCCTTTGGCACGATCACGGGGGCCTGTGGTCCCGAGCGCCTGCCCTTTCGAAATCCGGGAGAGCAGGCCACAACAGTCGCCAGCCCCAGCTGCTTTTTGGATTTTTTTTTTTTTTTCTGTCTTGTGCATCACAACAACCTTAGCCAGGTCTGGAGTTGCCAAGGTGGCTCTCCCAGGCAGAGACCCGGTCTGGGCCACCAACTACCATTCTCACCACATGCTCCTTTCCCAGCTTTGTTACTAAGGCCCAGTTGGAACTTTCTGGGGCACTTCTCCTAGACCTACAGTTACCCCTTAGACTTGCATGGACTTTCCCAGAAAAAAAAAAAAAAAGCTGTTTTCCTGGAGTGGACAGGGCTATAATGGATAGCAGAATTGCAAGAGAAGCGGGAGGGGAGGACTTATTTATTTATTTCTGGTAAATATCACTTTTCTGTCGATTTTGGCTTTTTGTTTAGTAAGAAGGCTTCATTCCACCTCCACCCCACCCCCCACCCCCCTTTCAGGCTGCCAGTTGGATGGTATACGAGAAACAGTACCATTCTTCCTGTTAATGAACTTTTTTAAGTCATTTTTTCTCATTTGACCCTTCCATGGAGCAGAAGCAAATTGCGTGAAATTACCTCCAAGGATTACATTTATTACTGGCCAATGAGAACCCCTCGCCTTGTTTTACAAACTCTTAATCCTATGTCATTCTGATGCCGCAAACAAGCCTGGGCCTGGGCCTCCTATTCTTTCAACTTTCCCCAGCTGGAGGGACCTCATTCTGCAATTAATATTCCCCATAAATATCACACGCTAAAGACCCCCTGACTTTCAGCAAGTCCACATTAAACATGTGACATGTCACGCATGACAAACTCTGAGTATCTTTTCAAAGCAGCATTAAAAGCAAAGAAACCAATTTTCTTCTCCTTCCAAACCTCCCCAAGTGCTGAATGATGGGGATTGGAAAGAGTCACTGGAGCGTACTTAGGGGATTTTATGAGATTTTCCAGAATGATTTAATCTTATTGTGAGCATTATTAATGAATGGCAACCCAATTTGGCCCCAATATCTGGGAACTCAGTCACAATACTGGGGGCGGCTGACAAAGCCCCCCTCCCCAACAACCTTAAGCAAACCTCTTCCACCACTGAGGAGGACATGTGGAGGCCCAGAGATTTCAGGAGAGTCAAATTCATGGCAGGACTATCTCCTCTCACTTGCAAAACTGAACTGCCTGACACCTGTTTTCCCAAAGCCATTGTGGGGTGAGAGGTGATTGGGAGTCCTGTATAAGCCTCTGCAGGGAAGTTGGAGAGGAAGGATAAATTGATTTGTTACATTTCCCAGACAGGTTAGGCAGATCAGGAGAAGACCCAGGCAAGAAGGGAGCAGTTGGCATACTATTAGAAAATATTCTGTCTCAGACTACCCATGGCCTGGACTATAGGCAGTAGGGAGGGCAGACATGTTAACTGCGTGATAACAACGGGATGAATTTGGGAGAGTGACTGCGGGAAAGAACCTCAGTATTAGGGTAGCTATTGGGATTGTCCTCCATCAGTTTCCTTCCCACCCCCTCCATATTATGGCCCCCAATATTTGTTATCGTTAGTTTTTGATTTGTAGTATCAGCCCTCAAAAGCACCAGAAGGTCTGGCTTGCATGGTTTGGAGTGCAGATACTTCTACAGTGAAAAAAGGGGCTGATATTACAGGAGAGGAAATTATACATGGGCTAGCCCAACTTGCTTTTAGAAGAAAAACTGTGTACGCGAACATGTGTGAATGTATATACACAAAAGTGAGTGTGTCTCAATGAAAGGGGTCTTAAATGGAGCCTAAAATGGTATTTTGGAACACAGAGTTCCCCAGAGCAACTGCATATTTCAATGACAGTGGTAGCCTGACTGGGAGGGGGGAGCAGGGAGAAAAACCCCACTACCTGAAGAGGAAAAAGCATTTTTCAAAAGGAAAAGTCATGTTGTCCCTGGACGTTATTAACGGTCCAGTTTGAAGTATACATTTTTTCCTTTTAAGAAAAGGGGGCGATTACCAGTTATACATTAAGAAATGTCATTCAGTCATTTTTATTCATTCTCCGGAAATCTTCGTAAAAGCCTGAATCATACTTGTACAAGCAGCAATTTTGTTAATCCAGGGGGTTATTACTCTGGGCCCTTATTAGGTTCTACACCACTGCCAAGCAATCCTATAACCCTCTCAAAAGAAGTTTACCTCCCTGTTATAAAACCAGTAGTGGTATTTATACTGTGCAATAATTAGTGTATTACTTGAATCCACTAACATGTTCATTTTATCTCTGCACAAAACCTCTAGTCTGCTTATAGAAAGCTAGTGCCTCCTTTGGTGCTGTTAAAGTGGTGAAAGAGTGAATTGAAGGCTGGTTGCACTTTCTCCTTTTGCCTCGCCTTAATTCCCATCTCTTTTTGCTCTCATCCAATTAGCACAGTGTATTAAGCGGTTTATCATCTCATAGTCAGCTATTGAGAGAAACAAGGCGAGCACTTTGCAATAGAACCTGCGCTCCTTTGACACCCTCAGGTACTTACATATTCCACTGCGCTATGAATAATAGAGGAAGAATGGAGCGCTAATTCCCTCATCAAAGAATGCCTTGTCTGCTGCTTTGCTCAACAACACCATTCTGATCAAAAGAAAAGCAATAAAGCTTAGCATAACAAAACGAAACCTACTTATTAGCTTAGTGGTTAAATTAATGCAGAGCCGCTGCTATTCAAAACCAAGGTTTGAAAACAGCCTCCAACAACCTGATAATGCTGCCTTCGGGATGAAGGAATTTTAATCTGAAATTTGAGGCTGGCTCAGATGAGTTAATCTATTAAAGTGCTATAAGGAAGCTCTGCCACAAACTGTTCAATTAAGAAATATTTAGGTGAGGAGAAAGAGGAGAGAGGACAGAGGTGGGAGGAGAGGGAAAGAGGGGGGAGAGAAAGGAAGAGAGAAAGAGGGAGAGGTAGATGAATTTAAGTTTTGATTGGGAACGCTGAGTAGCATTGAAGTAAAGGGTCCAGGTTCCTGAAGAGGCCTGTGCTTGATGCTTTTTATAAAACCCTGACACAGATGGCAATCTGTTTTTATAGTTTCCTTGTCTTTGCATCTTCTGTCAAACTCATATTAAATGATATCTTGGGGTGCTCACAGATGGCAAGGGATGAAGCGGGTTAGTGTTAAAGGCAATGGACACATTGCCTTTCCTCATCCTGAACCCCAATCTGTAAACCTTGATCAGCCCACCAGTGTAAGCAATTGCCACAGAACTGATTTTATCCATATTTTATTTAACAAAATTTGAATAGTTTGTGCGTTCTCTATGGATTTGCAACTTCTAGCCTTCCCTATAACCTTTGAATGAAGGACAGCTGAAAGCTAGCAAGCTGGGTCCAAGGGAAGTTTGTGTAAGGATCTGCAACAGCAGCAGGCCCAACCTAGATCTTAAATTAAACCAAAAACTTCTGAGGCACAAGGCCCTGGGCAGAGCAGGGCCTTTATGTTATCATTTCCCAAGTGATTGCAGCAGGTTTAGCCCAAAGGTTTAATAGTCTTAAAAACAAACAAACAAACCAACAAACCCAATTGCCAGCCAGGTGTGGTGTCACATGCACTTAGTCCCAGCACTCAGGAGGCAGAGGCAGATGGATCTCTGAGTTTGAGAACAGCCTGGTCTATAGGGTGAGTTTCAGGACAGCCAGGGCTACACAGAGAAACCCTGTCTCAAAAATACCAATAAAACAAAACAAAGTAAAATAAAAGAAAACAAAATAAACTGTTAAGGTTTAAAGAATGGAAAACATTTTTTAAATATTTGGATTCCTGGCTTCTCTAGAATACTAGATGAGGGGGTCCGCACTGGGCCCTGCCTCTCTCAGCATCACTACTGCCCCCTGTAGACTATCTCTGGCATTCCCTAGTGTGTACAGTTTGCTCCAGTCATTCTTTCAGCATTTGAGCTTAAGGCTGGTGCCAGGGAGCCCATGGAGACAGGAAAGGGATGGGCAGCATTTCTCAACCAGTTCTATGCAGTGTGCCATCAATCAAGGCATGTCGAGGAGTAGAGACCCTCCTGAGAAAAGCAAGTGGGTAATATTCTAACTTTCCAACAAGTATCCTCTGTAACTCTTCAACTTGCAGGTCCAACTTTCCATAAAATTCTGGAATCCTTCATGTATCTGCAGTTAAAGTCAATATTGGGTAAGAGATCCTAGTAAGAAAATGCTAATTGCTGCCATTAGCTATTCTCTGCAAGTGTACTTCAAAATGCTTTTCCTTTTATTTACATTTAGTTTGTTTTTAGAGAAAGATTCCCTAGGTGTTCCGGAACTTTCTATATGTGTACTAAGCTAGACTTCAATTTATAGCAACTCTCTGGCCACCTTGAGAGTGCTGGGATTGCAGATATATGCCGTCACTACTTACCAAAAATGTCTGATTTTTCTATAGAACTTATATATATAAAGTCCCGTTCTTAAGGTGACTATACTCATGAGACAAAGGCAAGAAATAAATGAATAAATTGAGTCTTCAAGAAAGTCAAGTTAAAGATTATTTTAATTCTATTGAATATAATCACGGGTTTCTTTTCAGAAAGCCCGGTGAAGACATACACTCCAAACACAGTGGTGAGCCATCCTACAATGTTAATATAATAGCAAGTACCAGAAGCTGATCAGGAATGATGAGAGCACACCGATCCCTTTGTTTCCTAAAGAGACTTGCCTGCTCTAACTTGTGACTGGCTGCAGCACTTTTAGTGCCAATTAACTGTCAGTGCCCCAAACCCAGTGCTTCTACTTCAAATTTGAGTATAAGAGAAAGAGAAGAGGAGAAAGAGGAGCAGCTTAAGAACCTGAAGAGGAGAGGAGGGAGAGAATAGAGATGGCAAAGCTAGACAAAAGAAAACTTCATTTTTAACAAGTATTTCTTCACATCCAGTGCTTACCAAGTATTTCTTCCCGAGGGGGCCTCTATGTGGGATGTCTCTCTCCCAGGAGCCAGCAGCTTGTCTACTGGTTTAGTGCCCCTCTACCCTCGGCCTTCTCTCCCTCTTTCTGGATCAAGAACTAACAAGCCTAGTCCTTTTTATGTTTAATATATTAAAGAACTCAAAGTTCACAGAACTTCTCAGTGCTTCAAATATCCAGACATCTTGCTCAGCATCTTTGAACTGGGTTCTGATTCAGATGGTTATGAAAGAATTCGTGCTGAGGTTTGGGAAGGGAATGGTCTTCAATCAGGCTTTTATTCCTCGCTATCACTTGCTGCAACTGATTTAAAAAAAAAAAATCACTGCAATTGGTTTCCCTTTAGAAAACTTTATTCTTAAGTACAAAAACACAATACATTTTCCTTTATAAAAAAACCCAAAAAGGTAAGTATTGTAAGGCCACCATATTGAAATACAGTTTATCACTGGCCAAGAGAACACTACTCGCAAGAACTGATGAAACACAGCAAATGCACTCGGTTCCCTTAGCTGCCTCCCGTTTTTCTGAATGTAACATAGTGCTACTTACCACAACCTCACCGTGATTTTGTGTGCAATGTTAGGACAAAGTTTGAAAATGGGCTTTTCTATTGTTATAAACCTTCCATTTGAATATTCCATGTAAAGGGAAAACATAAGGAATGTGAGTATGAAACACCTGCTCAGTGCTGGACTTCAAACAGTTCAATAAGCAAACTTTTCTATTTAGTAAGTGCAACCTTTCTCCCTCCCCACACCCTTGCCACCTGTACTACTTATAGGAATGACAGCACTGGAAACAGCCATGCTTGGAGCCAGTAGCTGAACAAGTATTTGGTTACAGACTGGGTTTAATGGATATGTGAAAAAGCAAAAGGTTAGAACTCCCACAACACTCCACAAAACTCTTCGTAGGGGCATCTCTGCTACATCCCCAGGGCAAACTCACATCTCAGGCACATCTCAGTTAAAGTAGCAATTTCCACCACATAGAAACCCAGGCCCCGATAAGCTAGGCCTTCAGGGACTTGGAAAAGAGTTTGGTGGCACATTATGCTATAAAGACTGTGTGGCAAATATTTTTACACTCCCATCGTGGTCCTCATGGACAGGAACGCAGCAAGCAGTCCTCAAAAGAAAAGCAAGGTGCTGATGAAGCCGCTAGCGCAGGCGGAGGCCTCAGAAGCTGAGCTTCAGCAGCCGGCCTCCTTGCTTGCTTCCGGCCTCTCAGGACTTGCCAGCATAACTGGCGAAGAGCTTGCCGAGGTTCACTTCAGAGTAGCCACTCCACGACAAGAACTGCTCTGCTATGCTCTTGACTTTTCTGTAGTCCTGAAGAACTTTGGGAGTAAAGAACTGCTTCTTCAATTTATCTAAAGTGAAATAAAAAGAAAAGGATTAGAAGTCGCAGATAAGTTTTTTTCAAAGATATTCAGTATTTCTTTTCAGAGAAGGGCATAGGTTTTGATAGCAGCTCCATGTCTCGGATGCCCTAATAGGGCCTGTCTGTGTTCTTTGTACCCTGGGGACAGTCCAAAGCCGGCAGTATCTCAGAAGTTTCTGTGAAAGCCTGAGACCACCCCATTCGGGACCTAAGTGCCTGGGAGTACAAGCCATGCCAGGCCACCTGTATTGATGTGAACTGTAGGTGCATGCCCATGTACAGTAGGGAAGATGAGTGCTACCCTGAGACGCCACTTTCACTGTGCTGTTAGGCATGTGCATGGACTGCACTAGGAATCTGGATGTGGAAGGAAGCTATATTGGCTCATGCCTCCCAAACCACACTGCCCCTACTAGTTGGCCTCCACAGTTTTTCTACTGCCCCATCGGCCCGTTTTTGCTTAAAAATAAACAAAAAAAACCAACCAACCAACCAACCAAACAAACAAAAAAAACACCCTTTTACTGAAAGAGAAAGATGAGCTGCCTGGAGGTCCACATGTCCTTTGCCAATCTTTCTTTTTGTCCACCTTGTACAAACTCAGGATCCAGTGTACATGCCTGTGTGCTCAGCTTCTTTTTACTCATCCATTCCTGGCCTTCCTGTTCTGAGAGTTCTACTAGCCATAGGAATCACTCTCCTCCCCTCTTCTCCTTTACAGTGTCTGCTACTTCTTCACTTGGTTTTTTTAAGGGAGCAGTGCTGCTTTGTTCAGATCTCATCTTTTCGGGTAGACATCCTTGCCCTGGTCTTTGTTCAAAGCTGCTTAGGAACTCCACGAGATGTTTGGAAAGGATGGCTTTTCTTTTTTAATCTCTAGTTTATAGCTGAGGTAACTGGGTAAATCAGTTGTCCAGGGTCACAAAACAGGTCCTTAGATAACTCGAACCTGAAAACTCAGGTAACAGAACCCCCCAAGCAATGGATGGAGGGGATTACTTTTGTGCCCCCTTTCATGCCACGGCTTGTTAAGATTCCTGACAAGGACTAAAATCAGATATTTCCAAGGTAAGAGCCTGGGATACTGTCTGTGCCAAGGTGCCTGGAGGTGGGAGTGAGGGGTACATAAGGCTTCCCAGCACCTTGAAATAGGAAAGGATGAGGAAAGAAACACAGATGTGGGAGTGCATCCATCCTAGAAAGCAAAAGTGTGCCAAAACAACAGATCGACAATAAGGTCCAGAAAACAATCCCAGCCTTACGAGTTTTGTTTCTTAGCTACACATCACGTTTGTTCACAATCTTTCCTAAGTTACACAAATCAATTTCCAAAAACAACTGTAAGAACTTTGGTAGAGGATTTAAATGCCCAAAAGAAGTGGAAAAAGAAGCAGGGGAGTGGGGTACATCGTTAACTGACTATACAAAGACAATCTGAAAGTTCTAATTATCGGACTCTGGCAATATACAACAAAGGCCTCAACCAGTGTGTCTGCCTCCCAGCAGGCCAAAACCACAGGCCTGCAACCCTGTGCATGTGAATGACACAAATGCATTTGATAACTGGAGAGAGCACATTTAAAGGGCTTCAGTAATACAGAGCAGGGGAGGAAGAGAGGGGACATAGCTCCTGATGTGTTTACCTCCTCTGCTGATGGGATATTGACTTTTCCCACCAGGTTGGTTAGAAAGGGGACTATTTACGCTGCCACACAGCAGAGTTAGAATGACAACCAGCGTCACTGGGCGCGCTTCTTCGTAAAAGACAACTGCGACCGCCAGCATATCCCATAGCTGGTCAATACAGCCCAGACACTGTTTCCTGGCAGTTAGAGATGCAGATAAAAGCACCCACTTGCTTCCCCAATGAGAGCTTAATCAATAGCATATGGAAGGTCTTCTAGGAAACAGAACTGGATGAGCTGTCACAGGCTCCATCACAGGGGCTGGGAGGGCAAGAAGTCACTTGTTCAGTTTTCCTCTTCCTTCTTTGGGCACTGGGGCCATCTATGT